>NC_138352.1:20227185-20814685 GCF_046562875.1 Panthera onca | reverse complement strand
GGGAGAAAGAAGTGTCCCTGGCAGCCCCCGGGAGCCATAGCTGGTGTGAGGCTGGTAGCATGCACCCCACGCACCTGGCAGGTGCTGTTTGCCCTGAGATCGCAGCCTCAAAGCAGAAGGGTGTTTTTGCGGAGTATATGTACCAGAAGCGTCTCTTTATTTGTTAATTCTGTGCTTACTGAATAGGTGACGGATAGATCAGGCCTGCTGTTCGAAAGGTACTGAAGAGTCTAAAGAAAAACACGTGGCCTCCTCGCCACACCGGACCTCCGCCTCCGCCTGTCAGTTCCCCTCCCCAGAGGCAAACAAGTTATCGGTTTCCTGCGGGCAGTTCCAGAAACCTCGGGCATTTGCAAACACGTGCGCGTCTTTATTTTCCCTCACGCAGGTGCTCGCTGCTCCTGACCCTCTGCACCTTGCTGCGGCCGCTGCTGTTTTGCAAACCCACAGCCGTATATCATGGAGTTTAGTCGGTAGCAAGAGTGTCCTTTTAGTCGATTGCCTCTCCCTGTCTGGCCCCATATGTCCCACTATTGCTCTGGGCGGGAGGTGGGGGGGGGGGGCATGTGAGTGGATGGGGGCTTTCCAGGCTCCCGGGGGCCACAGGCAGAGGACCCTTCTGAGCAGTGGCCCAGGGCCTCTGCAGGCTGACAGATTGTTTTACAGGCTCTCGGGTCTCCGGATGAGGGGCCTCCGTTTGCCATCTGAATTTTCTGCTCCTTTTCCAAGCTGCTCTCCTGGTCTCCCCCTGCTTCTCCCTCTCTAATCTCTACCTTTCTCCACCTCACCCCTGCACGAAGCAGTTTCCTCAACCTGTTGCTTCTGCTTTGTACTCTCCAAAGGTGGCATCCTTTCAATGGACAGGTGGACCTGGCTGGGCAGAAATGCCCCTCGGTTTTACTTTTAATTAGTTATATTTAAATAGTTCTGTAGGGGGCGGGGGGCACCTGGGTGGCTCAGTTGGTTGAGCGTCTGATTTCAGCTCAGGTCACGAACTCATGGTTCGTGGGTTCGAGCCCCGCGTCGGGCTCTGTGCTGACAGCTCGGAGCCCGGAGCCTGCTTCGGATTCTGTGTCTCCCTCTCTCTGCCCTTCCCCTGCTCATGCTCATGCTCTGTCTCTCTCTCTCTTTCAAAAATACACATTACAAAAAATTAAAAAAAAAAAAAGATTCTGTGTCTCCCTCTCTCTTCAAAAATACACATTACAAAAAATTAAAAAAAAAAAAAGATTCTGTGTCTCCCTCTCTCTCTGCCCCTCCCCTGCTTGCGCTCTGTCTCTGTCTCTCTCTCTCAAAAATAAATAAACATTAAAAAAAATCTAAACAGTTCTGTGTGCACAGCGGTCACATATTGGATTTTGTGTGTCCACTTCTCAGGATGAGAGTAAAAATCTGCGAAGCAGAGTGTATTTGCTATGTGTTGAATCAAGTCAAAATAGCTGGGATTAGGGAGGGTCCCAAATTCAAACTTGGAATACTGGCCTTCCTCGAGGAATTTTGAAAAAAAATTTTTTTTCTTTCTTAGGTTTATTTATTTATTTGTTTTGAGAGAGACAGAGAGAGTGAGTGGGGGAGGGGCAGAGAGAGAGGGAGAGAAGGAGAATCCCAAGCGGGCTCCACACTGTCAGCACAGAGTCGGATGCGGGGCCTGAACTCACAAACCACAAGTTCATGACCTGAGCCGAAACCGAGAGTCGGACGCTTAACCGACTGAGCCACCCAGGTGCCCCTCCTTGGGAATTTGATATCCTCGGCTGGACACGGCAGGCCCTGAGCTCAGCGTTGTGGGCACAGAGGTGAGCCGAGCAGGCCAGTCCTGTCCGGATGGGGCATCTCGTGCTGGGTCTCAGCACATGAGTTAAACCCAGATCCAGGAGTTCAGAAAACCATGGTCCTTGGACACTTAGAACTTCCTTGTCGTGTTAATGAAGACAAGGTGTATTTGTCTCCTGTCGCTTCTGTAATGAATTGACATAAACTTAGTATCTTAAAACCACACATTTATTCTCCCCTGGTTGTGAAGGCCCAAAGTCTGGAATGAGTCTGGTTTTTTTTTGTTTTTTGTTTTTGTTTTTTTCAGGCTTATTATTTATTTTGAGAGAGAGAGAATGTGAGTGGGGTAGGGACAGAGAGAGAGGGAGAGAGAGAGTCCCAAGCAGGCTCTGTGTCATCAGTGCACAGCTGGATGAGGGTTGACCTCCTGAACCGCAAGATCATGACCTGAGCCGAAGGCAAGAGTTGGACGCTTATGTCCAACTGAGCCACCCAGGCTCCCCCCTGAAATGAGTCTTCTGCAGCTAAAATTAAGGCGTCAAAGGGCTGGTTCCTTCTGGAGGCTCTGGGGTGCGGAGGGAGTAGAGTCTGTTTCTATCCTTTTCCGTGTTCTAGAAACTTCTTCCTTGGCTCATGGCTACATATCATAATGCCTTATCTCCCCAACTCTGACCTCACATAATGTCTTCCCTCTTTGCTCTGTGTCCCTCTTACAAGGACCCTTGTGATTATATTTAGGCCCCACCCGGACAATCCAGTGTGACCTCCCCATCTCAGGATCCTTAACCTCCTCACGCCCACCAAGTCCCTTTTGTCATATAAGGTTAACGCCTGCAGGTTCCCAGATTCGGGGTCTGCCTGTGTTTGGGAGGCCATCTTTGGCCTTTCGTGAGGGGTGGCTTTCTTTCTTTCTTTCTTTTTTTTTTTTTAATTAAACTTTTTTAAACACTCATTTTTGAGAGAGCATGAGTGAGGGAGTGGCAGAGAGAGAGAGGGAGACAAAGAATCTGAAGCAGGCTCCAGGCTCCGAGCCTGACGCGGGGCTCAAACCCATGAACTGCGAGATCATGACCTGAGCTGGTCAGACGCTTCACTGACTGAGCCACCCTGGCGCCCCAGGGGGGTCTTTCAGTACTTGAAAGAGGAAGTTTGGGTGACAGAAGGGCATTTGCTGAGTCGGTCACTTCCCCGGATGCTCTGAATTGGTGGGAAAGGGCAGAGCTTGAGCAAACCATCTTTGCGGGACTGATGTCCCAGAAGCAGTGGATCTCGAATTGGGTGGGTCCTCGAATGTCCTAGGAAATGTGGGAAAGGGACAGAGGCCCAGATCCTGACCGACTTCAATGAGCCTGGCCCTTTGTGTTCTTTGTGAACTTTCCGGGTGACTCCGGTCCTCAGCAACGCCTGAAAACCGTCGCTCTGGGGAGTCCTCTCCGGGATCATCTGTGTGCCGGCCTGTGGGAGGTGGAACTTCCTGTTTTCTGTAAGCAGCCAGAGCCAGCCTACAGACAGGAAGTGTGGGAGAAGACCAGAGGAGGGGCCTCCTGGCTGGCAGAGGAAATGCCACCTGTGTCACACCTGGGAGGTGAGACAAGGTGTGGCTTCGAGAAGCAAGAGAGAGAGAGTGCTAGGAGCAGAGAGAAAGGCCTTCTCAGCCGCACTGAGGTAGGAACCAGCAGGCCCTGCTTGGGGACACAGAGGCCATTTATGGGGCCAGACGGGGCAGGGGCGGGGAACTGATTTGACAAGAGGGGTGAAGGTGACCCATTTTGGGAGAGAGAAAGCAGAGGAGGGGCAGAGAGAAAGAGGGAGACAGAGAATCCCAAGCAGGCTCCACACTGTCAGTGCAGAGCCGGATGCGGGGCTCGATCCCGTGAACCGTGAGGTCATGACCTGAGCCGAAGTCAAGGGTCAGACGCTTCACTGACTGAGCCACCCAGGCGCCCCCATAATGCGTTTGTAGTAAGTGAGCCGAGTGTGTCGGGCACTGTATGTATGGTCACGGGGCAAGGGGCTGCAGTGGCGTGGCAAGCAGGACCCACAGGGACGCTGGTGTCGTGAGTATACTTTGGGGTGAGGTGGCCTGGTGGAGTTAGTCAGCGGGCAGACATAAATAATCAAGAGACATAGCCACAATCACGTGATTGCACATGACTAACTGGTGGCTTCTTTAGGTGGAATGTTCCGGGAGAGCTTCTCTGAGGAGGTGACTTTAAAAAAAAATTTTTTTTTTTTAATGTTTATTTTATTTTCGAGAGAGAGAGCACGAGCTGGGGAGGAGCAGAGAGAGAGAGAGAGAGGGAGACACAGAATCTGAAGCAGGCTCCAGGCTCTGAGCTGTCAGCACAGAGCCCGATGCAGGGCTCGAACTCATGAGCCGTGAGATCATGACTTGAACTGAAGTTGGCAGCTTAACCGACTGAGCCACCCAGGCCCCCTGAGGAGGTGGTGTTGAAGCTGACATGTAGACCAGCCATGGGAAGAGCTGGGAGAAGGGCTCTTTGGGCAGGAGTGACAGAGAGTGCCAAGGCCACGAGGAAGGGCCAGACTCGCCCCATCCAAGGAGGAGCTAGAGCAGCACAGTCTGTAGAACTTTCCGCAGAGATGGGAATTCCGTATCTGGGCTGACCAATTGGCCACCAGCCGCACGGGATAGCCGATCACTTGAAACACGGTTAGTAAGACTTAGGAACGGAATTGTACGTTTTATTTTCATTTTGGCTGACTTAAATTTAACTTTCAGTGCCACAGGAAGCTGGTGCTTTTTCTGTTGAACAGCACAGGGGCTAACGGTCCGTGTGTCTGGAGAGAATCGTGTGAAGTAAGAGGAGATAGAGAGAGGCCGGACTTCATTGCTTCGTGCATTAGGCTACCTAGTCTGGGTTTCTTTTTTTCTAACATGGCGCAAAGCCTTCGGATGGGCTTACTTGAAAGTTCATATGACCCAAAAATAAATAAAAAACGTTGAAAAAAAAAATTTAAAAGGGGCGCCTGGGTGGCGCAGTCGGTTAAGCGTCCGACTTCAGCCAGGTCACGATCTCGCGGTCTGTGAGTTCGAGCCCCGCGTCGGGCTCTGGGCTGATGGCTCGGAGCCTGGAGCCTGTTTCCGATTCTGTGTCTCCCTCCCTCTCTGCCCCTCCCCCGTTCATGCTCTGTCTCTCTCTGTCCCAAAAATAAATAAAAAACGTTGAAAGTTCATATGATGTGATTGATGTTTTAGAAGTTCACTCTGGCTGCCACGTTGAGAGTGAATTGTAGGGGGGGTAAGGGTGGAACAGGAGGCCAGTTAGGTCCTCGTGAGGATACGGGGAAAGCTGCTGGTGCCTTGAACAGGGTGGCCACAGTGGAGCCAGAGAAACACGGATGGATTCCGTTGGAAGTGGGTCTGGCAGGAGTGGACGGGGAGGGGATGGAGAAGGTGGGAGAATTTGCTAATCCTAGATTTGGGGCTCAAGCAGCAGGAGGGATCATGGCGCCATTTGCTAAAACGAGGTATGGAGAGCACGTGTCCTTTTGGTTTGCTTTGTTTTTGGAAGTGATGAATATAGGCTCTTTTAGGGGGTTGGTGAGAGATGTCTCTTGAGCATCCGTGTAGAGACGGCAGGTAGCCAGGTGGTCATGGGGAAAGGCCAGAGCTAGAGAAAGGAAATCGAGGGTGTATAAAGCCATGGGACAGGGTCAGGCCACTGAAGAGAGTGCGTTTATGGAGAAGAGGGGGAGGGGCAGGAGACTCCTATCCCGTTTGAGCTGGAGCATCCGAGGAAGATCCAGAAAGACCACTTGAGAAATGTGAGGTGCCCATGGGAGCCAAGAGAAGTCATTCTCTTGGTTTCCAGAAGGAAGAAACGTTGAATGCTACTGATTGGCCAAGGACTCGAGAAGAATCCAAGGTCAACAGCATGGAGGTCATGGGTGACCTTGGGAGAGCCGGCTCAGTGGAGGGAGTAGCAGAACATTGGGGCTAAGAAAGTAGAGGTCATGACCACAGGTACCTCTTTTGGGGAAAATATTTGCTGTGACCAGAAGCAAAGGAATGGGCGGGACCCGGAGGAGTGGGGATCAAGGGATATTTTTGTCTTTCTTTTTAAAGCTATGTGTTATGTGCTGATAGGTAGAAGGCAGGTAGTTTGCCTTTGATAGGAGGAGGGCCTTTTAGTCGCCATAATGGCGGGGTGGGGGGGAGGGACGGCTGCACATATGAGCCCTGATGGAGTTTGGGCCAAGGGCTGATGAGCACTTACTGTCCAACTGCTCCTGTCTTTCTAAGTGAAGCGAGAGGCAAGACCGTTATCTGAGACAATAGGTAGTTGTCCCAATGGTGGAAAACAGTCCACAGGGGTAACTACAAGAGGACTGCACGTGGCCACATGGCTCGGATTGTGCTTCTCAAACTTGAACATGCAAATGGATCACCCAGGGATTTGTTACGATGCAGAGTCTGGGTTTTTTTTTTTTTTTTTATTAAAAAAATTTTTTTTAATGTTTATTTTATTTTTGAGAGAGAGAGAGAGAGAGACAGAGCGCAAGGGGAGGGGCAGAGAGAGACACACACACACACACACACACACACACACACACACACACACAGAATCTGAAGCAGGCTCCAGGCTCCAAGCTGTTGGGACAGAGCCTGACGCAGGGCTCGAACTCACAAACAGTGAGATCATGACCTGAGCTGAAGTTGGAGGCTCAACCGACCGAGCCACCCAGGCGCCCCAGATTCTGGTTTCTGATGACGCTCCTAGGGCATGTTGATGACGCTGTCCTTGGGTCCCACTTTGAGTGAATGAGACTCCACAGCGCTTGTGCAATGAGAAGCTTAAGAAGACATGTGGTTCCCTGATGTGTCCCAGAGATGCCTAAGTTATTTGCCCATTGAACTTACACTTCAGGCAGAATTGAGCAAGAATTGAGTCCCTATTCGAGATTTGCGGCCATCCATTGAAAGGCAGGTTCTTTTCAGCCTACATGTCCATCAACCGATGATGGATAAAGAATACATGGTGTTTGTACATATAATGGAATACTACTCAGCGATCAGAAAGAATGAAATCTTGTCATCTGCAACGACGTGGATGGAACTAGAATGTATCACGCTAAGCGAAATAAGTCAGAGAAAGACAAATATCATATGATTTCACTCATATATGGAATTTAACGTACACAGCAGATGAACGTAAGAGAAAATAATATAAAAACAGAGAGGGAGACAGACCATAAGGGACTCTTAAATACAGAGAACAAACTGAGGATTAATGGAGGGGTGTTGGGTGCGGGGGGGGGGGATGGGCTAAATGGGTAAGGGGCATTAAGGAGGGCGCTTGTGGGGATGAGCACTGGGTGTTATATGTTAAGTGACGAATCATTAAAATACTAATCCTGAAGTCATTATTATACTATATGTTAACTAACTTGGATGTAAATTAAAAAAAAACAACAAATAAAAAATAAAAAGACACTTCACTGTAGATATAAAAAATAAATAAATAAATAAAAGGTTCTCCTCAATGTCAGACCTATCTGGGAGATCTTTTAAAAAAAGAACAGGGCCTGAGTATTTCGATTTTGATTGGGATTCTGAATTAAGGGATGTAGGGTGGATTCCCAGGGTTCCCTGTTTTTCAAAAGCTCCCCTGGTGATTCTCATGTTTATCCAGGCTTGAGAAACACTGATCTAAAATACCAGGTCAAGGGGATGATCATGGGAGTAAGTGGCCAAGGTGGGGTGGAGGCAGGGAGGCCCCTAGGAGGTGCGGGCTCCTGTCTGTATAAACAACTTGAGTCACCCCAAGTCAGCATGCCGAGGCTGTTGTGGCTGTCTGATTTTACATAGTCCTTTGAAAGACATGCCATGTCAGCCAGCAGGAGCAGTGTGCCCATCAGGCTCCCCTTCTGGAATCTTCATAGGATCCTGGGATGGCTCCTTGGGGCATCTGGTCTACCTTACAGGATTCGTGGGTTGGGGGACCCATTCGGGCCTGAGGAGGGAGTTGCTCAGATGGTTCTGCCAGTCCTTACTGGTCCTAGCCCTTTAGACAGTTTCAGAGAAGATTCTCCAACAGAGGGGCCCCTTGAGTCCTGCAGCCCGGTCATGAGCGAGGCTGGTTGCAAGGCTGAGAGCCCAAAATGTCATGAGGATGAATCGTCCCATCCAGTTGCCCAGAGCGATGACAAGAATCACGATAGAAGCCAGGGCCCAAAGCATCGCTTCATGTGGCGAGGAACTAATGCCTCCACAGCCAGCAAAGGGCCTGAGGTCTTCCAGCAGCTGTGCGATCAGATTTGGAAGTGGATCCTCTTCCAATTGAGCCTTGAGATGATCACGGTCTTCACGGGCACCTTGATCGTGGCCGCGTGAGAAACCCCGCTTGAGGCTCAGGGTGTGGGCAAACTGGACCCAGGTCTCTGATCTGCAGAAACTGAGGTGCTAAATGTTTGTTGTTTGAAGCCATTAAGTTTTGGACTAATTGGTTATGCGACGCTCTATAACACACAGAAGGGGCCAAGGCCGCATCGCCAGAAGGTTCCGTCTCTTTACTTTCCTGTCTGCTGCTTCATTTTCTGCCTTAGCAACCTCTTCAGAAGGATTCTACACTCTTGGTGATCCTTAAAAAAATAATAATAAATTAATTTTAAAAGTAAGAAAAAGAAAGAAATCAATGAGTGGGTAGCTTTCAAATGGAGCCCGGGGTGGCCTGGTTGGGTGGCTGCCACAGCCCCATTCCAAAATGGTCACTGGCAGGATGTGGAAGTGAAGGGATCCTTGACGTCGGCCTGGGTGGGATTTGAGAAAACCGCCCCAGCTCTGGGGCAGACGGGGAATCCAGATGGTCCGTGTCGTGGAAGTCAGTGGAAAAGCCTCGAGGCCTGAAGGCCAAGGCTTTGGGGAGACCAGAGGCAGCGAGGGCTGCAAAGAAACCGATGGGGAGGGGTGTTCCCGGTTTTACCTGCGTGTGAGAGCATTCGGGTCCACATCCAAGCGGAGAGAGTACCTACCGAGGGATCGCGCTGGCGAGGACGTCAAAGCAAGCACGGGGACACCATCCTTTTGTGTAGGCTGGTGGCAAGATTTTGATCATGCGTGCTAATAGGAGGCAGGGTGGCGGGCTGGGTTGGCAGACAATGAAATTAACCCTCGAAAAAGCCGAGGCTGCGAGGAGCCCCATAAATCACCGCGGTTCAACTGTCTGTCAAACCTGAGTAATTCCTCCTACAAGTCTTTTTTCCACCAGCAGTTTCTGGTTCCTCCTCCTGAGGCTTTAGGACTCCCCAGCGAGGAGGCAAATAAATGGATCTCCGCCTCCCGCTTTCTCCTCTCTCTTTGCCTTCTTGGTCTCCCGTGTAGGCGTTCAGGAGCTGGCCTCATGAGCCAAGAGCATTCCTCGTGCCCAGCAGGAGAGAAGAGAAAACTCCTGGCCCTTCTCTGTCCCTGTCGTATGCTTCTCGGGGGGAAGTGGAGGCAGGCGGTCTCCAGTGAGTCTGGGGAGGAAGTGAGCTGATCGTGCTCTGGGGTTTGGGGTACGTTAGGTTTACGAGAGTCCAGCGCTGGGGAGGAGGGCCGGGCAGAGGGCCCTGTGTGCCCTGGCACGCTTAGCTGGTGCGCCCAGGGTGGCCAGTCTTGCGGGAGTCACGGAGGTACAGCTCTCTTCCCGATGCAGTGTTGTGTGCACGGGCACGTTTCCACTTTTGTACGGGGCTCCGCCCGGGTGGGATCACTCTCTCCCATCTCACCGGGCAGGCGGAGTGTTAGAGGATTCAGCTTGTGCGTGGCCATCCCCCTTGGCCGCTTCCGCAAGAATCCCGGCGGTGGGGGGTGGGGGGAATACGACGGAGGAGCAGGTCCAGAAGCGTCTCTTCCTCCGTGCCAGGCATAGGAAGCGATCTGCCACACCCACCCCAGGGCCTTGGAACATGCCTCTCGGATCACTTGACCCCGTGACCGTGTTTAAACTTTTCAGCCAGACGGACGTACAGAGTCTGCCTGCTCGGCAGAGAAGCCAGCGTCGACGGCAGAGACCTCACAGGGCCACACGGAACGAGTTCCTTCGTGGGGATGAGCGCATCCTGACTCTGTGGCCGGCTGGTCGGGCGGGTGCTGTTTGAAAACAGAGGTGCGGCAGAGGGAGGGCTGGACGGCGCGTCCCCGGCTCCCGCTGGGTTTCCCATGACTCACCGAGGTGCTGGACAAGCTTCGGAGACTTGTTTCGCAAGCGCCAGGAGACGTGCGGAGGAGGTCGTGGGAGCACTGTGCGGACAGGTGCACGTCCCGGACCCAGCGCTCGCCTTCACGCCCGTGGCCACAGCTCGGGCCCTCAGCTTTTTTGGTCATTTATATTCAGGAGGCGGTGAGTTGCTGGCACGGTGGCTGGCGGGGGAGGGGGACGAGTCTGTGTGACCCCGGTGCCTCCTCAAATGCCACCGTGTTCTCTTCCCCCCTCGGACCCTGGGGTGAGAAGTCCTGGCCCACCTTAGAAGACTTTCTTTCTGCTTGGTGCCTGGGTCACCTGATGGCCCTGCCCTCGTCTTGGGTCCATTCTTTGCAGGGAGGGCTGTCCTACCTGCGGGGGGTGGGTAGGGAGTTGTGGTTTTAGTGTCTGCCTCCCTGGCCAGCCTAGCCCTGGGGTGGGGGTGGGGGTGGGGGTGCGGGTGGGGGGTCCCTGTGCGTCCCTGTGCGTCCCTCTCCTCCAGTTCACGTCTGCTAGCAGCTCTTTCGTCCAGTCACCCAGTGGAGCCCCCCAGGGAGGAGAGGGGGGCGGCGTGAGGTGAATGGGAGCGTCCTGACGGGAGACGGGGACGCCCCAGGGTCTCGCTGGTGGCAGGAAGTGGGTCCAGTGCACGTTTGTATCCGCCTTCCTCCCTGCCCCGAGCGAGGGCTGGAGTTGCTAAGCGCGGGCCTGCTGTGTCCGCCTGCAGATCCGACCCAAGGCACGGAGCCCGAGTGCGTTTTTACAGTGCTGAGGTCATGGGTTTGCAAAAACTTGGAAAGCAGAGCAGCCTGGACCACGGAGCTCGCGGAGCCCACGGCCTGGCGTTTGCAGGTCATGGGTTTGCAAAAACTTGGAAAGCAGAGCAGCCTGGACCACGGAGCTCGCGGAGCCCACGGCCTGGCGTTTGCACGTGTGCCCTGGACAGCCTTGAACCAGTTCCACCTGACTTACACGCCCGGCGGGTTCTGGGTATCCCAGGGAGCACAGCCTGTGGGGGATCGGGACCCGGCAGAGCCTGGGGTGTCTGAGCACCTGTGCTCTGCCCTCTCCCTCTGGTTCCGGGAAGAAAGTATTTATGGAGCACCTCGTGGGCACGATGCAGAGGGGACAGTTGTGGCCGCTTTGGCTTGAGGGCCAGTGGGGGAGGCCAGCCGTAAGCAGGCATCTGCAGGAAACGTGTGCAGGGCATCACAGAGGCTCAGAATAGGGGGACGAGCAGGACGGGGCACCTGGGTTGCCTTGAGTCGCTTGAGTGTCTGACTCTTCGTCTTGGCTCAGGTCGTGATCTCAGTCTGTGAGTTCGAGCCCCACATTGGGCTCTGAGCTGACAGTTCAGAGTCTCCTTGAGATTCTCTCTCTCCCTTTCTCTCTCTCTCTCTCTCTGCCTCTTCCTCACTCTCTCTCTTTGGAACAGAGGTTCCAAAGGGATGCTCGGGAATCAAATCGGGGAACTTGCTTCCGTACTGTTTGTTTTGTTTTGATTTAGAAGATGTTTGGTCTGGCCCGGCCGAGGGATGGGCAGAGAGGTAAGACGATGAGGGAAGGAAGTTGTTTCTTCTGATAGGACCCGGTCTATGGCCGGGGTTAAAAACCAGCTCAGCGCTGCTGAAGCAAAGCAGGGAACGTTGGGACTCCCCTGTCACTCTCCATTAGCTCCGAAGGTGTCAGGATATGTGGTTTCTCACTGCACCTGCGTTGCTGTTCCCACCTCTTAGGCCGACCTCATGTTGAGGACTCCGGCAGGGGTGCCTGGGGGGCTCAGTCGGTTAAGTGTTCACTCTTAGTTTTGTTTCAGGTCATGATCTCACGGTTTCATGAGTTCGAGCCCCGCATCGGGCTCTGCGCTGACAGTGTGGAATCGTGGAATCTCCTTGGGAGTCTCTGTCTCCCTCTCTCTTTGCTCCTCCCCCACTCACTCTCTCTCTGTCTCTCTCAAAATAAGTAAATAAGCTAAAAAAAAAAAGAAAAAGAAAAGAAAAGACTCCCCTGAGAATGGAGAGGTGTGGCTCCCCTTGGGAAAGCAATGGGGTGCCAGCACCCTAACAAGGAGACTGGGGGATGGGCAGGCAGGATCAACACGCGTTCACCACTGGTTCCCGAGAACGTGAAGGAGCCAGGAAGGATTTGTGGCTTTTGTTTTGCGTGCCAGAGGTGGTTTTGAGTAGGTGGATGCTGTCCTGGCAAACGGAAGAGGGACGACGTGGGGGGAGAAAGTTTGGAGAGATCTTAGCGGTTGAATAGATGGGACCTGGGAAGTCCCTTCCTTACCCTCCTCCCAGATATGATGCTTTCTTTATTTTTACTTCCTCTGCTCCCCAGCCGGTCACTGACACCTGGGTGGTGGGAACCCAGCTGGGTGTGGGCACCAAAGGGATTGTTTCTCAAGGACTTGGTTCCCACCGAGGGTTAAAATAAGCCGCACGAAACTCATGGTCTCTAAAGGCCACGTTGGAGGTGATTGAGTATGGGGAGTTGGATATGAAATGGAAACATTGAAGAGGGCTGATTTGGGGTTGGGCTTCTGGGGGCTGGGAATACATACGTACATAATATACGTATACATTTATATAGATGGGTGGGAGTGGTTTGGGAATGGAATTTGGTTTTGCACATGTTGCATTTGAGATGTTAGTGGCCTGTGTCTCTGAGGAAGAGTGTGGTTGATCCCATGAGTGGGGCCCGTGGAGGGACTGGGGAGTGATCCAGAGAGAGTGGGGGGCAGGCACAGAATCCGAAGGAGGCTCCAGGCTCCTGGCTGTCAGCACAGAGCCCCACGCAGGGGCTCGAACTCGTGAACTGCAAGATCATGACCTGAGCCGAAGTCGGATGCTTAACCGACGGAGCCCCCCAGGCGCCCCTACAGTGAGCATTTGCCCAAGTCAGCCTGCCAACACCTGCGTGTCACAATGCCCCTTGGGATAAAAGTGACTCCCTGGTCAAATAACGTTGAACCTTGAACAAACGAATATTCGTTCTTTCTTTCACCACCTTTTTATTGAGCACCTGTTACACGTTAGGTTGGAGGTGCCCGGTGTTTCTAACAAAAGCCTCTGCTTTCACCGCTTAGGTTCTCTTGGGGAAAGCAGACGATAAAATAACTAGATGATGTGCTTTCGGGCTCGTGAGGTACTGTTTTCCCGTCGCAGAGCAGAGGGCAGTGGGAGGTGATGTTTTAGATGGTGTTGACAGGAAGGCTCTGTGGTCCCTGATATTTATTTATTTTTTTTTTTTTTATTTATTTTTTTTTATTTATTTTTGGGACAGAGAGAGACAGAGCATGAACGGGGGAGGGGCAGAGAGAGAGGGAGACACAGAATCGGAAACAGGCTCCAGGCTCCGAGCCATCAGCCCGGAGCCTGACGCGGGGCTCGAACTCACGGACCGCGAGATCGTGACCTGGCTGAAGTCGGACGCTTAACCGACTGCGCCACCCAGGCGCCCCCATCCCTGATATTTAAACAGACCCGAGTAAAATGAAGATGCAAGGAAAGAGTGTTGCAGGGGGAGGAAAAATGCACGCACATGGGCGGAGAGGTGGACATACGCTTGACCCCTCCATCGTGTCTGGAATAGAGGGAGGGAGAGACGGGGAGATCATTCAGGCCGCTGTGGACACGGGCTTTTTACTCTGCGGAAGATGAGGATCCACTGTGGAGATTTGAAGCAGGACGTGATTTTTTTTTTTTAATTTTTAATGTTTGTTTATTTTTGAGCGAGAGGGACAGAGTGCAAGCAGGGGAGGGGCAGAGAGAGAGAGAGAATCCGAAGCAGGCTCCAGGCTCCGAGCTGTCCGCACAGAGCCTGATGCGGGGCTGGAACTCACAGATGGTGACATCATGACCTGAGCTGAAGTCGGATGCTCAACCGACTGAGCCACCCAGGCACCCCTCTCGGGATTGGTTCTTAAGGATTTAGTTGACAACCAAGGGTTAAAATTAACAGTCCTATGAAACCCACGGTCTTTAAAGACTTTTTTTTTTTTTTTTTTAATCTGTTCTCTTCCCGCAAACCCACGGGGAGCGCTTTCTTTTGGCGTTCAGGCAGAAACGGTCGTACTTTCCCTGAGCCCGCTGGCTTCTTTTAAGGACCAAGCACCGTTCAGCCAAACGCATTGCCCTCCTTGCACTGGCTGCAAAGCTCGGTGCCAGATCTGGGGCCCACCTCGTGTGCCGGAAGATTGCATCACAGGTGTCCCTGACTTCTCCCAAACTTCATCATAGTTTCTTTTTCTTTTTCTTTTTTTAAAGATTTATCTTTCTTTAAAAAATATTTTTCCTTTTATTGCAGTACGGTTGGCACACGATGTTCCACGAGTTACGGCGAACAGCAGAGCGATCTGTCAGTGCTGTTAGAACACCACTGACTACATTCCCCATGCAGTTGCTTTCATCCCCGGGACTTACTCGTTTCGTAACTGGAAGCCGGGACCTCCCCCACTCCCCTTCCCCTTACTTTCTCTGCCCTGTGTTCCCTTCATTTGCCGCTCTAGGTGTCTGGTCCAGGAAGAGGGAGCGTGGGGACGTAGATTCTCTTTCTGCAGTCCTGATGGTGAGAGGGAAGCCTCATTTTGTGCTCCCTCCGTCCTGCCACCCTTTTTCCCTGCTCCAGTGTGGGGCCGGCTAGACTTGACTTTCCTCCTCTGGGTTCGGTGCCCCCCTCCCTCCCAACGCGGGAAGCAGCCACTGCACGGGTCGGACGGCAGCTTGCCCTGCGTCATTAGGGATGATTTACTTCTCCGGCGGAGACCCCGGCCTGCGAGTCCACACGGACCGCACGCTGACCTTGTGGAACAGCGTTTCGTAGTGCACGCTGCTGGAGCCGCCCTCTGGCTGGTGACGCAGCCAGGGGCCAAGGCACTTTGTGCAGAGGGGAGGTGCTTGGGCTGCCCCTTCCTGAACCCCTCATCGCCGCTCAGAGTCCTGCAAGGTTCGAACCAGGAGAGATGTTTGCCAGCAGCCGGGCTGCCTGGGGTCCTCATTCTCCCCTTCCCTCCCTCGGGCAACTGTCCCCCCAGTGCTCCGGGCACTGTCTGTGACCACACTGGCTCCCTAGTTTATTCTCTCCCTCCCTCCTTTCCCCTCTCCTCCCTCTCCCCTCCTCTCCCCTTCCCGCATCTTTTCTGAAACACCACAAGTGTTTTACCCCCTTTTGTGTACCGGAACCATCCCCGATGAGATCGTACCTTCCCAGCTCTGCTGCTGGGGGGCTTCAGGGTTTCACCCTCCCTCCTCTTCCTGAACCCACGCCCCCCCTCCCTCCCCCGCAGGCTGATGCCATTTTTAGTTTTCAGTAACTTTCTTTATGGAGGATTCTCAAGATCCCGTGGGTTTGAGCACCAGAAGGGCCCTGGAATCTAGCTCGGATTCCATTTCTCTGCAGCCAGAGGGCCGCAGGGTGACATCTCCCCACAGAGACCCCCTCATGGCCAGCCTGAGCCCTTGAGGCGTGTGGAGTCTGTCTTCTTTATAATGGTGAAGGCTTCCCAAATGTCTGACGAAGCTGTTCAGAAAGCCCTCTCCATCCATCCATCCATTCATTCATTCATTCACTCCACATGAGTCAGAGAAGCTTTATTGATTTTCTTTGGTATGTTTGCAAGGTGTGTCCGCTGGGACCTGTGGGTAGTGTAGACACCCAGTGTGGACACTTGGCCCTCTGCGTCCCAGGGGCTTACAAGTTCGTGTCCCGGCTGGGACAGACACGGGCCACGTTCCAGCCTACACCGAGGCGGCGGTGGCGATCGGTGCCCCTCCGAACGCATCCTGGTCCGGCACCCGGTCACTGCCCCCATCCCCCGGGAGAGGGCTTCCTGCTTAGCAGAGATTGGGGTAGTTTGCGTGCACAGCCCTCTTGGGGACGCCAGGCTGAGCTCGCTCGGAACCCTGGGCAGGTGGCATATCTCCATCCCCTGGACTCTCCTTCTCTGATGGGTTTCCCCTTTTGGGTTTTCCCCAGGCACACCCGAGCCTTGGGATCAACTCTCAAGAAACTAAGTGGGAACTCAGTGGGAACACAGGTTTCCCATTTGCTTAGAGGAAAAAAAAGGTAATGTTTTGCATAACCGCTGGGATTTATGGGCCCTTAGCCGGTACCTGCTGGTGCCCCGCGGAGGTCCTCTGTGGAACTCATCCGGGAGCTTGGAAGCCACGTCTGGTGGTCCAGTGTAGTCTCTTGGATCTTCCTCTCGCTGGGGTCTCTCTGGCATCCGTGCTCTGTCAACCTTTGTCCTCTGATGGTGACGTGGCTAGCCCTGATGTGTTATTCCCAGGAACGAGTGGCCACGCAGTGTCCCAGAAGTCTCCTTTTTGCCCTCTCTACGGTTCTGTGTGACGGAGCCTGAGTCCAGCTGGGGGTGATGCCCGGTCCGCACAGCAGGATCTCTCAGGATTGTTTTCATCCACACTCCACCCTTCAGGATGTATTCACCAGCTTTGGTGTGAAGTCAGAACACTTAACCTGCCAGCGATTTGTGTGGGTTCCAACAGCCTCTGCAACCCACGTGCATCCCTTTTCCTGTCACGTTTAATTCCCTGCCCTCCGCTTTTGCTCAGACTCGGTCGCCATCCCCTCCGCCCGTGTCCAGAGCCCGGGACGAGCCCAGGTTCCTCACGATGGTTTCGTAGCAGGGGCTGCTCCGGGTAGCGTAAATTTTGTGCCAAGGCGGAAGAGACAGGATCGCTGCTCTCCCAGCCTTGCAGGGACCCACGGAGACCCTGCCTCCCTCCCAGATAGTGTCAGTGCCACAGTGTACACATTCCAGGCTGATTAGCTAATGACTTTGGACCGGGCTAGCGCGATGCCAAAAGTGTGATTCACTCAGTTGCAGGTAGGGACAACGGTGAGCATGCTCCGTTGCCATGGGGACGTGAACACCGATTCGTCTCCAAGCAGAAAGAATTCACTGCCACTCCTCTGGGATGTGGACGTCTCCCACACCGCTCCCCCGGGCACTCTGCTCTCCCTCGGGCTGCAGTGCGCCCCCCCCCCCCCCCGTGTCCCCCATCCGCTGTCGCTCCCTCCTGGTGGGCGCCCTGGTCCCTCGGGTGCAGCGGACACCCCTCGCTGCTCTGTGGGTTCAGTCACCATCTAGCCACACCTCCGATGCCTCGTCTGAAGCCCCAGTGACCGGGTTGTACTCGACCGAATGCTTTCTTGAGGTGCGGCCCTGTGACGAGGTGACAAGGGCGAGGCTTTAAAGTTGGACAGATGTGGCTCAGGTTTCTGTCGTCATTCATGAGCTCCGTAGCCTTGGGAAAATGTTTTTCTTCCTCCTCCGTGTCCTCCTAGGGAAATTGGGGCAGTCCCTACCTTACCGGGCTGCAGGAGGACGAGACGGAAGCGTGTCAGAGCGCTTAGCACATCGCTCCGCGTTTGCTTTCGTTCTGTCTCTTCTGTGTCTCAACAGCCCAGGGGGCCCCGGGGATCGGCGCTGGGACATCCTGTGAAGTCGGCTAGGAGGCTGGCACACCCAGGGACGGTTGTCCGGAATGCAGAACTCCGGGCCGCGCGCCCCGTCCGCCTTGCGCCGCTTGGGTGTTCTTGGGTCGCAGACGCCAGAAACGGATTGTGGCTGACATGAAAAGCAAAGGGGAAGCCATGGGAGAGATGCTGCGGCTCGCAGAGTGGGCAGGGGGCTGGGGGAGCCTGAACACCCGACAGACACCGAGGTGCTCGCTTGTTGGAGGCCCTGCAGGAAGGGGTGGCGGGCACGGTGTCAGAGCAGAAGTTAGCGTGGTCGGGTGTGCTTGGTGGTGACGGATGAAGCCCACCCATGTCTCAGGGGGTCGGCCCAGAGCCTGGCGGTCAGCGTGGGCCACACGCACCTGTGTCCCGTGAAAGACCCCTTCGGATTTGGAGCGGACGAGCTGGTCCCGGGATTCCCAGTCTTGCAGAAAAAGCGCCCGGTGCGTCGGGGGGCGGGGAGAGAACTCCCTACACGAAGCGGGGCGCTGTCCAGATGGGTGGTGACCTCACTGGACCCCGTGGTTTCTTGTTCCTTTTGGTTTTTTAGTGTTTGTTTATTTTTGAGACAGAGAGGGAGAGGGAGAGAGAGAATCCCAAATAGGCTCCGTACTGTCAGTACAGAGCTGACAGTCGTGAGATCACGACCTGAGCCCAAGTCAAGAGTCGGACGCTTAACCGACGGAGCCCCCCGGGTGCCCCCGGACCCTGTGGTTTCTGATAGGACTTCTCTGATGACAGGGAGGAAATACGAATGAGCGTTACTGGGCTTTGTAGCCCTTATTCTCCCCCTGAAACCTGCAAACTGGTATGTGTAGTCAATAACCAAAGTTTCCTCAGATTCAGTCCATTTTGCATGAAATTTGTCCACAGAAAATTACGGAGATTCTAACAAACCCGTCTACCACGCGTAGTTTTAAATCAGCTTTACTGAGCGGTAATTTGCGGTCAAGAAGAATTTACCCATGTTACCTGTACAGGTCAGTGACTTGACAAATGTAAACAGTCATGTGACTGCCAAAGCACAGGGCATCTTTCCAGAATGTTCTCTCTTGTCCATGTGCAGGCCGTTTCTCTCCTGTCCTCCCTCATCTCCTCGGGTCACTCTGGAATCTGGCTTCTTCTGCACAGGGTAATAGCTGAGATTTACCCATATTTTTGTATCAGTGGTTCGCACCTTGGGATTTCCTAGTAGAATTCCATTCGCTGGATATACCATAATTTGCTTCATTTGTCAATTGATGGGCATTTGGGTTGTTCCCAGCATTGAGCTGTAATGATTAATTCCGCTGTGAACGCTTGTGTTCGAGCCTCTCGGACGTGCTTTCCTCTCTCTTGCGTGAATACTTAGGCGCGAAGGTGCCTGCTTATATGGCGAGTGATGTGTGACTTTATGAGAAATGGCAAAACTGTTACTTCCGTGAATTGTGCTTTTTAGGTCTTAGAGAAAACTTTTCTTACGCTGAGGTCCTAAAGTAGTCTAAAACTCCTCTAAAAGTTTTATTTTTTAAAAATTAAAAAAATTTTAAAAATTCTTTGTTTTTGAGAGAGACAGAGAGAGAGGGAGACAGACAGACAGAATGCAAGTGGGAGAGGAACAGAGTGAGAGGGAGACACAGAATCAGAAGCAGGCTCCAAGCTCTGAGCTGTCAGCACAGAGCCCGACGCGGGGCTCGAACCCACAAGCTGTGAGATCATGACCTGAGCTGAAGTCGGAGGCTTAACTGACTGAGTCACCCAGGTTACCCCTATTGTAATTTTTTGATAGTGACAATTTATCAGAAAATTTCCTTTGTGGTCCTAGTTTGTGAGGAGTTTTAATGGTCAGATGCTTTTTCTGCATCTAAATTATACTTTTCTTATATAGTCTTTTAATGTGGTGTGTTTAACTAATGAGTTTTTTTGATGTTTTAATATCCCTCTCTTCCTGGGATTAAATAATGTTTGTTTAGGATTTTTACAGTTATGCCCTGTGAGGTTAGGAGGTAGGCTTTTAAGTCTTTCATTGTTTTCTTTGAAGGTCAGTACAAGGTAGTGTAAGAGGAACTGAGTGTTTTTCCTCTCCGTTTCTGGAAGAGATTTATATAAGATTAATGTCTTTTCTTTCAAGGTTTGAGAAAACTTGTCGCAGAACCACAGAGATGTGTTGTAGCTTTTTAAGGTAGAGTTTAGGCCACTGAATCGATTCCTTTGAAGGTTATAGATCTATCTAGGTTTTCTGTTTCCTCTTGAGTCAATTTGGAATTTTTAGTTTTTCTGGAGAATGATCAGCGATCAGTGATGAGAGGTAGCAAATGACCGGTCAGTGCCAAGACTTGTGGGGAAAATAGGACCTTAGTGATTCATGCTCCCAACACCCGAAAGGTAGAAGGGGGGAGATCAAAGTGACTGCATCCCAGGGTTTTTGTATTATTCAGAAGGAGAAAAGAGCTATCGATTATCTTTGTGCTTGGGAGTTGAGAGTACATGTTAAAAATGTCTGTATAACTGCCTAAGTCACCTAAGTAGTATATAAATAGACCAGAATTGCCAAGCGTTCAGGGGCGGGAGGGAGAATAAAGAAAATGCATTCAGGGGCGCCTGGGTGGCTCAATCATTTGCGCGTCCAACTTCTGCTCAGGTCGTGATCTCACGACCCGTGAGTTCAAGCCCCGCGTCGGGCTCTGTACTGGCAGCTGAGCCTGGAGCCTGCTTCCGATTCTGTGTCTCCCTCTCTCTCTGCCCCTCCCCTGCTCGTGCTCTGTCGCTCTGTCTTTCAAAACTAAAGAAACATTAAAAAAAAAAAAAAAAAGTAAAATGCAATCAACCTGGTAGAAAGCAAGACGGGAGGAAGCCAACCAAAACAGCAAAGAGAAGAGTGTGCTAAAGAGAAAGCACGTCATGGCGATGACCTTTGGGTGTTTCTCCTTAGCGCTCCACACATAGGCCCCTGCACCGTGACCGCCTGTCTGCCGTCTCTCTCTTTCTCTCTCTGTCTCACGGGAAGCAGACTCTTCTGGCTTCTGGGCCACTCATCTGCTCATTCTGAGTGCCTGGCATACAGAACGTGCCTAGTAAGTTTGGATGAGTGTGGTGAGCAAATACACCCTGCAGACAGAGCCACTCTAGCAGGTTCTGTGGCTCTAGGGACATTTTAATCTGTGCTTGCCTTGGTTGATCCGTGAGTTAGGGACTGAGGAAGGAGCTACAGCCTTGAATTTGATGGGGGGGCAGGGGGGGAAAGCCACTGAAACCACCATTAAATTCCTCTACTGTGCGTGTAGCTGTTATGTGCTTGGTGGGTACGAGGGGGGCCCCGGGGACCTCTCGTACAGGGGGTGAGGTGGCCTGAGTGCTTCTCAAACATTAACACACTCACGATTCATGGGGGGCTGGGGGCATTTGTGAGGGCACAGATTCTGATGCAGGAGTTCTGGGGCGGGGCCCGGATGCTGCATTTCTGACAAACCCCGTGGACCCTGCTTTATGGAGCAGGGCTTCAGGTTATTACCTACGCTGATACCCCGCCTGGATGCTTGGGGACAGCACAGTGGCCCTGTACTTGGAGAATAGGCTCAGATGGAAATTATTCTAACTTCCGGGGCTGTTACTAGTGAACGTGAGGGCTCCAAGCCCCTGCCGGTGCAGGGAGGGGTACCCCTTGGCCTCATACTGTGCGACTCCAGCTCTGTGCAGGGGGGGGTGGGGGTGGGGGGCCTGGGATGGAAGGAGTTTGCCGAGCTCCCTGCACGGCGATCACACTCTTCCTCGGTTTTCTCGTTTCTCAAGCGGAGCCACATGGCTTGTTCAGACTCGTCGCCTCCTGGGAAGCTCTCATCTTGATGATTCACATGTCACTTGTCACTGTTCTCCAGTACCGTCACACTTTATCTGTGCAATCAAAATCCCATTTCCTTGCCTCATTCCTGCGAGCCTCCGCCCGCCTGTCCCTCTCGTCCTCGGGTTCTGGTTTCTGTCGTGCTGTCCGCCCTGGGCAAGACAGGCAGCCCTCACTCCCCTCTCTTCAGAAGCACGACACGGGCCAGGGACAATGACGTCCTCACACCCACCTTTTTCTTCTTTTTTAGTCTCTCTGCTCTTAGAGAAATGCACAAACCCAGTGGGCAATGCCCCAAATCGCAGATAAGCCACTAATGCACTGATCCTGGGGCCAGACAGACCACGGGCGCCATCGGGGCTTCGGGTCTCTTTCCCCCGCTTGTCCCGTCACGTTGTGGAAATGGTGCAGGCAAGCGGTCTGTCCCCTTCCTCCCCTGTGTTCATATCAACTCCTGTGCATTGGAGTCTGGGAGGCTTGTGGATATAAAGATCTTCTATCAGTAAGTGACGGACCCTGGGGTTTTTTCTGTGGGTGTGGTCTGGATCAAGGGTTTTACAGCCACAAGATCCTTTTACACAGCAGGACAGTCTGGAATTGGAATGTCTTCAGGACTGTCCCTAGACCTTGGGCAGGGGAAGCCTGGCTGCGTGCTTCCTAGCACACTCCCAGACCTCAGCGCAGTCCTTTGTCCCTTTGCTTTCTCTGGGATGGGCAGAGGTGACACAGGCCTACGGGATGGGGCTCATCACCTCCGGCGTAGCTGCCGTGGAATGGACTGTAGTTAATGCAGGGGCCGCTGGTGGGGGTCTGCGTGCCAGCTCTGTGTTTTTTATTTTTTTATTTTTATTTTTTTTACATTTATTTATTTTTGAGAGACAGAGACAGAGCATGAGCAGGGGAAGGGCAGAGAGAGAGGGAGACATAGAATCCGAAGCAGGCTGCAGGCTCCGAGCTGTCGGCACAGAGCCCGACGCAGGGCTCGAATCCACGAACTGTGAGATCGTGACCTGAGCCGAAGTTGGACGCTCAACCGACTGAGCCCCCCAGGTGCCCCCCCCCTTTTTTTTTTAATTTTTTTTTTTTGCCAGCTCTGTGTTAATACGACTCCAGCCTTTCCTTTTTTCTGAACCTTGCCTGAACAAACTGTTGGGCCAGGCAGGTAACGGTGCTGAGAGAGCAGGTGGAGACATCAGAGCCTTTTTCAGCTGCCCGTTAGAATCGCCTGGCAAGCTTGTAAGACGGCCGTCTCCCAGAGCTCTGTTGACTGGGTCTGGGGATTTCTGGGCATCAGGGTGCTTTTTAAGGTCCCAGATGATTCCCACGGGCAGCCAGGGTTGAAAGCCACCATGTCAGAGAATGGCGGAGAAGGCGGCCCCAATTCCCTTCATACTGTCAGAGACGACTTTAGTATACGGCCTTCTTGATTTTTTGGGTCACGCCTGAAACTTTGAGGTGTTCATGGGAAATTGCCTCGTTTTTATACATCAGCTCCTGGTCTCTGACACGTACTCGGACGGGCTGGGCTGCACCACGTGGCTGAGTGTGTTTGTCTTCCCACAGCCTGCCCCCCCTGCGTAGGCCGGTTTTCTGTTCTGGTTCTTGGCCCCGGACTCTGAGCCCAGCTCTGTAAGAACGATGCTGCTGAGCACAGACCCCTGGGCGGTTCTGTTCTCTGGCCTGCTGCCCGGGGACACCCCACCGGTGGCCTCTGAGTAGGGCCGTCTGACTGGGTGTCTCCCCAGAGTCCTGGCCGGGCCAGACCCGGGGGCTGTGAGGTGTTGGGTCGCAATGGGGGGAGGTGGGAATCCGGAACCTAGTCCCCGTTTTCGAGAAATGGCAAACCTCAGACATCTGTGTGTTCTGCCCCCACTTCCCAGATTATGACCTGCCCACGAGAGAGCCTCCGCCCCTCTCTCCCGAGCAGCCTCCTGATTTTGGAATCGGGCCAGATAAACAGCCTCTTCGCTGGTATTTTCTCTCTCTGAGGTCAGGCCAGAAGCCTGGCGAGCTGGGTGCAGCCCGTGGAGGCAGAAACTGGGGACGGAGAGGGGGCATGGCCCGCTGATCCCGGCTGGCGTCGGGTAGTGACCCTTGGGGAAGAAGGAACTGTAGGCTTCGTGTCCTCGGACCTGACTTTTCCTAACAGACCTTGAGGCCTTAAGGCCCATTTGAAAATGAGCCTCTCAAAACACCTGACAGGTCTTGCAGCCACCAAAGGGATCGTCTCGGGTGCTGCATGCGTTATGGGAATGGCTGGGCTTTGGGGAACCCCTGTGTTGCCGCGTTGCTTCACGATCCGGGTTTGCAGACCACAGCGGAAGCTTCTGACTCTGGTTTTGGTCCCTGTGTGTCCCTAGAGCTGTCTGCCCTGCGTTGTGCACGTGTCCCGACAAAGCACTTCCCGCGCCAGCCTCTTTTGGGGTTGTGGGCAGAGCGGGGAGGGGAGGACTTTCTCCCCGCTGCTCCATTCTCTTTGAGGTGACTTATGGGCTGACACCTTTCGCTCGTGGCTGTCTGACTCTCACCCCTGCTTCCCCGATCAGACTCCTCTTTTTTTTTTTTTTTTTTTTTTTAACATTTATTTATTTTTGAGAGACAGAGAGAGAAAGAGAGAGAGAGTGCGAGTGGGGAAGGGGCAGAGACAAAGAGACACAGAATCTGAAGCAGGCTCCAGGCTCTGAGCTGTCAGCACAGAACCTGATGTGGGGCTTGACTTGGGAACCATGAGATTATGACCTAGTTACCCAACCGACTGAGCCCCCCCAGGCGCCCCCAGACTCCTTCTCTTCCGCGTGTAATAAAATCTCTCTCGGCTTCTTTCCTAGAAAGACCCTGGGGATTGCATTTAGGGCACAGCTGGATACTGCAGGCTATACCCTCATCACCTCAAAGCCCTTAATTACATCTGCGAAGACCCGTTTTCCAAATGACATAATATCCACTCCTGGCTGTGGTTCTCGAGCCTGGCAGGACGCCTTTGGAGCCCACGCGGTTTCTAGGCCACCGGATCGGCCATGGCGGGCTTAGAAATGCCAGACCATGGGGCGCCTGGGTGGCGCAGTCGGTTAAGCGTCCGACTTCAGCCGGGTCACGATCTCGCGGTCCGTGAGTTCGAGCCCCGCGTCGGGCTCTGGGCCGATGGCTCGGAGCCTGGAGCCTGCTTCCGATTCTGTGTCTCCCTCTCTCTCTGCCCCTCCCCCGTTCATGCTCTGTCTCTCTCTGTCCCAAAAATAAATAAAAAATGTTGAAAAAAAAAAAATTAAAAAAAAAAAAAAAAAGAAATGCCAGACCACGCCATCGAGGCTCTCCTTGTGCCCCGGCCTCTGCCACAAGAATCCCAAGCATGGAAGCCAGACCCTCAGACCCCACGGCTCACGAAGCGGGCTCCCAGCGTGTGGAGGTTGAGTGAGAGGGCCGAGAAGCTCTGGTGTATTTGAAAATCCCATTATCCAAGCATCTTTGGACTTCTTTTGGCATTTGCATGACTACCTGGGCTCTGGCAAAAGGTGTGTTTGAGAAGTGAAAAAAGGGAGTGAGGCTGAGCCCCTCCGGCCCCCCACTACAGCGGGGCTCTCTTTGGCGATATCTCTGGAGGGAGGTGACTCACTGGGGTCTGAGCGACAAAGAGACTGCTATGGCTCCAGGACAGAAAGCCCTTCCTCCGCCCCTGGCTGCCTGTCCAAAGTGGGAACCCGGGGCTGGGTGTCCTCAAAGAGGCATTTGGCCGAGCCTGGTGCTGCCTGCCATTCACAAGCCTACGAATGCCTGCACACGCCGGGGGCACGCTGCTGACAGTTTGAACCTCAGTTTCCTCCCCTGTAAAATGGGTATAATTACAGAACCAACCTCACGGCGCAGAGTAAAGCTCGAAAGTGTGTGAACGGATGAGAACAGCCAGGCCCGTGCTAAGCGTCACATAAGAGCTTCCTGCTGTGCTCGCGATGATCTGAAAATAGAGACGATTTCAGATTACCCGCCTTCTGTGTTGGCGTGGATGTTAAATGAGATAATGCACGTCAGTGCTCACAGCAGGGTCATTCTTCCCACTTTGGATTTGAGCTCCCTGTGGGCAAGGCCTTCTGTCTTCCAGATCGCGAAAGTTATGCAGCGTGTTGTAAACGGGCAGCAGCGAGCATTGGCTGGGCGGACGATTGAACACATCCGTGTGCTCTGTGGGTGACATTTCGATGAGGTGGTCCCCGGGCCTGAAGTATCTTAGACATGGTTATCAGGGCTTCACGAGGGCATTGCTTCCCTGCTTTGGGGCAGGGATGTGGCTTTGGCAGAGAATCTGGATGGTTGCAGTTGAGGAGTTAAATAAGTACTTTGCTGTGTCAAGCGGAGAGGGCAGGATAGCAGGGGCTCGCCTGGGGTATAGGGCACAGGGACACACGTGGGTGCACATATAATCATGCCAGGTGCTTCCAAGCCTCTGCTCCTCACTTTGATGGGGGGGGGGGGCGGGGGGAGAGGGGGAATCCTTCTGTCAGACAAAAGGAGGCCCTGCCTACCTGTCCCTGCAGGGAAATCCCTGTGAAACCACCAGAGTCACTCTCTGCCGCCCCTTCTGGATACCCCCTGGGAAACTCAGCCGGCAGACTGGACCTTGGGGTTAGGGGGAGGGTACCCTTCCTGGGGAACCATCCTCAGGGAAGCAGGGGACAGCCCTCTGCTGTCTGCAGGCCTCACGCCGAGAGTGCAGGACTGTCCTAGGGACCTGCAGGAGTCTGGGGCTCAAGAGGGCATTTGGTGTGGGGACTGCAGGGTCTGCAGGGTCATTGGGAATTCTCACCAGCTACTGGTGGGTCAGTTCTTCTGGCAGAAGGAAGAGTATGGGGATGTGAGTGGTGCTGGCTTGCTAATTCAGCAATTTTATTTTATTTTATTTTATTTTATTTTATTTTATTTTATTTTATATTTTATTTTATTTTATTTATTTTTATTTTATTTTATATCTTATTTTTATTTTATATTTTATTTTTATTTTATATTTTATTTATTTTATTTTTATTTTATCTTTTATTTTAGTATTTTATTTTTATTTTATTTTATATCTTATTTTGTCTTATTTTTATTTTATATTTTATTTTATTTTATATTTTAGTTATTTTATTTTATTATTTTATTTTATTTTATATATTATTTATTTTTATATTTTATATTTTATTTTATTATTTTATTTATTTTTATTTTATTTTATATTTTATTTTATTTATTTTATTTTTATTTTATTTCATTTTATTTATTTTATTTTTATTTACATTATATTTTATTTTATTATTTTATTTTATTTTATTTTATTTTATATTTTATTTTATTTATATTTTGTATTTTATTTATTTAATTTTATTTTTATTTTATACTTTATTTTATTATTTTATTTTTATTTTATATTTTATTTTTATTTTATGTTTTATTTTAGTATTTTATTTATTTTATCTTATTTTATTTTTTTATTTTATTTTATTTTAGTATTCTTTTTTTTCGCAGGAGTATTCTCCTGAAAACAGTAGTATGTATCTATTTCAGGAGTAGAATTTAGCGATTCATCACTTAGCCTATGACGCCCAGTGCTCATCCCAAGAAGTGCCCTCCTCCTTAATGCCCGTCCCCCATTTAGCCCATCCCCCCACCCAACACCCCAGTTCAGCAATTTCTGAGACCAAAAGGTAGCCCATCAGCAAAGCAGAATTAGCCGTGTTATTTGAAGTTAGTCACATAAAGAAGTTTATTAATTTTTTTATTGATTTCTACCCAGCACACATTACTGTGTTTCAGGTGCGTTTGATATTTTTATACGTTACAAAACGTTGGCTGCATCGGATTTGCCACCACACGCCATTATTATAGTATTAGTGACTATTTTCCCTGGGCCATACTTTATATCCCCGTGACTTATTTATTTTATAAATGGAGGTTCGTACCTCTTAATCTCTTCGCATAAAGGGATTCAGATCATCTGTATCCACTGTGTCTATGTGCCTTCCGGAAGCAAGATGCACGTTATGTGTTTTTAGAGTCTGTATTTTCTATATATCAAATGAGAAGCATTTGAGGATGATTCTGGAATAGTTACAGACTCTACATTAAAGCATTTAATAGAATGATAAAAACATTCCTCCTTAATTGTGGGTCACAGCTTCCCTGTGATCCCCAAAAACCCTATAGTTGACCTCTCTGTGGGAATAGACTTGAGTCAGCATCCCTGGGACTGGCTAAGGCCCAGTCAGCGTTAGGCTGTTCCAGGGTTTCTCAACCTCGGCACAATTGACATTTGGGGCAGATCATTCTTTGTTGTGGGTGAATGGTCTTTTGCATGGTAGGCTGTTTAACAGGATCCCTTCCTTTCTCTTATTAGATGCCTGGAGCTCCCTGCGGTAAGCATAATCTTGACTGCCCCCACCCCCATGCACACACATCCAAGATGCCCACGTCTTAGTCCCTGCAACCCGTGAATATGTAGTTATATGGCGAGAGGGAATTGAGGTAGATCAGATGTCTGCATTATCCAAGCGGGCCCAGTATAATCTGAAATGTCCTTATAAGTGGAAGAGGAAGGGAGCAGAGGGAGAGAGAACCAGAGAGGCCTGGACAGACCATTGCTGGCTTTGGAGCTGGAGCAAGGGGCCAGTCACCAAGGAGTGCACGCCACTTCTAGAAGCTGACAAAGACCAGAGAACAGATTCTTCCCTGGATCCTCCACAAGGAACAGAGCCAAAGGGACGCCTTGGTTTTAGCCCAGTGAGATCCATCTCTGAGCTCTAGATAATAAATCTAGAACTCTCAGATAATCAATTTGTGTGGTCTTGAGCCACAAGGTCTGTGGTTACTTGTTTCAGTGGCGGTAGGAAACTGGCACACCGCCCGCCTCTCCCACCCCCAGTGTGACAATGAGGAAGAGTCTCCGGAATCCCCCTGGTTCAGAAACGCTGGCTCTGTGGAGCGCCATATTGTTTCCCTAGAAGCAGTGAGAGGAGAGGGTTTCTCTGTTCTGCAATGAGAATGAGGTTGGCAGTGAGGACGCCCAGCAGGATTAGCCCTGGGGGAAACCAGTGGTATAAAAAGGGAGTGGGTGCCATGCCGCTCCCCCAACTCACCCCCCAACCTCCCCTTCCCCCCCACCAGAGGCTCCTGGAGCTGTCACACTGCCATTAATGGCACAATGCTCATGTTGGTGCTTGTGCATATTTGGACAGAACTAGAAAAGAAGCTGAGCTGAAAACCATAAAAGAGAATATAAAAACTCCATAAAACATTGAAATGTCAGGCAAAGCAGCATTGCTAGCGGGGGCCTCGGCGAGGAGGGACGGCACGCTGGGCGCCTTTGGCTCTGTGTGTGGGAGTCGTGGGCGGGGAGGAGAGGTCGGGGAGCCCGGCCCACGCTAGGGGCCACCAAGCCCGGGCTCTGGGCCAGACACGCAGCCCCCTGGACCCAACCCTGATGCTATGATTCTGTTTATTTTGCTGAATATGACATTCATATGGTTCTGATTTCTTCTTTGTGATCCGTCATCTCTGTGTGGCTTTGGAGCCAGAAACCCAGAAAAAGCGGCTTTGAAGTTGTTGTTCTGGCCTAAGTAGGAAGTGGTGCCTTTCCAGGGTTCATCGGGACGACCACGAGGTCCCCTTTGATTTGCGAAGCGCTCCAGGAACTGAGCGGGAAGGAGGCTGGCAAGGTCGGTTCTGGTCCTGGCCCGGGAGCTGGGCCGGGTGAGAAGGGAGGAGCGGATTTGCACGGCCACGGTAACAGCCACTCTTTCTCCCACCGGGAAGAAACAGCAGGTGGTTCCGTGTTACCTGCCGCTTCAGGTGGTGACATGGAGCTGTGGCCCCTTACGTCTTCCTTGCAGGTGCTTGGGGGGCAGACCAAAAGCAGAAGTCAGAAAAGAAATTACAAAAAGGAAAAGTCCTCAAGCAAATAGGATGTGGAGAAAGACATTGTCTGTTTCTACGGTGTTTTGATATTGAAGGGACGCGGGTCAGACCATTCCGGGTTGGGCTGGCCTCGCTGGACCTAACCGGTATATGGAGGCCGGGGTTCCCAAATTTCAGGATGTGTTAGAATCTTTCAGCAGGAGGGCTTGTTAAAATGGGCAACAGGACCCCTACCCCCTGGAGTTTCTGACTCAGGAGGGCTAGGATGAGACCCAAGGGTTTATACTTCTCGACAAATTCCCAGGTGATGCTGACGTGGCTGGTCTGAGGTTGAGAACCGTTGTTCTAGGACAAGAAGAGGGTCTTTGTAACGAAAATTGGAACTGATAACGAACGGTTCTTAGGATCCTACGGTTTGTGCATGGGGACCCCACGTTTGATCTGAACACTGCTGCGAAGAGACTGTCATCTTCTGGGATTTTTTTTCCCCCAAGGTGAAAGCAGCAATTTTTTTTTTCAGTTGTTATGCAGTAAAATTGACTATTTTGGGGGTGTTGGGTATTTTGGGGGCTTGGACAACTCCGAGCCTGCCTGAGATTCCTTCACACATTTTCAAATCAGGCATGATCTAGGGGCGCCCGGGTGGCTCAGGCGGTTAAGCGTCCGACTTCAGCTCAGGTCACGATCTGGGTGGTTCGTGTGTTCGAGCCCCATGTTGGGCCCTGTGCTGATGGTTCAGAGCCTGGAGCCTGCTTCAGATTCTGTGTCTTCCTCTCTCTCTGCTCCTCTCCCTCCCCCGCTCGCGTGCTCTCTCTCTTTCTCTATCAAAAATAAACAAACAATAAATAAATACATAAATAAGTAAAATTGTTTTTGAGGGGTATAGTTCTACATATATATGGGTTCATGTAATCACACTCTTACCCAAGATATAGAATAATTCGTCCCCGCCAAGAACCTCCCTTGTGCTCTCCCTGTGCTCTCATACCCCATCCCCCCCAACCCCTCATGACCCATCCAGGCCTATAGCTTTTCTTTTTGAGTGTGTCATGTAAACAGGATCGTACGGTATGTGACCTTTTGAGACTGACTTCTTTTTAAAAAAAATTTTTTTTTAACGTTTATTTATTTTTGAGACAGAGAGAGACACAGCATGAATGGGGGAGGGGCAGAGAGAGAGGGAGACACAGAATCGGAAGCAGGCTCCAGGCTCTGAGCCATCAGCCCAGAGCCTGACACGGGGCTCGAACTCGCGGACCGCGAGATTGTGACCTGAGCTGAAGTCGGACGCTTAACCGACTGAGCCACCCGGGCGCCCCGAGATCATGCCTGATTTGAAAATGTGTAAAGGAATCTCAGGCAGGCTCAGAGTCCAAGGCTCCCCAGCCTCTTGGTGGCTTCTTGGATTCAGATCTTTTGCTTTGAAGGCTGTGCTGAGCAGGAGCTGGGAAGCCGGGGCTTCTGTATGTGATTGGAGCTCCAGCAACATCCAGGGCCCGTGCAGCCGAGCCAGGCTTGTGCCCCGGGACTAGGGAAACAAGACGGAAGTAGAAAGAAGAGATGACAGAGGAAAGGCGCACATCTTAGCATCACAGAGGCAGAAAGCACTGGCCTGCTTCTCCATATCCCTCTGCCCCCGGCGCCCTTATTTGTAGGCTGAGGCTCCGAGGGGATGAAGCACCCCACCGCAATGAGCTTGTGGCGGGCTGTGGCCGGCCTGGGGCAGAAGCCACTTTTGTCTCCAGAAGCGTCCTTGCTGATGGCACCGCGGCCACAAGTTGCTTCCCCTCGGTGCTTGAGGAGTAGAGCTTTTGCAAATCGATATACCTGGTCAAGATCATCATACTCCCTGGGTGCCTTGCCCTCGGGTCTGCTCCACGCAGGAGCCGGCTTTAGGGAGGAGCTTGTGCAGAGCGGGGGTCGTGGTCACTGCCGAAACCAGAGCGGGTGACTTAATGGGAAGGTCCTTTCTCGGGAGGCCGGCCCACCCGCCCTCGAGGGGACAGGGCGCAGCTGCCCTGGAAGGCTGTGGACATGCTTTCCCGATTGCAGAATACTTCTCTTTCATTTTGAATATCATTTGTTTGGTTGCCACGGCAACGCCAAGTCTCTATTTTAATGCTAACCTGCGTGGCTGCAACTTTCTATATATAAATGCTGCTTTGCACAGTGAATTAGCTGATGCCACAGGAAGCAGCGGATGTGGAGACGGTGGCAGAAAATGACCAGCGTGTCCGCTTTGCAAGAGGAAGGGCTGTGGGGCTGAGGTGAGTGGGAACCCCCGGGCAGGTGCTCGAAGTGCTCACTGGAGCCCCGTGAGAGCCAGGTGGCCCGCCACACCTGGGGGAGAGAAGCCAGCGCTGGAGAGCCTCCGTGGGCAGGTGCTTGGTGCTGCTTTGGAGCGACCCAGGGTGGGTCTGCTGTTTGCGCACCTGTCTGCCGTCCTCATGCCTTCCTAGAGTCCGGGTGGCTTGGGGACCCAAGGCTCTGGAAAGACCAAGCCACTTTGGGGCCAGGGTGGTATCTGAGGGTGAGCTCAGTGGAAAGCAAGTTTTTCCTGTTGCCTTCAACTCCCCTTGGCTCCCTGCCCTGGCTCTTTGCCGCCTCTGTTTTGCTTTTTCTTAATTCTCGAGTGTGGCCAGTCCTCGCCAGGATGGCGAGCCAGATGGCGCTGATAGAATCCTCAGCAGGGGCCCGGAAGGGGCTTCAGGAATCAGCAGGTTCAGCTCCCTCCAGCTCTAGATGAGGGGGAAGCCCAGAGAGGTGCTGTGAGCTGCCAGATGTCACACAGCCAGTCAGGCAGAGAGTGGGACGGCAGCCAGGTCCATGGGGATCTTCTGACTGGCGCACATGTACCGTGTGGGGGCACATTCTGCCGTGGGGTCAGGGCGGCCGTGGGTATACACAACGGAGCTACAGGGGGTGCAGAGAGGGTGGCGTAAATCGCGGGGGGTGGGGCATGTAACAAACACAGGATTACATAATGGCGCCTGAACCCACTCAGGCTTCTGGAAAGTCCGTGCAAGCGGCAGTCGAGGAAACTCAGATTCACGTGGATGCAGCCACAGGTCTGACGGTCGTGCCAGCCTCTCTCGATTTCCCCACCCGAGCCCCGGGGGTGTGCGATCTCTTCCCCAGCTCTGTTGCGGTTAAGTCACGGTCACGGCCGGCGTGAACCTGTCGGGGACCGTGTTCGGGCCCCAACGGGGGTGTGATGCATCTGGGCGCAGAGCTGTTTGGAAAAGAGAGGCATCCGCACAGCTCCGTTACCCCCATGGCAGGGAGGTGGGCGGGGGGTGCTGCAGAGAGCAGAGGACTTCTCTGAAGATTGGGTTTCGTGGCAAAACGCAGCATCATTATTAGAAAGTCTCATTCGGGCCCCCTCTTCTTTGACATCACATGTTCGACACATATTTTAAGTCACTGAATCCAGAGACTTGGTCCCTGTTCTCCAAAACAAAAGACTTGGAGGACCCTTAAGCTTTCGGGGGGAGCCCCGTGCAAGCATGGTGTTTCGGAAAGCTGTTGTGGTGCCACGTGCTACAGGGTAGGTGAGAAAGTGTGAGGTCCGGGGACGGGGAGATCCTAGCTCTTCTCCCGGAGTCTGAGGTCAGGAGGAGAGCTCCCTGTGGCCAGATTGAGAAGGACACCGTGATTCTTGCAGTGACTGTCCCCATCACCGTGCATTCACCCCGGGGGCCCCAGGACACATGTTTCCAGGCTCCAGAGCCCTGCAGATTTGGGTTGCTCGCTCCTTCCGCGAGGACGGATCCAGCCTTCCTCCCTGCCGGGCATTGACCGTGTCCCAAGGGTGCCGAGTCCCCAGGACTCGGTCTTGCCACCCCAAGGGGAGTCTCTCTGCTCACGGGGGCAACTGTGTCGTCTTGCCTTTGGACTCGTGGATGAGCGTCTGTGCTCCGCAAGGTGGCTGTGCCTGGCTCACTTCCTCCTGGGTTCCCCAAATCTCTGATCTTCTATCAGATTGCTCAGTGCACGACTGGTGGCACGTGCCTCACTCCGTAGGCTCTTTCTCTTCCCCACCCCGTCTCCTCCCCTTCCAAACCTTCTCATCAGCTGATGGGGTGCCACCTTCCCATAAACAGAGCAGGACAGACTTTCAGAGTCCCTCGTGCCCCAGAAATCTTGTCCTGTGCTTCCCTTCCAAGGAAGGTCAGACCCAGGCTGGGGGTGGGGGTGGGGGTGTGTAGCTCTGGGGCGAGAGGAAGTTGGCCACGCATTTGCAGCCCTTGGAAACCCCGGAAACCGGCGGCCAGCTGCACCCAGCAGGGGGTGTTGGCGGTAACAGGTGGCAGCAGAGGGACGGTTAGCAGAGGGTGAAAGCGTTAATTCCTACTCTTAGTCTAGGACGGTGGTACTCAATTCTTTAAAGCCAGAGAACCCTCCCTTCAATCTGCCGCTTATGCAGATACCCAGCAATTAACGAGAGGAGCTGCGCCCTGGTGGCCAACGGGCAGAATCAAGTTCAGGACTGTGGGAGGTTTTGTCGCTCTGTTTTGTTTTTGCCCACGGTTTCGTTTTAGAGTTGTTGGGTTGGTTCGCCAAAGTCGACGAATCACCAGATTTCACACTGGAAATTCAGATACCCGGCTGCTCTTGCCAAAAATGAGTAGCTTCGGTGACACCAAGCCTCGGCAGCCCGGCGTGGTGTCAACACCCTGATGACGAGGGATGGATTTTCCACTGTGCCGCAGTCCCCACCCGGCTCCGCTGCTCACCAGCACTGTGACCGATGATGAAACGGTTGCCATTGTTCATTTTTAAAAATGGAGGTAAAATCGGGATATAACATCATACAGGTTTTAGGTGCACGACATCATAACTCGATACCTGTATGCACTACAGAGTGATCACCTCCCCCCAGCGTCTGGTTAACATTCATCATCACACACTGAGCCGTCCGCCCTTTTTGCCCACCCCAAACCCCCTTCCCCTCTGGTCAACATCAGTGGGTTTTCTGTATCTATGAGTTTGCTTTTATATTGTTTTGTTTGTTCTTTTTTTGTTTGTTTGTTTTTGGCTTTTTAGATTCCACGTATGACTGAAACGAGATGCTATTTGTCTTTTCTCCGTCTGACTCCTTCCACTTAGCGTAATACTTTCTAGGTCTGTTATTTCTGCTCTGAGCTTTATTACTTCTTTCCTTCTGCGAATGTGAGGCTTCATTTGTTCTTTGTCTAGTTCCTTCAGGTGCAAAATTAGATTGTTGGAGATTTTTCTTGCTTATCGAGGTAGGCCTGTATTGCTACGAATGTCCCTTTTGGAACTGCTTTTGCCGCATCCCATGGATTTTTTTTGTATTGTATTTCTGTTTTTGTCTTCAGGCATTAACTTGCTTTCTCCTCTGTCTGATGATAAACAGGTCATACAGGGGCATGTTGTTTCATTTCCTTGCATTTTTGTGCGTGTTTTTTCTGGTTTTCTCCTTGTAGCGGATTTTTAGTTTCCTACCATTGTGGCAGAGCAGGAGGCTTGATAGGCTTTCAGTCTTCTGAAATTTATTGAGACTTATTTTGGAGCCTAACAGTTGATCTGTCCTGGAATATGTTCCATGTGCGTTGGAGAAGAATTGTGTGTTCTGCTGTCTTTGGGGGGAATGTTCTCCGTATCTGAGGCTCAGGGTGTGGTTGGAGTGCTTACACCTGTTACTGTCATTTTCCATCCTTTCAAGACCAAGAGAGGAGGAAAGGGGGGATCCCTAGCCAAACAGAAGGAGTTAAGGGGTTCACCCCACACCACTCCAGAGTGAGGACGGTAGGAGTTTTTCCGTTTTTAGGATCTCAGCAAATCTTGATCCCTTTTTGTCCAGCCACCCACAATTCACTGCTTCCATCTGTGGGTCCCCTCGGTGCACATTGGTGAATAAGCCCTAATGCCTTGGACTGTCCTAGCGATTAAGATGTTCACTGGGTTCTGTTCCTGTGGGAGAAGCGGCGTGTGACCCTAGCAGACAAGGCCAGTGGATTGAGTGATGAGAGAGAGAGAGAGAGAGAGAGAGAGAGAGATCAGCTTGGGCACTCAAGCGTATCAGAGGTGGCCAGGCATTTATGGGCTGGGAGTCCTTGGGTGAAAATAACATACCCGTTCTGTAAAAAGTATGAGTAAGAGCCAACCACATGCATATATTTCACATCAGGCATCGATCGCTCAGACTGCTTTTCATAGATGATCATATCTGGCCCCTGTCCGCTTTCCCTCCAGCTAAAAAATCTTTAATTACACTGTGGCCAATTTCAGTGACTGAGAGAGCGTGTCTTTTCTGAATGTATTTATTTGGAGGACCCTAGGCCCTTGAGAGGCTGGTGTCAGAGACCCACACAAGCCATTGATGACCCTTCCCCTCCCCCCGACCCCAGCCTGTCTGGTTCATTTGTGATGTGGGGGCCCTAGACAGCATTTCAGTATCTAAGTCCTCTCCTGGTGTAGAATAGATAAACACATGGGCTCTGCCTTCACCTTTTTGTCTTCCTCTCTTTCCCTACTCTTGAATTGGTGCGCAAATAATCTCAGGAAGGTAAGACACCAGCTTTCTAGGGGGGTGCGCTGTTAAATCCTCCTCGGAGACTCGGGGGGAGTCCTTTGATTCCACACGTATTCATTGGGTGTGTTTTCTGTGTCTGGGGACACACGGGAGTAGGACCTCATTCTTGTTCTCAGGGAGCGAGGACCACTCGGCATAAGCCATGCCAAGAAGGGCGGCCATGGAGGTAGGAATGGACCAGCTCACACGAGAGGGAAGGTGGGGCTGGGGTCAGGAGGCTGCATCCCCAGGGGACGGCAAGAAGTGAGGCAAAGCAAGGTGGGTCCCCATCCCGGCTGGAACTTTGAACCCAGGCTGAGCTTCCAGGCTGACTCTGCTTCTTTATGTTCTTTGCCCTGGCCACGGTCAGGGCCCTTGTCCGTGGAGATGCTTATGTTGACGTTTTCCTTCCCTCCTCTGGTGCCTCTCTCTCCGGTTAGCAAAGGAGCCCCTTCCCCCACCCCCTTGGGCATTCAGCCACCACCTTCCACCACGTGAAGTTGAGAGTTAGGGTCGTGGCTGGTCACAGCCTCACTGTAACTTCCCTCTGGAGTATCTGCTCTTGGATAGAGGATTCTTGGATACTGCGGAGGAACCTGGGGGGGAGAGAGGATCGCGCTGTTCTTGGACTCTGGGTTCTGTGTCTTGTTAGCTGTAGGACCTTGGGGAAGACCTCCGCTTACTCAGTTAGGAGGGGGAAAATAAGAACAGCTCTCTCCAGCGTTCTCGTGAGGGTCAAATAGGCACCAATATGTATAAGTTCCTGACCGCACTTCGGCATCTAGGAACAAAGGAAAGGTAAGGTCTTACAGGTGGTGGGATCGACTTTGGGGATGTAGAGTGGTGGGAAAAAGAAACCTGACCCTTGGCCCTTCCTGTCATCCTGTCTGTCCCGTGTTTTGGAGATTGAAGTTGGGGGGGGGGTGGTGTTCTTATGGGGTGTCTTTGCTCATGGCAGCGGAGACACTCTCAGGCCACGTCAGGAAGGTTGCCGGGGACTTGTGTGGCTGGTTTGCAGACCCCGTCCAGGGCTGTGTTTGTTTCTTGGTCTGGTTGGCTGGGGTCGCCAGCTTTTCCCGCGGCTCTGGTGGACAAGCATGGCTTGGCTCCATGGGTTTTTCTGTCCCCTTCCTGGTGGTCCTCTAAACTCTAATCTCGTCCACTGAGCATAGTAATTTCATCTCACACACTGTTCCTCGTGCTCTTTTGATGAGCTTGGTCTGTGTCAGGAATGGGAGAAGGTGTCAGCGCAGATCAGCCCAGGCTGTGGGGAGAACCCAGTCAGTGCCATGCGAGTGACTCAGCGCTGGGGACCTCAGCTGACGACTTTCTTCAAAGGTTGCTCGGTGATTTAACGGGGATGGGAAGGTGTGGGGCCAAGCCAACATTTATGGAGTTGCTAACCGTTGTTTCGGTCATCCGATCTTTACAAGAATTCTGTGAAGGAGATGGTGGTGTTTCCATTTTTACATGCAGAAAAGAAAAACATGAGGTTCAAAGAGGTGAAGTGTCTTGTCTGTGGTTACATGGCTGGAAAGCTATGGAGCACATACTGGGACTTCCTCTCTGCCTGGCTGACGGTTAGATGCTGGGTTTGGGGACAAGCCAGTGGATGCCTGTGGCTGGTTTCTGGGGGTTGTGTCTGCTTTTTATCCTCACCTACACACCAACACATCCATGCACACCTTGTTTTGGGAATCCCTGTTGCAGAGCGGGAGGTTGTGATTTCTAGAAGTTTCTGGAATGTTCCAGACCCCTTGATGGGAATGGAGCTTTGCATTTCAATGAGTGGAAAAATAGGCAGGAGAGGATTTGCCAAAGGGAAAATCAAGTGCTTTTATTCACTCCCCTCTACTCCCCTTGTGTGCACAGATGTTTCCTCCCTGTTCCCCCTCCCTTCACAGGGGGCTCACTGGTCACAAAGGGATGGGAAGTTATCGTGGTAGAGCAGACAGCTGGACTCTTTAGAGGTCGGCTTGCACAGAGCAGTGCTGGGGTCAGCCTGGGAGCCGACCTAGGTGGGGCTCTGGCTCTTGCTGTGCTGTCTGACTAGAATAGTCTTCTAACCATGCCAGCAACATCAGCATCAAGATTTAGGGCAGCCAGAGAGCAGGAAGGAGGGGCCTGTGCACTGGGCTGGGGGAGACTTGGCATCCAATCCCCATCTGTCTCTGGGCTCAGTTTCCCAATCTGCAAAATGGTAGCATGGGCTCAAGTGATCGGTGGGGTCCCTTCCACCTCTAATTTTCATGTCAGCCTTGCATTGGTTCAGAAAGTTCTTTACTGTTTGTCTTAATTCATTTTCTCAAAAATAACCCCACCCACATGTTTCTTTAGCATTTGAAAGGTAGTACAATGAATCCTAATCTGATAGTGTACATTTTAGGGATGGCAACTGAGAAGGGATATATCAAGGGGGAATTTTATTAACAAATACTATCTACCTATTTTAGATAAGGCTGTATTCGTACGTTAGTTCATAACGGAATAAAGGTTTTTTTAAAAAATGGGTTAAAAACAATTTGTTCATTATGAAAACTTGGAAAATACGGAAAAGCAGAAACAAAAAATATTCAGCATGCTTTTCATTCCTCTTTTTTTTTTTTTTTTTTGCTGTATATATTTGTCTACATAATTGGGATCATATGGTATATTTTAGAATTGTACATGCCGATTTTGGGGGAAGGCAGTGTTTTCCTGATTGTAAAAGTAAATTTATGGGCGCCTGGGTGGCTCAGTCGGTGAAGTGTCCGACTTCAGCTCAGGTCATGATCTCACGGTTTGTGAGATCGAGCCCCATGCCAGGCTCTATGCAGACAGTGTGGAGCCTGCTTGGAATTCTGTCTGTCCTTCTCTCTCTGCCCCTTCCCCACTCACACGTGTTCTAAACAAACAAACAAACATTAAAAAAAAAAAAAAAGGAAAAGTTTTTACTTTTAAAATTAAAAACGGCCGCCTGGCTCAGTTGGTTAAGCGTCAAACTTCGGCCCAGGTCATGATCTCACGGTTCGTGAGTTCAAGTCCCGCGTCGGGCTCTGTGCTGACATCCTGGAGCCTGGAGCCTGGTTTGGATTCTGTGTCTCCCTCTCTCTCGGCCCCTCCTCCACTCTCACTCTGTCTCTCTCTCTCTTGCAAAAATAAATGTTAAAAAATTTTTAAATGAAAAATAAATTAACATTTTAAATGTGATAAAAGAAATACGATGAAACCATCCAGAGGAACCCCACAACCCACAGATAACCTGGGGCCACATTTTCTGGGTGCTTCATTGGCAGGGGAGGGAGGGGGCTTGTGGGTCTTTCCTGATCTGGGCAGGAGAGAGGCTTGGTTCATTCAACGTGAGTTTTAAATATCTTCTAGCTCCTTGGCAGACAGAGTGGCCACTGTGATGCTTTACATGTGCTGCGTTGCTTGGGTGCTTGGGTGGAGGAGAGACAGAGACTCTGTTCAGTGATGCTTCCAGCCAATGCCTCCAAAGCTCCAGTACCCACCCCAGGGTCAGCGTGTGTGCTTGGGCAGAAAAAGACCGCCTCAGTGAGCGGTGCTCCCCACACGGAGTGGGAGGCTTCATCTGTGCTGGCCTTGCAGGATGTCTCAGGAGAACTATGGAGCCCGGTTCCAGGGTGGGCACAAAGCAGAGGAGGAGGGCCGAGGGAGACACTGGGCACGAGCCGGAAAACCCGTTCGCCTGATTTCTGAATTGGGGGTCTGCACTGAGTAAGAGAGGCCTCACAGGTGCATCGATGCGGTGACTTCCCATCGTCATCGTCCTCATGTTGACTTCTCTCTCAGTGCCTGGAGGGTGTGGGGGGTGCATGCTTGGAGAACCTTTCCTGTCTCTTTCGTGTGAAATATTAATACGATCTGGCTGGACACGTGCATCTTGGAGCTCAGATGTTTGGAACAAAAAAAACTCCTATTTAAAAAAAAATTAATGTTTATTTATTTTTGAGAGAAATAGAGACAGAGCATGGGCAGGGGAGGGTCAGAGAGAGAGGGAGATACAGAATCAGAAGCAGGCTCCAGGCTCCGAGCTGTCAGCACAGAGCCCGACGTGGAGTTCGAACTCACGAACTGTGAGATCATGACCTGAGCCAAAGTCAGATGCTTAACTGACTGAGCCACCCAGGTGCCCCTAAAAAACTCTATCTGCAGCTCATTTTGTTTCATCATTCAACAAAAGTTTATTGAACTCCCATAGTGATGAACAAAATGACCACCACCCCCCCCCCCCCCCGAAGCTTTGACTTGGGTGGGATATGCCTTCTAGCATTTTCTAGCACTTTCTAGCACTTTCACAGGGCTGACTCCAGGCCCTGGTCAGTCCCTGCCTTATGGAGCATGGGTTCCAGTGGGAAGTGCTCTTAGCAGGAGCAGAAGAAAAGTCTGAGGAGAAACGGATTTCCCAGGTAACCTTTCTCTTTGCTGGTTTGTGTGCATGACTTTTATTTTTTTTAAAAAAAAATTTTTTTTTTCAACGTTTTTTATTTATTTTTGGGACAGAGAGAGACAGAGCATGAATGGGGGAGGGGCAGAGAGAGAGGGAGACACAGAATCGGAAACAGGCTCCAGGCTCCGAGCCATCAGCCCAGAGCCTGACGCGGGGCTCGAACTCACGGACCGCGAGATCGTGACCTGGCTGAAGTCGGACGCTTAACCAACTGCGCCACCCAGGCGCCCCTGTGCATGACTTTTAAAATGATCAGGGCGCCTGGGTGGCTCAGTCAGTTGAGCATTGAGTTTGGCTCAGGTCATGACCTCACGGTCCGTGAGTTCGAGCCCCACGTCGGGCTCTGTGCTGACAGCTCAGAGCCTGGAGCCTGCTTCGGATTCTGCTCACACTCTGTCTCTGTCTCTCTCAAAAAGAAATAAAACATTGAAAAGAAGCTTTAAATTATCTTTAGCTATTTGTGCATTTGATTATTGATTTTAGTCTATTTGGTCTGGTCTTTTTTTTTTAAATTTTTTTTAATGTTTATTTATTTTTGACAGAGAGCATGAGTGGGGGAGGGTCAGAGAGAGAGGGAGACACAGAATCCGAAGCAGGTTCCATGCTCTGAGCTGTCAGCAGAGAGCCTGACGTGAGGCTCGAACCCACGGACCGTGAGATCATGACCTGAGCTGAAGTCATGCACAGCTGAAGTGTGCATGCAGGGGAAGGACAGAGAGAGAGAGAGAGAGACAGAGAGAGAGGGAGAGAGAGAATCCCAAGCAGGCTCCACCCTGTCAGCTCAGAGTTTGATGTGGGGCTTGAACCCACAAACTGTGAGATCATGACCTGAGCCAATGACAGACACTCAACCGGCTGAGCCACCCAGGCACCCCTGGTCTGGTCTTTTCTAACGAAATGCCTCTTACACTTAGTACATTGCCTTTTTTTTTTTTTTTTTCTTTAACTTTGCCATTGGGGGATATTCTTTTCAGTGTAACCTGCACTTTATTGATTTAACTTTTTTTTTTTTTTAATCTTTTTTTGCCCACAAGCACTCATGTGGCTTTAGGTGAGCAATTTTGGTATAATCCTTACCCTTCTCCTCTTGCTTGTGTCATCCTTTCTATTTTGGCTGGCTTTTTCCGTTTATGATTTTCTGTTCCTCTTTCAAAGAGAGTTACGACCGCCTGCTTTCTAGCAGTTTCCCCGTGTTGTCTTCTGAATTGCCTTCTGAGATGTGCTCTTCCTCGAGCCCTTGGGTCGGTGCTTCCTCACGCTTTTCCCCACGTTCCTGTGCCCCTTTCCAGTCTCAGACAAGTGACATCTGTGCTGACTTTGCATACAACCACCAGACGCGGTACATGTGACGTGTCGTTGGCCTTGACCCTGCGTGCACGCGGGGGAAGGTTGAATCCCTTCTGAGGTCCCCGTACGTTCGGTGATACGCGCATCTCGCAGCCCGGTTCTGGCTTTCAAACTGGGGGCCCCCCCGTGTCCTGCTGTTGGCCGCCTGCCTCCCTGAGGTTGCCAAGCAGCGGCGTGCGTGAGCGAGCATAGCTTCCCTGGTTCCAGACCTGTGTGCTGCTGCTCGGCGAATTCACTGGGCCTGGCCTGTGGGATCCACGCCTTCAGAATGGTTACCACCCCCACCCCCCGCTCCGAGCCCCCTGCTCACCTGCTTTCTGGAAGTCACTGCAGCTGGAATGGATGGTGGGGAGGGAAGAAAGGTTCTCGGGCAGCCTCAGTGCTCAGGTGGGGGCAGGTCCCACATCTCAAATTAGACACAGAGAGAGAGGAGGGTATAAAATACTGGTCTTTTCCCGCAACCAGTCTCTGGGTTGTAAGACTGTCCCCATTCGCTCCACTGGCCTAATGGTCCTCAAGGTTTCTGGGTTTTTTGTTTGTTTGTTTTTTGATTCTGATTGTCCACTATTTTTTGTTTTTTATTTTTTAAGCTTATTTATTTTGAGAGAGAGAGAGAGCATGAGCAGGGGAGGGGCAGAGAGAGAGAGAGAGAGAGAGAGAGAGAGAGAGAGAACCCCAAGCAGGCTCCACACTGTCAGCGCAGAGCCCGACGTGGGGCTCGAACTCACAAACCATGAGATCAGGACCTGAGCCAAAAGCAAGAGTTGGATGCTTAACCGACTGAGCCATCCAAGCGCCCCCACCCTTTCCTTTTTTGAAGCTTATGCAAGTTTTATTTTTTCCTTCCCATTCTTTCCCCCTCCTTGCCTCCTTCAATAGGGAAGTGACAGAGGTGTCCACAGCACTGTCACGTGGCCCTTAACGGGATGTCCTCTCTGCCTTTCCCTTGACGGTCCTCCTGGGCCTCCCAGCGGTGACTTGGGCACACACTCGGGACCTCTCTCCTGCCTTCGTGGGCCTGGGGTTAGCGGAGAACTTAAACTTGGCTTCCCAGGTCTCAAAAAAGAACTCCTATAAACCAACTCACGGCTGTAAAAATGGTAATTTTACACGTAGCCTGAGACGGTGTTTCGCCAAGTGGGCTCATTGTACCCCCAAGGCTAGGCACGGGGATCACAGACCTGTTGTGGTGGCAGTTCTCGAGTGCTGTTTATTTAAGCACGTCATGGGGGGGGGGGGAATCCCATGTTTCGTGGATGTGATGGCTTAGGACCAGGTTAAAGTCAATCTCGTTATAAGACAGGTTAAAAAAAAACAACTCTGGGTAAATAATAGTACAGCTGATACATAGCGAAGGCAGATCTGGGGCAGGGGGACGTTGAGCTGGAGTTTGGGAGACACAGAGCAAAGTATCTCTGGGGTCTCAATGGAGCCTGTTAAAGTGGGTGCCGTTTCTGATATGTCTGCTTGACCTTGGGAGTCTTTTATGGGATGGACACATGGAAACCATTAGAGGGACCTCGGACCCACCCACGTTGAGTGTGGGCACCTCATAAGAGCCATCCGTGGGCCGAGTGGGCCTGGGCCAGCCACTGCATACAGCCCTGTCCTCTGTCCTCACCTTCTTCTACAGTGGCATCTGTCTCAGTCTCTTGCCTCCTGTCCCTGTGTGTCCTCAGGCTCACCAGCTCCTTGCGTGCTCGGGACCAGATTTCCACACCCACCTCACTCCCATGCTCCCTTTTCTGGAATCGGCAGCGGGGGGACCATCCTCCCCATAGTCAGGGAGCGTTTTCTTCCGCGTCTCACGTGGACACAGCTACCTATTTCTTCTTCTGATCCCGTCCTTATTTGCTTTCTGTGACTCATTCCCAGAACTCCCTTCCATTCGTTTTCCATCCTGGGGCCAGCCCCTGAGTGTGAGGCACCGGGCTGCATTGGAGGGAAGAAAGGACGAAGACCGTCCTTGCCTTGGAGGGTCTCGGAGAGGGGACCGAGGCATGCTGCATGTGTTAATGGAGGGCTCTTGGGAGGAGGGATTGGGCCCAAGGAGTGTCAGGGGGCAGTCTTTCTTTGTTGGTAGTGTTATTTCATTTTACTTTATATTTTCTTTTCTTTTCTTTTCTTTTCTTTTATATTTTATTTTTTTATTTTTTATTTTATTTTATTTTATATTTTATTTTATTTTATTTTTTATTTTATTTTATATTTATTTTTTTATTTCAGTTTATATTTTATTTTATTTCACTTTATATTTATTTTATTTTATATTTTATATTTTATTTTTTATTTCATTTTATATTTTTCATTTTATATTTTATTTCATTTTATATTTTATTATTTCACTTTATATTTTACTTTATTTAATATTTTATTTTTTATTTAATATTTTATTTTATTTTATATTTGATTTCATTTTACATTTTATTATTTCACTTTATATTTATTTTATTTTATATTTTGTATTTTATTTTTTATTTCATTTTATATTTTTCATTTTATATTTTATTTCATTTTATATTTTATTATTTCACTTTATATTTTACTTTATTTAATATTTTATTTTTTTATTTAATATTTTATTTTATTTTATATTTTATTTCATTTTACATTTTATTATTTCACTTTATATTTATTTTATTTTATATTTTTTATTTTATTTTATTTTTATTTTTGGGAGAGAGAGAGAGAAAGAAAAAGAGAGAGAAGCTCAAGCAGGCTTCACGCTCAATTTGGAGCCCGACGTGGGGCTCGATCATGGGATCATGACCTGAGTCAAAGTCAAGAGTCAAGATATTCAACCGACTGAGCCACACAGGCGCCCCATGAAGGATCTAATAATTCTGCATAAGTGAGCCCACCTCAGGGCTCCGCGATCCATTCTTTCTTTATGAACTCTGAGTCCACCCGGAAGACTGCGCCCCGTCTCTGGGCAGATAGCACAGCTCCGCATGTCAAGGGCCAGACTCAGCCCAGTTGTGCCCCGATCAAGCTCTTGGAACTTGAGTGTGTAGGCAGTGAACTCTACCCATATCCCCAAAGTGGCTTCTACCATGGCCCGATGGGTCTCCCTGGGGACTGGTTCCGGCTTCTCTCATCCCCTTCAGAACTGACTTTTACTTCCTCCCACATCCCCCACGTCTGCCCAGTTCCCGAGGCCGATTCTACTTCTCACTTAACGTCCTTCTGTTCTGGTCAAGCCCTTCCTTTTCATCCCTGCTGTCGGGAAACTTCTGTGTCTTCTGAGAAGCCTTCTCTGACCGTCCCAGCCGAAAATGGTCCCTCCCTCCTCTGGATTCTGAAAGCTCTTATTGTCTGCCTGCTTCTCGTTTGGCACTTCTGATAGACTCCCTTGTGTAGTTATTTCTGTTTTTCAGTCGTGTATGTCTGTGCCGTATCTTCCACAGTGCACAAGCCAAGTCCCTTTGTGTTACACCTGCCCTCATCTTCCATAACAGCAGCGGGGCAAAGATCGCCCGATTGATCCTGTGGCCGAGGGGGGCTGCCTCTTGGCGTGGGAGCGTCTTCGAGACCCCGCACCCCAGAGACCGCACAGTGTGGCGAAGGGTTTCCCCCGTCATGGCTACGGAGCGTTTACAGAAAGTGAATGGTGGCCGTAGCCAGTCTCCTGTATCCGTTATCATCATAAGACGACATGATGTGTGCTGCAGAGGGTGGGGGACCACAGCGCACGCACGTGGCCTGTGTTGGTGGACAGTCTTCAACTCGGCTGAAACAAAGAATAATAACAAGGAGGTTGGCTGCATCTGACTCCGTGAAACTCGGGGAGATGGAGCTCGGTGGAAATGATTGTCGGTCTTTATGTTTGGGGATCATGGGTTTCCCACCATCTCTTACGGCTTCTCATGTAGAAACCTACCCATTTGCAGAGACCAGAAGGGGAAGAATGTTGTGTGCTTTTTATGAGTGACTCAGTGATAGAAGACCATCGATAAAGCCAAACTCGAGGGGCCTTTGGTTGGAGACGCTAGGATAACCACAAACAGTAAACCCGTGAGAAGGTATTCATGAGTCTTACGCTCCCCGAGGTATCTGTTTCAGTGAACCCTCACAGAAGAAAACATCTGCAGGGCTCTGACTGGTCTCTGCTTAGCTCAGGTCAGAGCAGATTAGCCTCCTGTTTTATCGTGGCCCAGAAAGGCCCCTCGCCATTGGCTGGAGGCCGTCCCGGGAGCGGCGATGGCAATTTCTGCATGTTGCCTATTGGGCTGCGTTATTGTCTGTGATCGTATCCTATTCACGTGTATGATGCAGTGTCAGAGAGGTGGCAGGGCTGAAGAACGTTAAAACTGCCCCGTCTTTGCTGCTATAAAACCAAAAAGTTACGGGCTGTGAGAGTGTGCGCGCGTATTTGAATTCTGCCAAACCTGAAGGAACGAAGATGAGGGTCTCGGCTATCTGGGTGCAGATGAAGTTTTTGATGTTAACTTTCTCCTGCATGGCTGGGAGCCCGTTTCCAGGAGCAGAGAGGAGACAGGCTTCTATCCCTGCATTCTGACGGCAGGGGGCTGACCTCCAAGGTCAGGGTGTGGTCACCACCAGGACCCACCTCTCCCCTCTCACATCACAGAGGGGAGAGGCCCTCAGCCCTTGGAGGACTCTTTACTTCTTTGTTTACGAATGTAGACTTAAGCCTCCCATTTAAGAGAGACAGAAAGGAGGGGAGGGATCCCGTAACCCCTTTTCTGCCTCTAGTCTCTCCCTGACATTTGATCTTTTTACACCCTGGTGTTGTTCTCCAAAGCACAACATTGGTGGTGTTTCCCTTACTCAAGATGCGTCCATGTTTTCTGGTTCATACAAGGGAGTCTGAATCCCTAGTCTTGGTGCCCTCATGGCCTCCCACAACTGGACTCCGTCCATAACTACTCCTTCTTGCGCCTTCCATGGCCGTGAATCCTCAAGCCCGCCCACACTGCTTTCTCTCTGGGCCTTCGCTCCTGTGGCCACGTGGCCTGGAGTGTCATCCCCTTAGCTCAGTCTCCTACCCACCCTTCCTGGCCCATCCCAAGGGTCTCTGTTTTCTCCTCTATTAACTGGGGACGATACTGGAAATTTCCTCTTGATTTGTTGGACCGGTTATAGGACACAGGGCAGTCGAAGCACTTAGGACGACGTCTGGCCCAGAGCAAGTACTCAAGAGAACTCATTATCATCCCTGCAGCGGATTAGAGCCTGACAAGCGGAGAGGAGATGTTGGGCCCCTGGAGCAGCCCCCCGGGGCTTTGAGAAGGAAGGGGGGAGCTCTGTGTCTGGGGGTGTGGTGGGGGGGGGAGAAGTCCAGAAAGGTGGAACACAGTCGCAGAAAGGAAGGAGTTGATGTGTCCGGGGAGAGGCACGTTGCCATTGGCCCTTGGGGGATGGGGCAGGCTCTGAGTGTGCACACCCCTGAGCAAAGAAGCCAGTGGTTGACATTAAGATGCTGGCCATGCTGCCTCAGTTTCCCCAAGATCGAACACCAGATGGACCACAGTGAGCCCTGCTTACAGATACCCGGGCCTTGTCTTCTTGTCGGCCTTCACCAACAGGCTGGGGCGGCTTCCCTTTCTGGACACACGTTTCACCTTCCCTGGAGGTTCTGTCCCCCCACCTGTGTCTCCTGTGATATGGCTGATGTCACACTGGCCGGGGTCCCTTGATCTAAATTATCTCCGTGGTATGCAGACGTGTGCGTGTGTGGTGGTAAAATATACATAACATTTTAACCATTAAAAAACTTGTTTTAATATTTATTTATTTTTGAGAGAGAGAGAGAGAGAGACGGAATCTGAAGCAGGCTCCAGGCTCTGAGCTGTCAGCACAGAGCCCCACGTGGGGTTTGTCACCTTATTCACGGAAACTCTGTCCCCATTAAACACTAACTCCCAGTCCCCCCTTTGTCCCCTGGCCCTTGGCAACCACCATGCTCTTTTCTCTCTCCGTGAATTTAACTATTCTCTTCTATAGAAGTAGGATCCTACAGCATTTGCCTTTTCTTGACTAGCTTATCTCACTTAGCCTGCTGCTGGTAGGTCCATCCATACCAGAATCTCCTTTCTTTCTAAGATCGAATTAACATGTCACTGTCTATACACACCACGTTTGGGTTATCCATTCATCCATGAATGGACACTTGCGTTGTTTCCATGTTTGGGGCTGTTACGAACGGTGTTGCGGTACAGCGGGGTGTGCAGGTGTCGGAATCCCTGCTTTCCCGCTCTCTGGGGTGTATACCTGGGTGTGGAATTGCTGGGTCTTACGGTAAGTCTGTGTTTCGCTCTTTGAGGAGTTGCTTGACTCTGTCCCATTATGTCCGTGTCATTTTACAGTCCCTCCAGCAAGGATTTTTCCACCTGCCTGTTCTTTTTCTGACCTTCCTGTTTTTATTTGTTGGTTTATAGTAGCCATCCTGACGGGTGTGAGGCGATCCCTCGTTGTGGGTTTTGTTGGCACTTCCCCGGGGATTAGTGATGCAGCACCTTCTCACGTGCCCTTAGTGCCGTGTGTCTGTCCTCTTTGGGCAAATGCCCTTTGCCCGTTTTGTTTTTGTTTTTGTTTTTTAATTGGGTTGTTTGGTCTTTGGTTTCATTCACTGTAAACGTCTTGTGGGTCCGGGGAAACCTCAGCTCCTGCTTTTTCAGCCACTGCCCACGGTAACAAAGACAGCAGCCGGCTTTTATCGGGTATCTTGGTCCTGTTTGCTGTGTGCTCCGTGTTTACGTGGATTTCCCCCCTGAACCCTCCCAACGACCTTTTGAGAAAAACTCTGTAATCATTTCCCCCTTACACTTGAAGAAATCTGAAGCCCTGGGTGTCACAGAGAATAGGTGTGAACCCACAAGGGCTCCCCGGCTCTGTCCGTAGGTAAGCATTCTGATTTCTTCTCCCGCCCCCTGACCGAGGAGTTGGCATTGAAATCTCATCAGAAATACACCAAATGTTTGAGAGAATGCTATTTTATAGGAGACCATCCAGACCTTGAGCCCTCTTGGTCCCTCTGGAAAACCATATTTACTCTGATATAAAGACTCCTTTCCTAAAATCACAAAGGTTTACATTTAAAGCAGACACAGAAGTGTGTGGATTTCAGGGGCACCAGGTGGCTCAGTCGGTTAAGCCTCTGACTCTTGGTTTCAGCTCAGGTCATGATCTCATAGTTCGTGGGTTCGAGCCCCACATCGGGCTCTGCACTGACCGCATGGAGCCTGCTTTGGATCCTCTCTCTCTGTCTGTCTCTGCTCCTCCCCCACTCGAGTGTGATCGCGCTCTCTCTCTCTCTCTCTCTCTCTCAAAATAAGTAAATAAACTTTGACAATAACAACAAGAAAATAAAAAAAAAAAGGAATGAGTGGATTTTAAGTGCTAAACCTTCAGCTGCTCCTAAAAGCTGTCTGAATGGAGTGATTTGATAGATGTACCCAGGATCCAAGTCTCTTGCCTGAACTCATTTAGCTGGTGGGCGCCATATTGCACTCAGGGTCCAATCTTTCCTTCCCTCGTAGCTAACGATTCTAGAGCCCCTTTCCTCTGAGATGCACGGCATTGCCCCTCTTTGTCACTTGCTGTCTGTCCAGGTTTGGAGACGGTGAGGACAGAGCGAAGGCAGGGGACCCTCGTCTTGGGGACACTGGCTTTTCAGCCCTGGAAGGGTCTGACACAATGGTTCTTTGGGGGAGCGTTCTCCATTCTTGTTATATTGGTTTTTATCTGGCCTTGGGTTCACTCACACAGCTGGGGCTTGGGGCCGAGGCCAGAGCCGTGACTTAGGGTTGGGAAGAAGTTGGCGGAACATTCCCCAGCAGGGCTTGGGCAGGCCCAGGGAGTCCTGCCCAAAATCCAGTGGACAAAGGAGGTCTTGTCTACGGGCCTAGGGGGGTGGGAGGCATCTGGTCAGTGACACAAGCTTGGCCATTGTATGTCGTGACCTTGGCCAACTTTTTTTTTAGCTGAGAAAGGGGAAAAAAGAGAGTGGTGGGGGCGGGGGGGGGGGGAGGGGGAAGCCTCCAGAAACTTTGCAACTGGAAAGTCCAGAATGCGCCCTTGATTTCCTCGCCGGACCTGGAGCAGATTTGGAAGGAACTGTGTGATGTAGTGTGTTCTTTGTGAAAAAAGAGCAGAGCGCACAGCCACAGGCACGCCCTCCGGGGAGCCCTGAGCAGTGACCCCGGGGAGGCTACTTGCATCAGTCTTAGTTCCTGCAGAGGGTACCATGGGGAGGAAGCTGGCAGGGGCCTGGCCTCGCGTCTGGGGACCTCGCATGGGACCCAGGACTCTCCTCTGAGCTAGCAGCCCCTCCGGGAAGATTCCCTCTTCTCTGATGGTAAGGATCAATTCGGCTCGCCCGCAGGTGTGACCTCAGCCTTTTCTGAGTGTTTCTGAAATAACTCTGATATCTTTAAAAAGCAGTTCTGAGAACCTCGGAGTGGGGGCTCTGACGGTAGAACTTAGAAGGCCTGGGGACCCTGTGTGCTCAGGGGCATGCGGGGACCTGTGACGGGCCCAAGGCAGGAGTAGGGGGAGGAGAAGCCAGGGCCCTGGTGCGTGCGAGATGGGGAAGGGAGGAGGAGGAAGGTGTCCAAGGGACTGTTCATGGAGAGAGAGGGAGTCGGCTCCCTGGTTACCTGGCGAGCGGTGTGGTTGAGGCGTGTGACCCTGTGGTGGCATGGACTGTGGCGACTAGAGTCCACATCTTGCCTCCCTTGCTTCTCCCAAATGTGAAGCTTGGCTCTTCCCTGCCTGCCCACCCACCACGTACCCATGGCCACGTTCTAGGTGGGACGCTCTAAGGGGAAAGCTCCCGCCAAGGTCATCGAGGATCGGCCCGGGGAACCTGGCGTCTGTGCTGTGGTTCCAGGCTGGGCTGGGCGCTTTCTGTCCCGTTTGCTGGAGGTGGCAGTGGTGGCCGTGCTTAGGGTCATGCACGGATGCTCTCCTGAGATGCAACAGTGGAATAGCCTTATTGCACCAACCTTCCTGCCTCTGGAAGTTAGACGCCTGCCTTTCTTGGAAAGACGGACTTCACATCAGCCAAGACTCTAGTGGCCACTCCCTGGAGGCTTTGTGGACAGCTCGGGGAGGGGGGCGTCCAGTTTGTAGGGAAAGGCTAGTCTGTCTCTGCACAGAGCCTTCTTCCAGGATATTCTCTCCTTCTGACGGGGTCAGACGGCATCTGGAATGTTGGTGTGGCTTCTGATGGAGGTCTGAACCTGTTCCAGGAAGAGGGAGATGGGGCTTGTCATCCAGGGGCACCTGGGAAGTTCACGGCTGGGCTTCTCAAAGGTTAAAGTGCATCCGCATTGCCCAGGGACCTTTAAAATACAGAGTCTGGTGCTGGGGTGGAGCCTGGGACTCTGCATTTCTGGCCAGCTCCCAGAGAACAGCTGTGCTGCTGGTGCAGGGGCCCCACTTTGGGGATGATGTTTGTAAAGAATGCAGACTTACCAGTCACCTTCTGATGGAATGTTGGGGAGCATTAGGGGTTCCGGGGGTCTCGCCCTGGCCGCAGGCCATGGCAGGGATGTTTCTGGGGAAGAAGGGATCAGCAAAGAAGATGTACCCTAAGGGACCTCCAGGGAGCACGGGGAGAGCTCAGGTAAGCTCTCGGGCAGGGACTGAGGCCTGCGGTGCCCGAACTGAGGTGGACTGTTCGAGTCCCGGCGTGTGTGGGGAACAGCTATCTGCTACCAGGCTCAGAACAAGCCTGAGCTGGATGCGGGGTGAATCCCAGCTTCTGGGGAAAGTCCAGGAATCTGGTCGCTGAGCACGTAGAACTCAATCGTGTGTGATTCTTGGAATGACTGGGAAGGGGCCGACAGGCCTATCAGGGCGGAAGAACTCACCAGAATTCACGGTGCTCTGAGGTCGTGAGGCAGAATCACAGGTGTTCGGGGCCCAGGCAGCGTGCTGGGTCCGCTCTCGTGCCCCTGAACCTGCGTCTGTACTTGAATGTGACTTTTTTTCCCTCTTGCAAAAGCTGCGCGTCCTTAAAGCAGACAGATTAAGACCAACATCCAGAATCATTGAGTATTAGGATATATAAAGAGAGGAAGGAAAGAAAGGGAAACCTGAGAAACCCTTGGAGACCATCTGGTCCAACTTCTGTATTTTCGAGATGAGGAAATTGAGGCCTCCCGGCAGAGAGGAATTGCTTGCTCAAGATCTCACAGCAAGGCAGCGGCCACGGCCAGGCACTCGGGCCTCCTGTGCACCTCTCACATTGTCCTCGCGGAGCTACAGAACGGTAGGGGGTGGGGGAGGGGGGTCCCAGCCTTGGACAGCGATGTCCTCGGCTGTCGCCATCTATCTGGGACCCGCAGCAGAGTTCAGAAAGGTCGGCTGAGCTGGGTTGGTTGCAAGGGCGCCCCTTGCTGACCCGTGGAGACCGTTGCCGCCTCTGTTAGCCTTCCTCTGCCTCCAGTGCCTGTGGTTCAGAACCAGCCAGGACTCGCTGGGAGCCAGCCCGCGGTCACAGGTCTTTGAGTGGAGCCACTTGGAGCTCTGTGCCACACGGTGGCCGAGATGAACCTCCTTGGTGACCACACGTGCTGCCCCTGGAGTTTTGGTGCCAGTGAACCTGCACCTGGCGGCCGCCAAGCTGGACCAGCTGGATCGCAGCCACAGGTGGGCCGTCAGACCCCCACCTTTGTGCCCCAATGAGTTCCAGCCTGCTATTTTTAAAAAAATGTTTATTTTTGAGAGAGAGAGAGAGACAGAGTTGGGGAGGAGGGGAAGAGAGAGAGGGAGACACAGAATCTGAAGCAGGCTCCAGGCTCTGAGATGTCAGCACAGAGCCCGATGCGGGGCTCGAACTCACGAGCCTTGAGATCACGACCCCAGCCGAAGTCGGACGCTCATCCGACTGAGCCACCCAGGCGGCCCTAGCCTGCCATTCTTTATAGTGGCACTGACTCCCCGCAGAAGCCGGCTTGTGTCCCTGAGCATCTGGGGGCTACGGCGGTAGCCCCTGCTCTTGGATCCCCTTTCTGGTGGGCAGGCTGCTTTGCGTGAGGTATTGAGCCTGTGACTCCCTGAGCCAGCGGCTTTCAGCTCCTGTCCTTTCTTCTGAACTTCTGAAGTCCATTCTGAAGGCAACAGAATGCTTGGTAAATGTGGGTACGGGGTTTCCTGCAGGGGCAGAAGGACTTGAGAATGTGCTAGAAACAATGGCGTGAGGTCCCTGGGGTTTTTGTACCCTAATACTAAAGGAAGGCTGGGGAGGGGGATTCAGTAGTATTTCCTTTTCTCCCTGCCCTGCCACGCACCCCCCAATATCGAGTGTTGGCCAGGGGTCCTCTCCCTACCGGGAGCTGCACTGCTGGTGAATGATCGTCAAAATATCCTGCGGAAGCATCTCCCAGGGCAGGATAATGGATATCGTTACTGGTGTTAACCAGTATGGAAAATCTAGGGTACCTTTTGAGATCCTTCGCAACTAAGAGGAGTGCTAAATCCCAGCCCACCTACTTCTTGTGACACATAGGGACATGATCAGCCCTAAAGAGGCCCAGACAGTGACTTGGAATAAAGGGGAAGAGAAGAATGTGTTCAGCCCTCCCGTATGGGCTTGAGGTTCCCGTATGGGTTTAATACAATTTAGTATCCTGGTCTGCGCATAAATTTTCTTTCCTTTTTTTTTTGAAACATTTTTTTAAAAGTTTATTTTTTGAGAGAGAGAGAGAAAGTACAAGTCGGGGAGGGGCAGAGACAGAGAGGGAGAGAGAGAGGATACAGAGCCCGACGTGGGTCTTGAACCCATGAACCGCGAGATCATGACCTGAGCCGAAGTCGGATGCTTAACCGACTGAACCACGCAGGCACCCCCGGGGCATACATGCTCGTGATTTCCGATTTTTGTAAAATCACTTTACTGGCATCTTAAGATAGCACATCTTTTCCCCCCGAGTTCTGAGTAGGGTTTGGTTGAGCAAACTTTCCTTCTCTGGACCAAAAAACGTTTTGGGGAAACATGCCGGGGGGTGTGAGAGGAAGGTAATATTTCATCTTGTTGGGAGGTCTCTGTCCTCTCTCGGGTATGTGCCTGACCCTTTTGCAAGCTTGCGCCGGTCATTTAAATGCCTTGAAATTTCCCTTGCGGTGGTTTTGGGCCCCGTTACGAAATGTGGTCCTCGGGTCATAGGACCCTGGTGTTGGAGGGCCGGTTTTAACAGATGAGGAAACGGGGGCCCAGAGAGGCAAAGGGAACTGTGTAAATTACAGCTCGCTGTCTGGGAACACGGTCTCCTTAGCCCAGGCCTGCGTGCTTTCTAGAAGCCAAGGCTTTCTGTTAAGTCCAGAGGTTGGAGGTAGGACATCAGAATGGCCTGTGCTGTTTTTATCTGCCAGAGAGGGGGTAGGAGGAACGGAGCCAGCATCCCTCGAAGTGGAGAGTTGGAATAAAATGGCCTTGTTCGTTACAAGCTGGTGAGCAGAATCATTCAGGTTTTCCTGCTTAGGGGCCAGAAGTTGGAACAGTCTGCTGGGATCATGCTGCCTCGCTCGCCCTTTATAGCTTTGAAGCATCAGGGCCAGACAGATTGATCTTAGAAGTGGGGCAGAAGTTAATGGGCTTTCTTTGGGGTTTCCCAAACCCCTCCAGGCTCCATGGTACAGCTTCTCGTCTTATCCCTGGAACTGTTCCTTTTATTTTTTATTTTTGAGAGACAGAGTGTGAGCAGGGGAAGGGTAGAGAGAGAGGGAGACACAGAATCCGAAGCAGGCTCCGGGCTCTGACCTGTCAGCACAGAGCCTGACGCGGGGCTCGAGCTCATGAACCGCGGGACCAAGACCTGAGCCGAAACCGAGAGTCAGACGCTCCACTGGCTGAGCCACCCGGGGGCCCCGTGGTGTTGTTTGGTCAGTGCGGAGATGGTTCTGAGAGATGGTGACGAGTGGGTATCTCTTGGATCCCTGTCATGCTGTACAGTGTTGGTGGATGGATGGCCACCAGCAAAAAAGCACAAGTCCTCTCAGAAAGGAGGTGTTGGCTGACATCTAGGGTTCCTCGTTCCTTGCACCGTCTCCTCCAGAACCCTGTACCTCGGCCCCTCTGTCTTGTGTCCGGACGGCAGGTGCAACAGTCACGGAAATGTCTTTCTCCGGCATCAGTCAAGGAAGGGCTCCCACAGGAATGTGCGTAAGACCTGAATAGAAGTCACTTCCTACATGATGGATTCCTTCCTGCCCTCCACTGCTTGACCCCAGGCACTTCAGGGCCATGACTTGGCTTCTGACACAGGAGGGGCCGCCTGACTCAGCCTTGGAGTTTTGCAGGATCGTTCGCAGACTTGCCCCACTGGGGACCCCGTGTTTTCCAGCTTAGCAAGCTTTCCCGTGAGGGCTGACTTCCTGTTCTCTTGCACAGACTAGATTGTAATTGTGTTAATCAAAATTCCTGGTTAACCAGATCACTCTGTTCCTTTTTAGGATCAGAAAATAGAGTGTATTGTTCTGTGTCCTCTTCCCGCCCAGTCCTGAAAAACAGGCCCCGGGAGGCACTGAGGGGCTTATGGATGGATATTCAGGGCGGCCAGGACTGTCACTGAGTCTTTCAGAAGGATCCAGACACAAAGTGGGGCGGGCTCCAGGCATGTGGCTGGCAGCTTTGTGGGTGTTGGGAGAAAGCTCTTATGGCATTGATACCTACCTCTGCTAGTGGGTACCAATGGGAGCAGGTGTAAGGCTCCCTCTAGCAGCTTTGTGGATGGAGGGCAGGGATGGGTGGGGTGGGGGGACGGGATGGAAGAAGGTAGCCCGTGCAGGCAAGGGTGAGTATGACAGACACTCCAGGGGGCCTGGAGCTGGGGAACCTGAGTGAGTCACCCTCCGGCCACTTGTATATAGGATCCAGGAACGCTTCATGGGGGTGGAGGTGTGGCAGGAGTGAGTGAGAGATTCCAGCCACTGAGATGTGCATTACTGCTGCAAGCATGACCCCCCCCCCGCCAGTCCATTCACCCTGAGCAGTGAGGCCAGAGGAAGAGTCCTGGGGACCTTTGCATCTAAATGATGAAACCCCGATTTGGAAAGTTCCTTTAAGGGGCTCCAGGAAGCCATGTTAAAGGTGATTTCTTTTCTTTTTTAATGTGTGTTTATTTTTGAGAGAGAAAGAGTCGGGGGGAAGGGGCAGAGAGAGAAGGGGACAGATGATCCTTAGTGGGCTCTGCGATGTCACAGCACAGAGCCCGACGCGGGGCTTGAACTCACAAGCTGCGAGATCATGATCTGAGCCGACGTCACGGACGCTCAACCGACTGAGTCGCCCAGGCGTCCCCAGAGGTGATTTCTTTTTTTTTTTTTTAATTTTTTTTTTAACGTTTTATTTACTTTTGAGACAGGGAGAGACAGAGCATGAACAGGGGAGGGTCAGAGAGAGGGAGACACAGAATCGGAAACAGGCTCCAGGCTCTGAGCTGTCAGCACAGAGCCCGACGCGGGGCTCGAACTCAACGGACTGCGAGATCATGACCTGAGCCGAAGTCGGACGCTTAACCGACTGAGCCCCCCAGGCGCCCCGAGGTGATTTCTTATAAGAGCAGTTTGAGTAGACACATGAAGAGGTCTGGCAAGGCCTTTGATGAGTGGGTCCCGTTCCCTGAGAGATGGTGCACACAGAGGAGTAGAAGGAAGGAAGGCATCGTGCCAGACAATGTGGCTTCCCGAGCACGGCTTTGGCCTTGGCGATGCTTTGAGGGTGGTGCAAATCAGGACTCGGGGAAGCCTGGATTCCCACTGAGTTTTCCTTTAGCCAGCAAAGGGCTCTGATGCCACTCTGTCCTCTTTAATGGATTCCGGAGCTCAGGACTCCCTGTGGAAGCCTGTTGCCCATGGGGCCAACGAAAGGTGGCTGGAGGTCAGACTCACGACCCCTGGAACCAAGAAAGGTCTGTGGTCCCCAACGAGTCCTGCCCTTCGGTCCCATTCCTTCTGGCTGGAAACCTGTCATTCCCCAGGAAAGCAGTGAGAGCAGATCCAGATGCTGGAGGACGGGAGCCAATGGGGCAGGTACCTGATGGCCTCGCCATCGGGACTAAGAGGAAGAAGGATGTTCTCTTGTTGGGGTGGGAAGAGAGGTTTGATTTCATTTCTCTAGGTGCCCTCGCTTTATTTTGTCCCACTCCTAGATCTTTTTCACTTAAAAAAAAATTTTTTTTGATGTTTATTTTTGAGAGAGAGAGACAGAGCATGAGTGGGGGAGGAGCAGAGAGAGAGATTGAGAGAGAGAGAGAGAGAGAGAGAGAGAGAGACAGAATCCGAAGCAGGCTCCAGGCTCCAGGCTCCGAGCTGTCAGCACAGAGCCCAACGCGGGGCTCAAACTCACGAACCGTGAGATCACGACCTCAGCCAAAGTTGGACACTCAACCACCTGAGAGCCACCCAGGTGCCCCTAAAAGGAGGTACCTTCTGAAATGCAGTTACAGAGAACCCGAAACCAGCTTTGTTTATGCTCCTTTACTGGGGACACCCTTCACCCACTTAAGCGTTGTCAGACTTTCTCCTTATCTTTGTTGTGAAAATACATCGTCCTCCACACGTCCGCCATCAGGCTTGTAAAATCCATGTTGCCTTCAGCAGCGTAGACCTTCCTTCCACGATGCACATCTATGTCTTCTTTTAGCTGAGGGATTTTTTGTTTTTTCCTTTCCCTCCTATCAACCATGGTTTATGGTTTCTTTTCTCCAGGAGCACCTAGCTCTCTACAAGTCTGCCTCTTGGCTTATTCTTCTGTCCCTCTGTTTTCATTTTTCCCCATTTCCTTTGCATACCAGGAAAAATTCTTAACATTGGCTTTGTATATAACTGACTCTTTTTTTTTCCCTTTTTGTGCGAGATTAATTCCATATTCTGTTGCAATCCATGTGGATGTTCCTCTGTCGCTACCTCGTAAATTTCCCTACCATTTTGTTAATTTCCTGTCTCCTTTTTATAGCCTTTGTTTCCTTTTTCCACCCGACTTGCTCTGCATTAGTTTGTCCACTTCCTACGATGTGGTGTTGTTGTTGTTGTTGTTGTTGTTGTTGTTGTTGTTGTTTTGGCTCTTGTATTATGGATGCTGTATCTTCCTGCCTTCCATCGAGGTTGCTAAACATTTTCCTGGAATCTTCTGTCTGGATACCATATGAGGTCATGATTAGAAGACTGTGCCTGTTCGGAGGCTTCTGGATACTGTTCCTCCATTTATTCTCTACAGCGAAAGAAACTATACTATCTTGTGTCCTCCCACCTCCCTGGACTCAGGGTTGAATAGCCCGTTCACTGGGATCCGGGAAGAGCTGGGGTTTGTTACGGGTGGGGCACACACATTGCTTAGACCCCCCAGTCTGTCTGCTTGGTTGGTGCAGTGGCCTCCTCGGATCTGTTTGGAACCAGTTTCAACTATGATTCCAAGTTTCCATCGCTCCATCCAATGTTCTGGGCACGGTGCTGAGACTAAAGCTAGGGACAAGATGGACGTGGCCGTGTCTTTCTGAATCTTAGTCTGTTTCTCGCTGTTGTATGGTCTCCTCCTCCTCCTCTCTCCGGACAGGTCTCCAAATCTCTTCCTTTCAGAAGGACGGGAAGACACTGCCAGGGTCCATCCTCTCCCCACCAGCTTATAAATAAAACTACTCACGAGGATTTCACTTTGCAGAATGCTCTGACCCACTGGTAGGGGCCCCTTTCTTCCTCCCCAGCTCTTTTCTGTGAGTCGCGCTCAGACTGCATACAAAGGCCACCAGAGCTGGAGAGAGGACTACTTTTACCCGTAAGATTGCAAAGGTGCCCCCTGTTGTGGGTGCAGACCCTGGCAGCATAACTGTGGGAGCGGGTGGCCCTGCTTCACGCTTTGTGTCGTGACCCAAGGGCAGGGGAGAGAGCGCCTTTCCTCCCGTAGCTGTTCCCAGCTTTGCGTAGGAGCCTCTCCATCCTCAACAGGTGTCCAGCAGAAAGGTGTGCAGCAGACAGGACTCTCCCAGCCACACCCGGCCGTGGCCTGGCTGCTTCTGGGTGTCCCGGCTGGCCGTGTGTCTGGGAAGAGAGAACTTGCTGGAGAGTTCTTTGTGGGGGAGCCTTCAAGCACTGCCAATCACGGCACCCGGCTCATTAGCAGTCATTGCCATGGCAACGGGTCTGCCAGAAAGTGGCTCGTTAGGCTGACAACTTGGGAGATGTTATATATAGATCTGGGTGTGGGGGGAGTGGGGGTGTGGGGCCCCGTGGATATGCCTTTCTCTGGAGTTCCTATTGCTTCTGGGCTTGGGGTGTGAGAAGACGCAGAACAGGGGGACCTTAAAACTGTCTGATCTGGCTGCTAGAGCAAATTGACGACCACCCATTACCGTCGCTTTGCTCACATCTGCAGAAGGTAAGAGTCAGGTGCTCCCAGAAGTCTCCTGAGGGGGGGGGGACTGAGTCCCAGGCTGAACTTGAGGAGGGGCGGAGGCTGTGGGGGGCTGAGGGTGGGGGCTGGCACTGCCTGGAGGCTGCTGCAGAGACCAGATCAAATCTTTCTTAAAATAGTCTTATTTGAAGAAGGGCTTGGGCTAGGGGACAGCAGCCTTTCTTGTACTAAGTAGCCATGCAGCTAAGCACTGTCTTTTTTTTTTTTTTTTAATAAATTGCACTTATTAAAATTTTATGTTCCAAGTCTTGATGTCAGAAGTGATGTTTTCTCTCTAGTGCTTTCTCTCAAGCTGCAGAGCAGCCTGTTCTGAGCTCAGGAAGCTCAGTAAGCATCAGGCTCACCTAGGATGCATGTGGAAAGGCTCCAGGTTGCCTTGGCGGTGGGATCAGGGCCCCGGAATCTGTGCCTTCACACACATCCCAGGGGACCGACTGGGTGTCCCCAGGACCATGCTTTGAGAAACGCTGCTGTAGCGGGGGTGAAGGGGGGGGGGTTATTTTCAGTCTCTGGGTAACTTTGCTTGCTTGCTCTTTTTTTTTCCCCCCAAGGAGGACCAGTAGCCATCGTTAAGAGGACGGTTTCCTTGGTTGCACTATTTTAAATAAGGAAACAAGGAAGTTAGCCTACAGCCGGGAACGTGACGGCGTGGGTGGGGGTGGTGGTATTTCTGCGCGTCTCCTGGGAAGGCATATGCTCATTTGGAGACTGTGAGACGGGCAGGAGAAGCGGGTCTGAGTTGTGTCCGTGATGGGGGTTGGGGGGGTCAGGTGGTCCAGGTGAACAAACAGCCGCCCGTGGCTAGCTGGGGAGAGATGGGCTGAGGGTAGCCTGGAGGCAGGTAGCTGGACAGAAGTCTCCAGGACGAAGCTAGTGTCTTAAAGTTTGCTTTAACCATTTGATCAGCCGTGCGGCGTTGGATGGGTTTTTTAATTCTCTCAGTCTCTGATTCCTCATTTTGAAATGGGAAACAATTTGTACCTAGTGGCAGGTTTAAATTGTAAAAACTAGAAATAAGTGCATAAAGCATCTGGCCCAGTCCTTGGAGCACTATAAACATTCGGTGCATGATGAAAGTCATTACCGATGGACGGAAATGGGATCTGAGCTCTTGTGTTTCTTGAGTACCGGCTAGATTAGGGCTCTAAAGTCATCTAGAAGCCTCTTGATACTCTATAGGAAATAGAGTGAGGGGGTATATGCACAAACGATTCCATGGTGCGGGGGAGGGGGGCAGAAGATCCATAGCTTCCTTCAGATTCTCCGAGGATGGTTTTCCATATGCATTTGAGCAGGTTGTTGACTGAACAAAGGGACAGAAGGGAGGCTGCAATCCAGCCTTGCGCTCAGAGGGATGGCCCATCTGGAGGAAGAGGCAGCATTTTATAATTTCCACAGAGCCATGCTGTGCCTCAGGTTAAGAATTTCTGAGTTGGAGGAAATCGCTTTCACCTCCGATCTTGTTCATTGTAGGTAGGGCCCCAACCTCCGGGCCTGTGTCACTTCCTCTGCTGGTTCCTATTCCCATGGGAAGGAGCTGCCGGGAGGGAAGGGGAGAAGCCACGGGACTAGCAAAAGGAAGGAAAGGATTTAACTTGAAGGAAACTAATTAGAAGAAGCAGCTTGAGAGAGACCATAATTATTGGGTAGTTCCTTGCACTACATCTGTCTGGATGGCTGTGGGGCGGCTCTCCCAGGAGGCCCGTCCCTCCATGGCCATGAGCGACGAGGTACTGTGGGTGGTTCGGGCCTCTTCGACCAGGGCCTGTAGGTGGGGAGTCTGACTTCTCCCTCCTCCACAGCTTGACAATGATTTCTTTTTTTTAGTTGTGAAATACACCTAACAAAGTGTATCATGGCTGCTATTTATACACCCATAGCATTGTGCAACCATCACCTCTGTCTGCTTCCAGAACATTTGCATCACCCCAAAAAAGAAACCCTGTACCCATCCTCCCCCCTTCCCTCCCGAGCCCCTGGCAACTGCTAATCTGCCTCCTGTTTCTATAGATTTCCCTATTCTGGGCATTTCATATAAATGGAAGCGGGCGGTATGCGGCCCTTTTGTGTCTCTAGCTTACGGCACGTAGCATGGTTTCCGGGTTCCTCCGTGCTGGAGCGTGTATCAGCACCTCGTTCCTTTTGATGGCGGGTATTTCTTTGTTGGGAGGCACCCCATTTTGTTGACCCCCGCTCATCCGTCGATGGACCCTTGGGTGGTTTCTGCCTTCTGGCTGTTGTAGACCGTGCTGCTGTGAATACGGATTTACGGTAAGCGTTGGGTGCCATTTTCAATTCTCCTGGGTACGTACCCAGTTGCGTCCGTGTCTTTTGACTCCCGATGTGGTTCGGGAGAGCGGGACTGTGGCTGCCCCGGTGGGTGGGGGCAGAGCACAGGGAGGTGACAGGCAGAGGGGGCAGCCGTGGCGGTGCTGGAGGGGGATAGGGGACAGACACCCTTTGCTACGTTGGTCCATTTTGGAAATAGGCTGAAGTTGGCCCTTCCTGGCTCAGAATCAGAGGTCCTCCCCGACAGGTGTCCTCTGTAGGGTCCAGGCAGGGAGAATCCTGCGTTTCCTAGATGGGTAAGACCTCAAGGCAGTCAGGGTACCTCTGTGGTCATCAGTGTCCTATAATGGAAGCCAAGGCTTAGTCTGATCCCACAGAGTTAGATGAATCCCCTAGAGTCATTCTTTTTTTTTTTTTTTAATGTTTATTTATTTTTGAGAGAAGGGGAGGGGCAGAGAGAGGCAGACAGAGGATCCAGAGCGGGCTCTGCACTGACAGGAGTGAATCCGATGCAGGGCTGGAACTCAACGGCCCGCGAGATCATGACATTGAGCCAAACTCGGACACTTGACCTATTGAGTCACCCAGGTGGCCCCTAGAGTCATTCTGAAGATGAAAAGCACTGTGTAGCCTTGGACACGGGACAGGTGTCATAGTTTGCTGTGTCACAGGTAGGCCATGGAGGGTCAGAAGTTCCCTCCACTCCCTCAACCGCCCCCCCACCCCAAGGAGCTAGCGGTCTGCTCACCACCCAGCCTCCGTGTTCGTCACCCTCTTAACGCGTTAGCCTCCCCAGCGGGTGGGTCTTTGCCCTTTGAATTGCACGGTCTTGGACACAGAGGTCTGGGGAGGAGCGACAGTTAACGGTGACATTGTTTCAGACATGGTAGAGTGCTAGGCTGGACTGTGGGCCCCTGAACTTCACATCCAGGGGGCAGAGGCTGCGTGAAACTGGGTCTCACTGGGCTCTTAAACGCGTCCCTCCCGCCGGGAACCCTCAGCTACGAGGCATCTTGGTGACAGGGACTCTCCTGGGTGCTGAGTGCGTTATCGTTCACGTCCATGGCGCCTTCCGCAGCAGGGCTCCTGTCTTCCCCCTCGGTTTTGTGGATGTACAGATAAAAGCAGTTGGCTGAGTCACTTCCCCGAGTCATGTGGCTGCTCAGGGGCTGAGTCAGGATTGAGCCCCAGGCCGGAGGGCCGTTTCCCCTTTGCCTCTGGGTCCCTCTCTCCTCTGTACCCTATTTCTGGCCGTGTCTGTCTCTGACCCTTGCTTAATACCCTTTAACAATTGCCCATTTCCTCCCCGGGGCTGCTAGGAGAAGCAACAAATATGGCCTTCCCTTCTTGGACGCTCTAAGACACCTGACTCCACAGAAGCAGCCTGCCGTCTTACCCTCTGGGTTCTAGAATATTCCTCTCTTACGTGAAGCCTCATAGCCGCCTCATTCCTGTAATACTCCCAGCTCCACTCAGCCAAGATGCACATCTCCTGTATGTGGGATATTTTATCCACACACACATGTGCACCTGCACAGTGGACTCCTCATAAGACTGTTTGCTGTGTGTGTGTTTTGACCACTGGCCGATGTGGGAGGAGCCAAAGCAGGTGTCTGGAGGTCCAGGTAAACGTGATCAGGTGTTGGGATTCTGGACATGCCCTGCTGGGGAGGAGGCCGCCTGGCCGCTGTCCGGCACCCGGTTCTGGGACACCTGTCCATACTGAATCGAAGACGCACTGTGGGTTAAAAGCCGTGGAGATGGAAGTTGGCCATGGGGAGGCCGTGTTTACTCAGGGTCCCGGGAGCATCTAGGATTGACCGGGTCCCTGCTGAGGGCGTGCAGGGCACATGTACGTGGTTTTTCAGCCTTAAGAAAATACAGGAGCAGGAGAGCCAAAGAACCATGTGTCTTGCACTGCTTGCTTTTTTTCCTTCTTTTTTAATGTTTATTTATTTTTGAGGGAGAGAGAGAGAGAGACAGAGCATGAGCACAGGAGGGGCAGACACAGAGGGAGACACAGAATCCAAAGCAGGCTCCAGGCTCCGAGCTGTCAGCACAGAGCCCGACGCGGGGCTCGAACTCACAAACTGTGAAATCATGACCTGAGCCGAAGTCGGATGCTTAACCGACTGAGCCACGCAGGCTCCCCTCTCTGATTTTTATTCTTATTTATTTAAAAAAAATTTTTAAAACGTTTATTTATTTTTGAGAGAGACACAGGGTAAGCAGGGGAGGGGCAGAGAAGAGAGGGAGACACAGAATCGGAAGCAGGTTCTGGGCTCTGAGCTGTCAGCACAGAGCCTGACGTGGGGCTCGAACTCATGAACCGCGAGATCATGACCTGAGCCAAAGTCAGACACTGAACTGACTGAGCCACCCAGGCACATCTCTCCAATTTTTATTTTTAAGAACACTGCTCCCCCTGGTCAAAAGAATTAAACCACCGTAAGCACACGTGAGCAAAAGGGAGTCGCGTTTTGGCCTGTGAGCCCGGTTCTCTCCAGATCTCTCCCAGAGAGATTTGGACGCAGGACCAGAAAAGCGCCCCCCTTGCCCTCCATCCGTTCTCGGCGTTGTCTGAGAAGCTTTTGCATCGCGCTCTGCTGAGACTTGCGTTAATTACTTCTGGTAGGTTCACACAGCCGGCCTCGGGGCCTCGTCTGCTGCTGTCCTCGGGGGTCCCGAGGCGCTCTGGCTTCAGGTTCTGCAGCCGGGGGTGTGCAGAGTGATGGGGCCCCGGAGCAAGCACAGGTGCAGGCCCTGTGAGCGCCTGACCCCGACAGCCCCCCGTGCCCACCATGTGTGACCTTTTCTCTCCTCTTCCACAGAAACCTGGAATGGTCCCCCCACCGCCAGGAGAGGAAAGCCAGATTATCCTCCTTCCGCCTGGCTGGCAGAGTTACTTGTCTCCTCAGGGTCGGCGTTACTATGTCAACACGACCACCAATGGTGAGTCCCGCTCTGGGGGGGGGGGCGGGGGGACCTTGCACCAGCCTCCCTCAGGGTTTCTGTCCTTCTCTGGCGTGTACCGACCGATGCTCAGACTGTTTCTTTGGAAACCTACCTCCGGGGCTGTGGGGGACTCTTGCTTTCCCCACGGTGCCGGGTGGTGGGGGTCTGTGCCGGATGGGGAGGACCGCCCTTCAGGGTTGGGGGTCATCTCTGGAAACTCACAGCCACTCCCGGCTTCTCCATCGAACCCAGTCTCATGGTCTGGGGCCAGTTCCCAAAGCAGGACCTCAGAAGGTTCTCAAGTCAACATCTGGTTTAAGCTGAGTAAGCCAGGTTTAGCTACTGTAGGATCCTCTGGGAGTGTGGCCTGTGCTAATAAGACAGAAGCTTCCACACAGGGGTTGCCGGTGTGGGGTTTCCCTAATTTGACTGCAACATCTTCCCCGAAGTATCCCACTGGCTCGCGTTTCTTGGGATGCTCATTGGGAAATTCTGGGGTTACTTGCGAATTATTTTTTTCTAATAGAGGACACGGGTAACCATGTGCAGTTCTGAGCTGAGTTAGGACCACACCTCCTTGCACTCGGTTGTTGTGGACTTCCTGGGCCTCACGGTGACTCCAGGACCCCCCAGCATGCGGGCTGTAGAGTGGGGCTTGCAAGAAGGCTAGGGAAGGTGTATAGAAGGAGCAGCAGTAGGTTCTAGAACAGGGTGGTCTTGGGCAGGGCAGGGCAGAGCAAATGCAGCCAGAGGGCTCTGTCTCTTGGCCTCCACACCTCCCCAGAGGAGGGAAACACAGAAGGTTCGATGTGAGGCGAATCACAGATGTGCGTGTCAAGGCGGGATGTGAAATACAGTCTATGTCCACGTGTCGGCCCTGCCTTGGTCCTTCACCTCCCGTGTCTGCGCCCACATGACTTAACGGTCACCTCTTCTGACCCAGTGGGACCGTTACTATGGCCGGTGATTGCAAGGCCACCCTCGGAGGGGTCCTGGTAACGGGGAGCCAGCCTTTCAGAGGGAACAGCAGAGAAAGCAGCTGCCACTAGGGGTCGCTGGTTTGTGTTCTCTTCCCCTGCGGGCTTGAGGGGCTTGTTCCAGCTGAGGCGGTCACTGGGGTTTCTAGGAAAAGGGAAGTAGAACTATTTCTGATCGTTCTAATCTTAAGCTTCCTCCAAACACACACTTGAATGGCCTTGCACCGTGGTCGGCCTTTGAAGTTTCAGAGGAAGTTCTAGGCACAGCATGATGCCGACCGAGGTCCTCAGGGTCTTGGATGGATTCTCGTCCTGAATCAACCCACTCTATTGCAAAGGGGCTGAGTGAGGGTGGGTGGTCAAGAGAGGCTTGGTAAAATCTGCATTTATTTTATTTTATTTTATTTTATTTTTTTCTTTTCTTTTTTTTTTTTTTTTTAATTTTTTTTTTTCAACGTTTTTAATTTATTTTTGGGACAGAGAGAGACAGAGCATGAACGGGGGAGGGGCAGAGAGAGAGGGAGACACAGAATCGGAAACAGGCTCCAGGCTCCGAGCCATCAGCCCAGAGCCCGACGCGGGGCTTGAACTCACGGACCGCGAGACCGTGACCTGGCCGAAGTCGGACGCCCAACCGACTGCGCCACCCAGGCACCCCTATTTTTTTCTTTTAATTAGAGAGTAGTACGTTCCTGGTTAAGAAACTCACTGGGTGTGAAAAAAAATAAAAAGTAAAAATCTGTGGTTGCCTTCCCTAAAGCTGTTTATCCTGCACATCGTTGCAGACATTTGTATCCTCTTACCTTGTAACACGTGTGTGCTCATTCTTCTTAACAAATCGGAAGAACGGTCCAGGTTCTGGGAACTGGTCAGACAGCGTCTTTCTGTATGTGTACATGTTCCTGGAACTAATGTTGCAACACAGCTCTGTGATGCTCCATTGCAGGTATATGCTACCGTTAATGTAACTCTCCCGTCTTCGTTAAGGGGATATTAAAGTCCCATTTTAATTAACTGACAGCGTCTGGGGGCTTTTTTTCCTGAGCCCCAGGCTTTTCACCTGTGCCTGGCGGTCAGGGCTTTCTTGCGGGTCCGGGGATATACTGATCCCCAGAGACTCTACACCAAGGGCGGGCAGACTGTCTTCTGTAAAGGGCCAGGTAGTGACACGTTTTTGTTCGTGAGGCTCCTGTGGTCTCCGTCACTGCTCCTCAGCTCTGTCCTCGTCACATGAAAGCTGCCACAGATGACACGGAAACCACTGAGTGTAGCTGTGTTCCAATAAAACTTTGTTTATAGACACTGAAACGTGAATGTCAAATAGCTTTTCCACGTCACCAACGTGATTTCTTTCTCAAGCACTTAAGACGATCTTAGTTCGCGGGTTCATGGGCTGTGTGATAAGGGGAGGGTGGGCCCTTGAGCTACCGGCCCCTGCTTTAAGCTCTCTGTTACGTCCTGTAGGATTGGCTCTCCTTCCCCTTGCCTGCTTTCTCTGGTAGGCTTGCGGTAATCCTGGCCGAGGAAAGGGTTGGGGGGTGGGAAATGCCTTTCTTTCTTTCTTTTTTAAAAGTTAAAAAATTTTTTAATGCGTATTCATTTTTGAGAGACAGAGACCGAGCACGAGCGGGGGAGGGGCAGAGAGAGAGGGAGACACACAATCCGAAGCAGGCTCCGGGCTCTGAGCTGTCGGGGCAGAGCCCGACGCGGGGCTCGAACCCATGAACTGCGAGATCAGGACTTGAGCCACATTCGGACGCCCCGGGAAATGCCTTTCTGACGGCAAAGAGATAGTCCTGTTTGGAGGGATCGTGCAGACCCTGAACATCATAGTAAGGATTTTGTTCTTTAGCCAGAGGGAACAGAAGCCCAGCTATCTTTCTGATTCTGGCTGCTGGGCTTCCGATGACATTTTTGGATCTGATCGCCCTTCTGTGGGGGAAGCACCTGTCGGAACAGCTTCTCGCTCTCCTCCTGACCTCCTGACTCCCGGCGGGCATTTGACTTTGTGTCTCCTCCTGGCCGGGCCAGCCGCTTTCCCCCCTTTCTGCCCCAGCCCTGGGGCCTCTCCTGCCATGTGACCCGGGCCAGGGCCGTGCACCCTGCTCTGGCCGCCACACACCTTTCTTCTCGTCTTCCTGTTCATCTTCCTCTCTTCCAGATACTTCTGGTGTCCCTTAATCCCCGATGGCTTCGCGGAGGGCGCTTGGGCACGGTGGGTGTTCGGTCCCCGTTTCTACACCACATATAAGTGCAATGAGTTGGCAGCCAAGTTTACATTTGTATTACCTTTCTCTGGCTCATCTGCTTACTTTGAAATCCATTGAGGATTTTAGGGACAGGCATCGTCACAGCGCTGGCGGCCGGGCTGGGCTGTGGGGATGCCGATTCGGACAAGAAGCCATCTCCACCTTGGAACACTGGCATCATAGACAGCACATGCCCACAGGCGTTGTGAGTGTTAGTGTTGACATCTGGCGGCTCCGGGGTAGAGGGTCACCAGCTTTTGCTGGGTCTTGGAAGAGGGAGGGACCCTGGACTCGGGGATTCCACGTGGGGGTCACCGCGCCACAAGGGCAAGACGGCGGGGAAAAGTCTGACCCACTGATGACCCCACGAGACACTGGGAAGACCTGGGACTTTGCCCTGAGGGCAACAGACAGCTCTAGAAGGCATTAAAGCAGAGGCCTGACGTGATCAGAACAGCGTGGCAAGACTGCTTGGGTAGCAGAGGGGAGGAAGCAGGGGCGGTGAGCATGGGCCCACGCAAACAAAATGAGAATAGAAGGAATGAGGTCAGCTCCACACCTACAGCTGTAGCTGGGGAGGGAGGAGGTAGAATCCGTCCGACAGGATGTAGCAGGTGAGGGAAAGAAGGACTCAAGGCTCCTCTGAGTTGTTTTGCTTTGTGTGATGGAGCCGTGCAGGGAGCACCTGGGACACGAGGGAGGAACGGGTTTGGAGGGGAGAAGACAAAAATCCATGTTGCACGTGGGGTTCCTTGGAGAGCTGGCCAGCCTACGTTTGGACGGATGCGTCTGTGACATGGGGGGGCACCTGGGCCGGAGATGAGGATCTGGGGAGCCATGTGGGTGCCTGGCTTGGCAAGCAGAAAGCAGAATGGATTTCACCTCTTCTTACCCCTTTGGCCTGGCAGCGTTATGCAGTGACCAACCTGTACGACCACAGAGGGCAGCCCAGAATTTTCATTCCATCGTGAACGGAGGAATGAAGCCGTGAAATGCAGGAGATCATCACCCAGGGCGAACCTCTAGGAGAGAGTCTTGCAGAGAAACATGGAAGGAGGAGCGAGGGAGACTTTGAAATAATTGTCAGAGATAGGAAGAATTCAGGAGAAATAAGGCAATATTGTGAAGGGCAAAAGAGAAATGATGGTTGAGAAGAACACTCAGAAACTGAAATATAGATCAAGTTTATGATAGAGGTGATACTTTATTTTATTTATTTATTTTATTTTTATTTAAAAAATTTTTTTATAATGTTTATTTTTGAGACAGAGAGAGACAGAGCATGAACGGGGGAGGGTCAGAGAGAGAGGGAGACACAGAATCCGAAGCAGGCTCCAGGCTCTGAGCTGTCAGCACAGAGCCCGACGCGGGGCTCGAATTCATGGACCGTGAGATCATGACCCAAGCCGAAGTCGGATGCTTAACCAACTGAGCCACTCAGGCGCCCCTATTTTATTTTTTTAATGTTTATTTATTTTTGAGAGGGCGGGGCAGAGCGAGAGAGAGATCCAGAATCCGAAGCAGGCTCCAGGCTCTGAGCTGTCAGCACAGAGTCCGACGTGGGGCTCGAACTCACAGACTGCGAGATCATGACCTGAGCCGAAGTTGGACGCTCCACCAACTGAGCCACCCAGGCACCCCAAAATAAAATTTATTTTTAAGGGAAACACAACTATCTTCTTGGAGCCCCAGCCGAAGCCCAGAGGAGCTAGGAATTGTTTTTGCTCTTTTGATAAAGTATCCATACGTACAAATGTTTTATTATGTTTGTGAGTGAAGCTCGGAGGGCCTCACCAGGTTTTGAGCTTTTTGGATTCATTTGCCAAATGGCCGGTCGTTCTCTTGATTTCTTGTTTTAATTTTTCTTTAAATGAGTAGATTCCCATTTAACTTTATTACACCAGGAATTAATGTGAGTTTGTGGGTAAGTTTTCCAGTAGAACACTTTCAAAAGCATTGTTTGACCTCTTCTTTGTTACAAATAATTAGATGTTTTTCTCATTTTCCAGATAGAACAGCCCTGATAATTCCCTGTTAATAACAGTTGCCCGGAGAAACTTCTACACTCAGAAACCTCTATCTGTTTTCTTCTGTCCATCTGTGTTGAACAAATGTGAGATGAGAATGTTGCCTTTTCTTGGCACGTTTAGTTGATTTGAGTTCGCTGTGTGTGTGTATGTGTGTGTGCATTCATACACGTTTCTTGTTTTGGCTTTCTTATTTTTATCTAATGGACTCTTTGCGCAAAGCTGTTAGACCTTAGCGCTTATTATTAATCTGTTTCTGTGTGGGTTTTGTTTTTCCTCGCAGAGAATCCATTTTAATTTAGCGTTAAGGTAGCATTTAAAGTGCACAACACATTCCTCAAATCTCAGCCTTTTTGAAGGGCGGTAATCTTGGAACTTTGGCAAATGCCGAGTGGGTTAGAGTCCTGCCCACAGCCAGGATACGGAAGACCCGTAAAAAACCAAGACAAAGGAGACAAAAAGGATTGTATTGTTTACTGTGTTCTAGGAAGTTGAGTTACTGTGGAAAAGGCAGCTGATTGGTCCAGAGTATAAGAACTATCCTCATGGGCTGTTAGGCGGGGTCACCGATTAGCAGCAAATTATCCAGATATGGAAGTGAAACAGGAAGGAATGTGTGAGGGACGCCTGGGTGGCTCAGTCGATTGAGTGTCCAACTTCGGCTCAGGTCATGATCTCGCGGTTCATGAGTTCAAGCCCCACATCGGTCTCACTGCTGTCAGTGAGGAGCCCACTTTGGATCCTGTGTCCCGCCCCTCCCCTGCTTGCACCCTCTCTCTCTCTCAAAAATAAACAAATGTTAAAAAAAAAAAAAAAAAGGAACGTGTGGGATATGACCCAGCAATTCCACTCCTAGATACATACCCAAGAGAATTGGTTATATACACGCGAAAACCTGTACGTGAATATTCACGATGGCATTCTTCATCGTGGCTGGAAACCACCAAAATGTCTGTCACACGATGAATGGATACACAAAATGAGCTGTATCCTTAAAAATGGGATCTTATTCAGGCATAAACAGGAATGAAATACTTGTGGACACCTGCTGCAACACGGATGAACCTTGAAAACATCATGCTGAGCGCAAGAAGCCGATACAAAAAACCATACGCCGTATGGTTCCATTTACGCAAAATACCCGGGATAGGCAATGACGTAGATCCAGAAAGTAGATGAGTGGTTTCCCAGGCAGAGAGAGGGGAGGATCAGAGACCTCGGATGGGTACGAGGGTTAGATGATGAAAGTGTTCCAAAATTAGATAGTTGGTAATATCTGCACAATTCTGTGAACATAGTAGAAACTATTACGTGCTTTTAGAGAGGAGTTTATGGTATATAAATTAACACAATAAAAAGAGGCATATGATGTTTTGGTTGGAGGTTCCTTCTGCCTGATTCCCAAACTTTGGTGGGCACTAGAAATACCTAGGGAGTTTGTTTAAAAATACCGCAAACATTAAAGGGCACCCGGGTGGCTCAGTCGGTTAAGCATCCAACTGGAGCCTGCTTCAGATTCTGTGTCCCCCCCCCCCCCCGCCCCTCCCCGGCTTACACTCTGTATGTCTCTCTCAAAAATAAGCATTAAAAAAAATTTTTTTGCTACCATAAATATTAAAAAGAAATTTTTAAAAAGGTGGGTGCCTGCGTGGCTCAGTCAGCTAAGTAAGTGTCCGACTTCAGCTCAGGTCATGATCTCGCAGTTGGTGAGTTCGAGCCCGGCGTCGGGGTCTGTGCTGACAGCTCGGAGCCTGGAGCCTGCTTTGGATTCTATGTCTCCCTCTGTCTCTGCCCCTCCTCTGCTCCCTTTCTCTCTCTCTCTCTCTCTCTCTCTCTCTCTCAAAAATAAATAAACATTAAAAAAAAAATACCAATATGCAGGCAGGTCCCACCACAGACCTACTGAATCAGAATCTGTTCTTTGGAAAGAGTAAAAACGTCTGCTTTATATTTTTAAGCGCTTTCTAATAGTTCCCACCCATTTTTGACTTGCAAGGAGACCGTAAGATTGATGAGGGCATAGTCAGCAGATCAAATAGCATGAGGTTGAAGAGTAAACTTAAATCCAATTTTCTTTTACAGAGGTACAGTGGAAAAAACACAATTTTCTTCAAACAAGTAAACACATATTCTAGTCTCGAGGTTAAAGGTTGTATAACCGTAAGCTACTGTAGTTCAGGCGGAACCTCCGAGATGAGCCGCTTCCGAACAGATTACTCAATTTTGCGCCGACAAGTTACAGATTGAGTATAAACCTGTCACGAAAGACCCTTCACCCTGGCTAGCATTTATATTCTTCAGTGTTGTCAAGGTAACGGACTTGTGGATACCTTCCAGTCTTTATCCTGATTCTTCTAACCAGGATGAGTGGCAGATCTTTCAATTTCAGAGCATTCGCGTCAAAAGTTCAAAAAAAAAATTTTTTTTTAATCTCAGCATTTTTGCCACTAAAAAAACCCCTGTGAACGCTTGTTTCGACTTTGCTTCTAGCTGTGGTTAAGTCAGAGCATTTGGGGGCTTCTACGATTTTCATTTTCCCATCGTGACATCTGGACCGAACGAACACGATCCTTGTCTTCAAAGGGAACTTAAGAGTCTAGTGAAATCGTTCAAGCCTTTGATACGGTAAGAAGCCGTAAGGTTTCTACTTTTGTATTGCTCTTCTCTGGAGGTTTTTAGACGGGGGCTTGCTAAGTTGCCTCAGCTTTGGTCAGGAAGCAAGTGCCAGCATAGAGTTATTGACCCCTCACCGCACATCACGCAGAGCCCCGTGACCCCGTGAGCGGAGTTTGGTGGCATCTGATGGGCTGGAGTGGCTGATCCATCCCTGTCAGGGTAACCCAACCGTATCAGGTGGCGGGATCTCTACCGGTTATTAGCTTGAGCAATATTCATTCATTAAAGGCCAAAATAAGAGTACGATATGGCTGTGAGTTGTGGACCCATAGGAAATGGTGTTTGCTTGGCTTGAACTCATTAAAAAAAATAAAATAAAACAGTGCTCATCCACGATGACTAAATTTCTAGGGCAGTGGCATTAGGGTGCCTCTGTGTCGGTAGGACGGTCACAGCAGGGTCAGCACCTCCAGATCCTGCTGAACTGCCCGAAGAGGTGCAGGTGTGACGGAGGTCACGTGCTGGATTGTCTTGACACCAGGGGTCGGCATTTTATTCTGCGTACGTAGCGATTTAAAATGTTCTGTGACTTGACAACATTGGCAAATTGGGACGTTTTCCATGAACATCGGTTACCTTGTCTTCTCTTGAAGAATCATGGGGTGTGGCCGCATCGGACCCACCTTCCTGCGTGCACATAAGCCGGGAGGAGCCGAGAAGGTTGCCTCACTCCCCCTGATTTTTCTTACCCTTCGTCGCACGCCTGCGTTTTGTGTGTCCAGTTCCTGTGGGTGTTGGAGTTTTGACCCGCGTTGAGACAGAGCCTCGTGGTTTTATACCAAGTAATGCGTAAGAGAGGTGGCATTGGACACCAAGTCGGGAGGATTTATTTATATTTATATATATTTATATATTTATTTTATAAATGCTCTTGGAAATCGGAGATTAAGAAAGGGGATCCGATCCGGTAAGAGAATCAAGAATCCAGGGAGTGAGGCACTTGGGTGGCTCAGTCAGTTGAGCGTCCAACTCTTGATTTTGGCTCAGGGCATGATCCCGGGGTTGTGGGATCGAGTCCTGTGTTGGACTTCGTGCTGACTATGGAGTCTGCTTAAGCTTTCTCTCTCTCTCTCTCTCTCTCTCTTCCCCTTTCCCCTGGTCAAACGCTCTCTCTCTCTCTAAAATAAAAAACAGGGGCGCCTGGGTGGCTCAGTCAGTTGAGCGTCCGACTTCAGCTCAGGTCATGATCTCACGGTCCGTGAGTTCGAGCCCCGTGTCGGGCTCTGTGCTGACAGCTCAGAGCCCAGAGCCTGCTTCTGATTCTGTCTCCCTCTCTCTCCGCCCCTCCCCCACTCACGCTCTGTCTCTATCAAAAAACGAATAAACGTTAAAAAAATTTTTTAAATAAAAATTAAAATAACTCAAAAAAGAGAATCCAGGGAGAAATGGCTGACTGGTATATAGTTACAAAGCATCTATTTCAGCAAGGACCTCCGGCTCATCTCGTGTGCTGCCTTATTCCTGGAGGTTTTGCGTGCACCTGACTATCAGCGCAGGAAGCATTGCCTTTCCGGGGCTGGCGTGAAGTCTGTGTGTGTGTGTGTGTGTGTGTGTGTGTGTGTGTATTGGGGCTCTGGGAACCCGTGGCTGCAGCAGGAAGTTGGGGTCCATCTGGAAGGGCAGTCTGGACAGTGGAAACCGGGTAGCTGCTTAAAGGGTGAGAGTCCACAGAGCCTTGGGAACCCCTAGCAAAAATGGAAAGGATCTGTAGGTTGCATTCTGATCAGTGAGTGGGCGAGCGCCGCAAGAATTGATTATCAAGCAACAAGTGTTTGTTAATGCCTCTCTGAGCTCAGCTCCAATTATCCACTTGGATGGCTTCTTACGGGGGAGGGCGGTGTGGGCTAACAGTGCACATGGCTACAAGTTTACATGTTTGCAAAGACGGAATGCGTCCTTCAGGTGGAGAGGGGATTGTTAAATGGGTCTTTTCCTCGTGGGTTGGATCTCAGGTTTTCTTTCCTGCTTGCATAGAGCTCTCTGAAGATCCCTTCCGGCTCTAAGATTCTCTGAAACCAAAGAGTCCCAACACCAGCATGCCCATCACCCGCCACAGTTTGGGAACGCGCCTCCGTCTGTAAAGCTGGCGCGGTTTCCCGATGATCAGATCTTTGTTATCGGAGGAAGATCTCGGAGTGGGGTAACGGCGTTTTTGTTACTTCAGTCCCAGTCGGATTCCAGAGTAGGCAGGGCTCATCCAAGAGGCGTGGGAGGAGAACAGGGTGAGAAGTTAGTCATGCAGGATGTGTTTACTTCATGCCGCTCCCTGGGAACAGGGTGCTGGGCCGAGCGCAGGGGCACTGAGACCCTGCGCTGGAAGGATCTTGTCCTTTGCACACACCATAAGCCGGGCCTTGCATACGGCAGCGCCCCCCCCCCCCCCCCCCCCCGGTCGTTGCTGTTGACTGAATCTCCCGACCAGCTGTGTTTAACGCTTCTCTGCACGCCCGAAGATGCCCTCAGCCCCGGGAGAAACAGCTCCTGTAATGGGGGGGGGAGTGGAAATGATCCTGCAGTCTGGAACAGGGAGGAGCTGTGGGAGCAATATGACCTGGGGGGGGGGGGGTCCTGCCTCTCACCCCCACCCCCCAAATTAACCCTCGCGTGGCCATTGTGGGGACCTCGTAGGGGTTCCGGGTGACTGGGGGCACTTGGGTTAGAGAAGTCAGAGCAGAAGCAGTTTGATAGCTCGTATGTTCACAGCCAGCCTGACTGGGCACATGTGGTCTGATCGGAGGCCCCCTGGGGTCTGCGCTAGACTTGGGGCTTAGCTGTCTCCCGGTCCCTGGCGGTCGGTCCCCTTGCTGCCCCTCTGGGCCGTGCCACAGACCCAGGCCCTCTGGACTTCTAGCCCAGGCTTCACAGCCAGCCCCAGCCCCAGCCCCTTGCTTCCTGATAGGGATTGATGTCTGTGCCCCTGCAAAAGATGTTGAAATCCTAACCCCCAGGAGCTGTGGACGTGACCTTGGGTATAAGATCTTCACAGATGCTCAAATTAAGATAAGGTCGTCCTGGAACACGGTGGGCCCGATCCAATCCACGGGAGTCTTTACAAAAAGGAGAATTTGGGGCATAGTGGCAAATACATGGCGGGGAAGGGGGAGGGGGAGGTGATACAAAGACCCAGATGACAGATGCTGGAACGGACTCTCCTTCACAGCCCTCAGAAGGAACCAGCCCCGCCAGACCTGGATCTCTGGCTCTTGGCCCCCAAAACTGGGACGCAACACATTTCTGTTGTTTAAGCCCCCTGGTTGGTGGTGGTTTGTGGGGAAGCCCCGGAAAACCAACACGCTTCCCAGGCCCCAGCATGGCAGGCCACCGGTGATCTCTTTGGGCACCATGAAGTCAGACGGGTGGCAGCATGTCCTCCAGAAGGCCTTGGAGACGTGCGACCTGTCACCTGCGTTTCTGACACCTGGCCCTCAGGTAAAGTAGCACCAGCAGCCGCAAGGTGGCCTCCTTTCCTGTTGCCCTGACAGCCTGTCGGGGAATGCAGGGCGTGGGCTCTGGCTGAAAATAGTCGCCTGGGTCCCAGAATCCTGGTGCTTCCAGGAGAGGGACGTGCAGAAAAGCTTTTATGTAAGCTTCCGGAAAGGGACACATTAAGCAGCTGATTTCCAGATCCTTTCGATTGTTCTCATAATGGTTTTTGAGCGCATCAGAGAGGACCGGGCTGGGGGTCGGGCCCCCAGCTTTGCCCCTTCCTGCTCTGGTCAGTCCTTCGTGCAGCCCCGGCATCCTGAAGTCTTGATTTCCCTGTGTTTGCAAGAGTGGATCCGGCTGGTTTCAGGCTCCGAATTTCCCCCAGGGGATGAACCCTGGTGGCCGTGCAGATAGCCCTGAGCCGTGCCACCACCTTCCTTCTGTCCCTGATTCCTGCAGGTTGGGGTGGCCCCTTGGCCCCCATGCCACACCTTTGCCGCCAGGTGCTGGGGCGGGGGGCTGGGGGTTGGTCCGTGGTGGTTCTTTCCCAGCGACGGATCCGGGAGGACTTCTGTTTTCTCTCTTGATTTTTCCGTGTTTTCCAGCGTTTCCTCCGGGGACCTGTATTAATTTTATAAGTAGGATAAAAGTTATGCCTCTGAGGTGCAGGAGAGGACAGGAGCTGAGAGCCCCAACGCTCTCTCTTAGTTCCCAATCTTCAGATCCCAGCCCACCCTCCTGGACTCCACATTGCTCTCTCAGATGCCATTTTCCCGTTGGAGTCTCTCATCATATCTTGGGCACTGCTAAGCTTTGGGGTTTCTTCTGGGGCCAGGGTGCACAGTTGGGAGCCTGGTCTCATTTATCTGGGGGTGAGGAGCACCCAAGGGGGCCGGGCCATGTGCTGTCTCCCGCCAAGGGAGGAGAATGTCAGGCTGAGAGTCAAGAGGGACTCCTGCCTCCTTTTCTTCACCCCTCTTCTTCCCTGGCCCCAGATAAAGACCTCACTTGCTTTCTGCCACCGGTATATAAAAATGACATCTGTTGGGGCGCCTGGGGGGCTCAGTCGATGAAGTGTCTGACTTCGGCTCAGGTCACGATCTCACGGTCCGTGAGTTTGAGCCCTGCGTCGGGCTCTGTGCTGACAGCTCAGAGCCTGGAGCCTGCTTCGGCTTCTGTGTCTCCCTCTCTCTCTGCCCCTCCCCTGCTTGTGCTCTCGCTCTCTCTCCCTTTCTCTCTCAAAGTAAATAAATATTTTTTTAAAAAACCCAAAACTTTCCCCTAACACCTGGAGACAGGAGGAAGCAGTTTTTTTTTTAATTTGTTTTTTTTTGTATTTTTAAAAATTCAATCCAAGTTAGTTAACATATAGCATAGTAATGATTTCAGGAAAAGAATTTAGTGATTCATCACTTAACATGACACTCAGTGCTCATCCCAACAAATGCCCTCCTTAACGCCCATCCCCCACTTAGCCCAGCCCCCCACCCACCTCCCCTCTAACAACCCTGTTTATTCTCTGTATTTGAGAGTCTCTCCTGGTTTGCCCCCCTCCCTGTTTTTATCTTAATTTTCCTTCCCTTCCCCTGTGTTCTTTTGTTTCTTAAGTTCCACATATGAGAGAAATCATAAGATATTTGTGTTTCTGTCACTAATTTTGCCTAGCGGAATATACTCCATCCTCGTTGTTGCAAATGGCAAGATTTCCTTCTTTTTGATCGCCGAGGAATATTCCACTATATAGACGTACCATATCTCCTTTACCAGGAGGAAGCACTTCTGCGGAGAGAACTCTGCCTTTCCTTGGCCCCCTCTAGGCCTGTGGTTCTCAAAGTCGGGTTCCTGGGCCAGCAGCATTACCTGGAGGTGGGCGGGGGGGCTTGTCAGAAATGCAGTCTCTCAGCCCAGACCTCCTGACTCAGAAACTCGGTGCCTTTACCAGCCCTCCAGGTGATGGAGAAGCATTACCGCACTTTAAGCCCACCCTGCAGGCTGCCCCTGTTTGCAGCATTCTAGAATTTCCCTTAGTGGGTGAGGCTGGCGGGCCTCTTGGCAGAGAGGTTTCTTTCCAACCTGCTCGTGCTGTTTCCCAAGGAAATCTTATTTCCTCAACTCTCAAGTGCTGTCTGTTTCTTCCCCAGCTTGTGTGGCCCTGTCTATCGTGCACAGCCTTTCTTGATGTTGGAGAGAGGTGGTGATGTCCAGAATTGCGGACTGTACATGTTTTGCACCGTTGGCTCCTGATAAGGACCTCGGTGTGCCCGAAGGAGCGGCCGGGGTCCTTTGTGATTCGGGGGCCGGATGGTCTTCCAGCAGGGCTCGGAAAGTGCCTTGGCGGTCGCCTCTCAGGAGGGAGGATGGCTTATTCCTGTTCCCAAAATAGCCATAGCTCTTTCTGACAGTTTCCTGTGTCTTTGTGAAAAGCAGCACTCCATGATTTCGAGCATTATTTATAAACATAAAGTCACACCTTTTACTGGAAAGTCTTCTAAATGAGGATCAGCGGTGCCGAGCGACTGAGGTTCATAAAGGCCGACTTTCTCAGAAAACAAATCAGAAAGGTGATGTATGAGTGGAAAATCCCACTTGGTGGGAAGAGAAGCTTCTGAACGGTTGAGCGGTGTGATTTCTCCACGGACAGGCTGTGGAGGTCCTCCTGGGGCCGTGTTATGAGGCCCCAGTGCAGCATGACCACAGAAGAATATTCCAGATGTGGATCTGATGGCCTCAGGGCTGGCCTTGGCTGTTTACCGGGCAGTTTCTGTGGGCAGGAGAATAGAAGCCCGTTCAAACTAGCTTGTGGGGAAAGAAGGGAGCATTGATGAGAAGAATATATGCTGTCTCGTAGAAGCTCCAGCTGAAGGACCAGAAATCAGGTGCTGAGCTGTTTGGCCTGTCTCTGGGACCTCGCGGTGTTACGCCTACTTGCTTCTCTGGGCTCGCTTTCCTTCCTACGTATTTCTCTCTGCAGACTTGCTTCTTCTCCTTAGCAGCCTTTTAGCAGAAACTGGCCGCTGACGGTCGAAGATACCCACCCAAGCCGTTCTGTGTTGTGTCCACTGGTCCAGGGAGTGGTGGCCAAGCAGGCAGGTGGGTCTACAAAGAGCGAGCTCTGGTGTTTGCACCCTTCTTAGAGAAGGGCCTTGATGATGTGTAACAAACAGTTCCATTTTGTAAAATGATGTTTCAAGGTTCTGATTATGATTTTTATGGAGAGTAGGGACAATTTCTAGCTTTTTCGATTCCTTCTTTTGAGGTCACACTTGAAAAGGGCTTTGCCAGCAAAAGAGGCGAATATATTCTAGTACACTCTCATGGACTGTTTTTTTCCTCCCTTAAAATTTTTATTTTATTTTATTGTATTTATTTTTGAGAAAGAGAGAGAGCGTGCATGCAAGCAGAGGAGGGGCAGAGAGAGAGGGAGACACAGACTCCGAAGCAGGCTCCAGGCTCTGAGCCATCAGCACAGAGCCCGATGCAGGGCTTGAACCCACGAACCGCGAGATCATGACCTGAGCCGAAGTCGGACGCTCAACCGACTGAGCCACCCAGGCACCCCTACGTAGGCCCCTTTCGGAAATGCATCTGAGAACGTTTTGTACACTTCTGTGCATTTTTGTACACTTCGCCATGTGTTTTGGACACGCCCCGCACACCAGCACACCCTCATCTGCTTCATACCCTGGAACAACGGCATCATGTCCCCTGGGCATCCCCAGCGTGTCCCTGGAGTTTTCCTCCTCTAACAAAACATGCCCCCAAACATATCTTCATCCTGATGCCATCACTGCACCCCCGAAACTGTTGTTAGGTCAAAGGGCGTGTGCGTTTGGGATTTTGATCGCTATTGCCATACTGCCTTTCCAAGACACTCCCAGCCTGTTTTTCCAGATCCTTGGTAACGAGGGGTTGTCAGTCTTGAAAGACATTACGTGTCCGGTGGGTAAGAAAACAGTGTCTTGTTGTCATCTCTGTTTGGGTTTCTCCAGTTTTGAGTGAGACCGGACGTCTCTTCTGCTTGGTAATCTGCCATTATGTTTCTTTAACACCACACCCCCACCCCTGCGGCCGTGTATTCTTTGCTCGTTTTAGATTGGACGGCTTGCGGGATTTGTAATTCATGCTATGTGAAGGGAATGGGAAGTCTGTCCGTTCTGCCTGGTCCTTCTTTGTCTTTCCATCCATCCGTCTGTCTTTTCATCTAGACACACACACACACACACACACACACACATTTTGTGAAAAGCAGCCTTTGGCCACGTAGCCAAACTGAGTTCTCCTGTTTGCTCTGAGCTGAGTCTGTGTTCATTCCTCCAACACCGAATGCCCACTCTACCTTGCCTGGGAGACAGGGATACATTTATTTGACCCAGTCCCTGCCCTCAGGATACATCCATTGGGAGGGCTGGACTTGAGGGCAGGTGCTGTAGCTGAGGGACGAGGAGGTCATCCGTGCTCCCCATCCAGGCCGTCAGCTACCTGAGAGCAGGACAAAATTGTGGGCTCCTGGATCCCCTCCCCAGGCTTGGCACCTGTTCGTAGCTAGTACTCAGAAAGTCTGAATGGTGTGGACGAGGAGCACGCAGGACCGTGAGGTCACCGGGGCTCTCCGCGTGTCTGAACCAGGTGGCCCTGATCTGCCTTCCGCCCTCTGCCAGCTCTGTCCCCATCAAGCAGCCACTGGCACCTTCTCTTGGTGCCTTTTCCCTCTCGGCTTCCTTCACTGCACATTTTCTCCTCTCCATTTCATGGTCCCCTATTCTAGGAAGAGTCTAAAGACTGAGCCGCGCGAAAGGGTTTGTGACAGTCCTACTCTAATTCGCGAGTCTGCCCCGGAACTAGGATAGATGACAAAGCCTCACGTCAAAGCCATGGCTCTCTGGAGACAGGTGTCGTGAGCCTGATGGTTTTAGAAGGTCGGGTAATGATGATGGGCGTTTAGGGAGTTCCTTAAATTACCCTACATTCCCGCCATGCATCTTGGTTCAAACCTTGCCTGATCCTAACCCTCAAGTTTTGTCTCATTTACGTGTCTTCTGGTCTGTGGCTGGTTCCTGGGATGGATTACTATGGACTCTACCACTTGCCCCGCGCCCCCCCCCCCCCCCAATCTGGTTAATCACGGAGACTGGAGAATTTTCAGGTCCCAGGTCTGGGAATCTGTGTTTTTACCAAGTGGTCCCAATGACCCTGATGAGTCACCAGGTTTTGGGGAGACAGGATTGGAGCTCTGGCAGGTACCTGTGCGTAAGTCCCGGATTCCGAGGGTCCAGGCTTCGGTTTTGATAAGGTTTCTTTCTCAGGACCTACCTCCTGTTTTCTCAACCATTAAGTTGTGGGTCATAATATCTCTGAGCTGCAACCACCTGTTTTTTTCCTGCATTGCAGTCAACCCTTGTTATCTCTCGATTCAAGGTCAGGGATTCCTGGTGTGTTTGCCCAGGTGTGCACTCTTTAAGGGGGCTGACATACACCAGGGACCCTAAAGGGTTTAAAGGACAGGCTCAGAGAGTTCCAGGCGCCCCACCGGTGCCCCAGGTCTCCACTAGAATTTCTCTGGCCATGGCTGGTCCTACTTTTCTAGGGCCTCTATGTAGGCTGGAGCCAGCCTCTGGTTCAGGCTAATGTCAAAGGGCCAGGGTGCTAAAGGGACTGCTGCTTTATTGCACGACAACATCGCCAGCTTCTGTACGGTCTGTGAACCAGGTGTGAGGGTCCCTGTCCTGCCCAGATCACAGGCTTTGCTGAAAGGATCCTTTGAGCTGCTGGAAAGTGGTAGACCACTGATAGTGATGTTTCTTTGGCTGAGGGACACCCTCTACAGCTCAGACGTGATAAGGAAGGCATTCTAGAACCTTCTTCTCCCTAGCATCAGAGAGGGAGCCCTACCCTCCCTCTCCCTTTGGGAGATGTGCTCTGGGAGGGGATGAACAGGGTTGAAAGCAGGGAGGAGGCTTTTGGGGTGGGAGGCTGGGAAGCAGAGAGAAGGAAGGAATGGAGAGGGTTTTGTTTTATTAATACTGTCGTTGTCGTTACGGGGCTTTGAGGGTTTCCTCTGTGTCAGGCTGTGTGTGGCCCACTGACTGCTCATCCAGCACCCCCAGACTCCTGCAATGTTATCCCTGCTTTGCAGTGAGGAGGCAGGCTGGGTGCCACGCCATTCATTGCCAAGGGGTTGACTTGGGATTTGAACATCTGCCTGGAGGACACCGATGCCTGACCTCCGAGGTGCGTAACAGCAACTCTGGGTTGAGGACGGCGTTTGAAGCACCAGGGCAGGTGGACCGTCCATTCCTTCCTTCTCCTGAGCAGCAGAGTCTTGGTATCACCCTGTTCTCAGAGCACGGGGGCTCTCAGAGCTCAGGGGAGCCGCCCCGGGGGCCATCGTGGTCACACGTGCACTGCCTGTGGCTCGTAGACACTGCAGATTGGGGGCCGTTAGCTGCACATCCCCACGTCTGCTTCCGGTCTCCTCAGGCTCGACTCCTGCCACGCATTTCTGGCTGGAACTCAAGATGCGGACTCTGGGGCCCCAGTGGTCCACACTGCCCGAAAGTAAGGGTCTGGCCCAGGCTCAGGAGCCCTCCCTCTGGCGATCAGACGTACGCGATCGATCCCACAGAACACAGTTCTGCTGACGCGCCCGCTGATGGCAGTTTGCAAAAAGACTTTGCATGTTTCCGTTTGCTGAGAGGCCGCCTGATCCGTCCCTGCCGCTGGGAATCCGTGCTGTGTGAGCGGAGTTGAGGGTAGTTGGGGAAGCCCCCGTGGGAGGCGGATGGAGATAAAGCTTCCCATGCCAGAATCTCCTCCGTCAAGCGGCCCTTCCTGGGTGTCGTTAGATCGTCCAGAACTGCCTTTTCACCCACAGGGTCTGAAACCAGCACGGAAGGGTCTGGTTCTAGAGCTGCGAGTAGGGGTCGTTACCTGGGCACCCCTTCTTGACCCTTCCCGAGTGGGACATCCCCGGATCCCTCCGGCATCCTAGCTGATGGCGGTGGTGCTGGCCGTGCCGTCCTCACCTGGATGGACCCTGCCCCACTCACGCCACACTCCCCAGCTGCCACTGCTCCTTCTGGAGGGAGTTCTAGAAGAGCCCAAGCTTGTCTCAGTCTCTGGAGGACTGATAGGGTGGACACAAAGAGGCAGAACTCACAGATGACACATCCAGGGCACCAGATGTGCCGAGGGGCGTGAGCCCAGGAAGCCTGCTCGGAGGCAGGGCCTGGCAGAGTGGCCATCATTGGATCATGTCACTTCTCTGCCTCAAGCCCCGCGGTGGCTGCCCCCACACGTCCGGCGTTGCTGATTCCGCAGGTCTGTGATGGGGCCCGAGGGCTTGCATTTCTAGCCGGTTCCCAGGAGATACTCATGCTGCTGGTCCAGGACCCGACTCTGAGAGCCAGTGCCCTGGGTGATCGAGTCTGGCCCTGTGACCTCTGACTCCGGCCCTCCGCCTCCACCCCCACTTTTCAGCCATATAATCTTCCTTGCAGCTCTTTGAAGGTGACAGATGTGTACTTGCCTCTCAATCTTTTCCCTTTCGGTTCCCTCCACCTGCAGTTCTGTTCCCTCACATACTACGTGCATGGCTTGTTACTTTTCTTTGGCACTAGCCGGCTTGCAAAAGGGCCCCCAACATACCCAGTGCCCGTCACTCATGCTGCTCTGTGTCCCTCCCACATTCTGTCAGCGTTGCAAGCAGTAGAATCTGGTCGTTGTGACGGAGAGTCACTTCTACGGCTAGGTGGTAAAAGACATCATGATTTCTCCCTGCTCTCTCAGATCTCACGCTTTGGGGGCAAGGAACTTTGGCCCATCCATGTGAGTGGTTCCAGCCCCGCTCAAGCCTTCGGATGATGCAGCCCCAGCTAAGATCACACTGTAACCTCATGGGAGAGCCTGAGCCGGAACCGCCCCACTAAGCCCCTTCTGGATTCCTGACCCTCCAGAACAGTGTGGTGTCATAAATGCTCATTGATTGCAGCTGCTGCTGAGTTCGGGGTGGTTTCTGATGCAGCAATGGAAACTTGCTAAACTACTTTCCAAACTTGACTCAAATGTGCCTTTCTCGGGGAGAACTTCCTTGGCTATTCTTATAAATATTTATTTATTTATTTTTGAGAGAGAGAGAGAATGAGACAGCATTGGAAGCAGGCTCCAGGCTCCGAGCTGTCAGCCCAGAGCCCGACGCGGGGCTTGCACCCACGAACCATGAGATCATGACCTGAGCCGAAGTCCGACGTTTAACCGACTGAGCCACCCGGGGGCCCCTTGGATATTCTTCTAAAATTAAATCCCTTTCTAATACACTTTTTTTATCCCCCTTCCCTGCTTTATTGTCTTTAGCATGTCCTGCCATCTAACCTGAGAGCCTCACATCGGGCTCTGTGCTGACAGCGCGGAGCCTGGAGCCTGCTGCGGATTCTGTGTCTCCCTCTCTCTCTGCCCCTCCCCCGCTCATGCTCTGCCTCTCTCGTCTCTCAAAAATGAATAAACGTTAAAAAAAAATGATTCTCAGAGTGGTGCATAGACTAAAACAGGACTGTTTTGTGCAGCTCCCTGCACAGAGCTCAGGGAGGTTGGCATAGCGGGCACTTGGTGGTCCTTGCTGGCAGACCAAGTCCTAGCTCTGCTGGTTCTCAACCGAGGCCTCAGTTTCTTTAGAAAGGATTTAGTTTCTTAGAAAGTGGAAACGGTTGCACCCATTTCGTAGGTATTTGGGGACCATGGAGGGAAACGCACGAGTGGATGCGCAGAGAGTTGGTAGTTCATTTCCTGCAGAGAGTGTGTGGTTGGAAGTCAGATTTTATTTAATTTTAAGAAGGGGTTGGGAATGCCCTTGTGGGCCAGAGGCCCGTCACTGGGGTGATTACAAAGCCAAGGACCACGGAAACATTGGTGCGTGGGAGGGAACCAGAGCGTGTGCTGCTGAGTCCCCGATGGGGGGAGAGGTGAGCGGGACCCTCTGGACGCTGACCTGGGTTCTGTGACTTGCTGCAACTTGCCTTTGTGGGGGTGGCCTGATGGCAGAGGCCAGCCAGGACCCCAAAGGACCCAATTCCCTCTGAGCTGGTACCTGTGGTTATTTCACCTGGTAGCCACTGGGGGCAGCAGAGAGCCACCACCATAGCCAAGCAAGTGGACCGATGGGGAACGGGTGTCCACTGGGGCTGGACAGGGAGTAGGGGTTGGGGTGTAAGGGTGGGACCAAGCGGGACAGGGAGGGTAGGGCTCACACCTTCCCCAAAAGGCAAATCACCAGGACCAGTGGCCTCGATCCAGGGGATCCTTGTGGCTTTCCCACCGGAAGCCGGTATCTCTAATGCCAGCAGGATGCAGTCTTAACAAGGGCAATGAAGTCCAGAAGTGACTGTTTAAAGTCAATAAGTCGTGCCTTGCTTCCTGTTTTATTATTAGCATTAGGGTTATTCTTGTAAGGAGGGGCCATCTGTGCTTTGAAACCCAGATTTACGTGTCTGTCCTCCTTTGAACTAGATTTTTCTCTGAAAGTTTTATTCTACACGGCAGCAACTGTCATCCACTGACGGGGAAATTAAAACCTCTAGCTCGTAGCATTGATGGCTTAGAGAGCGACTTCCCTGGGCGGGTTTGATCCACAGTCAGTCGATCTGTGTGTCTGGCTTTTCCTGGCTTTCGTGGAGGAGGTCCGAATTGAGTGAGGGCTGCCTTTAGGAAAAGCGTGTTTCTCGTGAATTGCGTCTCTCCAAGAACACGTCTCACTTCTCCAGGCTGACCTCCCCATGTTCCCTAGAGCCTCTGGGGGCTGCGTGGTGACGCTTCTGGTATCAGGAGGAGTCTGGCTGTTCCTGGAACCACCTAAAGCCCCAGGGATAGGTCCCCAGAGAATGTAGAAGAGCCTTAATCCAGGGTGACTCGGGCCCCCAACTCCCGCTTCAGTTTTGCTTTGACTTGGTCGACGAGCTCGGTGTAGAAATGGCTTCCTCCCTGTGGGTGGTATGGTCATCTGGGGTGATGTTTCCTGCTGCTGGTGAGGTCACTCAGCCACAGTCCCCGTGGCTCTCTCCAGACGTCTGCCAGGCCCGGCCTGGCCACCCACCCGCCTCAGACTTGCAGTGGCTTTGGGTTTTGGGCTAAGTCAGAGCCAGCCAAGGCGAGCATCCTTTAGAAAGCATCCTTTAGAAGTTATGGTGCCCTGATGGCGTTTGGCTGGACAGATGTGGTTCACATGGGAACGAGGGACTCCAGCCTCTGGGGGGGCCTGTATGTGACCCAGCCAGCGAGCCTTCTGGCGAGTGGGGCTCAGACTGCAAGCCTGCACCTGCCTGCGATCTCGGGGCCTTCTGCAGACCCTCCAAGCACATGATGCCACGCTGGCTTCTCTGCTCCGTCCTTAGGATTCCCAGTGGGGAGGCGAAGGGGACCCACAGGGGCAGCTGTACCCTGCTCTTTGCTCTTGGTGCATTTTCTCTTGTTGCCCGAGGGTCTCTGCCGCTTGTCGCCCCCTTCCCTGGAGAGCCCCAGGCTGGGAGGAGGAGGGACAAGAAACAGAGGCTTCTCTGCTAAAAGTGCCTTCAAGTCAGGCTGCTTTGTTCTCCCCGAGCTTGGTGGTGTCTCTCCGGTCCCAGCACACAGGTGGATGAATGTAAGAAGACAGAGGGGCGAGTCAAGTCCTTGTGTCTGTTGCCGTGTCCTCTCTCTTTCCCTCTCTTTCCTCCCTCCCCCCAAGGCCACCAGGTCACATTTTCATGTATTTACTTTTCAGTAAGTTTCAATCCTTGAGGGGTCCCGAATCCCGCAGATTCAGTGGCTTCAGTGGGAAGGTTGCTCCGAGTCTGGCCCGACACCCCCCCACCACCATTCCCGTGCCACGAGTCGCCTCCCCCTGCCGCCCTCCAGGGTTCCTCCATTTGCCGCCAGGAGTCATTTGCCACTGTGTTCTTTTCTCCGTGCACGTGCGCTCAGCTCTCGTCCAGCTAGAATCCGAGTTTCATCTTGAGCGTGACCAGCTTCAGCTTTAAGAGGAGCTGGCCCTCCGTCTTAGGCCCCATGTGGAGGCGGCCTGGTGATCTTATAGAGGCGGCCCAGTGACCTTGCCGCCCTGCTCCCAGCCGACTTTCACGAGCCCCGATGTGGCTGCAGAGCCTTCTCTGAAATCAGGTCCATGGCATCAGCCACCAAAGGGGTCAAGGCCACGGTGCAGAGTGGACAGTTCCCTGGGGACCTTTCCCACATGTAGGAAGAACAGGGCTGTCTATCCCTAGAGACTGGAAGGGCACATCACATGGGAACCTACATTGTGCCGTCACGGTGTCTGTCCTTCCGTCTGCCCATCTGTCCACGCACATAGACCCGGCTCTCAGGGAGATAAGACAGGGGTCAAGGTCTGTGCTGTCTGAGAGGTGGGACAGAGTGCTGATTCCCTCAGAGGAGCTAGATGGAAGGTGTGTGTGGGGGGGGTGTTGCTGTCGGGGATTCTCAGGCCTGGTTCTCCGATGAACCTGAGACAGACTTAAGTGCAGGAGGCTCGGGGGCAGGGGTATACTCTTGGGAGGAACCCCCCGGGGAAGGGAAGGAAGCAGTAATGTAGTAAAGTCACAGGAAGGGCCCCTGCCAGCCCCTGAGAGCTCTGAGCTGGGTGGAATTGTCTGCCTCCAGGCAAGGGAATTGGTGGGCTTTTTACCCCCCAACATGGGCCAGCCACTGTGTGGGCAACACTCCCTGCCCCCGATCCCAGATACAGCCTTGTGCCCCAAGAGGGACTCCACTGTGAGCCTCTGCAGCTGGGCAGCATTCGCTCTAGAGAGTTTGGGCATTTGACACCAGGGCAGAAACGCAGTCTGGGAAGGCTGCCTGGTGGAAGCGGCATTTTCGTTGAGACTTGACTAGTGCATGAGATTCTGGCATCCGGGGGGGAGGGAACCGTGATAGCAAAGGCATGTTGCGAGACCAGCAAATGGGCTGGGGTGAAGTGAGAATTCAATCTGGACAGACAGACAGGGGCGCCCTTCTGCGGGGGGCTACAGGGTTTGGACGTTATTCTGTGTGCCCTGTGGGAGAGGAGCCAGCAAAGGATTGTCCCTGTTCGTGACCTGCAGCCAGAGACGGGCTCTGGGCTGAGCCCGCCCACCCCTCCTCCCACCCGGAAAACGCTGAGCCTGGTCCGCCCGTCCCTCCTTGTTCCTGGTGGCTGTTTCCCTGCTCCTCCTTTCCCTCAACCTCCCCTCTGTATTCTCTCCCTTAAGACATGAAGGGACCATATTCCCACCCGACTGACTCCTGGAGCCATAAACTCCTTAAACCCAAACAATGGGTTTAAAGTTTTAAGACCCCTGATTTGGAGCTGGAGGGCGGGAGTTTGGGGGCCTGAAAGACCAGTTAGCTCAACCCTTTCATTTTGGGTGGAGAAGCCGAGGACCAGAGAGGCAGAGTGACTTGGCCAGGGCTGGACAGCAGATAAGCAGCAGAGCCCAGGCAGAAACCCAGTTCTCTCGAATCCTAATTGAGAGAAGCCAGTGGAAAGCTGTGCTTAATTTTGCTTTTGGCATTTGAGACCATTGAGTTCTTAGTAATAGAAATTTTCATTAAATAATGTCATCTCCGTATATTCCACTGGCTAAAAATAACTCTACGTGGGCATTTCGCACGAATACAATGATTGCCTCGGGTGGATCCCATTTTGATCTCATTTTGCAGAGGAGACTCTTGGAAGACCGTTAGCTTGGCCAAGCTTCCACTGGTGGTGGGAAGAGGGAGAGCCGGGATTCAAAGCCGGGCCATCTGGCCCCAGAATCACCACTGTTAATAGATGCTAACCACTGTACTTCCCAGCTGCTTTAATACGTTGGGAAAGATCCAAAAGTCGATACGTGGCAAGAAAGTACAGTATGATGTTTGTTTCATTTTTTATTTTTTATTCTTTAATAGTTTTTTAATGTTTGTTTATTTTTGAGAGAGAGACAGAGCACTTGCAGGGGAGGGGCAGAGAGGGAGGGGGACACAGAATCCAAGCAGGCTCCAGGCTCCGAGCGGTCAGCACAGAGCCCGATGCGGGGCTCGAACTCACGAACCATGAGGTCATAACCTGAGCTGAAGTTGGACACTTAACCAACTGAGCCACCCTGGTGCCCCTTGTTTCCTTTTAAAGATGTGTATATGCCTTGAAAATAAATCTCCAGAGGTGCCTGGGTGGCTCAGTCGGTTAAGCGTCCGACTTCAGCTCAGGTCACGATCTCGCGGCCCGTGAGTTCGAGCCCCGTGTCGGGCTCTGGGCTGACGGCTCAGAGCCTGGAGCCTGCTTCTGATTCTGTGTCTCCCTCTCTCTCAGACCCTCCCCCGTTCATGCTCTGTCTCTCTCTGTCTGAAAAATAAATAAACTTTAAAAAAAAGAAAGAAAGAAAATAAATCTCCAGAGATACCAAAATGTTGACTTAGAGCTGTGGGATTATGGGTGTCTACTCTTTTCTTTGTGTTTTTCTACGTCATCATATTGTACAGAGTGAGAAGGTATTCTTTTTGTCGCTAGGTAACTTTAGGAGAAGTCTCTGCTTACAGTGGCAGTGTGGCTCATGTCGAGTTCAGGGGGCCATCACATGGCTGCAGTGTTAGCTCTGTTCCTGGCTGGGCATCCGGAGAAGGGGCAGGGGGCAGGGGCCAGGCCGAGGTAGCGGCTGGAATTCAGACAAGACGTAGGCCTGGAGAGCCGGGAAGGACTTGGGAAATCAGCCTCACTTGACAGGGGACCCGTGTCTCTGTACAGACCCCAGGCCAGGGCTCCTTCCTCTGGCTTTGGGGTTTCAGGTGATAGTGGGCACTTGGGAGAAACACCCAGTTAGCGTCTGGGTTCCAGGGCACAAGACCGAAATGGAGGTACATGGGTCGGCAGCCTTGGGGGATCAGTGGGGGCTGGGTAGGGGGCCAGCGGGGGACGGTTCCAAGGATCCCAGCCGGAAGGCTGCCTTCTGTTCGCAGCTGTGTGGAGAAGGGTCCCCAGCAGAGAGGCTCGGTCGTCGTGGCAGGTGGGGAGGGGATGACGTGGGAGCAGAAAGCCAGCTCCCGCCTCCCGGGCTTGGGCAGGACGGTGGCCCGGCCAGGTCCCTATTTTTTCCAGCTCTCCCATCTAGCTCTGCTCTGCGACCCTCTGGGGTTCTGCCCTATGACAATCTGAAAGTGACTGTGTTTCTTTCTTTGACCAGAGACCACCTGGGAACGCCCCAGCAGTTCTTCTGGGATTCCAGCCAGCCCTGGCCCTCACAGGAGCTCTCTGCCTCCGACAGGTACAGTCTACCCACTACTTTGGGGCAGCCGGGAGGGGCCACACACCCGCCTTCATCGGAAAGGCCAAGACTGTGGGTTCTGGGGTCTGGAGCCTGGCGGGGGATCTTACTGGCCGATCCCAGGGAGCGGTCCGGAGCGCTAGGAGGATGGGCTCTCCCTGGCGATCCCGGCAGGACACTCCCCGAGGGTGGGGACCTCGTCTCTCCTTTTCTTCTGTGGGATCCTCAGTCCCCAGACACGGCCTGGCTGCAGCGAATGTCTCCACAGCCACAGGGGGTGTGAACCTCATTTGGTGGTTTTCCAGCCTTAAGCATCAACCCGGAGGCCAAAGTCCAGAAGGTGTGGTTGTGGTGGCAGCCTGGAATTTCAAGTTGGCGGCTTTGAAGAGACATGGCAGACGGTGTAGCTGGACGGAGGGGAAGGGTGGGGAGGGGGCTGGGGGAGGAACAGCAGCTTATGTGCAGGGTAGTGAGGGCCTGCACTGTCTTCACGGTGGCCCCAAATCAGAGGTCTGAGTAGCTTCCCTAACACATCACAGGTGACCCACGGAAGAGCTGAAATAATGAATGAATGAGTGGCTGCGTGAATGAATGAATGCGTGTGTGCAGACAGGCGTAGTAAAGTAGAAAGCAGACCCTTAAACCTTGGAACAGAGGAAGGGTCTTGGGTGCAGAGAGTGGGCTGAACACAGCCTGCCTTTCATAGTGGAGAGTCTTTGGACTTGATCGCTGGTGCACTAAGAAGTCAGAACACGATCAAAGTATGTTATTTAGGGAAATGAAGATGGAGTATACACAGGAAGCTCTGGACAGTCAGCCGAGGCGCGGGATGTTCCGGGCTTTTGAAGTGTTTTTACGTACATCTTTTACCTACATTAAAAAAAAAAAAAAAAAGGATTCAAACAGAAAGGAACCCTTTCTATTTAGGTTTATGTATTTATTTTGAGAGAGACAGAGACAGCGGGAGGAGGGGAGGGGCAGAGAGAATCCCAAGCAGGCTCTGCACTGTCAGGACAGAACCCGATATGGGGCTCGAACCCACGAACCGTGAGACCGTGACCTGAGCCAAACTCGAGAGTCGGACACTTGACCGACTGGGCCGCCCGGGAGCCCCGGAAAGGAACCCTCTGGGGAAGGAGGGCGATGGGGCATTTACTCCTGCTTTTCTAGGGCTGGGCTGAGGGCTCCCTGATGAGAGCCTGTCTCCAGAACCGGGGTCTCATTCAGCCTTGCGACCTGTTGTAGACGACAGGCTTTTCGGGCACGCTGCCTTCTCCGTTGTCGTTCTCGTGGTTTTGTTCTTGTTCTTTGTAACAGTAGAAATGCCAGTGTGCAGAAAGTGAGGTGTGGCCCCTGATCCTGGCCAGCCAAGACGCTAGAAAGGAAACCCAGCTGTCTTTTCTGGCCAGAGCAGTTGATCTGCGGCCACTGTGGCCTGCAGTGCATGCTGATGGGGCGGGTTGGGGGACTTGCCTTTTGAGTCCATGGGCCCACCTCACCGGGGCCTGTTCTCCCTTGCACGGTCCCTAGTATCCTTCTGTCCCCTCTGTGCGGTTCGGGGCCCGTCTCCCAGGAGAGGGGGTGGCAGGAGCTGGCTCAGGGCCCTGCTCAGGTGACAGGTTCCTGCCTTCCCCTGATCGGCACAACCCCGAGTGCAGAGCTGGGTGCTGGGACTCTGGAGCTGAGAAGGGAGGGGGAGACGGGAGGGAGAGGGTCAGACCCAATGACGAGAACTGCCAAAGCGTTTAGACAGAGCGCGTGGACACCGACTCGCCCTCCTCTGCCCCCACCCACTGGGGACCAGAGACACTTGTTCCCAAGGCCCCAGGATGCGAGGTCTGTCGACTTCTCTGCATTTGTGGGCGAATGCAGGTGGAAATTCTGCCTACCCTATTGCCCTTTGGCGACTCAGCAGGTGCATCGGCGTTCCGAAGGCTCGGGGTCTTGAGTGAAGACCCTGTTTGATTCCGTGCTTCTGTTCTTTTGTCTGTCTACAACACCTGCATGGACTTTTTAAGCTTCTCTGCCCCCAGCAGGGTGGTTCTGAACTCTGGGGGTGATTTTGCCTACCGGTGGGCATTTGGCAACATCTGGAGACAATTTTCGGGGTGGCCATTCAGTGCACAGAGGCTAGGGATCCTGCTAGACCTCTGCATTGCCCAGCACAGCCACCCCCCAAAGGGCTATAAGGCCCCACCTGTCAGTAGTACCAGAGTTGAGGGGCTCTGTCCTGGGGTGACTCAGAACACGGGTCGTGCACTGTTCGAAGGTCACGCGACATACCGTGGCCCGTCGACATGAGAAGCCGTGGCGAAATCTGCAGAACCGTGGCTCACGGGCTCTGAGACCCACCTTTTGCAAATACCGTGGGAGCCAGAAGGGGCGTCTGCTCGTTCAGTTAGAGGCCCCTTTGTTTCCTTCCCTGGTCGTCACGGCATCTTAGATTTAGAAATCACAGCTTGTCAGACTGGGGCCTCGGGCACGTCGCGTCTCCGTGCCAGGCCTGCTTCTGCCCATTTATACACGAGGGCCTGGAGGAGGAAGGTTGTAGCTCGGTCCCGTCCAGCCCTCTGTGGGTTATGACTCTTGATTCTCTCCCCGCCCCGGGGCGTGAATGCCGGTCAAGTCTGCATCGTCCCTCTGGGGGACGGGAAGGATCCTACCAGGGAGGCTCCAGGAGCATCTGTGAGGTTTTGGCGCCTTTTCTAGCTTTCGCAGGAAACCTCTGATCAAAAGAAGAGAAGAGCAGCCACATTGACATTTCTTTCTATGGGGAGCACTAGGGTTTTTTTTTTTCCCCAGGCATTCTCTCGTTCGGTTTTAGAACAGTCAGCTTTCAGTAGGTTGAATTTCAACGTGGAAGAGAAACGGACCCGGCGAGGACACGAGGTTGCTTCAAAGTGTAACCGTCCCCACCCCCACGCTCCTGGGGTTGTTGACTCCTCTCCTGGCCACCACTCAGGGTCCTCTTGTTGTGCTCGCGCTTTGGAGAACGCAGCCGTGATAGACTTTCAAACCTTTCCCTCGAAGAATATGCCGGATGCTGTTCTCGGTGCTGGGGACTGTGCCAGAGATAAGCCACACCTCTGTGGTCCCTGCTCCCAAGGACCCGCATTCCAGTGGGGAATTTGGGCAAATAAGCCCAAATGTGAGTTGTGTCGGATTGTTCTTGCATGTTCTCTTGGAAGGGGTTAAAGTGAGGGCTGCGGGGCAGTGTGGGACTGGAGAGTCAGGGATGGCCCCAGTGAGGAGAAGATGGTATGTGTGTGGGGTCGCGGTGATGTGTTCTGGGTCCGGGAACGGCAGGTGCAAAGGTCCTGAGGCAGGAGTGACCTTGGCGTGTTTGAGCACACAGAGCAGGCCAGTATGGCTGGAGGGTGGGCAATGAAGGGGGTAGGGAGTGGTAGGTGATGAGGGGAAGAGCAATCAGCAGGGGCGGAGCCTGCCTCCCCCAACCAGCAAGCCAGAGGAAGGGGTCAGAACTTCATTCTGAGTGCGGTGGTTGGAGGTGAGGGTGACAGTGAAATGCGGTAGAGTTGTCTTCATGAGACATTGCCTCTTTTTCTTTAAGTTGATTGATTTTTTGAGAGAGCGAGCACAAGTGGGGGAGGGGGCAGAGAGCAAGGGAGAGAGAGAATTCCCCAAGCATGGTCACTGCAGAGCCCCATGCGGGGCTCAAACTCCAGAACCGTGAAATCATGATCCGAGCTGGAATCGAGAGTCAGACGCTCTACTGACTACCCAAGACACCGCCTCCTTGAAGCAGCCAGGCAGTACTCGGCTTAATCAGAATTGCTCTCGGTTGGCAGGGACGGGCAGGTTCGTCAGATGCCGTTAGCACAGCCAGCCAGGTTACCCACCGGGGGGGAGCAAGGCCCAGTGCACCCCCCAAAATGGGATTCCACTCTTTGAATGTGGGGTGTCACGTCGGGTCGGCACTGAGCTGAGGACTTTTCCTACACCGCCTCCTTTACGACCACCAGACTTGGGAGGTGTGTTCATTCCGTAGGTTTCCTGGAGACCTTTCGTGCCAGGCTTTCTGGGCGAGGTCCGCGTCGGTAATAAAGTTTAAACCCAAACAGAAACACCAAAGGCTCTATTCAGTAACTGCTGCAAATATTAAAAATGATCCTTGGGCTGGTTTCATACCCTGTGTGGAGGCAGTGATTTATGGAGAGAGAGATTGTCACAGTGAGACGGAAGGAAAATACCGGGTGAAAAATGAGGTTCTGGGAGTTTCACGGATGGGTCCCTGGGCAGAATGAATGATGCCATAGAGCAGTGTCATCCACGAGAAGTTTCTGTGATAACAGAAACGTGTGTATCTACATTGTCCACTGTAGTAGGACTAGGCACTGTGGCTAACGGATACACTGTGTCCAATGTAGCTGAGGAACTGAATGGTTAACGTATTTTTACTTTATTTAATATATGTATTTTTTGTTTTGGAATAATTAAAAAAATTTCTTAATGTTTAATCTTGATAGAGACAGAGCGTGAGCAGGGGAGGGTTAGAGAGAGAGGGACACACAGAATCCAAAGCAGGCTCCAGGCTCTGAGCCATCAGTACAGAGCCCAACGCGGGGCTCGAACCCACGAACTGTGAGATCATGACCTGAGCCACAGTCAGATGCTTAACTGACTGAGCCCCCCAGGCGCCCCTAATTGGCAATAATTTTAGGTTTACAGAAATATTACAAAACCAGTACAGAGAGTTCTTACAAACCCTGTGCTGACTTCCCCTTGCTGTTAACATCACATAACTGGGTGCATTTGTCAAAAGTAAGAGATTAATGTCATACGTTACTATTAACTAAATTTTATTCAGCTGTCACCAGTTTTGCCACCAATGTCATTTTTCTGTTCTGGGATCCAGTCCTGGATACCATGTGGCATTTATGTTTTAGTGTAAAAAAAAATTATTGTTTTTTTTTATTTTGGTGGGGGAGGGAAGGGGCGGGGAACAGAGGAAGTGGACTCCAAGCTGTCAGCACAGAGCCCCACATGGGGCTCGAACTCACGGACCGTGAGATCATGACCTGAGCTGAAGTCGGACGCACGACCGACTGAGCCACCCAGGCGCCCCTTGTTTGGGTTTTTCTTAAGGTTGGAGGTAATCGGTCTTTTACGGACTTGCGCTGGCGGTGAGGGGGTGGGAGTTGTCGGGAAACCCAGGTTCAGATTCTGGCTCTGTCCAGCCTGGGGGATTGCGCCCATTAAGGGATCATCCTTGGGTGAAGAGCCTCCCTCCGTCAGCCCCCGGGGGAGCCAGATCAAAGGGCAATGAGCTGGTTCCCTTGCCGATCAGGGAGGGCCTGCCTTTGAGCTGGTGGAGCCAGGCAGGAGCACTGTGCCCACAGACAGCTGTGCTTCCCCTGAGCAGGGGCCCCTGGGAAGGGGGCTCCCCCTCACCCACCCCCTCTCCAGATCAGGAATCCCTAGCAGCTGTCCTCCCCAGCGTTGCTGCAAAGCAGGACCCCCCCATTCACTGCAGAATTAGCAAGTTACGAGGCCTAGAGAGGCCTCCCCGGCGGCCCTCAGCTAGACCTCACCATCGACTTCAAGGAAGACGGTTAACACTTCCGGTTGGCAGGAGGGCTCGCGTGTGGTTCCTAACTCTGTGATTTTGTCAGCTCAGGCAAACCAGTTGAACCTTTGGCGGCCTGGAGAATAGCCACAGGCTTTCAGCCATTTACAACCCCGGGGACGGATGTGTTGTGAGTTCTGTTTTGGGGGAATACAGTTTTCATTCTAGACAGTCGGTGAAGACAGTGAGGCCCAGGTGGGCAGACAGATGTTTCCAGACCAGAAGGCCGTCATGTGAAACTGCTCCCCCCGGACAGAGCCGTGTAGACGCAGCCTCCCTCCACCTTACAGGGTGTGGTGAGGGTGGGAGGCAGGGGTGTGCCCGTGGTGCCTTCAGAGGTGCTGAGCACAAAACTGGGCCCCGTGTCTGCCTGGGTTGGCCTGCCCTCAAAACCTGCCTTCCTACAGCCACAGCTCTTCCCAAAGTGGGTTCCATGGTATTCTTGCTTTTTTGCCCAGAATGGGTTCTTCGGCGCCCATGTAAGTGTAGGAATACCACACACCGTTGCCTTGTGTGAGGTTCACAGAACATGTCAGCGTCCAGGAGCACACATTGTGGCTTCGCGGATGGGGGAGGTTTCTCCAAATGGAAGGTTTGTGCAAGCCCTGTGTCGAGAAAGCCCGTCAGCGCCATTTTGTTCCAACGGCGTTTACTCACTTCGTGTCTCTGAGTCACGTTTTGGTAATTCTCTCAATATTTCCAACTCTTTCACTACAATGATATATGTTACAGTGATTTGCTTTGTGATCGGCGATCTTTGATGTTATTGTTGTGATTGCGTTTGGGGCATCACAAGCCATGTGCGTATAGGACAGTGAACTTCACTGATAAATGTTGTGTGTGTTCTGACTGTTCCAACTGGCCATTCCCCTGTCTCTCCTGCTCCTCAGGCCTCCCTCTTCCCCGAGACACAGCAATATTGAAATTAGGCCAGTTGAACACCCTACAACGGCCTGTTACGTGTTCAAGGGGAAGGAAGAGTGGAATGTCTCTGGTTGTAAATCAAAAGCTAGACATGATTGAACTCTATAAGGAAAACATGTTGAAAGCTGAAATAGGCCAACACTTGGGCTAAAGTTAGCCAGGTTGTGAACGCCAAGGAGAAGTTCTGGAAGGAAATGGAAAGTGCTTCTCCAGTGAACACAGGAAGGATGAGAGAAACAGCCTTATTGCCGATGGGGAGAAAGTTTGGGTGGTCCGGATGGAAGGTCACACCAGCCCCAACGTTCCCTGAGGCCAAAGCCCAATCCAGAGCAAGGCTCTAACTCTCTTCAATGCCATGAAGGCTGAGAGAGGTGAGGAAGCTGCAGAAGAAAAGCCTGAAGCTAGCAGGGGTTGGTTCAGGAGGTTTGAGGGAAGAAGCCGTCTCCACAACGTCAAAGTGCAAGGTCAGGCAACACGTCCTGATGCAGAAGCTACAGCAGGTTCTCCAGAAGGTCAAGCCAAGAGAGTTCATGAAGGTGGCTCCCCTAAGCAATAGACTTCAAGGTAGACCACACAGTGTTCTGTTCGACGAAGACGCCATCTAGAACTTTCAGAGCTGGTGAAGAGAAGTCGACGCCTGGCTTCAAAGCTTCAAAGGACCGGCTGACTCTCTCCTTAGGGGCTAATGCAGCTGGTGACTTCAAGGTGAAGCCAGTGCTCGTTGGCCATTCCAGAAATCCCAGGGCCCTTCAGAATGGTGCTCCTCTACTCCGTCCGGGCTCTATCAGTGGAACAACAGAGACTGCCTGACTACGCGTCTGTTTACATCCTGGTTTACTGAATATTTTAAGCCCACTGTTGAGACCCACTGCTGAGAAGAAGGGATTCTTTTCAAAATATGACTGTTCGTTGATGATACACCTGCTCACCCAAGAGCTGTGATGGAAATGGACGGTGAGATACATGTTGTTTTCAGGCCCGCTAATGCAACATCTACTTTGCAGCCATTGGGTCAGTGAGCCATTTTGACTTTCAAGTCTTATTATTTAAGAGATACATTTTGGAAGGTTCTAGCTGCCATAGATAGTGATTCCTCTGATGCATCTGGGCAAAGTAAACTGAAAACCTTCTGGAAAGGGTCCACCATTCTAGGTGCCGTTAAGAACATTCGCAATTCACGGGAAGAGGTCGAAATACCAACACGAACAGGAGTTTGGAGGAAGTTGATTCCAACCCTCATGGAGGACTTTGAGGGGTTCAAGACTTGAGTGGAGGAAGTTACTACAGATGTGGCAGTAACAGCAAGAGAGCTAGAACCAGAAGTGGAGCCCGAAGATGTGACCGAATGGCTACAATCTCATGATAAAACTTCATTGGCTAAGGAGTTGGTTCTTATGGATGAGCAAAGAAAGTGATTTCTTTTTTTTTTTTTTTAATTTTTTTTTTCAACATTTTTTTATTTATTTTTGGGACAGAGAGAGACAGAGCATGAACGGGGGAGGGGCAGAGAGAGAGGGAGACACAGAATCGGAAACAGGCTCCAGGCTCCGAGCCATCAGCCCAGAGCCTGACGCGGGGCTCGAACTCACGGACCGCAAGATCGCGACCTGAGCCGAAGTCGGACGCTTAACCGACTGCGCCACCCAGGCGCCCCAAAGACAGTGATTTCTTAGATGGAATCCAGTCCTGGCGAAGATGCTGTGAAGATTGTTGACATGACAACAAAGGATTGAGAATATTCCATGAACTTTAGTTGATAAAGCAGCAGCAGGGTTGGAGAGGACAGACTCTGATTCTGAAAGAAGTTCTTCTGAGGGTCAGATGCTCTCAAACAGCATCACCTGTTATAGGGAGATTGTTCGTGAAAAGAGTCCACTGATGCAGGAAACTTTGCTGTTGTCTTATTTCAAGAAATTGCCACTGTCCCTCCAGCCACCACCCTGCAGAGTCCGCAGCCATCAACGCTGACCCTCGACCAGCACAGAGATGAGGGTTCGCTGAAAGCTCAGATGATGCCTGATGTTTCTTGGCAATAAAGTGATTTTTTAATTTTTTAAATGTTATTTATTTTTGAGAGAGAGGCAGAGTGTGAGTGGGGGAGGGGCAGAGAGAGAGGGAGACACAGAATCCGAAGCGGGCTCCAGGCTCTGAGCTGTCGGCATAGAGCCTGACGTGGGGCTCGAGCTCATAAGCTGTGAGATCACGACCTGAGCTGAAGTCACTTAACTGACTGAGCCACCCAGGTGCTCTGCAATAAAGTATTTTTATTTTTTTTATTTTTTAACGTTTTTTTAAATTTATTATTGACAGCAAGAGGGACAGAGCATGAGTATGGGAGGGGCCGAGAGACGGAGAAACACAGAATCCAGAGCAGGCTCCAGGCTCTAAGCTGTCAGCACAAAGCCCGATGTGGGGCTCGAACTCACAAACCACGAGACCATGACCTGGGGCCGAAGTCTGACACTTAACCGACTGAGCCACCCAGGTGCCCGAATAAAGTATTTTTAAATGAAGTATGTGCATTTTTTTTGACACACTGCCCTTACGCTATTCTTAATAGAGTAGGATGTAAACATAACTTTCACGTACATCTGAGAAACCAAAGCATGCGTTTGACCCACTTTATGGTGACGTTTGCTTATTGTGGTGATCCGGAACCCAACCCGCAATATCTCTGAGGTGTGCCTGTCTTTAAACAGGCCTCAGGTAATAAAGCAGTGAATAATGGGGGCCACTTGTCCCAAACTCTTTGGACCATAAGACACTTCCCTTTCCCTTCACCGCCTCACATTTAGAACAAATGCCGCGGAGTTGCATGCCTGGGGAAACCCTGCGTTCCGCCATGTTGACTGTGTGAGGGGGGGTGGGCGTGCGGGTGTCATGAACAAGACCCTGGGGCTCCTGGGTTCCTTAAGCTTGAGGAAAGAACTCAAGGGAGTTGGAAAGAAAGGAAGGGAGATTAGAAGGGGGGCTGTCCAGGGCTGAGTTTCTGATTTGGAAGGGTTAAGTCTACTCGTTGGGGTGCTCTAAGGGAACAGTGAGGCATGGAGGAGGGAACTTTCTCTGCTGGCGGTTGGAGCCGGTGGGAAGCAGGGCCACTGACCCCATGGATTCTGGGCGACAGATGTTGCGGACTCTTTTCTGTTGCTTGGCATCTCTCGGGAACTCTTGTTGTGCCCCTCCTTTCCGTCTTTATCCACTTCCTCTCCGACGCCCCTGAAGGCCTCCTTCTTTCCCTTTCTACCCAAACACCCGTCCCCTCTTCTGATGCATCCCTCAAGCCCCCCTCTCTTTGTTTTTAACCGCCCACAGCGAGGGATGAAACATACGTGCGTGTGTTTATATCTGTGCTGGAAATTATGAAAGTTACTACATAAGAGCTTCTGTTCCCTTTTTCTTCTCTTAAAAACAGCTGAAATGGGCATTTTCCTTTTTTCTTGTATCCCCAGAACAAATTGTGTCCCTTATGGTTGTGAGTGATCATTGACCAATTGTATTTTTTTCCACCCGCCCCCTGCTACCCGGAGGCTGGAGGCCTCAAAAGCACCCCCTTCTGGCCTCTAACTCTTGGTCAGCTGAGAGCCCAGAGGACTGGGAATAATCAGGAATGCTCGTGGGTAAGCCGTAACCGTTCAGATCTCCACCAAGCACTTTTTCTGAGTGTGCCTGGGACTGGGGGCCTGAAACACAGCCACACCAGGTCAGGGCAGAGCTGCCGGATGGAGAGAAATGGTTGGATGCAAAATTATTTTTTCTTTCCCGGTAATTGTTTTGACATGGGGAGTAATTAGCCAGCAGCTGACAGCTCAGAACCGAAGTGAGAACAAGAGAATGGATTAGGGACAGAATGCCCCTGCGTTAGGCAGTTCCTGGCTGGCGTGAATGTGGCAGACAGGGTGCCTGGGGGATGCTGGAAGCAGAAGGCAGACAGGCGTATACTGAGGGTGCACGTTTAGGTGCTGTGAGGGGGTCAGTGGGGGTCAGAAGGGCGGCCCCTGGCCTCCAGGAGGCCCCCTGTAGGGACCCAACATCGTCAGAGGTGGTGACTGCTTCCAGGCTAAGACCTGCTCAGGTAAGAGTATACATATTTCGTGTGTGTAGTCAAACTGAACTGTGGCTCAGTTCTTCTGTTGTTTTAGGGTCAGGGTAATGCTGGTTTTGTGCAATAAACTGGGAAATTTGCCCCATGTTCCTAAAGCCAGGTGCGGTTTCTTCTAGAATTTTCTTTGTCAAGCGTTTGAATGCATTTGCCCGTAAAACCATCTGGGTCCAGTGCCTTTTGGAGGGAGGTCATTTTTCAAAAGTTTTACTCATTTTGGTGTTTCTAGGGTTTCCAGTTTCTTCTTTGAAGCCATTTTTAATCATTTGGGTCTTACGGAAGGTCGTGTATTTATTAGCACATAATTACAAATCATATGCTCTTGTATTTATAAAAAAATCTCTTATGAGATCTGCTTATGTGTTCTTTCTAATTCCACCTTCTCAGCATTCGTGCTCTCTCTCTGTCTCAAATTAGATGGGCTGACCTGCTTTTTTATTGCTGTGGTTCCTCCCCCAGGCGCACACAAAGAGAACTTGCCTGAGTTGTGAATGTCATCCTGCTTCCTAACCAATTCATTTCTGTTGCTGTATTTACACCCCCTCCTCATGTTTTCCTTTGGTTAATTTTACTGGCTTTTAAAATCTTTTCCAAATTATTATTTTTTTATTTTTTTAATGTTTATTTTATTTTTGAGAAAAAGCATGAGCAGGAAAAAGGCAGAGAAAGAGAGAGAGAGACTCTGAGGCAGGCTCCAGTCTCCGAGCTGTCGGCACAGAGCCCGACACGGGGCTCGAACCCACAAACCATGAGATCATGACCTGAGCTGAAGTCAGATGCTTAACTGACTGAGCCACCCAGGAGCCCCTGGAAGGCATTTACTTAAATTTCCAAGTGTTTGGGAGTTGGAGGGATGGGGAATTTGATATTTGTTCTTTTGCTGTTATCTGCTTTTACTCCTTTCTGGTCAAAGAAGGTGGCCAACGTTCTTTATGCCTTTTGCGATTTACTGACACTTTATTCGTGGCTTAAATATGCCCAAATCATTTTTTTTTTTAAGTTTCTGTGGCTTGTTGGCAAAAGACGGTGCCTTTCTTTGTAGCGCATGATGTTTAATATCTAGTTGATTAAATTGCTGGGATAGCCTCACTTTTGCCCCCGGCTCAGCTGCATACGGAAAGCGGTCCAGTTTTCCCCTGTTGTCTTTAGATGCCATACCACGTGAGTTTTATCCATTTCAGTCCTGTGCTGTTTGATAAGTAATAGTTCTCAAATGTTATGCCTTCATCGTGGGTTATACTTATCAGGGTAGGGCCCTTCTTGGCATGGCTTATGCCAACTCGAGTGGATTCTCGATGCCCCCCCCCCCCCCGCCCCAGCACCCTCCGATGCTCTTGGAAGCCCACCCCCTTAAGCTGGGGACTCATGGATAGCATCAGCATGTAACTACCTGCTGAGGGGCATGTGTGCAGACCAGGACTGTGGCTGGCCCAGCGGGTTAATTTGTTTCTTGCTTCCCCAAGCCACCTCCCTGGGGGCCACCTCCGTGCCCAGTTTTTGGGAGCCTTCCTGTGTCTCTGCCCAGCATTCTTCCAGGGGAGCAGACCACCCTGCAGATCAGAGAGAAGCCTAGCTGCCCACGGGGGTCTGCCCAGTGGTCTGTGTTTCTGGTCGCAGGGGCTTATGGATTTGTTTGTTTGTTTCTTACTGCAAATGGTAGAGAATGGGAGGCATCCCCCAGCGTGAAAAGGTCCTGCTTGGGGGCAGCCTCCATCACCCCATTGCTTGCTTCCAGCAAATCAGTAGGTGTCAGTGGCTTTCAGCCAGTCTCTCTCTTGCTTTTGGACACATTCCAGGGCTCTCTCCATAAGAAGCACGTGTTGGACCCCACTTTGTAGGTCTTTGGTTCGACCCGCATGGTGGATATGTTGTTCCAAGCCCAGGGCATAAGGGAGGCACGCTTCTCTGGTCTCCAGAGATCACACAGGCTTGGGGTTCAGGGTGACTGGATTCGGGAACAGAAAAGCAGTGACCTGCTGTCTCTCCATCTATACCCCTCTCTCCTTTTCATAAGTTCTTCCATAACTCACAGCTCCTTTTGGCAAATACTGTCTCATTTGATTTTCTTTTTTAAAAACTATTTTGAAAATGTTTATTCATTTTTGAGAGAGAGAGAGACAGAGCACGAGCGGGGGAGGGGCAGAGAAAGAGGGAGACACAGAATCGGAAGCAGGCTCCAGGCTCCGAGCTGTCAGCCCGGAGCCCCACGTGGGGCTCGAACCCACGAACCGCGAGATCATGACCTGAGCCGAAGTCGGCCGCCTAACCGACTGAGCCACCCAGGCGGCCCGTGTCTTGTGTGATTTTCATGCCAACAGGGTAGGTTTGGAGATTGGGGAGAATTGTCCCCATTTTCCAGATCCAGAAACTGAGGCTCACCGAGCTCAGTAAGCTCCACGTAACCACGAACCGCAGGCAGGTAGTGGATGGGCCACCTGACTCTGTGGAAAGAGGCTGGACCCTTGACGGGCACCAGTGGCCGCAACTGATGTGGCACTTTCGGTGACGGCTGTTAGACTCTCGTGACCCCACCTCCCATTTCAGCACGTCCCCCGCTGGTTCAGGAAGAAACGTGGTTCCCCCAAGAGTTCCGCCATTGGGTGCTGGGGATTAGAGAGATGCGTGCCAGCCTTTTCTGGCTCCGTGAATACCGGTAAGATCCCGAGAGATGGTCCCAGCCGTGCGAGACGTCTCAGAGCCAGGCAGGAGAAGGGGCTGTGGTTACAGGCAGCCAGTGTTGCCCGCCTGTGGCCAGTGCAGCTTCTGAGCCGTGTTTCTCTCCCACAGTGAATGGATACCACGCGGCAGGGACCCCAGCGCACCCTCCCGAGACTGCCCACATGAGTGTCCGAAAATCCACCGGTGATTCCCAGGTAAGGGGTCCTGTGATGGGAGGTAGTGGGGGGCGGGGGGTCAGTCATGCAGGGCCAGGGGGCTGTCGTCAAGACGGTGCGTCCTGGGGGTCCGGGGGACGGCAGTGCAGGTCTGGTTGGTGTAGAAAGCGGTTGGTGTATCTGGGTCGTTCCCACGTGCCATGATTGGAGGAAAGCGGGTGATTGTGCCTTGCTGGTTTTCTCTAGGACTTGCAGGCGGCTGGGGGCGGGGGGTGATTTTGGTGGATCGTAGGGCACAGGGTTCCATCCTGCCGTCTGGATTCCTGTTACGTAGAGTCTAGGTTTCCATCGCTTTGCGAGTATGGATGGGGCCGGGCGATTTCCCTTCTTCTGTGCACCCCCTCCGCACCCCCACGTGAAATTTGTTCTCATAATAATCTAGCACAGAGACCACAGTAGGATGGGAGAACATGGGGGAAAGGCTTGAGATTCCCATCCTGGCTTCTCCATCACCACATCTGTTGGCACTTGTGCAGATACACATCTGTGCCTTTCCCGTGTCACAGGTGAGGCCACGGAGTCTTAGACCGCTCAGGTGACTCAGGCAGGTTCACACGGTTACCAAGCGATCAGACCGGACTCTGACGCCGAGCCCCGGGGTGCTCCTAGTTTGCGTTAAGCTGTGTCCGAGGAACGAAGGATCGGCGTGTTCTAGTCTGTCCGTAGGTTCTATCCAGAAGATGTTCTGAGTGAAGACCCCAGGGTCCACCAGTCCTTTCCAGGAGCTCCTCTGCCAGGCCCCAGGGGTGAAGATGGCAATGGTGATACTTATGTTGGCTGCTATGCAGGGTAACCGTGGCTGCTTATCCCCAACAGCGGGTGCCGTGTGCCCTTCAGAGCAAGGCCTTGTGATCTGTTGCTGAGCTCAGCCAAGCTGTGACACTTGGCAGTCACACAGACAGGAGTGTCCATTTTTGGAAACTTTGTTCTGTCGGGCCCAGGTTAATTCCGCTAACGCTCTGGGAAAGAAATCGGACGTCTGTGTGGGCCAAGGCTTCTCCCCTTTTGATGGACTTCCTCATCACCCAGGCCTCTTGTTAAAAATGTAGGTTCTGGGGCGCCTGGGTGGCTCAGTCGACTTCGGCTCAGGTCATGATCTCGCGGTTCGTGGGTTCGAGCCCCGCTTCGGGCTCTGTGCTGATGTCTCGGAGCCTGCTTCAGATTCTGTGTCTCCCTCTCTCTCTCTGCCTCTCCCCGGCTCTCTCTCTCTCTCTCTCAAAAATGAATAAACATTTTTAAAAATGTAGATTCTGATTCAGAAGGTCTAGGAGGGACCCTGAGGTTCTGTGTTTCCAACCAGTCCCCGGATGATGCTGATGATGTAGGTCAGGGGACCGCGCCTTCAGCCACGAGGACCCGGGCACAGACGATAGAACACAGCATGCGAATGTAACCACTTTGCTCCCCTGCTCATGGCACACGTCCCTCCCAGCCCTGGCACTGTGTGTTTTCTGCTGAGCCCCCAAACTGCCCCTGCCAATCTATGTGGGACAAACCTGACTTTTACCGCCCGCCTGCATGGTGATTTCTGAAGACGTCAGCCTAGGTCCTTCTCTGCTGTAACAGAACGGAAAAAGCTGGTGTTGGCTTGGGTACGTCAAGAAGAATATTGGTAACCACCCCCCCCCCCCCGCCCCGTCATTCTTGCTTTTTTCTCTGATAGAACATAGTACCCCCCACCCCCAAATACAGTGACGTTACTACTAAACCTTTTTGTTTTTTAACGTATATGGATATGACCATCTCAGAAGCTGACTTTTGACCCAGGAATTTCCCCCTCCAGTCTCTGTGCTTGGAACACATCCAGGGATTCTGATTTATGTGCGAAGCATCATTTACGGCACTACCCGTGTTGGGCCCAACCTAACTATCTAACAACACGGGACGGGTAAAATGGATTTTGGCACTGAATATCCAACCAGCCTGCTATATATCATGCAGACACGAGAAAGCCGTTTTCTGAAGAATATATAATGATTCAGGGAAATGCAGAGAGAACATGATAGTTTGGGGAGGGGGGGAAGCACGCGCACCTCTCAAAAATAAATACTAAAAAAAAATTTTTTTTAAAGGGGCCCCTGGGTGTCTGTCGGTTAAGCGTCCAACTTCAGCTCCAGTCATGATCTCGCACTCACAAGTCCGAGCTCCGTGCCGACAGCTCGGAGCCTGGAGCCTGCTTGGGATTCACTCTCTCCCTCTCTCTCTGCCCCTCCCCCGCTTGCACACACATGCTGTCTCTCGAAATAAATAAATAAAGTTAAAAAAAAAGAAAAGAAAAAGAATTGTGCAGTTAGAAAATACACATGGTGTTGAGGTTGAGAAACCTTGGCCTAAGGTACTTTTTGTTTCCTCTGCACTTTGCAGTATTTTTCGCATTGCCTGGAATGAGTACGTTTTACTTTAATGGAAGGCAGACACAGTGAGCAGTGGTAGAGACAAGGTTCTGGTCCCTGGGGACGCAGAGCAGGCCAGCTCTGGAGACCCAGGCCTGGACAGGCTGTGACTGCTGAGGGGCAGGTGGAAATTGAGTGTATATTCTTTTTGGATGGTAACGTTGAGCGTTGATGTGTCATCAGAGTAACAAAAATAGGGGCGCCTGGGTGGCTCAGTTGGTTAAGCGTCTGACTCCATTTTGGCTCGGGTCATGATCTCATGGTTCGTGAGATCGAGTCCCGTGGAGGGCTCTGCACTGACCGCACAGAGCGCTTGGGATTCTCTCTGTCCCGCTCTCTCTGCCCCTCCGCCCTCCCACCCTCAAAAATGTTAAAAAAAAAAATGTCTTTAAGTAACAAAAATAAATAACACAGTGCGTGTGGAGAGAGCAAATACGCAGTGGTTCACCGCTTCCCACGACTGGAATGTAGCATGTTGGGTTTTTTTTTTTAGGCAGTGGAAGGATTCTGGAAGGCGCTGGTTTCCCACAAAGGTGCTTGGGGCCAATCACAGAAAGAGGATGAGTTTTATTGTTTACAGAGCCAGCAAGCTATCCCCAAAGTAAACAGGGCGCTCTTTGACATGCAAAGTATTACTCACGCTATCCCTGTGAATTATAATGAACAGCAATTAGGACTTTGTAATACCTGGAGAGTGAATGAATGAGCAAAGAAACACATGGCCGGTGGAGATACAGGGTAGGGGGCTGGGCCAAGCAGCTTGCCCAGGGTTTGCTCAAAGCCCTCTATGGGTTTTTTTTCTTTCTTTCTTTTTTTTTTTTTTTTTTTTTTCTGTTCTCTGCTCCTCCTTAAGCAGGCTAATCAGGGAGATTAAAATGTTGGGGGTGGGGAGTACATACCTGATCTTCCCGGGCCACCAGGAATGTGTCCCCCACCGTGCCCCCGTCGTGGACAGGACTGATGCAGGCTGGGTGCCTGTCTGGTCCTCCCCAAGTCCTGGGAGACCAGATGGCCGGGCACAGGTGGTGGTGGCCTGGCGCCACCTAGTGGAAGTTTTCCAGCCTGCAGCCTTGGGGTGGGCTGCCGGGGTATTGGATAAATGGGGTCCACCTGATTGCGAGGCTGGGGTGTCAGAGGCTGATAGTCTTACTGGCCTTTGTTGGAAGCACATCCTGGTCTGTCCCCTGCCTGCCCGCCTGTGATGGGCTCCCTCTCAGATCCCTGTGCAGGTGGGGTGGGGGTCACACAAGGGATCTGCCCCTGGAGCCCAGGCCCTTTGGTGGCCAAAGTTGTTCTGGCTTCCCATGAGCATCCCCCAGGAAGACCCAGGAGAGGAGACAGGGGCTGGGACCAAAGGCTTGGAAACTGAAGGGTCCCACCGGAGAAGGGAGTTTGAGGTAGACTCCTCTACCCGGTGGGGCTTCCCTTGAGCCCAGCAACACATGTTGCATTGAGTGTCTCCTCCTTGGCCAGGCATTGACTCGCAGGCACATAGCCCAGCCCCTGCCTTGCTGGAGAAGGCACGAGATAAACAAGTGTTTCGTGTCAGCAGTGGTACGGGCTGGAGGGAAGTGTGTGTCCCTGGGACCCGGCCGGTGGCGGTCAGTGATGGCAGAAACGTCAGTGATGGGCTTTGTAGGAAAAGGTGCGTAAGCTAGGACTAGACAGATGAGTGAGGGTTTAGCCTGGCACAGGGTGGTGGTGAGAACAGCCTTCCAGGCGGAGGGAACAGCACATGTGGATAGCCGGAAGGGGAAGGAGGGCAGTGGTTTCAGAGAATCCACAGCGGCCGAGTGGGGCTGTGGTTTACAGGCTCAGCAGGTGTCAGGAGGGCGGAAGGTGGGGCCGGCCGAGTCTGCACAGGCCTACTGTGAGGGGCTTGGGTTTTATTCTGATGGTACAGGGAAGCCATCGAGAGGCTTCATTCTGGATCCCGCCTGCCAAGGAGGTAGGGCTGGCAGACGGGGTCAGAAGACATGCAAAGCCTGGGTTTGCATGGCAGTTGTGAACGTACAATGCAGTCCACCCAGCTCTACCTTTGTGGGTGACCACCCTTGTGGGTCCTCACGGCATGGTAACAGCAGAGCGGCCCGGGCCAGAGAGGAGGAAACCAGGCTGGGGAGGGACTCTTAAAAAAGGAGAGAAACTTTCCAGAATCCTAAGCAAAGGACATTTAAAAACAAACTTTTACTGGAGTGCCTGGGTGGCTCAGTCGGTTAAGCATCCGTCCCTTGATTTCGGCTCAGGTCATGATCTCGCGGTTCGCGGGCACTGAGCGTGCTTGGGATTCTCTGTCTGTCTGTCTCTCTCTGCCCCTCCCCTGATCTCTCTCTCAAAATAAATAAACTTTAAAAAGAAATAGATAAATAAACTTTTATTATGGACACTGGCAACATCCCGAGTCTAAAGTCCATTCCACTTTTACAGGTGGATACATTGGTTGCTGTATCTTTTTACTCCCTTCCTCTCTCTCCGGAGATGTAATTCATCCAGTCATTTACAACGTACAGTGTTGCACGACCATCAGTAACGCTCCATTTTAGAGCACTTTGATCACCCTGGAAAGAATCCCCAAAAGTCTTGGGCACCCACTAATCTGCTTTCTGCCTGTCTCCGTAGGTGAGCCTCTTTCTTCTGGACATTTCATAGAAGTGAAACGGCACCATGCAGGGCCTCCGTGTGTCTGGCTTCTTTCACTTACAACAATGTTTCAAGGTCTGCGAATGTTGCAAACGGAGTGACACTGTGTTCCTTTCCCCGGGGCCACGTAGTATCCCATCCTGTGGACTTACCATTTTATCTCATCTATGGCTTTAGCTCCTTTTAATCTAGACTGTATTTTCCCCACACATTTGTTCTTTCTGTCTTGCCCCACGGTGGCTGTTTGTGGGAAGAGCCCAGGTCAGTTGCAGAGTGACCCTGATGCATTATCTACTTCTTTTCTTCTGCTTAGATTCAGGGTTAGCAGTTTTGGCAAAGATTTCTACCTCCTGGGGCTTCTCAGGTTAGCACCCCTCCAGCGATGCTGAGTTTGAGCTCCCGGTTAATGCGATGGCCCCTTTGCAAGGGCGCGTTTTCCCTTTCTGATTAGCCAGTAATCTGGGGGTGGGGGGACGGTAAGGGTGATACTGTTGCTCAGTGCTTCAGCATCCTTGGTGGCTGTGGCCTGGATCCGTTTTGACTTTGGGGTTTGCAAGTGGTAATTTTCTGATTCCTTAACCATTTTTAGGGGCATTCTTCCATAAAGAAATACCGCATACACCCCCCGCCCCCTTTGCTGCCTTTTAAGTTACTCGTTTTCGGTCGTTATTCACAATCATGCCCAAATTGTCCCAAATTTGGCTTGTTGGACCCTCTCTCTGCTGGCGCCTGGGTCCTTTGGTGAGACCACATTGTTCTTTGCCCTGTTTCTTACCTCCCAGAACAATTGAATGTGCCAGATCTGTCTGGCATCTGGAATGAGCCATTTCTCCAAGGGACTCGTTTCCTTTTAGTATGGAATAGTACTTAAAAGCCAGCTTCTGGCTAGTAGGTGTTCTCTCTGTGATGGAGGTGTAATTCCTTCCGGGCCCTTTTGTGAAGTGCTACAGGTGTGTGTGTGTGGATGTGTGTGACATGTGGATGTGTGTACACGTATGTATATATAGTGCGTGTATATGATGCATGTGTATGTAGGTGATGTTGGGACAGTAGGCACAGACCACTGGCAGCAAGGACAGAGCCTGAGCTGCCTGGAAGGGCTGGGCATCACCCTGCTCAGCCCTGGCTGATTCTGAGCATCCAGGAGGGCAGAGAGGGCGGGGAAGGGGGGGCAGAGGACCCCTCCCCCCCATCGTCAATGCCATTACTTGCACTCCTGTCCTGGCCCCAGTTACAGGGAGGAGGGCCACCTCTGTGTCCGGCTCCATTCCACAGAGCCTTGGACACGGTGGTCCCCAGGTCAGTGACTGTGGATGATGATCTTTCTTGACCCCTGTGGAGCCACCTGGAAAACAAGAGATTGTCCCTGGTCTCAAAAGTGGGGAGCCGGCAGAATATCGAGAAAAGCGAGATTCCTCCGCAGGCTCCAGTTTCACTTGCCTTGTGACCCTAGACAAATGAGTTCGTTTCCGCAAGCCTCAGTATCCCCATCTGTGCAATGGAGGCGGTGCCTCTGAATTCGCGGAGTCTGGGAGGATTACGCAGGTTTGAGTATGTCTGATGCCTAGGCTGGTGTCTTCCTCCTTCTGAGAGTTCCCCCCCTCGTCCCCGTCGTCAGCATCGATACGGAGACTGGTTGCTAGTGCATTAGCTGACATCCTGGTGGGCGAGAGCTCGGAGCGTGGTGGCAATGTGTGTCGAGGGTGGGGAGAGTCCGTGCTGGAGTGTCCCCTTCCCCTTTCCCCTCCCCGGCATGGATCTGTTTGGCCAGTGCCTCTGCGTGGATGAATCTGCGAGAGACCCCCGCACCTGCCACAGCATAGTGGCACTCGAGCTCCAGCCACGTGGCCTCGGTCTTCCTCCCAATTTGGGCACATGCCCTGGGCGACCACTGATAGCTCGAGACGATTCAGGGGAGGTCGTGCGTCATTGCTCTGGTGGAAGCTGTGGTTGGTCACACGCTTGAGCCGGTGCGGCTGCCATAGTAAGGGAGCCTGGGTGAATGACACCACGTAGATCAGTGTGTCCCCAAGGGAGGCCCCCGGACTCTGCTTCAGAAGCGCTGGCCCACCTGATTGCTGCCGGCTCAGCTCTGGGGGGTGCGGCCAGGACCCAATTTGGGGCCAATGCCTGTTAATTCTGATGCCCTCCAAAGCTTGTGGACCGTCGATAGCAACGGGTGAAATCGAGGCTCAGAGAAGGCCCGTGGCTTGGCAGGGTGTCCAGACTACTGAGTTTATTTCCTCGCCTGGGACATGACCGATCTATAGAGTTCTTTTAGCTGGACGGTCAGAGGGCATCCGCTTCCATTAACGGACTTCCCTTACCAGCCCAGGTCGATCTGGACGGGAGTAAAGGAATGAGGGAACCACAAACAGGGACTCAGTCAAGCTCCCTGTTTTGTGTGGTGAGCAGCTGAGATCCTGAGGCAGCACTGACCCCTACCCCTGCCCCTCCCCACCCCACCGATGCTCATCCTTGCCGGTGGTCCGGGCTTTGCTGGCCCGGGATGGGGGGCTGCTGGTTCCCTGAGGCTGGATGTGGAGGGACCTCTCTCTCTGAGCCTTTTCTAGGAAATGTCAACAACCACGTCCTTAAGTTTCACTAGAGAAAGAAGGCCGTGGGTCCCACGTCATGCGTGTACCCCACGCACCGTGTGGCTCAGGACAGTCTGGGACCCTGTTGACTCGTTAATGTAACTGCTGATTGTGGGGCAGTGACGACCCAGGATCGACCTGCCCCCTTTAGGCTCCTGTGACCCATGTAGTGTTTTCAGCTTAGGAATCCTTAATTTTCTGCACCAGGACCATCCTAGGACCGGGGCAAGATGTTGGGGACCTGGGGACGGAGGCATTTGGGACCTTAGTTTGCTTGCAGGCAACAGGAAAACATAAAAAGGCAATCCAGAGCCTGAATGAATAAGAGCCTCAACTCGCCTCTGCCGAGAAATCCCTTCTGCCTCCCTCCCACGTCACGGAGGTGGCCGAGCCCGCCCCCCCTCACCCCGCCAGCCATGCACGTTCCGCGGCTTGAGGATTGGACATGTCCGACCCTGGGGATTCGGAATAAGAAGTCATGGAGGTGGTGGCCTGCTTTAACTCTCTGTTCTCGGGTGGCTTCTGCGGGTTCAGGCAGCAGGCGGACCGGTCTGCCAGCAGAGGGCAGCTGAGGGGTTAACTGCCCGAATCAGGAACTGGGAGAAGAGGAGGGAGACCTGGTTTGGAGCTGTGCGGGAGGCTTCCTCCTGTTTGCCTTCAAAGCAGGGGGGCCCCCCGGAGCAGTGTGGGGTCCGGGCCACCCCTGCCTGCCCTCTTCCAGAACATGGTGACTTAAGGGTTAATGGCAGCTTGAGCATCCGCCCCCCCCCCCAACTTCCCCAGCAAGGGGCCTCCACTCATCCCCCCTGCCTTCGGGGAGCCCGAACAGAAAGCACAAACGTCCAGGATGGAGAACAGCTTTGATGATGTTTCTTGCCTCTCTCCCCAGAACCTGGGATCCTCGTCACCAGGCAAAAAGCAGAGCAAGGAGAACACCATCACGGTAAGTGACGCCCCGCTGGGTGCTGCTCCCAGGTTGGGCAGGTTGGGCGAGCTCTGGGGCTTGCTGCCATGCTGGGTGGTTGCCATGGCAATGTGGACCGCTGAGCTGAGCTGAAGCCCAGGCTGGAAACTGGGGAGTTCCAGAGCTTGGATGTAGCCGAAACGCCCCCTGCCCTCCACCCCGCCCCCCACCCCCGCCCTCCACCCGGACCCTTCTGTTGATTTCCCTCCGGATGACTGAGGATGACCGACCGAGTGCAGGCGTGGTGGGATCGATGCAGAAGCCGTGGCGGGCGGGGAGGGCGGGGGGCGGTGGTTGGAAGGGGGGTGGGCCATACGCCGCCTAAGCGACATGACATGTAAATTACACCCACTGGGGCTTGCTTTCACGCAGGGTGACTTCTAGAAGGTACCAAAGTTAAAAAACAAGAGAAAGCACCCTAAGAATAGAGTTCCTGACGGGAGCAGGCGGCTCCTGCCTGGGGTGGCCAGACCGCCTCCTGGGGCTCTTGCAGAAGCCCGCCAAGCTCCCACGTGCAGGCTGAGGAGGGCACCCCTCTACACACACACACACACACACACACACACACACACACACACCAGCCGCATGTTGGGGGCAGATGCATCGTCCGGCTGCTCAGACAGCCAAGGGCTCGGAGACGTGAGAAGTGTGGTCCTGGGTTTGCTGTTTGGACACAGGGGCCCCGGAGCCGGGAACGGGGACCTGCTCTCCCGGGCTCCGTCTGGCACAGGCAGCTCTGAGCCGTTCTGACCACCCCCACGGAGATGACCCCGACAGTGGGTATGCCTCCCCTGGCTGGTGGAGGCTGCAAATCCTGCTTTGGAGGAAAGAGAGGTTTGCATGCACAACGACACCAGGAGCAGCAGTCCCTGCCACTTTGGTGTGCACTTATTATGCACCAGTAGTGTTCCGAGCGGCTCATTTCCCTCTCCGCTCACCCGTGTGAGGGGGAGGGGACAGAACCAGTGTTGTGAACAAGGGGTCTGAAGCCAGAGGGTCCGTTACAGCACCTGCGAGCTGCACGGCAGCCCGGGACAAGTGTCTCTGCCCCTTTGGGTCTCAGTGTCCACGTCTGTACAATGGGGAGATGGTGGGTGTCTGTGCCTTGGGGATCGTGTGCGGACTAAATGAGTCTGTACACAGAAAGCACTTAGAACAGAGCTTGTAGTCAGTGCTCTGTGTCCAGTCGCCTTCTCTACCCGGTTTACAGATGAGGAAACTGAGGCACACAGCCATATACCTCTCCCGGCTGGGAAGCATCGGGATTCGAGACCTGTGCTGTCACCTCCTGAGAGCGGGGCCTGAGTCCAGGGCAGACCTCCTGAGGGCATCTTCCTGCCACTTTAGGGTGCCATCAACTGCCCCAGAGCAAGGCAGAAGCCCCTAAAGTTCCCTGAAACGGGGAAAGAGGAAGAAGAAGGCGGGGAGCGTATGTGGGAATTGTAGAAGAAAAGTCCGAAGCAGAAATGGAAAGCGGAAAGCAGTTGCCGGGAAGGGGGAGACAGTCTCAGGCCCCAGGGTGGGGCCCCCGTCACCCACCTGCTGTGCCTTGCCTTTGAGCCTTTGAGCCGGAGCTTGGGGCATCCTCTGAGCGCCCTGGGCCTCGCCCCAGGGTCTCCTCTCCAGCACACCTTGTTCACCGGCCCTCCCATCCCCGTGTCTTCCCTCCTCCTTCCACTGACCTACATCGGTGCCTCTCTGAGCTAGCCTGCAAAGTGCAGTCGGCCGCCACAGCCTCCGGGGAGCTTACTTAAAACGCGGGGTTCCTCGAAGGATTCCTGGACCTACGACCTGGTTGGTCTGGGACCCCAGCCGGAGTCTGCCAGTTTTTGCTGGAGAACCTGAGGATGGGAGGGATTGGCCAGAGGGTGCAGAGCAGCTCCCCGGTCTTGGGGCTGGGTCTGCCGGCTGCGTGCCCCCAGGTGTCCAGATGGGTGAAGGCCTGTGTGCCTCCCCTCTACCCTGTCCCTACAGCACTCGCTCCCTCCCTGCCCCGTCCCCAGCCCTTCCTCTGGGCTCTGATCCTCCAGAGCTCATGGTTTTCCAGGGAGGAGACCCCATAGGGCCACTGGGACGGGGTGGGGGCAAGGGGTATGGCCCAGCTCCCGGGGTGCAGGAAACCCCTCCTGGTGAGTGGGGACGACGGGGTGAGCAGTCTCCCACCCTGTCACCCTGTCGGGGTGCAGATCCCACGGAGCAGACGCTTAGAGCGATTCACCCGGATGCTTGCTGGGCAGCAAAGGGTCGTGTGTCCGGGTCCTGGTCCGGGTCTGCGTCTTCGAGGGGGCTGCGGAGCCAGGATTGAGCTCCATTCTGAGATTCCAGCCTCCCCCTCCCACTGGTGGCCCGGAGCACGCTTTGGGCAGGGCCAGCTGTGGACCGGATTGCTTGATGAGGAATGACAAGCACTAAGGGCAGCTCGCAGCCCTGGGCACAAACACGATGTGTCAGAATCTAGACGATTCCAGAGAAGATGACAATTACACAGCCACACTCCCGTCCTGGAAGGAAGGTTCTGGGGACTCCTGTGGTCCTCAGCCTCCGCTTCCTGATGTGACCCGGCGGGCGCCCTGGAACCCTGGGTGGGAGCCCGAGGGCGGGAGGTGAACCCTCCGGGTCGCTTCTTCTCTGCTCCTGCAGACCTCGGCTCTGACTTTCCGCCTTCCACGCCCTCCCAGATCAGCCTCCCTCCAGAAGCACAGTCAGAGCCAGCTGCCCAGATAGGTGGGTGAGGGACCGTGGCCTCTGCCCTCCAGCACAGCCTCCGCATGGGGCCGGGACTGGGGGCCAAGGGTGATGTGCTCAGGGACCCCCCGCATCGGGGCCCCGGGCTCGGGTCGAACCTGTGCTCAGCAGGGAGGGGAGGGGCTTACTCCATTTATCTGAGGGTTGGAGAAAACGGGGTTGGTGTCAGCTTAAAGATGCTGCAGGTCGAGGATGGTGATTTCAGGAGGAGCGAGGGTGGGAGTGTGGCTCCCAGAACTTCTCGCAAACAGTATTCATGGAGAGGCAGACCCCCGCTCCTCTGTGTTGAGCACCCCTTCCTGCCTGAGCCCCTGCCTTGGATAGGAGCGTAGAAGGCAGTGCGACTAAAGTGGAAAGCCAGACTGTCTGACTTCAGACCGCGACTGCACTGTTAGTTACACACAAGCTGTGTGATCTTGCATAACTTACCTAACCTCTCTGTGCCTTCGTTTCCTGCTCTGTAGCATGGGGATAATAATAGCACCCGCCTTCCAGGGTTGGCATGACGACTGAGTGAGGCGATAGGTGTAAAACAGAACGAGTTACTAGCTCTTAGCAGGGGATGGTTCCTTAGGACGCCCCACCCCCCACCCCGCGCCCCGTGTCTGCTGGGAGGAAGACGATCCGTGGAGCTCTGGGGGTGCCCGGGAGGCCTTGGGAGGAGGGCTGGTCCCTGGGGAGCCTCCCTGGTGGCCAGGGTGGGTGTTCTCCCTCCAGTGCCCCCCCTCTGCCGCGGCCAGTGTGTGCACCCCGTGAGTAGCCCAGTCAGGTCACTGTGCTTCAGGGCACTTTCCGGGCTCCCGTGCCTGCAGGGTGCCCCTCCGGCCTCAGTTTTGACTGCTCCCTGCCTCCCCAACTGTGGGGCGCATCCTGAGACCTCGGGCCTTCCCCCCCCTACAACTCTCTGTACCTCCCACCCCCTGTCTGCCAAACCCTAACCCTCTCATTACCTAAATCTCTCTCTCTCTGATTCCTCCCCCAGTCCCTCGCCCTTCCTGCAGTCCCAGCACCCATGTTTAAGCCCAGTGGTATATTTACCCCAAAGTGCTGCCATTACTTTGTCACTTGTGTGCCTTCCTCGTGAGGCTCTAAGACCGTTGAGGACAGAGAGCATTCTGTCCGTCTCTGGCCCTTGAGTCATTGCACCAAGAAACCCTTCCTGAGCTCCCATCGGGGGCTGTGCTTGCCAGGCAATAGGGAAACAGCAGGGAAAGGGGCTCCCTCCCCTCGTGGGGCAGACTGTCTGGCAAGAAAAGAGATGCTAATTAAGCAGTCATGAGAAGTGTAATTACAAATGCGTGTGTGCAAAGGGCTGGAAGGATCTAGCAGGGTCTGTGGGTCCAAGTAGCCACTCAGCAGATATTTGCATGGGAAATGGACCAGCAAGGGGTCCACCGAATGAACGGCTCTGGGTGGAGGCCTTGAGCTCTGTGGTCCGCCCAGCTCTGATTCGGAATCTTGCTTTCTGTGATCCTCGGGTTTTCTTCTTGCAAAAATGAGGCCCGTGTTACCCAGCTGGCGGGGTTGCTGGGATGACGACCTGGGAGTGAATGCATGCAAGGCCCCTGGTGGGGTGTCCGAGTGAGGGCTGTCCTCTGATTCCGCCCCTCCCCCCGGGGGGTGGAGGGGGGTGTTAACAGCTGCCTCCTGGGGCGGTGGTTGGGGGGAGGGAGGCCGGCAGGGTGCAGTTCTCCAGTCGCCCACCAGGAGGCGCAGGGCTCTGTGAGCATTGGGGAAATGCACCCCCCCCCCCACCCGGGACAGCCTGTCCCCAAACCAGAGTTGGTACAGGCGGGGGACAGGCACCCTGGGGTCCCCAACCAGTCTGTCCAAGGACCTGTGTCCTCACCGAGCGGTAAGGGCAACAACAGGGATGAGCCCCTCCCCTCCCCTCCTGTCTCCCCCAGCCCAGACAGCTCCCTTTCAGTGGTTGTGATGGGGCCACGTGTGGGACCCCTTGCCTCTAGATGCCGACAGGACACCCTAGAAGACACTTGTGTCCACCATGCCCCCCTCCCCTCCTGGTTCCGTGATCCTTAAGGCCCAGTCTAATGTCACAGTTAATTTGCCATTAGATTTGTTTGAAATTTTCACGGACCACAATATTAAGCAAGACAAAGATGCCTCGCGATCGCTGTTATCTTTGGACACAGGAGTAGCCAGAACATGAAATAAGGAACACGTGAAGCTTTGCAATTCAGCCCTCGTTTCCACGATTCAACGGGAGATGCCTATGGCGGTGGGTCATTGAAGCCCCTGAAGGAGACTCCCCTCTGGACACGCCTTGAGCGGCAGCCTGGAGAGAGGGTTGGGGAGACCGTTGTCTGCTGTGGGGATTGAGAGGTGGCCCTCCCTCACCGCCCACAGCAGGCTCCTGCAGGCCAGGGACACCTTGGGGCGGAAATTCCCCACCCCAGGGGGTCCCTCGCACCTACACTTTGACCTTGGTGGAAATCCGTGCTCCCTGTTTCTGGGGTTCTCTGGGTCATTCCTGCCACTCCGTCTTTCCCTTCAGAGTGGGAATCTCGGCCCTTCCTTCCACCAGATATCAGGGTCCGGGAGGAGGGGGCTCCTGTCCTCGGCTGGGGCTCCTCCCCTGCTCTCCTCCCGAGACTACAAGGAAGACCTGTGCCCCTGGCAGCAGAGGGTGGGGGCCCCAAACCCCAGGACACGGCTGGGGGGCCCGTGAGCCCGACTCAGCTGGCAGAGGAATTTGGTCTTCCTTATTAGCATCTTTAACTTTGAATCGTTTGCCACCTCTCCCCAAGGCTGAGGTTGCTCGCCCCCCCTCCCCTCTTCCCCCACGCTGCAGTTTCTGACCAACTGGCTCCTGTACCTTGTTTGTTTGCATGGCCGCTTGGCTTTGGAGTTGGTGGCCTATCTCCAGAACCCCTGGGGTTTTCTTTTTTCTTTTAATTTTTTTAAAGTTTACTTATTTTGAGAGCGAAAGAAAGAGAGAGAGAGAGAGAGAATGCTAGCAGGGCAGGGGCAGAGAGAGAGAGGGAGAGAGAGAATCCCAAGCAGGCTCCGTGCTGTCAGCGTAGACCCTGACATGGGGCTCGAACTCACGAACCGGGAGATCGTGACCTGAGCCGGAACCAAGAGTCAGACGCTTAAGCGACTGAGCCCCCCCAAGCGACCCCAGGACCCCTGGGTTTTCTGCACAGCTCTTGCCTCCCCAGGACCCCTGGGTTTTCTGCACAGCTCTTGCCTTGATCATCAGACGGCCCCCAACGCAGCAGCTCCAGGCTCCGTGGTGAGAGTTAAAGTCTGCAGGGTGAGGCTCTGTGGCTCCCACAAAGGACACAAACGAGCAGGTTCCACAGGAGCGGATCCCGGGCTGGAAACAGGCCCAGCAAAAGCAGTGGTAAAACCACTTCCCCCTGGCGGGCAAGCTTGGGCAGGAAAAGTGTGAGACAGGTACCAGGAATGTCTGCACTGCCCTCTCCTGGGCGAGGGCCAGCCCCGAGCACACATCCTGGACCATCTTTTCAGACGCTTTTTGTTCGTAGAATAAATACTGTGAAATGAGACGCACAAGGTAACCTGTCGCCCTGACCCTCAACCACAGAATTCCTTTCTCTGGAAGCAAACGATGTTATCGTCTTCCAGAAGTATTCCGTACGTAAATAACCAAATGTGTGCGTATTTTCTCTCTCTCTCTGTCTCTCTTGTTTTTTTTTTCCTATGCAAATGGTAGCATACTCTTAAGTACCGTTTTGCAGCTCATGTTTTTCTTCCCCACTTAATAATATGACCCGGCACAACATCTGTAGCCGCACGTTAGAACTTTCTCCCCGTGTCCTCTGCTCTCGATGCACACCCCACAGATGCCCCTCTGCCCCAAGCTTTGTGTAGCTCTTCCCCTGCTGGAGGACAGTGGAGTTGTGTTTTTGCTGCTACAAACCTGCGTGCTGGCAGACAAGAGGGTTTAGACACACGCGATCCATCCGTAGGGGGCGGTCTTTGACGAACAAGTCGCCGGGTCAGAGGCTCACGCTGTGTGTGGTTTTGGTGGATGCCGTTACTATACTGCCTTCCAGAGAGTTCCGGCCGATTCCAGCCCCTCTGGGGGCGTGGGTGTCCTTTGCCCCTCATTCGAAAAACACGTGCCTCCCAGGATTGCCACGCACGCTCTGTCGAGCGGGCGCTGAACGGAGGCCTCTGTGATGCTGTGTCCCAGGCGCAAAGCCTTCCCGTCCAGGCAAGTCACTTCCTGCCTTGTCCTGTGCCCTACAGATAAACTGCGTGACGTTTCCTCATCCGGACACGATGCCAGAGCAGCAACTGCTGAAACCTACAGAGTGGAGCTATTGTGACTACTTCTGGGTAAGTGGTGCCTCGGTTTCCCCTGCTCTGTGACCGCCCCTCTCCCCCACCCTCCAACCCCCCACCAAAGGATCAGGAGTGGGCAGCCGGAAGGGGCATGAGGGGCCTCGAGCTCGAAGAAGAAGGGTCCTCTCTTTAGGTCTCAACAGGAGATTTAGCATCCGAGGCAGGAATTTAAGCCCCTCTTGGGAGTCCAGATGATTCCGTAAATCTCAGAGAATCCACAGGATTTCCCTTCAGGGCCACATGGAAGGAAACAAACCCCTGGACAGAATGCAGATAAGCCCGAGGGTCACTCCTTTGCTGCTCCGTAAGGGCAGGGGACTGGAAGCACCTTCAGTGGAGGGATCTGCTCTCACGACGTGGTGGGGCACGCTTGAAGGGGACACCTTGGACAAACGCTTTACCTCTTTGGGCCTCCCTGCTTCCATCAGCGATGAGGTTGGGGGCAGGGATCGGTAGAGAGTTCACCTTCAGTAACTGTGGTTCTGGAACTTGCTGCATCCTCTTTACTGAGTGCAGAGTTTCAGTTTTGCAAGATTAAAAAAAAAAAAAAGGTTCTGGAGAAGGACACTGATGATGGTTGCATATGACCAGGGACTTATTACCACCGGGTGGCACCCTTAACAGTGGGTAAGGTGGTGAATTTTATGCTAAGTGTGTTTTCCCACAATTAAATAAATACCTTTTGACAAATGCACATCCCACCTGCTCAGAAACTCTGGGAATAGCCGTTGGCATTTGGATCTGAAAATCAGCAATGACTTTCACACCCAGAGGGCCTCATTCTGGATTCACATAGTAGTGATGGGTGCACGACCTTGGGAACATATTAAAAAACCACGGAATCGTACACTTTGGGGGAAAAAAAAAGGTGCAGAGACCCCGAGGAACAATAAATAAACAGAATACCGTGCAGAATGGATTACTGCCCTTTTTTCAGATTTGCTGATAACCAAGAACTAGACGAAAGCACTTCTGTTCTGTTAATAAGTTACTTGCACTCTCGAAGACACCCAGTGAGTCGTCTTGGCCCAGCTGTGTTTCTTCCAGATGCTGGGGGTGCGTGCAGGGGCAGCAGACATCGTGGGGAGGGCTCCGTGGGGCATCAGAGGCCTGGAGGGGGGGGGGGGGCTCAGAGGTGACTCACGGTGAGCAGGGGACAGAGTGTTCGAGACTCCTTAGGCGCCGGGAGCCCGGCGGTTTTTATTCCAACTGCTTTCGGAAGACGTTGGGGGGCTGCGTGGTCTGGTTTAGAAGCATCGCTCGGGAAGGACTGTGAGTGGGCAAGGGCAGGGCTCAGCGGCAGGTGCGGGAGCCCCGGGGGCATGAGGACAAGTGGCTGAGTTTATGGGCGCCAGCCCTAAAGAGGGACGCGGGAAGCAGAGCATTCAGGGGAGACCCTAGGAGCCGGAGGTCAGCCTGCGTGGGGTACCATGTGGGGGCCTCAGGGAGCCCTGGGGAGCCAGAGGGGAGTGTGTGAACCTACCCCTGGCCAGCATCCAAGAGCAAAAGTTGCGTGTTCTCATCCTCTTCAGGCTCTGCTGGGACTCTGTTCCTTACTCCAGGGCTTTCTTTCTCCAACCATCATCTCTCCCTCTAACGGAAATCTCCCTGCTGTGAACGGGCACTAAAGCCCCCCTCTCCTGGCCGGTTTTCCCGAGTGTGGATGGATCGCTCGGCACACCCACCTTATGTGGGAGGCACACGGAGTCCTGGTATTTGGGGGGGATTTTTCTTTTCCTTTTTCTTTAATCATTAAGTTTATTTATTTACTTTGAGAGAAAGCGTGCGTACATGTGTGAGCGGGGGAGGGGCAGAGAGCGAGAGGGAGAGAGAGAATCCCAAGCAGGCTCTGTGCTCCAGCCCACGAACCCCGAGATCGTGACCCGAGCCGAAATCAAGAGTCAGATGCTCAGCTGACTCAGCCACCCAGGCGCCCCTCTTTTGCTTCTTTATCAGGGTGTAGCATTCATACCGCGAAGTGCTCGAATCTTAAACATATCTGGAGAAGGGGCGCCTGGGGGGTTAAGCGTCTGACTTCGGCACAGGTCATGATCTCACAGTTTGTGGGTTCGAGCCCCCGTGTCAGGCTCTGTGCTGACAGCTCGGAGCCTGGAGCCTGCTTCGGATTCTGTGTCTCCCTCTCTTTGCCCCGCCCCCCACCCCGCTCCTACTCTCTCTTTGAAAAATAAATAAACATTAAAAAAAGCAAACAAACCTGACATACCTGGAGGAGCTTTTAAATGGTCAGAGCCACCCTGCTGTGATGTGGTGCGTTTTGTGTGGTAGTGATCTCCCTGTCACAAGAGGTATTAGCAATGTGGCCCAGAACACTTCAGTTGAGGATGGGAGAATCCCGCATTGGGAGAGAGTTCTAGGGGAGGGGGCGTCCGTAAGCTTTTTGAGTTCTTGACGATGGGAGGTGTGGTCTCTCCAGGCATCACCCACCCGTTTCTGAAATGCCCTTCCCCTAAAACGTCTGCTCTGGACTGGGTGTTGTATGGAAACCAATTTGACAATAAATTTCATATTAAAAAGAAAAAACAAAATAAACATTTAAAAAAGAAAAAAAAAAGTCTGCTCTGGAAGGGATCTTAGAGATGCAACCCAGTCCTATTGCAAAGTTAAGGGTGTGGGTTGCAGGGGACAGAGCCCAGGATTGGAAAGGCCTGGCCGTGTCACCTGGTGGCTGAGCTGAGACAAGGACCAGGTCTTTAGGAACTTGGGACACGGTCCTCATCGATGCACCTGTCTGATATCAAAGGATGTGTTTTTCGCTCCCTCCATGAAGTACCAAAGCACTGAAGTCTGGATTCCTGGTGGGGAAAGGCTGTTAACAGCGGAGGACACAGGTTTAGGCAGGGCCCAAGAAGTTTCTTGGGCTAAGGTCTGCTTGCCACGCACACCCGGTCCCTTCCGGGGCTCCCTTCCCTGCACCCGGGACACCCTTGTCACCTAAGCTCTCTCGTGCTTCTGTATCCTTTTTAGGCTGATAAGAAGGACCCCCAAGGCAACGGCACCATGGCTGGGTTTGAACTGCTCCTTCAGAAACAACTAAAGGGCAAACAGATGCAGAAGGAAATGTCAGAATTCATCCGGGAGAGGTGAGACCCGGGCCCCTCCCAGCTCCCGGGACCAGTCCCAGCGCCACCTCGGCCCCTGAGCCCCAGGTCGGTGGCTGGCAGCTGGGATGCGTCCTGCCCGCCCAGCACCGGGCACAGTCAGCACCAAGGGGAGCCAGAGGCCCCCGCTGCGGCTCTTGGGACACCTATAGCTTGCATGGCTTTGGCCCATGTGGGGTTTTTCAGGTTTGGACTGTGAACATCTTTCGTTTTTGTTTTTGAGTTGGTAGATTTTACGTTACAAGCTGGCTCTCTGGCTTGTCTGGAGAAGGCAGAAAGGTCTGGTCTGCTGGAATCTTCCTTCCCCACGGCGCCTGCACATAGACCGCTGGGCCCCTGTACTGACCTGCGTGGCCCTCATTTGACGCTCTGTCCCTATCATAACGAGAAAGGAGAATGTTCCCTTGTTATTTCATCCTCGAACCAAAGCTGTGTCCCAGACCTGGGCAGATAGAACCCGTTCCCCCATCCCTTTCGGGGGGGGCGGGGGCTCAGTCCGACGAAAGAGTCAGGTGGGGTCGTTATGACAGGTGTAGGGATTATAATAGTGGTTTTGCTGAAGGATGGTTTGTGTGAACAGAAACGAGGAAACGATAAATTCAGCCAGGACAGATTATAAGAAGTTCCTTCTCCACCTCCTGCCTTTTCAGTTCCTCCAAGGTCTGAGCACCCACTCACATGCACACGAGTTTCCATCTGGACTTTCCAGGGCACGCTGGAAATACTTACAATAAATAGCAATGTATTTTTAAAAATCTTTCTTAATTATAGTAATCATTTAATAATCATTCTTAGGCATTTTAAAACACCTCTTTTCCTTCCGAGGTATGCTTTCAATTTGTTTCATCAAATCTTTGGGGTTTTTTTGTTTTTGTTTTATTTATTTGTTTTTTGAGACAGAGAGAGACAGAGCATGAGCAGGGGAGGGGCAGAGAGAGAGAGGGAGACACAGAATCCGAAGCAGGCTCCAGGCTCCGAGCTGTCAACACAGAGCCTGACGCGGGGCTTGAACTCACAGACTGTAAGATCATGACCTGAGCTGAAGTCGGATGCTTAACCGACTGAGCCACCCAGGCGCCCCTCAAATCTTTGTTTTATGACCCATGAAGCTGGTAGGGAATGAGCAGAGCTCATAGCTCAGATGCGAAGAAACAATGGTATAAAATACAGGAAAAGGCCGGGCACCTGGTGACTCAGGTGGCAAAGCACCTGACTTTGGCTCAGGTCACGATCTCATGGTCTGTGAGTTCGAGCCCCATGTTGGGCTCTGGGCTGACAGCTCGGAGCCCGGAGCCTGCTTCGGATTCTGTGTCTCCCTCTCTCTCTCTGCCCCGCCCCTGCTCAGGCTCTGTCTCTCTCTGTCTCTCAAAAAATGAATAAACGTTAAAAAGAAAATTAAAAAAAAACACCACCACCGTGTTGGCAGATAAGCAGGATCTGCCCTTTGAGAACACTCTGGTCTTCCGCGAGGAGTGCAGACTTTTCTCGGCCCGCCGGGGTCTGCTAGGGAGACAAGCGAGAGTGGAGGTGCCCGGGTAGAGCGTGCTGGGCCGGGTGGTTTGCCGTGGCCGCGGCCTGGGGCGGATGGGCGGGTGGAGCCGGGGCCCCTGCCTGGTGTGTGCCATTGACCTCGAGGAATCTTTGGAGTCGTGAAGCTAGGAGTGTGCCGTGGTCAGATCTGCTTTCGAGAGAGATGTGTTGACCGCCGGCTGGGGGCTGCAGACCGGCCCCCCGCCCCGGGTCACCCTGGGGAGGGCAGAGCGAAGGCTAGGAAGTGACAGACCAGGAGACAGACTCCAGCCGGCCCCCGGAGGCGGCCGGAGGTGGAGGTGAGAGCAGAGCCGGGAGGGGAGGAACATGGCTGTGGGTCTCTCAGGCCAAAGCAGAAAAGGATTCTTGCTCAGAATGATGCCACGGGGCTCAGTCAGGCCCCCCGTTTCCACATCGCCACACCCTTGGGCCATCAGCTTCGAAGCCGCTGGGAACGAGTGCCCCAGCCCCTCAGAGCATCTCCGGGGCCTTCCTGTTTGCCCAGCGACGGGCCCGGGGCTTCTGAGTGGTGGCCCCTGTCCCCACAAGGCCCAGAGGACCACTCAGGCGGTGAACAGTGCCTTTGACGACACTTTAACGCCATGTGCCAGATAATACAGAACACCCCCCAGAGAGTTGCCTTGAAAGTGTGTCAAGGGCCCGCCCTGCTGAAAGCAAAAACCAAGGCAACTTCCCTCTCTAGGGAACTGGAATCAGCCACATGCTCTGGGCACTGCCTGGTTTCCATGGAAATCCCTGTGCCCTGCAGCTTGACAGTTAGAGGCGCTGGGGGCTGGACGGGAGGTGAGGACCACCGGGCATGCCTGTGGGCATCACAAGTTACATTCACCCATCTGAAGGCCTCCCGAGTGCCCAGCCCCGGGTTGGGAGCTGTGTGAACGACAGCCCAGCAGACAGCTGGGAACATCCCATTTCACAGAAGAAGAGACAGAGGTTCAGAGAAGTTCGTTCCTTCAGCAGATAGTTGGGGAACCCCTGCCGTGTGTCAGCGGAGGGACAAGAGCCCCGAACTGTCAGAGCGTCTGGTCTAGTGGGTTCCTTTACAGAGTTCACAAGCGGCCGGTCAGCGGGTCAGACCCGCAGTCTCGCACCGGGGAGCTGACGTGTTGGGTTTTCTCCGTTTTGCAGGATAAAGATTGAAGAGGAGTATGCGAAGAACTTAGCTAAGCTCTCTCAGAACTCCTTGGCTGCACAGGAGGAAGGGTGAGTGGGGAGGGACAGGGGGCAGGAAGTCGGGGGTGGATTCCTCTTTGCATCGCTGATCGCTGCCGTGGCCTCCCCTAAATGGGGAAGTCTGCCAGGCCTGGCTCAGGCCGGGCACCCGCGACCCCCGGTGTGCACATCCATACTTAGGATGGGCCCTTCCACACTCCCCCGTGACCGAGGGCCTCCCACCAGATGCTGGAGTATATCAGCACCCCCTTGCCCCCGAATCGAATCCCCTGTCTCTGAGGACAGGCTGAGAAGAAACTGGGGGTGGGGGTGGGGAGACGATTCTGTACCCGGCCCCATTGGTTAGAGTTCTCTCTGGCCGGCTCCCCTCCCTCTCCAGCTTTGACAGTCCTGCCCTCCCTGGGTGGGGCCTGGGCTGGGGGAGGCTCACCCACACCCTCCAGGCCCCAGAAGCATCCCTCCTGAAGGAAGAGAGTAGTCTACTCTGCGTGTCCCTTAACAAAGAGTTTCAGCCCGCGTGTGGGAACGCGAAACGGTGCAGCCGCCATGGAAAACTGGTAGCGCCTCAAAATACTGAACAGAATGGCCCCATGACCCGGCAGTTGCACTCATGGGTTTATACCCAATAGAACTGGAAACAGATCCTCAAGACGAATCTGTGTATATGTGCGTGTCCGTACATATGGACGGATCCGTACGTGGACGGATTAGCACATCGGGTACATCCCCGTGGCATATATGGATAAGTGATGGAATGTTATTTAGCCACAGGAAGGGATCAAGTCCTGATCTGTGTGCTGCCTCGTGGATGAACCTGAAAAACATTATCCTCAGTGGAAGAAGCTGGACAAAAAGGTTGCATGTTGTAGGATTCTGTTTATGTGAAATGTCCAGAATAGGGACATCCACAGAGACAGAAGGAACGTGGCTGGTTGCCAGGGAGTCCCTGTTTAATGGGTACGGGTTTGGGTTTTTTGTTTTTTGTTTTTTTTTAATTTTTTTAAATGTCTACTTTTGAGAGACAGAGCACGCGATTGGGGGAGGGGCAGGCAGCGAGGGTGACACAGAATCGGAAGCAGGCTCCAGGCTCTGAGCCATCAGCACAGAGCCCGACGCGGGGCTCGAACTCACGAACCGTGAGATCATGACCTGAGCCAAAGTCGGATGGTTAACCGACTGAGCCCCCCCAGACCCCTCAGGTACGGGGTTTCTTTTTGGGGTGTGCATTCATTTGCTTGGACTGCTCTCCCAGAATACCAGAGACCTGGCGGCTTAAACAATAGAAATTTAATTTACTGTGGTTCTGGAGGCTGGGAAGTCCAAGATCAGGGTGCCAGCAGCTTTGGTGAGACCTCTCCTCTAGAGTTCTAAATACAGCCTTTTCTGGGTGTTGGGGCTCTCTGGTGACTCTTCCTACAAGGACAGGAACCCAACTGGGCCAGGGCCTGACCCCTTATGACCTCCCATAACCTTAATTACTTCCTTAGAGGTCCCCATCTACAAATAACAGCCTCGCTGTGGGTAGGGAGCTTAGGACCTCAACATATGAATTTGGGGGTGGGGGGGCCCACAAACAGTGCATAACAGGGGGATACAGATGTTTTGGAACAAGGTGGAGGGTAGTGGTTGAACAATGTGGTCACCGTACGAAATGCCCCGCAGGACCGTTCTCTCTAAGACGGTTAATTTCACATGATGTGACTTTCGCCTCGGGAATAAAGAACACCAGGCTCGGGAGGTTAGAGGCAAAAGGTTCCCCCCGAGGTCTCTCCCGCCGGTGCGGTCTATGTCGGGGCCCCTTCTGCAAGGGGAGGTGAGCCCCGAGGAAGGGGGACGCTGTGTCGTGTGTGGTTATGGTCGGCAGACGGCTGCAATGTTGAACAAGTCCAGATCTGCCTACGTGGCTTGAGGCCTTCAGGGGATGGGCTGTGCCAACCAAAGGCGGCTTTGATTGCGGCCTCTGCGTGGGCTCGTGGTGCAGCCAAGAGGCCGCCTCTACAGGCCTGTCACTGGCCTGGTGGGCACAGGGTGGCCCTGGGGGGTCAGGGGCTCCTCTGCAGACAGAAAATGAGCTTGCCCTGGTGGCCCCCTCCTGGCCCAGGCACTGGGCTCAAGACGGCATCGTCGGGGGGAGTGGGGAGTCGCCCCTCCGACCTGGCACGGAGGTTTTCCTGGACATCCCCGTGCCCTGCAAACCACAGTGCCGATCCGGAACCTTCCGGCTGCCGCCTCCTCGGCCTGGGCTAGTGCCAAGGACACTCCATCCTGCCAACACGCTCAGCAGCATATGCTCCCAGCTGCACGAGCCAGGCCCTCACCACCACCCCTTACATACACTCGCTCACACACACGGATGCTGCACCCCTGCCCACGGGCATGACCCCATGCCCTGTCCCCGTGCACGCACACGCACACGCTCCTTCCGGCAGGCACCGTGGGGTTGTGGCGGGGTGATGAACACGTGGGCCCCGTCCTAGGAATTTGGGGCAGGCCAGGAAGGTGCCGGCCCCCATTAGACTCCAAGAGGGTACGTGCACGTTGGTAGAGAGGCAAGATCGGATTGTTTATTCTGCCTGCGGTTTCTTTTTTTTTTTTTTTTTTCCTGTGTGGAAAGGAAATGGGATTTGTGTCTTTTCTGGTTGGTAATTGCACCAGTAACCTGCGTTCCGATTTGGCATATGCCTCGGACCGGATATTGCAACGGAAACACATCTCAGGTTTGATTTCTTTCATTAACCTCTCATCAGATGGAAAAATCGGTCTTCAAGTGAGAGCATTTTCTAAATTGCTTTTTTCTCGATTGTGAAGGTGGCTCCGGATGGCGGGGGGGAGCGGGGGGTGTCTGGGGGAGGGTATCTGCTCAGACGGGTCCAGCTGCGTGTTCACAGGGGCGTCCGCCCAGCTTTGGGTGCCCAGCCTGGAGGTGGGGCCGCGGACCTTGTCGTTCCCCACAGCCGGTGACCTGCGCAGGCCACTAAAGCCGTCACTGGCCAGTGGCTGACCTCACGCTCTGCCCACGGTAGACTTACAATCTCCCCACCAGCCAGGGCCTTTGTGGCTTCTGGGCTCTCGTTTGTAGGCCCGTGAGCAGCTCGGTGCAGGGACGGCTCCTGTCTGTCAGCCCGTCTTTGAGTTCCTGCTCCCCCTGGGCCTGCTTTTGTGCAGTCCCAGCTTTCACTGTAGATGTGCTGCGTCCTGACTTCATCCGTATGTGTGGTGTCAGGTCAGGGTCGACATTGCTTCTTTTTCCTGTGGCTCTACAGTGGTCTCCACACCATTTATTGAAAAGACCATCTGTTCCCCACTGAGATGCTGTGTCTGCTTCTGGACCTCGCGGTCTGTTCCCCTACCCGCCAGCAGCTCGGACCATCATTTCTCACCCCTGCTCTTCCCTGGGGGGGCTCCGCTCCCCGGCCAGGACCACCCGAGGGACTCCTAGATAAGATTGGTCGGTCGTTTCCCGTCACGCCCGCTCGGCCTGAGCCCGTGCCACAACCACACAGGCCTGGGCTGTGACCAGAGGGACTCGTTCTCAGCTGCCGCTGGCCCCGCTCAAAAGCCGGGAGCCGCGTGCCGTGTCACTCGAGCTCAGTTCTTTGGAGGAAAATGGCTCTTTGATGCAGTTAAGTGACCTGAACAGTCTGGGGGGGGCGGGGGGAGGTCTCCAGCAAGGACGCAGGGGCATCACCTGAAGGCCGGCAAGGCTCAGGAGCTCCAAGGAGTGGAGAATGGGGCCTGGGGGCCACATGGGAAAGCCCTGAGGACTTGGGGAGATGCTTCTGTTTGAAACATCTCCTTGGGGCGGAAAAGGGCTTCTGCCGTTCTCCGGGAAGGTGTGGGCGGCACCAGAGGTCACAGCCCGGAATCAGGACCGGCAGGAGCCACGCCTCTTGAGGATGGGGACGGAGAGCCTTCCCTGCTGTGTGGGCGTCTGTGAGCCGTCCCTCGGCACAGGGGTCCGTCTCTGCCCCCCTTGGAAGTCAGGCCGCTGGAGGCTTGCCCGCAGGCAGGGCTGTGTGGCACCTTCTGTTTGAGATCTGCTTCTCCCTGAGAACGTGGCTGTTCTCCCTTGACTGACCAGCAGGCCTTCGCACCGCCCGTTAGTGAACCAGGGATGGGCACTGGGGGGGGCGCACGGGGGGCAGTAACAGGCAGGTGTCAGGTCCCGCCCTGCAGCTGTACCCCACCTTCCTCTCTCATCTCCCCCCGATTCTCTGAGCTCCGGGTGTTTCCCGGCTTCACCTGGCCCCCAGGCTAGAGCGCGCTGCTCAACAGGCGTTTTCTGCCCCATCCACGTGCCGTCTCGGGCGGGCTCCACGTCGAGACCCGCCGTCCCCGCCGCCCAGGAGGGGCCGAGATCTCCGATCCGAGGGCAGCGTGGCCGTCCGGGGTCTGGGTCTGACAGTCCTCTTTGGGTTGCAGCTCCCTGGGAGAAGCGTGGGCCCAGGTGAAGAAGAGCCTCGCGGACGAGGCGGAAGTTCACCTCAAGTTCTCCGCCAAGGTAAGCTGTCCGTCCCCGCGGCCCCTCCGGGCTGGCGGTCCGTGGCCGTGTGCTGCTGAGTGGCTCACAGTAGCCTCTCCAGCGTGTGCTCTCGGCCCCTTTCCGTGGTGTAGATTTCCAGTGGGGGCAAGAGAGTCCCCAGAGCTCACCATCATCAGCCAGTGTGTCCGTTGTCCCCGTGCAATGGCGTCGGTAGCCGTTAGCGCCCGTCAGGAGCATGGAGAAGAGTAAAAGGTTCATAAACGCTAAGTCTTCGGTGCCTTTGTTTCCATTTTTTTTTTTTTGTTTTTTTTTTATTCTTGCAACTCTCATTTTTTATTTCGTATTTTCTTTTTTTTAACTATTTTTTAATTTACATCTAAGTTTATTTATTAAAAAAAAATTTTTTTTAATCTTTTTTTGCAGGGGAGGGGAGGGAGAGACAAGAGCACGAGCGGGGAAGGGGCAGAGAGAGGGAGAGACACAGAATCCGAAGCAGGCTCCAGGCTCCGAGCTGTCGGCGCAGAGCCTCACGTGGGGCTCGAACTCACAGACTGTGAGATCACGACTTGAACCAAAGTCGGACGCTTAACCGACCGAGTCAACCAGGCTCCCCATTACCTTTGTTTTTAATATGATTGGTTAAGTGTAGATCGTGTTTAATTTTTCACACCGGCCATCTTTAACAAGCGGCTCACAAAATTTCTACAAATTCTGCCAAGCTGCCCCAGCACACCTCTGTGACGTGTGAGAGTGGGTGCCCCAAAGTTCCTCAGGGGACCCCCCACTCTCACTTTGCTGGGCTGTCAGAGGAACATGTGTGCATGTTCTTGCTGTCAGGAGAGGCTAGACTGTGCCACGGGGAGGATTTTTTGTTTTTTTTGTTGTCACACTAGGTAGCTGGCCCTTCTTTTGTTTGGTCCTACAGAATCTAGCACCATGACCTTGAGGGCAGTATGGTTTCTGCCCTCAGTACTCAGGGTGGGGTCGGGCACACAGTAGATACTTAATAAATATTTTCTGAAAGTAGTGAATGAACAGGGACAACTGACTTGCTCCTTCTGACACCCCCCATCATTTGAAGCCCTACTTTCTCTCTGGATTTCTCTGTTTCCAAACGACCCTGTCCCCCACCACCATGCCATCCCCCCTCACCCCCAGCTCATATCTCCAATTCCTTTTAAGGCTCTCACCTACTCTTCAGGGGAAAAGTAAACCAAATGTCTGAAGTGAAATAATTCATACTAAAGTGTGCATGACTGATAGGGCTACCCACTAACATGGTTGCCTTTTATTTTTTTATTTTTTTATTTTTAACATGGTTGCCTCTTAAAGTGTTTATCTTTGAGAGAGAGAGAGACAGAGAGAGAGAGAGAATCCCAAGCAGGCTTCACATTGATAATATGGAGCCCAACGTGGAGCTTGAACCCACAAACCATGAGATCGTGACCTGAGCCAAAACCAAGAGTGGGACACTTAACTGACTGAGCCACCCAGGTACCCTGCATGGTTACCCTTTACGGGAAGAGAGGCTGTTCAGAGTGGCACTGTTCCCAGTGACCTCTGCCTCCTGGGGTCCACACCCTTCCCAGTTACCAGTCAGACACGGCAGCCCCGTGAGGACCTCACACAATGCATTTAAACTCTGAGCCCCTGAACATGAAGGGCACGCTGCCTCCTTTACTGTAACGTGAAGATAGCATCTCCCTAAGGCGACTGTTCTTTGACTTCCACACTCAGCACTTGATTGCATCTGTTCTCCAGCGCTCTCCTTATAGGAATTGGGGTCCCCCAGGGATGCGAGCTGTTGCAGGACAGAAATCGGCTTTGTACACACCTCGCCACCCCACCCCGTGATGGTCCCCTGCACACACAGGGCGGAATTCATGGCTCAAAACGGCGAGGACGCACACAGGGGCTCTATAAAGAGCTGGGGCGGGAGGAAGAAACTGTTACCGGACTCCCCGCTTCTGAAGGATGTTAGCGCCCTGAGACTGGGTTGACCCCAGCTGTGAGTGAGACCTTCTGGGCTCCCAGCGAGTAACACCCTAATGCATCGGGGGCCTCCCTTCTCGTGTCCCGGCCCCAGGGGCTCTGTCCTCTTTCTGCAGCCGGCTCTACAAGCTCTGAACGGTCGCCTGCTGGGTCCCCGGGAACCCTGGTGGCATCTACTCCCCATCAGCAGGACCCTTGAGTCTTGATTGTCTATAGAGCGCTTAGCAGGTGACAAAATGCTCTCCGAGGCACCATTTTCTTCCCACCCCCACCACTGCTCTGACACCAGCCGGGCGCCCCGCAGTTCTGGTGTCCCATTCCATGGGGCAGCAGCTCCATCCCACAAGACTCTGTCACAGTTCAGATGTCCGTTGCAAGTAGGAGGCTCGGAGGTTACCCACACCTCCGTCTGAACGGCGGCTGCAAGATGGGGTTCCCACCGCACCCTCCTCGGGTTTGATAATTTGCTAGGAATTCCAGAACGTGTACTTAGCTTTCCTGGTTTGTTATATATTAAAAGACGTCATAAGGGATACAGACGGACAGCCGGATGAAGAGGTGCATGTAGGGCGAGGTCCAGAGGAGTCCCGAACCCCGGAGCTTCTGTCCCCGTGGAGTTGGGCTGTACCACCAGCCCGGCACGTGGGTATGCTCACCAACCCCAAAGCTCTCCAAACCCTGTAATTTACAGATTATTTTGGAAGTGTGATCACTCAGGCACGATCGCTCATTAGCTGAATCTCCAGGCCCCCTTCCCTCCCCAGGGGATGGTCGGGATGTTTTAAGTCAGGAGTTGACGAAGCAAGGCTGACTTCACTCCGTGCACCCGATGGCGGGGGGTTTGTGAAGAATGCCCACGAAACGCAGATTTTCTATGAGAGCCGCTGGTGGCCTTAGGCAATCACAGTAGCAGCCGCGTGGTCGTGTGGTTAAATCCAAGGGGCTCCAAGGGTTTATCTACCCGCCATGGGTCAAATGGCTTCAAATGCCCGAAACCCATCTTACTGTCTGCTCCAGAGGGCTCATTGAAATTCCGCTCTGAATATTCCATGTCAGGGGCAAGAGCTCTTTAAAAAATGCAATTTTATCTCTGCCTCAAAAATAAATGTTAAAAAAAATTTTTTTAAAGGGGCACCTGGGTGGCTCAGTCAGTTAAGCGTCCCGACTTCGGCTCAGGTCATGATCTCGCGGTCCGTGAGTTCGAGCCCCGCGTCGGGCTCTGTGCTGACAGCTCAGAGCCTGGAGCCTGTTTCAGATTCTGTGTCTCCCTCTCTCTGACCCTCCCCCATTCATGCTCTGTCTCTCTCTGTCTCAAAAATAAATAAATGTTAAAAAAAAAATGCAATTTTGTTATGGCAATCTCTCAGGCTTTGCTAGTCTGCCGGCTTAAGCCACAGCTGATAGCAACAGGCCGAGAAAGAAAGAAGATTACTGTGTACAAAAGGAAGTTAGACCTGACTTCAGCCGAAGAAGGGAAAATAGAAAAGTTCCTTCTGATCGAAGAAAATCTAATCATGCAGCAGAGGCCATGCACTGCAGACAGAAGCTCTTAGGCGGGGGACAGTGGGAGTCAAGAGACATGAGTCTTACGTCAGTGCCATCGCTCACAAGCGTTGTGACCTTGGGCGAGTCTTAGCGTCTCTGGGCTTCCCTTTTTTTTTTCACATGTGACCTCAAAAGTTTGGATCAGCTCAGTGGCTTGAAATGTACTTGAAACTTGTTGGAACTTACTCCCACGGGAATGCATTTTACACGGGCAGCCAGAACACACAGGTACCCGTACCCAGCTAGCCACACACGTGCGTGGCTGAGACCAGTGTTTCACAAAGGCGCACTTGTCCTGTCTGAAATGCACGGATGTGTCCTGTTCCCGTCTGGTCTGTCCTCGTCAGAAAGCTGGTCCTGACGCTAAACTGATCTCACAAATCTCAGGAACCCACCATTCGAAAAGCACAGGACCAGATAGTCTGTGACATCCCTTCTGACTTGTGATTTCTGTGATTGTCTTCCGATGTGGAGGCGAAAGACAGGAGGGGCTGGCCAAGAGTTCCAGGGTTCTGGAAAGGCAGACAGTGGCTCCAGGGGCCTGTCCCACCCGAGACAGCAGGGAGGTCATAAGGACAAATGTCTAGGAAGGCCTTCCACCATCTGGATAGAGAGAGATGCTCAACAGTTAAGAATGAGTATAAGAGGACACTCAGCCAGAGTTCTTAAAGAAAGAATTGCCTTTTTTTTTTTTAATGTTTATTTATGTATTTTGAGAGAGAGAGTTGGAGGGGCATAAACAGAGAGAGAGAGAGAATCCCAAGCAGGCTCCAGAGTGTGGAGCCCACTGTGGGGGCTCGATCCCACGAACCATGAGATCATGACCCAAGCTGAAATCAAGAATCAGATGCTTAACCGACTGAGCCACCCAGGGAGCCCCCAAAAAGTTAGTTTTTTAGGGGCCCTTGAGTGTCTCAGTCAGTTAAATGTCTGTCTGACATCCGCCCAGGTCGTGATCTCACGGTTTGTGAGTTTGAGCCCCACATTGGGCTCTGTGCTGACAGCTCAGAGCCTGGGCCTTGCCTCGGATTCTGTGTCTCCCTCTTTCTCTGCCCCTCTCCTGCTCATGCTCTCTCTCTCAGTCTCTCAAAAATAAATAAATGTTAAAAAAAATTTTTTTTAATTAGTTTTTTTTTAAAAGCACTTAAAATACAGGAGAATCCATGGGTCTCTATCTATGGGATTGCCTGTGTATGACAACCAGTGGCCTTATGTTTCCAGAAAGTCATTCGAAATCTGGGGAACGGATTTTGGTATATTGGCAGGTTCTTGGGCCCCTCTCCCAGACCACAGAACTGGGGGACTGGAGCCCAGGATGAATGTTGAAAAGACCCTCAGGGGGTCACTCCTGGGCACATGGAAATCTGGAAATCAATTCCCTTTGTAGGCCCTGGGAAAGAGACCCCAGAGTTACCGAGTGAGCAGGCTGAGTTACCCCTCACAGACCCCCCAGTCAGGGGCAGGTTCCTACGAAAGCTAAGTTTGGCTACTCCTCCCCTGATCTGTATGGGAAAGGGATCTACGCAGTCCTCAGTGGCTGCTCTCAGGCCTGAATCATCTTACAAGCTGCCACCAGATGGGGGTGTTTTCCTCTGCAAGGCAACTTCAAGGGGCACAGAAAATTCACAGGAAGGCTTTACAACTCACAGCAGGGGGAGAGGGCTGTCTGGATGGCCTGCCCTCTATTAGCCTTTAAAGGTCATCTGACCACAAAGGTGTCACCTTCTGCCCCTGGGCATTGGGCACTGAAGATTTTGCCATTCTCCCGGGTAGTAAAGGGGCACCTGGCCTGCATGGGCTCCGACCAGACCCTGCAGACACAGTGGGGGCAAAGCCAGCAGGGCCTCTGCCCTCTTGGAGGTCACAGTCCCGAGTATTTGGTGGCTTAGAGCTGCAAACGCCCAAGTCCTGAGGTCTCCAGAAAAAGAGACAATGTAGCCAGAACCTGGTGAAGAGGAAGACAGAGAAGTGACAGATGTCCAGTGTTGGGAGGTCCTGTGTCCAGGATGGTTCAGCTGTGCTTTTCAAAGGCACTTCTGGGACAGGTGCAGGCCGAGAGACCCTGGAAGGCCATCAGGGGGGCCCATCAGAGGTTGAGTCAGGGGCTTCTGGGAGGCCGAGTGCTGAATCTGGGGGGAGGACTGCTCTGGGAGGCTGAGCCTGGGGTGGGGGGAGCTCCAGGAGGCTGAGTGGGGGGGGGGGGGCAGAGGAATGAGCCTGGGGGGGGCTCCGGGAGACTGAGTGGAGGGGTGAATGAGACTCTGAGAGTGAGTCCTCTGGGCTCTGATTGTGCCTGCAACAGACCCACACTGATCTGTTTTCTCATCAAACATAACCTATGTTCACACACACACACACACACACACACACATTTAAGTAAAATCTCTCCTGAAGAGAGTGGAGTAGGGAAACTTCTCTTATATAAAAGAGAAAGAAAAAGCTCGAAATACCCCCGTCACCCAGCGCCTCTCTGGCCCTCGAAGGGCGAGGCCGGCCCCTTCTGGCGGGAGGGTCCGTGCACCTGTCCCCATGCAGGCGGGAGGGTTGAGGAAAGCCTTCCTGGGCGCAGCTGTGAGCTTCTCCCGGCCTCCAGCGCCTCCCACCGGGGCTTCCTCGGGCTCTGAACTGTGTCCAGACCACCTTTGCGGTCCCAGCGCCTGGCACGTAGCAGATGTTCAACAAAGAGAGCTGACTTGAGTTCCTCTAATTAAATGGCGCCCGTGTGGCAGTCGCTGTGCAAAGTGCTTGGGGACACAGAGGTGGGCTTTTGGTTTCTGCCCCCAGGAGGTTCCCAGTGGGGAAGGGAAGGGTGATGGGCACCTGAGCAAAACCCGACGGGCAGCTCTAGGAATCGAGAGGAGGCAGGAGGTAGGAGGCAGCGGATGAAGGGCCCAGAAAGCCTCGGACACTAACCAACCCCTCGGTCCGTTGGCGTGAACCCCGGGGCCTCGCCAGCTGAGGGGACCTCCTCTCACCGGAGACCTGACACCTGGCGCCTTCTTTCTGCCTTCCTGTCGGGTGGCCCAGGCCACTGTCCCCGAGTCCACCTTCCCCTGTGGAGTTGGGGAGAGCGCCCCCGTCCTCCTCCCGCGGCGGCCGTCCGGGGGCCCTGAGCGCGTCCCCCCTCCTGTCTTTGACAGCTTCACAGCGAGGTCGAGAAGCCCCTGATGAACTTCCGGGAGAACTTTAAGAAGGACATGAAAAAGTGTGAACACCACATCACCGACCTCCGTAAGCAGCTTGCCAGCCGTCACGCCGCAGTGGAGAAGGTGAGCGGCCCGGGAGGCCGGACCTGCTGGGAGCGGATGGGCCGGCTCCTCCGTGGCAGGGGTGGGGGGCGGGGAGCGCCAGCCTCCAGCCCCGTCCCAGCCAAAGGGGCAGGGAGGAGCCGCTTCCCCGTGGCACTCGGGTCACTGCCACAGGGCCAGTGGGAGACACGGTGGGGCTCACTCAGGCACACGCACCGTGCTTTTGTGGGACAGCCCCCGCTGGCTCGTGTGCTGGTCCACAGGCCCTTCTCCGGGCCTCCCGGGGCCAATTCTCTCCTGAGTGCATCGCTCCCCTGCCAAGGCCTGGGAGGTCCGACCTCGCCAGGAGCTGCTGACCCCAGCGCCTTGGGGAGGGGTGCAGGACAAGGGATGCGTACTCCTGTGGGCACCCCCGAGTTTGCCAGCTGCTGCTGGCAAAGGACCCATCCGGCCCCCAAATGGGCTGGCTGGTGCTTCCGGCCACTAAGCATTGCTGGGAAAAAAACATCACGAACCAGGGGGAAGAGAGGACTCTTATCCGGCAAGGGGGAGGGGGGCCACATAACCCGCGGGGCCCTGTGAGCAGCGTCCCCGTGTCGTTGGACCCCAGGCCCGGAAGGCCCTCACGGAGAGGCAGAGAGACCTGGAGATAAAGACCCAGCAGCTGGAGATCAAGCTGAGCAACAAGACAGAGGAGGATATCAAGAAGGCGCGGAGGAAGTCCACGCAGGCTGGTGAGTGCGGCCAGCCCCGCCCCCCGCCTCTCCTGCCCTCCCCCGACCTTGGCCTTGGCCGCACAGAAAGGCCAGGCTGGGGTGGGGGCCGTGACACCGTGTCCTGTCCCTGCGAGGAGCCCATAGCAGAAGTAAAGACCCCCCACCTCCCCAGGGAGTGATACTCCAAGGGCTCGCCCGTGGCGATCAGGGCTCTCCTGCCCCAGAACGGAGGCCCACGTCTTATTCAGTGAAATAACCAGATTTCACCTTCTCTCGTGAAGATTCCCCCAGTTGAGTCGGTTTCTGCTTCCACCTTGTGGCAAAAATTAGCCGATGCACAAGAAGGGTAAACCAGTAAAAAACTTAGTAAATATTCCTTCAGAAAGCCAGAGTTGTTGGGTTTTTTTTAAGGTTTATTTTTGAGAGAAAGAGAGAGAGAGAGAGCAGGGGAGGGGCAGAGAGAGAGGGAGACACAGAATCCAAAGCGGGCTCCAGGCTCTGAGCTGTCAGCACAGAGCCCCATGCGGGGCTCGAACCCACGAACCATGAGATCATGACCTGAAATCAGTTGTTTAACCGACTGAGCCACCCAGGAGCCCCTAGAGACCCAGAGTTTAACCGCCTGCAAGGACAATGCGTGTTGCCCTCCGGGATTAAAGCATGTGCTGTGATTAGGGTTTGGATCAGATGGCTTCTGAGTCTTTCCCACCTCAACTGCTGGTGAACTCGGGACAGTTCATTCATCATAGAACAAAGCAGCCACCGTCTGGACGTTACGAGATACAGTGGCGTAGGAAGAGCGGATAGCAAAGCAATGTCACGTAAACACGACATTCGATGGAAATATCTTACGATGCCTGGTGGTAATTGGATCCAGAAATAGAAGGCGTAATGTACTTAACCGGGGATTGAGAAGGGAACCCCAGGACAGGGAGAGGCTATTTAAATTCGTTTAATTTATTAAGTTACTTTAAAAATAAAATTCTGTCACTGCTTGGCAAAACATTGTAATCAGCACCTAAGAACATAAACTCTTCTCCACTGGATATAATCACTATGAACACTTACGAATGTTTGAATTTAAAAATAAAAATTTTTTTTAATATTTATTTTTGAGAGAGAGTGAGAGAGGACAGAGTCGAGCGGGGGAGGAACAGAGAGAGAGGGAGACACAGAATCTGAAGCAGGCTCCAGGCTCCGAGCTGTCAGCACGGAGCCCAACATGGGGCTCGAACTCACAAACCATGAGATCGTGACCTGAGCCGAAGTCGGATGCTTAACTGACTGAGCCACCCGGGCGTCCCCTGTACATCGAACTTCTTAAATGGTTGAATAGTGTCCAAGTGTGTGATTGGCCCCGAATTTATTTCATGAGTTCACCTGGTTGACGTTTGCAGGACTTTCAGATTCGTCAGCGGCCGTGATGGTTGTTAGTGTCCCGGCATCTGTGTGTATGTGAGACTCAGTCCTCGGATAGAGAGAACACAGGTGTGGATTTTCTGGGTCAAAGCGTTGTGTGGGTTTGGGTGGGCATTTCCAAATGGCTTTCCAGAGAGGTGTGCGTGTTACCGAAAGTAGGGATGTCCGTTCCCTAAACTCCGGTCAGCGCTGTGTGTGATCCGACTTCGACACCGTAGCTGTCTAGTGAGCATCCATATTGTGTGGGTAACTCAAGTTTACATTTCTTTTTGAGTGAGTTTGAGCATTTTAAAGACAGACTTGTAGAGGTCACGTGTGACTTTTTCTTGTGAACTGATGAACTCCTGTCCTGTCCCCAGTTTCTTGTCGACGTAGCTGGTCTTTTTCTGACAGATTGGTTGACGAGGATTACGTTTCTGTGTCAGGAAAATTAACCTTCTGTGGTTTGAATTGGAAATATTTTTCCGGGGTTGCCCTCGATCATTTAATTTTGGTCTTTGTGTTTCTTTCTTTTCTTCTCTCTCTGGCTTGTTTTGTTGAGTTTCTTTGTACAGCGGTCCCTTTTCCCTTGTAAATTCTGGGTTTTGTGACTGACTTAGACCTTTCCTTTCTGCATATTTTTTTAATCACTTTTTTTGCCTTTGACCCCAGGTTTAAAAAATAAATACGTAAATATTTGCCCCGGTGGGCGTTTATTTTTCCTCACACTATTGCTCCTTACCACGTTCCTCAAGTCCTGATTTCTCGTGTTTTCCTTTCTCTTGTGTTCTAGATGAATCTTGCGATTTGCTACTTCTACTAAATTTAAGCCAAATTTAGAAAATGTTGCATTTTCACAGGCCGGGGGCTCGGTTACCTTGGCTCTCTGGTTTTGCTGTGTCTCCATTGGGTGCATTGCCATCAGACAATACGTCTCTTATCCCTAAAGTTTGGAATTATTTTGTGATGGAAGTGACTTGTCCTTGTCCTTGGATCTGATTGTGAAAAAGTCTACCTTTCCGAAACCTTTTCTATGTGCGAGGTGCCCGGCCCCGTGTGTCATAGCCTCCGCATTGAACCCCCCCCCATTCCTGCAGGGAGGTATTTCTATGCCCTTTCCAGGCGAGAAAGCAGATGGCAGGTGACAAACATTCCCCAGGATCACAGTCATGGAGCCCTGTTCCCCAGAATCTCACCTTCTTTTCTTCCAAAGACTCCTTGTCTCCGTTGCTCTGGACAGCATGTTACCCAGAAGATGCCTCCTTTTCTTCTCTCCTTTCTTTTCCTTCCCTCCCTCATCCTTTCCAAGGCTGCCGGAAGGGAGCACCTCTGGGTCCTCAGGGGGCTTGACCTCATTTGTCACCGTCACCCCCTTAGCTCGCGTTACTGTCGCGCCAACTCTGCCTGTGTCCGTTCCAAACACCAGACAGGTATCGGGTGACTTAACTGTCCACATGACCCTGTGAAGGTACTGTTGTTTTATAGATGTTCGCATAGATGAGGACACTGAGGCTTAAGCAGGTTCGTTGATTTGTGCAAGTTGCCACAGCTCCTGCACAGGGATGCCGGTAAGACAGCCCGGATACCCTGGTTCCAGAATCCATATTTTCCCACTCAGCTCGTTCAGAAGGGTACCCTTGGTTGTTCAGAAGGGTACCCCTGGGCTACTTGGAGAGAAGACACAGTCTCCTTCAGCTGCCCTATTTCCTGGTGTCGGAGAAGTTTTCCGAAGCATGTTCTCGAAATCGGGATCGACAGAGAGGGCTTTGGGAGTTTTATCATTGTACGTTTGTAGGGTGATATGCCGACCCCCCTCGGCCAGGCGGCGGGCGGGGGCTGGTGGGAATGTGTTTGCAGTGAAGCATACACTTCCTTCTCTCCTGGTCATTCCGTCTTGGGATCGGGGACCCATTCGCTGGCCATAGATCAAAAGCAAAATGAACACAGCCCTTGACTGCGTTCTGTTACTCAGCCCCGTCTCCCAGCTGGCTAGGTATAGTTCGGTAGAGGGGGTACTGAGCTGGGCCCTGGGTCACGTGGACACGAGTCTCCCTGATTTCTTTCACCTCCATTTCAGAATACCCGTGAGCCAGGGGATATTATTTTTTTTTTTTAATTTTTTTTTCAACGTTTTTTATTTATTTTTGGGACGGAGAGAGACAGAGCATGAACGGGGGAGGGGCAGAGAGAGAGGGAGACACAGAATCGGAAACAGGCTCCAGGCTCCGAGCCATCAGCCCAGAGCCCGACGCGGGGCTCGAACTCACGGACCACGAGATCGTGACCTGGCTGAAGTCGGACGCTTAACCGACTGCGCCACCCAGGCGCCCCTAGGGGATATTATTAAGTAACTTTGAATTTGCTGGAATTACCACACTAGACCTAAAGAGCGAGCTTCGGGTTGGCTCATGAGGTTTTCCCGCCGCGAACAAAGACCACAATGCCTTCCCGTCTCTGGCACCCTGCGATGATCAGAAAACCACACTGAGACGGAGCCGCGTGCTCTGGTGGTACCCCGGCTGCGAGGTGCACGCCACTCACCCGAGGCTCTTCTGAAAATGCAGTTTCCTGTTCGGCAGGCCTCCTCCGTGCCCGGAGACCTGCATTTCTAGCAAGTTCTCCGTGCACGTTGATGCTACAGGTCCAGGAACTGTGTTTCGGTTCCAGGAACCAGGTTCTTGGTGCCTGTGTACTTAGTAATGTTTGCGATTGTTTTTACATAAAGCGTGTTTTCTTTCTGGTTAACGAAAGGCTTCAAATGTACCTGCCGTTACAGAAGGTAGTAACATGCCAGCCATCGAGATTGAGTAGTTATATTGGTTTCCCGTCTCTCTTTTATGAAATAAAATGCCGTGGGAAGAGCTCATTCCCTCCCACCTACCCTGTTTCCCTCTCTTTGTCACCCCTGTCCTGGGATTGATATATAGCTGCCAGTGCATGTTTTTGTACCCTCGCTGCACATGAACGAGCCACAAACCATCAGACACGTTATTTTGTGTTTCAGAATTATATTCTGGGGTGCGCGCGCGCGCGCACACACACACACACACACACACACACACACACACAATTTGCAGACTTCCTTTTGAACTCTTGGCTGCTTCCAGGTTGCCGTGACATGTTTTAAAACCAAGAAGGACCCTCCAATGTCAAGTGAAACTGGGATCTTTAGAGAGGGAAGCTTTCCTTGGGCTCATGGTAGGATTGGGGGTGCCCTGGGAGCACCGCACACGTTCGCACGTACACACGCTAAGGAAACCCTCATCCTGAGTTTTTGGTTATCTGGGGTCAAGTTCCGATGGGCACTCCGAAGCTGTTCTCTCGTGATGCTGGGTGGCCCCTTTCCTTTGCTCTGCTTTCCATCTGTCCGCTTTCCAGTGGCTTCCACGACCCAGGGACACGAGAGGGCAGCCATGGTGAGGACAAGACAGAGTGTGATGGTGGCTGATGGTCTCTTCCAGGAGATGACCTCATGCGCTGCGTGGATCTCTACAACCAGGCCCAGTCCAAGTGGTTTGAAGAGATGGTGACCACCACACTGGTGAGTGAGCAGAGATGTGTAAGCGTGTCGGCACAGGGACCCGTGCTCAGGAAGTCCTGGGGGTGGGGGGGGGGGGTGGGGGGGGTGCTGGCGTCCGTGAGGATGATGGAGTGGAGGTGGCCATCGAGGTGGTCATTAGATCTGCTCTACCACCAAGGTCAAGACCTCGACCCTGAGCCAGTCTGTGTGGATTCAGATCCTGCTTGGGCACTTCCTAGCTGTGTGGACACAGGAGAGGGTTGAGTCTTACTGTGTCCTCCTTGGCTGTCCTCTGAAGGGTCAGGGTCATCCAAGGATGCCCTCAGCCAAATGTACAGTGGTGCCTTTAGGACAAATAGCCAGGTTGTAGGACGCATGACCCTTCCCACCCCCAGAAGGATAAGAAGCACGTATGGAGTGGGATGGGAGGTAGTAGGTACTTAGGGAGAATGGGAGGGGAGGTCCCTGCCCAAAGGGCACAGGGAATAGGCATCAGACCCCTTTTCTTTTGCCTTCCTGAGTATTTCTTGTGAAGGGAGAGCATCTCCTCCCCAGCACCCGTTGGATTGGACAGTGAAGCGTGGTTGGCACTTGGGCCATCGGGTTGGACGAGAAGGGAGGTCTTGGGCCAGGCATTATTGTCTCCACCGCCCAAAGCTGTCCTCATCCATCCAGCACAGGACAGAAGAACTCTCTGCCTTCCCCACGTGTCAGCCCCCCAGAGCAGATTAGAGGCCTCCCCCAGGGACAGTGACCCAGTTTTCCTCCTGGTTAATCCCCTAATTAAGCCCCCCTGACTTACCCTCCTTCCCTGTTAATCACTTAGGCAGTGACCTAGTTGTGCCCAGAACAGCAGTCTGATCCCCTAAATTCCCAAGGTGCGGAACCCTCTAGAAGCCAGAGGACAAACCCTTTCTCTTCCGTTTCCCAATGGCCATCCCCCCCCCCCCGCCCCCCGCTCCCTGCTTCCCCTGACCTGGTCTCTGGTCTGCACCTCAGCACCCGGAATGGACAGAGGAGGGGAGGCTGTTCCGCAGAGGCCCAGGGACAGAGTCCCAAGTGTCAGAGGCACAGAACCTCCACACGTGACCTATTTGTCCACCTCGTCGGGGAACTAGGGCTGGGTATGCACTGGTGCAGAATCAGGAGTCCGAGCCCAACAGACCCTGCTTCGAACCCCGCTGCTCCCCCATAATGCCGCGCGCTTTGGGCAAGCGAGGCTTGTGTGTTAAAATCATCGAGGACAGTTAAGTCGCGTGTCTTGCATACAGGGCGGGCTGGGACCTGCATGGTGGGAAGGTCCCCCGAGGTGAGGGCGCACGCTCAGGGCTGTGTGGTCTCCTCCTCGGCAGGAGCTAGAGCGGCTGGAGGCGGAGAGGGTAGAGATGATTCGACAACATCTATGCCAGTATACACAGCTGCGGCACGAGACAGACATGTTCAACCAAAGCGTGAGTTCCCTGCCCGGGGCCGGTAGGACCCACGGGGCGGGGCGAGAGGAGAGCCACCCTGCGTTGGGCTGGTGAAGGTGGTCCGTGGCAGGTGCTGGAACCCACGAGCCACCTCTTGGGAGGGGCTCACGGTCTGTTCTGCACGTCCGTGTGGCTCCATCCCAAGCACGTGAGCTGGAGACACACGTGAGCTGTTCCCTTGAGGAGAGAGAAGGTCATGACCATTGAAGTACTGAAGGCCTTATCGCCTCCCCTGACAAATGTCTTTTTTTGTTTGCTTATTCATTTATTTATTTTTTAAATGTTTATTTATTTTTGAGACAGAGAGACAGAGCACAAGCAGGGGGAAGGCAGAGAGAGAGAGGGAAACACAGAATCTCAGGCTGCAGGCTCTGAGCCATCAGCACAGAGCCCGACGCGGGGCTCGAACCCACAAACCATGAGATCACGACCTGAGCTGAAGTCGGACGCTTAACCGACTGAGCCCCCCCAGGCACCCTGAGTTTATTTATTTATTTTGAGAGAAAGAGAGTCACAGAGACAGAATCCCAACCAGGCTCCATGCTGTCGGCACAGAGCCCAACACGGGGCTTGAACCCACCAACCATGAGATCATGACCTGAGCTGAAATCAAGACTCAGGCACTTAACCGACTGAGCCACCCAGGCACCCCCTCCCCTGGCAAATTTCTTACCACCTGCCTGCTCACCCCCAAAATAATAAATAACCCAGAAGTGTTGTTCAAAATCTCTAAAGCTGAAGTTCTATCTGCCATGTTCTTGGATGGTTAAGGTGGGGACAGATGGAGGAGTTCCCGGACTGGTGGCCATGGGCCACCCTGCCTGGTCACGCAGGCCTGTGGGCTGGAGGGCAGAACGGGGACAGGAGCCTGGGGCTCCCTGCTCTTGCAACCCTGCGTACAGCCGTCCCTCCCCAAGGCCTCCCTTGGGGCCCCCACGACCTTCTAGAAAGGCTACTCCGAAGGCCAGAAGGCATAAGCAGCGTGGCCCAATGGTGCTGTCCCCAGCCGCCACCTCTGACCACGTCCCTTTCTCTGTCCCTTACAGACAGTCGAGCCTGTGGACCAACTGCTTCGGAAAGTGGACCCAGCCAAAGACAGGGAGCTGTGGGTCAGAGAGCACAAGACAGGCAACATCCGCCCTGTGGACATGGAGATTTAGACGGGCATGCACGGCCCCGGGGGTCCTGCCAAGGAGAGGGGCCGGGGGGTCCCATGGAGAGCAGGTGGCCAGGGGGCCGCTGCTGAGTGCAGCTGTCCTCCCACCCACTGTCCGGGTCTGCTGAGCTGGTGATTCCAGAAAGGCGGCCCCGCCGGGAGCTGCCCGTGTCCCCAGGCCAAGAAGACCGATCCACAGCCCTACCCTTGTCTCCGAGGCTGAAGCCCCCCGATTCCTGTCCTGTGCTTGCTGCTCCGAGAACAGACTGAGGCTGGAACTTTATGGTCCCTGCTGCACCCTGTAGGGGTCACATCCCCACCCAGAGCTGGCTGCGTCACACGCTTGTGTCCCCGGAAGCCCCCAAGGCCCTGCCTCCGGCTGTGTGGCGGGCTTTGGAGGGTCATGGGAGAAAGGTCCCTGTCTCCAACCCAGGACGAGGGTCGGAATCGTGGGTAGAAGGCACCGTTCAGCTCAACAGCCCGCACCCAGAACCTCTTGCGGCCCGCCCTCTTAGTTTTTTTTTTCCCCCCGTTGCATTCTGGAAACCCACATCCTGGCTCTTCCTTTGCCACTTTTCATCGTCTGGGGTCTTGGGAATAAGGCCTGGTTCCTCTCTACCCAGACTGACCCTGCCTGGAGAGGTCAGGACGGAACTACCTCATTCAGCACATCGGCCCCAAGTCAGAGTGTTGAGTCGTGTTTTTATATTCGGTCAGGCATCTCCTGTCAGGTCTCTGGGCTGGAAACCTTCCTCCAACCCAGCCCTCGGCTGTTTCCTCAAGGAAGCTCCCGCCCCCACCCCCTCCCGGGCTCTTACTGGGGCTGGGTCGGTCCCCTGTGGGAGATGGGTTGGAATGGGTCTTTGCCACCCCCAGAGGGCTCCCCCTGCTTGTGCGTGGGGGGTGGGGGGGTGACTCTCCAGCCCCCCCCCCCCCAACCCCCATGAGGCTTTCTCTCCCTCGTGGACACCGTGCGGACATGGCAGACGGTCCTGGCTTCCAGGCAGTGTCCTGTCACCTTGACCTCTGCTTCTGCACGTTCCAGAGCCCTGCTTGGTGCTGGTGCCCCCTTCCCCTTTTGCCACCCCCCCCACCGAATTCCTGGGAAAGCCGGGTTGGTGCGTGACTTGGGAAGCTTTCAGCCCGTCCCGTTGGGTCCTCGTTCACCAGTCTCTCCCTTTATAGAAACACGGCAAACAACCTTGTGCAGCATCTAACCCTGAGAATTGGCTCCAGGGGACCCGTAGAAGTGCCCCCTGAAGGTGGGCGTGGTCACACGGCCAGCAGGGGGCAGAGTCTAGCCCAGAACCCGTGCCCTGAGAGCCCATCTTTCTTAGTTCGTTTTTCCCTTCGATTACTTTGGACGTGCAGGGTCCATACCCCGCCCCCCCCCACCCCCCAACACACACAAGGTCACGATTCTAAGAGCACAACTCGCTGGTCCCTGGGTCTCACGTGCCGGAAGTTGATGACTTCGAGTCTTTCGGCCCCTCTTTCACTGATTCAGAATTACCGCCTCACAGCTTCTAGCAGAAAGATGCTGAGTATTCTAGAGCAAGCCAGACGTTGTCGCTTTTCTTCTTGAACTGTCCCCGACCCAGAAAGGCCAGCGTGAAAGCCTTCCCCAGCACGAGAGTGTGAGAATGGGTGTGTCCCTGCCACGGAGGACCACAGCTTCCAGATCTGGAGTTGGTGCCCATGACACCAGCGACCAATTTTAGGATGTTATTTCTGGGTTTCTCTATTCAAAATGGGTGCTAGCAGTCATCGCTTTGTGGCTTAGTAAACTAATTTGTGGGTGATTTTCAAATGTTCAAAGCTAGTAAGTAGCCTTGTTACTAACACAGATATTTTGAGTGCGATACGGCTCGTTGATTTTGTTTTCTCCTTCCCGTGTGAGGATTCTTGAGTCTTCCTTTGCTCCCTGGGACAGGGGGAGCTCTCTTGCCTTTTCCAGGGGAGCCTGGATTGGGCCCCGTGTGGGCCGGTCTATTTTCCGGAATCATTCTCCCCGCCCCCCCTCCCCCACGTTGAACACGCTTCTTTTCTTTGCTTTTCGTTGTTCTCTCCTCCTCCGTTCGTCGGGAATTTAGAGAAGGCTGGGCAGTGCGCTGAGATCTGGGGACAAGACCGGGCACGGGATCTCTTCGTTTGTGTAGACTTAGACTTTTTTCACCGGGGCTCTTGCAATTCGGTGACCTTGGCATTCACACCCAAGTACTCTCTGCAGCTTTGAGGTTTCCTGAGATCCTGTTAATGCTGGTAGATCCGCGTTCATTCATTCACTCGCTCACTCGTTCACTTATGGAGCGATACTGGGCATGAGCCAGGAGAGGTGCTGGAAACGTAGCCGCATGTGAGACCGGCACTCTCTCCCCATCCCCTTTGTTCTCCACGCAGACAAGGGGCTCTTGAGAGGTCTTTCTGGACAGTGAGAACATTGCATCTGTCCCACATTCGACCCACCTGGAGCCTGTAATGAGAACACAAACCACCGCCAGTGTGGGGTCCACCATTGGATGGCAGGTGGACAGGTGGACAGTCACAAGAGTGTAATCATCTGGTCACCAGAGCTTGCAGCCCGTATCCGACTGGGATCTCAGAGATCTCTCTTGTTTCTTGTAAATAACTCTCCTCTCTTCACAAAGAGGAATAACGAAGCCCAAGGCCGGCCAGCGAGCCCAGTGATTGAAGAGCGCGGTCTGTTCACGGGGCTCCTGCCCTGGGGGGGGGAACTGAGCTTAGGGTGAAGTCTAGAATGTCCCAAAGCGAGCTTTGGGAGTAGCGTTCTGTCTCGTTGTTGCTGTTCTCTTTTGTTCTTGCGTTCGGGTTAGAAGAGGGTGTGGCCGGGCGTATTCGGGAGTGTGTCTGGAATGTTCCTGAGCACCTCCATTGTTCTCTTTCTTGGAACAGGTGGGTCCTTCTCCCTGCCCCCCGGGAAACATGGACGCACCTCGTTTGGTCAGTGAAAGCCAGATCGTTGAGAAAAGAAATATAAGACAAATGGTGTGCAGAGTAAGTCGGTTTCCACGACAGTGTCTGGGAGAAATCTCTTGTTCCTTCCTTTTTTTTTTTTTTCCCTGTCGCCTTCAATCACTATTGCAAAGCACCGGCCAGCAGAGCCATAGGGTAGCTGCGATCAAGACCACCTTGGGTCTCCTTTCTACCCTCCACCCCCCTCCTGTCGAGCCAGGAGCATTTCTGCAGTAGGAGGCCCCCCTCATCGGGGCTGGTTAGCAACTGAAGCAGACGGGAACGCTGTGCATGTGCACAAACCAGGGCTTTTTAATCCCTTTGTGAGAACCAATCGATTACTGGATGAGCGGATGGGTGCATGAACATCTCGGGCTGAGCCAAACTCCCTTCTTGGAAACACAAGCCATAAACTTCAAAGGACAGCAAACACTTTGGCTCGTTTTAAGTGATTTCGCTTCCAGCCGTGCGTGGCCTTGACAGGGAGATCTTAAACAGGATCCTGTGCTGGTGGTCGTGTAGACAGAGAAAGCACTTTAAAGATGTGAAGTGAGGTACAGATCCACATATCCCCGCCCCCCCCCAACCCCCTCGCTCCTCCAAGACCTACTGCCTTTTCTTTTCTTCAGGTTTATCGAGAGGTATTTGACGTAACAGTATCGGGGCTCATTGATGTGCAGTGAGAGTCCCCCCGGCCCGTGAGTTTTGACAAATGCACCACCAAAATCAACATAATATTTCCATCACTCCTGAAAATTCCCTGCGGCTCCCTTACGGTCGATCCACTCCTGTCCCCCTTCCCCCCACTCCCGCTGATGGGTTTTCTGATGCTATGGTGTTTGCCTTGTCTAGAATGTCGGGGAAACGGAGTTGCCGATGCGGCCCTCGCGCCTTCTTCCTCTCGGCTTAATGCTTTGGGTCACCCACGTGCGTGTGTCACCAGCGTGTCCCCTTGTCTCGCAGAGTAGCGCTCCGTTGCACGGGTGGGTGACCCACGGCCGCTTCCCCGCTTTTTGAAGCGAGTTGTTCGCGCCCGTGAGTGGTTCCCGGCCCGGGGTCTCCGGCTTGTTTGCACGGCTGCTTCCTGTGTCTCCCGAGGCTCCTTCTCCAGATGCCAGCTGTGCCCACAGTGGTTCTTTGTGGTCCATTTGAGGCTTTTGTGCAGAAAGGGGCCAGGGAAGAGGGGGGAAGGGGGCCTCCCACTTGTGTCGCACTGTCGGCTGGCAAATCCACGTACTCCCGGGGACCCTGGCTTCAACCCCCCGCCGTGGCCCCGGGGAAGGCACTGAGCATTAGGGGGTGTGGAAAGCGAACGGACAAAGCGGGGGGTGAGAACTCGGGGCTGGCTCGTCAGCGGCCTTCCCCTGGATCTGTGTCGCTTCCTTGGGCTGCAGGTGTCCGTTCTGGTCTCCCCAGGCTCCTCCAGCTACTTCGAACGCTGTCCCCTTCTTGTCTCCAGTCCCTCACCTGACACCCGGTCGTGCCTGGCCCGGGCCCCACGGGCGCCGCCGTGCACGCTGGGGTCTGGAACTTGCCCGAGAGGGGTACCCTGGCACTTCTCTGTGTAGACGCAAAGCAGAGCTAAGATTAAAGAGTTTCCTGAGCTGGTGAGAATGAGGCAGTTCCTCCCGGGCCCCTGAAGGAAGCAGAAGTCATTACCTTTTGGGTCTCATCCGCCCATCTTTGATCGCGTGTGCTGAGGTCTTCGGGCGTGAAGAACGCGTCTCTTCCCGTGAGGTTCCTGTCACTGCCGGAGCCTCGTTCAGCTGGCGGTCACATCGAGCCAGGCGTGTGCCTGCAGCCCACTGGGTGGTGGCCAGTGGTGACGGAGATAGGACCAAACCCCACTAACGCCGGGCAGGCTATGGGCGTGACCCCCAAGGTAATGACTCCACCAACCGTGTCTTGCTTAGGTCCTGCTCAGTGGAAGGTGAGCCCTTGAAGGCAACCAGGCACACCCCTCCCCCCCCCAACCCCCAGCAAACAGAAGACATTCCTGGGTCCAGGCCAGGTGAAGGTGTTGGCCGTGGAGCCCAAGTCTGCAGGGTCCCATGCTTCGTGGGCGCCTCTGGGTCGAGATGTGCCAGGAAGGACTCCCAACATCCCACCCCCGCGGGAGAATTTTTTTTTGTGGACGGTGAAGGACCCAATCCTGTTGCAACAGGCTTGGGTGGGAATAAGACGGGTGACGACAACCGATGGTTCGTTTTCCTTGACCCTTTAGATGCTGGCGCGTGGCCCTGTCTGGAGCCTTTCTGTTGGGAGGGTCCTCTGACAGAGACGGGTGGCGGTGCCCCTCGGATCTCTCTGTGTGCCGTTCCGGGGACATTGACCCTTGGTGTTTGAGAGATGTTTCTAGTAGGATTGCAGTGGTGGAATGCAAAAGGTCTGGGCTCGCAGGTGCCGTAATGGGGACGGTGTGACGTGGGGACAGAGAAGGAAAGCATATGGCGTCAGGGCAAGAGCACTGGACTGGCCCCACTTTGCTGCCTCATTCGTCCTGTAACCCAAAGTGAAGTCACATTCCCTCCCGAGACCTCTGCACTCCCCTGTCAAGCGGAGACGGGCCCTTTCTGGCATTGCACTCAGCAGACTGGCTCTTAGCAGCCACGTGGACCCAGGAACAGACATATAAAGGGACACCAGCCATCCTTGGTGACAGGGGGTCCCAAATTGGCATCACTTCCCTTCCCTTCCTTTCCCTTCCCTTCCCTTCCCTTCCCTTCCCTTTGGAAGAGGAGATGGGGGCCGGGGGCGTGGGCAGCCCTTTCACAGACGAGCACATCAGCAAAGCCCGTGACAGTGGAATTTTCTAACAAAATAAACTTGCTTATTTGGTCTGTTTTCTGTAACTTTTGCTAAATACTTTATACATTTTTAATGTTAAAAAGCTGCGTCTCCTGCCAGCATTGCTCATCCTGGTATGAATGTGTTTACCCCACATTGTATATCCTTCCTTCCTCTGGCTGCCTAGATCAGTAAATAACATCGATGTACCATAATTTATAAGTAACACTGTTGAAACTCTGATCCCTATGGAGGCTGTAACTCGCCCTTTCCTCCGGTCCCCAGGCTGCCCCCCGCCCCGTCCCCCGTAATAGCATTTGTGTGTATTAATGCTAAAGAACTAATGTTTAAAGGGTTTAAATTTTGAAGGCGTTTGCTATATATAATTGTTCTGCATTATTATAAAGCGTTTTCAGGAAGTTAAATGCTCTCTCTCTCTCTTTCTTCCCCTCGCCCCCCCTTTGGCTCTGTGTATACACTCAAGATGCTTACATTCATCCCATGTAAAGTAAACTGTCCAGAGACACTGGGGCCTGCTGGGTGACCCTCCTTCCTGGAGCCCGCTGTCACCCTCTCCTTTGTATAAATGGGCTCAGCATAACCACAGGGCACCCAGGGGTGGTGATCATTTTATGCCTGATGTCTTAGCAGAGGGCACCTAGGCACTGACCGCCCCCCCCACCCCCAGATGGGTACCACGATGCCAGACCCACGCACTTGGCCCTGCTCGGCCCCCTCCCCTGGTGCCTAACGTCCCTGTGGACAGAAGTGGCTCCTGGCTTTTGTTTCTCCCTCCCTCCATCCATCCATCCATCCAACCATTCATCCATGCGGTAATTATCGAGCATGTACTCTATCCCAAACACCACTTTAGGTCATGGGGACGCATCGGCGAGTGAGCCCTGCCCTTGTGGACCTGGCTTTCCAGCAGGGAGAGGCAAACAAAGAAGGTCGACATAATAACGAATCTAGCATGGCTGTGGAAGGTGCTAGGTGTTCGGGAGAAAGAAGAACAGGGCAGGGTGTGAGGCTGACAGTGGGTACGTCGCAGTATTAAAGAGGGCAGTTGGGGCGGCCTCCTTGAGAAGGCGGCATTGGATCGAAGGCAAGGAGGCCCGGGTGGTGGGGGAGGCAGGTGCGGGATGGTGGACGGGGACAGCTTCTGTGGGGCTTTGCTGGTCCTTGAAGGACTCTGGCTTTCACGCCGGGGAGGGGTTTCTGAGCCAAGGAGCACACGGCCTACTTCATGGCTGTGGGGCTGGCTTCACAGCCTGCCGGGGACAAGGACAGAAGCAGGGACCAGACCGGTGACCGTGCCTGCAGGAGGTGGTATCGTGGAAGTCAGGGAAGTCATCAGGGGCCGGATGTGCCGGCACACTGGAGTGGGGTGTGACAGGTGCTGACGGGACAGGACGGCCCCAGGACTCCAGTCCAAGCCACCGAAAGATGGACAGCCATTTAGTGCAACAGGGGAGCCGTGGGAGGGCCGCCCGGACACCCTCTCCACACCCCCTTTCCGGGCACCAGTGCAGATGGGGGTGCCGGCTCCGGTTCCAGGACAAGCGAGGGAAGGCCATCTTGTCCTTCAGCTCCGAGCAAGGGAAGGTAGGAGTTGGGGGTGGCATGAGTGTGGCGGCCAGGCCCCCGTGAGCGGCCAAGATAGAGCTCCTGGCTCCGGGAGGGACCGACCCGGCCTCTGGGAAGAGACCGCTTCTTTCCGTGGAGGCAAGGCCGGGATGGGGAGACACAAACGGAGGTCCTCTGGTTGGGGGGCCGGCCTCCTCCCCAGCACCCTCTGGGGCTCGAGGAGAGTTTATGGCCCCAGCTCAGACTTAACAAACCCATTCACAATACATCATCTCCAACAACTTGTTTGACTAAGGCGCATACGCATAAACTCTCCCTCTGATAGAAGATGTTTATACAGGTTTTCAAACAAACCCCCCAGGTCATGACCCCTCTCCCAACAGCATCAACACAGCTGCCTGTGGTCCTTTCCACGCGGCGGGGCCCTCCTGGGTACGACAACCTGAGGAATGTGGACCCGAAGTACCAGGCTGCTTCCCACCTGGTTCTGGCTCCTTCCTCCTTGGCCTTGGCCAGGGCAGAAGGCCCCAGGGCGGAGGGGGGGGGTCTCTGACTGCCTCCTGTGTTAACCCAGGGCCCTGTCTCCTTGCCCACCACCTCTTCTACTGCCAGGGCAACCCCAGCTCTTGCAAAAATGGAGCTTCTTAGCCCCTCACTCAGGCCTCCTTGGGAAAGGAGGTAGTTGCAATATAACAAAAAGACCCCGAACAGAGAGCCTGGCAGACCAGGGCTTTCCTTCCGGCTTTGCCGTTTAGCAACGTGTGACCCAGGCAGGCTACATGCCCTTCTGGGCTCCATTTCCTCCCTATAATATGCCTCTCCTGATCCGCAGGCCCCACGCGGACAGGCCCAGCACGAACAGGCATTTCTAATCACCTCCCCCATCTGGTTCAAGGGCAAGAGGTGAAGCCTGTGGCCTCACTTTCATGGGCTGAGGTGGATTGGTTTGTTGGTTGGTTTTTGAGTTTGGTGACTGTCCTATTCCCAACTGCTCTTGAGAACAAATGCCTCGCTATGGGATAGTGAAGTTCTAGGAAAAAAAAGAAAGGCCTTCCATTACGAAATCACATGCGCTCACAAACCGGTGGGAAAAAATAGTAAGTAAACACAGAGACGCACAGAAACACCCCCAACATTAAGGCCTCCTGAGAAATCCTCTGGAACCCCAGGGGTCAGCACTGAAAAATCTGGTAACACTGGGCCGTCATCTCGGATGACCACATTCACATGGCTTTGACCACAGGCAGCCCCTTCTGTGTGTGGTACAGGCCTTACCACCTGTCTTGTCCCTGATTCACCTGCTTCGCTCACTTCCTCCACCTGCTGGCCCCTGAAGGCAGTCTACGTTTTGATCCCTGTTGCAGATGAATAAGAAGTAACATGAATTTAGCACTGACTGTGTGCCAGGCTCTAACTGCATTGCATGTATTAACTCATTTTAGCCTCAAAATAACAATGAGGTAGATACTGTTTTTATGCCTTGTCACTCAAGGAATATTCACCGAGAGCCCAAACCTGCCAGGCACCATTCGGGCAATGGCAATGTGGCTGAGAACAAAACAGAGAGAATCCCTGCCTTCACGGAGCTTTCGTTCTGGTACAGGCATAGCACACGGGATCATTAAAAGTGAATCAGGAGGTGTACCTGAAAGGGAGGAAAATAAAGCAGGGTTTGGGGCATGCAGACGGCTGGCAGCGGGGTGCGTTGTTGTAAATAGTCCAGCTTGCTGAGAAGGTGACATTTGAGGAAAGCCCTGAAGGAGGTGAAGAATTTGAGGAGCACTGTAGGCACAGAGAGGTTAAGAAACACGCCTAGGGTCACACAGCTAGTAAGTTGCAAAGCTGGGGTTTGAACTGGGGCTGGCTCCAGAGCCTGGCTTTTAAGGGTTGCGGTATAGGGCCCAATGCAAGATGCCACTCCTGTCCCTGGGACCTTCAGAGTTTGGGGTCGGGGGGAAGACAGGCCGTGAGCCTCGTGGCTTCTGGAAAGCTGGAGTCGAAGAGGAGGCGGAGGGACGGACAAGGGGCAGCAGGGAAGGCCAAGGCTTTGGCTCTGAAGTTTCTGACCTCCTGCCCTGTCCTCCCAGAAGGCCGAGATGGATTGGCCACCTGCTGTCAGCTCTTTATTTTAATCTTGGTTGGGGGGGGGGGGTCTTGGAGCTTGCACCCCGCCCCCACCCGATCCCGGCCCCTCCTCCCTCCCAGTGCTGGGGTGAACCCGCCACACGGCCTCTCATCTGCCAGCACCTTCTCCTCTGCCTCCAGCAGCACCCGCCTCTGCAGCCAGGAGACCGCGTCGCTCCCACCCAGCCGCCCGGCCTCACCCATGGGGAACAGCAAAAGCGGGGCCCTGTCCAAGGAGATCCTGGAGGAGCTGCAGCTGAACACCAAGTTCACAGAGGAGGAGCTGTGTGCCTGGTACCAGTCCTTCCTGAAGGACTGTCCCAGCGGCCGCATCACGCGACAGGAGTTCCAGAGCATCTACGCCAAGTTCTTCCCCGAAGCAGACCCCAAGGCCTACGCCCAGCATGTGTTCCGAAGCTTCGACGCCAACAGCGACGGCACCCTGGACTTCAAGGAGTATGTCATCGCCCTGCACATGACCTCCGCGGGCAAGACCAACCAGAAGCTGGAGTGGGCCTTCTCCCTCTACGACGTGGACGGCAACGGAGCCATCAGCAAGAACGAAGTGCTGGAGATCGTCATGGTCGGTCTCCAGCGCCCCGTGGTGGGACCGGGGTCACGGGCCTGGGGGGCGGGGTCCGGGCCCCGGCCGCCGCTGCCGCCCCCGGGGTGTGGGGGTGCCCCGACGGGGGCCGGGCCGGCAGGTGGAGCGGGGATCCCAGCTCTGGGGCTCAGGGGTGCTGAGTGCACGGGAGGAGGGGTCTCCAGGGTTTCTTCTCTCCCTTCCTTCCTTCCTTCCTTCCTTCCCTCCCTCCTTCTTCCTTTCTTCTTTCCTTCCTTCCTTCCCTCCTTCTTTCCTTCCTTCCTTCCCTCCTTTCTTTCCTTCCTTCCCTCCCTCCTTCTTTCTTTCCTTCTTTCCTTCCCTCCCTCCTTCCTTCCTTCCCTCTTTCCTTCCCTCCTTCTTCCTTCCTTCCTTCCTTCCCTCCTTCTTTCTTTCCTTCCTTCCTTCCCTCCTTCCCTCCCTCCTTCTTCCTTCCTTCCCTCCTTCCTTTTCTCCTTCTTCCTTCCTTCCTTCCTTCCCTCCCTCCTTCTTCCTTTCTTCTTTCCTTCCTTCCCTCCCTCCTTCTTTCCTTCCTTCTTTCCTTCCTTCCCTCCCTCCTTCTTTCTTTCCTTCCTCCCTTCCTTCCCTCCTTCTTTCTTTCCTTCCTTCCTTCCCTCCTCCTTCTTCCTTTCTTCTTTCCTTCCTTCCCTCCCTCTTTCTTCCTTCCTTCCCTCCTTCCTTTCCTCTTTCTTCCTTCCTTCTTTCCTTCCTTCCCTCCCTCCTTCCTTCCTCCCTTCCTTCCCTCCTTCTTTCTTTCCTTCCTTCCCTCCCTCCTTCCTTCTTTCCCTCCTTCTTCCTTTCCTTCCTTCCCTCCCTCCCTCCTTTCTTCCTTCCCTCCTTCCTTCCCTCCTTCTTTCTTTCTTTCCTTCCCTCCTCCCTTCCCTCCTTCTGTCCTTCCTTCCATCTGCCCTTCTGTCCACGTGTCCTTCCATTCATCCTTCCAACCTCCATTAAAATGTGTTTCCAAACCTTCCACGGTACATACTCAGCTTCTTCCAGAATTAGTTTTAAGTCTGTAACATGTTTCCAACACACAGCAGAAGGAGGCCAGCTTTGAGGGACGTGAAGTCTGGGTTCCAGTCCTCATGGTCTTTCGTAGCCTGGGACAGGCCACTTCACCCCGGGCTGTTGGGTGGGGGGGCTCTGCTTTCACACCCACCGCCCCCCTCCCCAACCGTGTGCTCTGGACTGAGCGAGGGGTCTTCAGGCTCCTTGCTGGCCAGCGCTTCTGAAAACACACTCTCCTTCCTGCCCGCACTGGCCCAGCATCACATCATTTGCTGTAAATAATTTAGGTGTCTCGAGAATAGTCCTATTTAATAGGTGAAACTTAAAAGCAATTGCAATTGCCTTTAATGCCATCATCCAGAGGGAGAGACCGTCAGCATATCGGTATATGCCTTCCCAGCCCTTCATCTCTATATATTTAAAAATAATTTTAGGAACTATGGCATAGCCATGTATGATTTCTATCAGAACTTTCTTCAGTTACGATTTTGTTATGTTTTCTCTCTCCATGGATCCTCTTCAAAACCATTTTTAATAGTTGCTTAAAATTCCATCTTAATGGAAGTGCCATAAAAATATATATAAGTAGCCCTATATTTTTGGGCAATTCGGATGCTTCTATTTTTTCCGTATGATGTCATTTGAGGTGCTCTTCACTTGGTATCTTTTCCCTAAATCTTTTTAGTCCCCCCTCACTTACCCCACATCCTTGCTTTATTTCCCTAATTCCGTGCCTGGCGAGAGGGGAGAATGTCTCCGGCTTTTATTTCATTTTTTTGGTGCATTTGTAATCTTGTTTTCGTTTGCACGGCCCACCCCCTGATTAGGGAGAGACCATAAACCAAGTAGCCAAGAGGGCGGGCCGCGGGCAGCAGACTCTGCTTGGGCCTCCCGGTCAGGGCGGGAACCTCACTGGCACCCGGGCACCACCCACAGACAGCTCCCCTGGATTGGCAGGTGGCCTGGGACAGGGACCGCGTCCTCAGAACCACCTAGAGGGGGTCAGGCCCAGCCGTGGCCTGCAAGTTGGTTGCTCCTTGAGGAAGAGGAGGAGGGAGGGGAGGGAGGGGGGGAGGGGAAGAAAGAAGGGAGGGAAAGAGGGAGAGGGGGAGGGGTAGCAGCCAGCCGCTGAGGCCGTGCAAGGTGGTGCCCGGGTTCTGCAATTCACTCGATCGCGCGGCCGCTGCCCTGGGAGGCCCAAGTTATGGGTTCTAATCCCAGCTCTCGTGGCCTTGGAAAAAATCTCTGGGGCCCGGGGTAAGGCCTGTTCCTTCACTGAGCCCCTGGCGGTCTGTCCTCGGAGTTAGAAGCAAGGTGGGGCAGACGGGCATTGTGGCCGGTGTTTAGCAGTTGGGCCTGCACATGGTCGCCCCGGCTCAGGACAGAGAGAGGCGTTCAGGGAGCCCCCCACCCACACTTGCTGGGCCCCCCTAGGCCCTGAGTGCTGCCAGCCAGGCTCCTGCCTGGAGTGGATTTTTGCTTCTCTTGCTACAGCTTGCAAGCGGAGGGACGGGGGAGAGGGGGGACTTGGGAGGAGACTTCCCAAAGCTTTTGACCTTCCCTCCAGGCCAGTTTCCCAGGCTTACTGCCCCTGCCTCGGTGTCTCCAAGGTGCCCCCCACTCCCACCCAACACGCCTGCCTGCCCTCCAGGCCTGGACTTACTGAGCTGGTGGAATCCTAGTAACCCAGAGCTGGCAGAGCCCAGGGAGACCTGCCCAGGTCTCCCCTCCCTGTCACGGGCCCTGCTTTGTCCTACGTCACACATCGAGCTCCTTTACTAGCTCGAGTAGAGGGAGGCGAGAAGGATCCTGGAGCCTAAATCTAAATCTTTCTCTGGATCCCCCCCCCTGAGCGGAAGCATAAATGAGAGGCTTCCTGTGTCCTGGGTGGGGTGGGGGTGGGGGTGGGGGTGGGGGTGGAGGTGGGGGCTTTGGAATGTTCTTGTTGACACTCCCCTCTCCCTTCTCCAGCCTCTGGGATGCCCTCCAAGCGGAGATTCTAGAACCAAACTGCTGGGTTGGAATCTCTGCTCCTCTGCTTCTGGCCGGGAGACTTTTAGCACACTAGTTTATCTCAGTTTTTCACCCATAAAATGGGGCCAGTGACACCCACCTCGTGAGGTTGTCGTGAAGGTAACATATGAAGGTGTTTGGAAATGTGGCACGGGAAGTGTTCAACACTTCTCACCAATTCTTACCATGCGGCCAGCCCGGCTGGGCAACCAAGGTACCACATGGACCCGGAAGAAGCCGTTTGATATCCTAAAACTTCCGGGCATAAGGCTCAAGGTAGCGGATCCCAGACTGCAACCTGGGGGCTGCTGTGGGCTTATCATCACAACGCTTTTAACTTCTTCCTTTTATAAAATGAAAGTAATGTGCCTACATGGTCGGGAAATGCAAAAGGCACAGGAGGGAGAAAATAACCGACAGCCTCTTCACTTCACCACCATGTTCCCTGTCCCTTCTGAGGATCTCAGAGGTGGAGACACCCCAACCCCACTCCCGTGAATTCTGGTTCAGCAGGGCAGCCCGGGGCCTGGACATCTGCCTTTCAGTCTCTGCCATAGAGGATGCTTGGCCCCGGTGGGGGGGGGAGGGGGGGAGCACACAGGCTTCTGCTTCTCCTTCTGATGAGACCTTCGTCTTTATTTGGTGCAGGCTATTTTCAAAATGATCAGTCCCGAGGACGTGAAGAACCTTCCAGAGGATGAAAACACCCCAGAGAAGCGAACCGAGAAGATCTGGGGGTTCTTTGGAAAGAAAGACGATGGTGAATTCCCTCCCCTTCATAGCCTGTGGTTTTACAGTCACGAGTTGTTTCCTGGAGACCCCGAGAGTGATCCTTCTGGGGGCCAGTGCCCAGATAGGACCAGGGACACCTCATCCCAGCATGCATGGCAGGGCTGTCTGGGGGCTTGGAGTTGCGGGCAGGGGACACCCCATCCCAGCATGCACTGCAGGGCTGACTGAGGGTCTGGGGTCGGGGCCGGGGGACACTCATCCTGGCATGCACTGCAGGGCTGACTGAGGGCCTGGGGTCGGGGCCGGGGGACACTCATCCTGGCATGCACTGCAGGACAGTCTGGGGGCCTGGGGTCGGGGGCAGGGGACACCCCATCCCAGCATGCACTGCAGGGCTGTCTGGGGGCTTGGGGACAGGGGCAGGGGACATCTCAACCCAGCATGCACTGCAGGGCAGTCTGGGGGCCTGGGGTCGGGGGCAGGGGCCACCCCATCCCAGCAGGCACTGCAGGGCTGACTGAGGGCCTGGGGTCGGGGCCGGGGGACACTCCATCCCAGCATGCACTGCAGGGCTGACTGAAGGCCTGGGGTCGGGGCCGGGGGACACTCCATCCCAGCATGCACTGCAGGGCCGTCTGGGGGCCTGGGGTCGGGGCCAGGGGACACTCATCCCAGCATGCACTGCAGGGCAGTCTGGGGGTCTGGGGTCGGGGGCAGGGGACACCCCATCCCAGCATGCACTGCAGGGCCGTCTGGGGGCCTGGGGGGGGGGCCTGGAGGGGGGTCAGCAGAGCAGTCAGCAGGGCCCAGCTCTGCTCCCGCCCTGGAACAGAAGCTGCTGATGGGGAATGCCACCACACGCCCCTGGCTCGCCCAGCTCCATGGCTGCCTGAGCTCTCTGGGGCCGAGGGAAGGCTCTGGATGGTGGGGCGCCTGTGAAGGACATCTTCTGTCGCCAGCCTCAGCCGCCCTCGGAGTGGTGGAAAGGCCAGCAGCTCCTAAGCCAAGCGGACGCAGCGGCAGGTTTAGAGGAACTACAAAGCAGCTTTCTGTTTAAACGGGCTGCTTATCCGCCTTAGACGCTTGGGCGTGCTTTACTCGGTCTTAAGGATGCTGTCTGCAAGGTTAGGACAGGGCCGGCCGACTTCGGCTCAGTCTCCGGCCGTATTAGCATCGAGTCCCCGGTAAGTGGGATCTCGGCTTACCTGGTTTTACTCTAGGGAGTCAGTCTGGGTCCCGGAGAAGATGGAATTCGATTTAGAGTAGATTGCAAGGGATTTGCTGAGGAAGGGCCCAGGCAGGCCGGGCTCGGGGAGGAAGGAGGCAGAGGAGGCCGGGAATGCCACCAGACTGCAGAGAAGGTGGCACCGGCAGAGGCAGGTACGGCAGAGAGTGGCTTCAGGCGGGGGCTGCAAAGTCACGTGGCCACGGGGGCCCGGATGGTGAAGGGACAGAAGGGGACAGTAGGCCTACTACGTGACAGGGACTGGCAAATAGTGGTCTGATGGCTTCCTGCTGATTGCTGCAGGCCCACTGGGGCCCGCTGGGACCTCATCACCTGATTTTCTTTCTTTTTTGGTAAATTTTTTGTTTACTTATTTTTGAGAGAGAGCACAAGCGGGGGAGAGGCAGAGAGAGAGAGAGAGGGAGACACAGAATCCAAAGCAGGCTCCAGGCTCCGAGCTGTCAGCCTGACGCGGGGCTCGAACCCACAATCCATGAGATCACGACCTGAGCCAAAGTCGAGGTTCAACCGACTGGGCCGTCCAGGCACCCCACCCCCACCCCCACTGGCTCTTTAACCCCATCTGGCACATCGCTCAGGTCTGCCTTGTGTGGGGTCCCCTGTTCTACCTGAAAACTGACCCAGGTGAACATCACGGTCACAGGAGGCGGTGGTGTTCGGGGGCTGGTTCTGGATGGCCCCACTGGAGACAATGAATGCCTCACTCCACAGTTGGGCTCTGACTGTGGAAGTTTCAAGCTCTGTGTGAGGCTGATGGGGCAGCTGAGCCTTTAAAACCCAAATTTCACGACCCAGACCTGTGCAGAGAATCACCCTGAATCCTAACCCGGGAAGGCACTAAGGATTTCCAGAAGGCGCGGAACATAGGCCAATGGAAACCCAGTTCAGTTCAGCCGAGCTTTGCATGTAGCAGGTGCTGTGCACAGAAACGTAAGCAGAAAGAAGCTCCTCCTTCCAGAGGTTTTTCAACACGGGACTGCCTTCCCCATCAGACCAGGAGCTGCAGCGACCTCAGCCCCAAGCACAGTGGCACTGCCACAGCCCGAGCACTGGGAGGGGGACAGAGAGACCTCTCCGCGAGCCAGGCTCTCCCAGGGAACCACGTTTGGACCCCTCACTTGTCACTCCTCACTCCCTGGGTGGATGCTGTTTCCTCCTTCTGACAGGGATACTGTTTGCTTTGCTCAGTCTCCCAGAAGTCCCCCCCAGGGCTTGAAGCTTGGGGGCTAGGGCAATATTCTAAATATTTAATAACCCGCCAGAAGAGTCGAGGCACCGGAATGCACCCTGGAGGATCACCGAGAGGCCCAGGGCGCCCCGGGGAGGAGCTGGGTCTCTGGGGGGCGGCACCCTCGGGGGGCGCAGATACTCCGTGTTTTCATATTGGATAACGTCCGCACGGGGCGCGCTGGCCGGCGTCAGCTCGGCCGCAGCTTGAAACAGCCGAGCCTGACGGCACTCTTTTTCCCCCCTTCGCCCACAGACAAACTCACGGAGGAAGAGTTCATCGAGGGGACCCTGGCCAATAAGGAAATCCTGCGACTGATCCAATTTGAGCCTCAAAAAGTGAAGGAAAAGTTAAAGGAGAAGAAACCCTGATGCCAACTGCGCAGCCCTTCCCCTGCCGCGCACAGAAACCCGGGCATGCGCACACCTCCCCAGGGGCCAAGGGGGTTTCCCAGGCCTTAGCGTCCCTCCCGTTCCTCCCAGCCACCTCCTCTCCCTTGCCCGCCCCTTGGGGCCTCCGTGATAATCCCAGGATTGGGTCGCTGGAGTCCTACCAACCCTCCCCCACTCCCCCCCACCACCGTGTAAGCTCCTTTGTGGTTTGCTGGGTAAGCAGGTTCCAATAAATGCGAGAGGAGCTGGGCACACAGCTGACTGGTCGTTCTTGAACTGGGAGAAGGAATGATTTCTGTCGTCTCAGCCTCCCAGACCAGGATGTATGGCCGTTGCAGACACCCGCCAGGGTGGGGAGGGGTGAGGGGAGGGGAGCAAGCATTGCCCTGCTCTCTGGCAGATGGAGGGCTGCAGGGGGTGCCCTGTGGGCCTCCAACAAGCTGTTCCAGGTGGTGAGGTTACCGTGGAGACCCGCACAGCAGGGGCAGGAGGGGCCGGCTGCTCCAGAGGGTCAGGGAAGGGGTTATTGTTAGAATCACCTGCCTAAGACGCCCCTCCAGTATGAGACAAGTAGGAGCCAGCTCAAGGGGAGAAGAAGGACCTTGGGCCCAGCTCAGGGTAGCCCAAGGGTACAGCCAAAGGGCTTCAGGGTTCCTTCGCCAACCCCCACCCCGCCCCCAGCCCTCCACGAGTGAATCTGATTTGTTGGGGAGTCAGGTTGGGGGCTTTTCACTTCTCTCTGAAGTCAGGGCACCCATGTCACTTGAATTGAAAAGGAGATAGGGCACCTGGGTGGCTCCTCTGGTTAAGCGTCCACCCAGGACATCGATTTCGGCTCAGGTCATGATCTCATGGTTGTGAGATCAAGCCCCGGGTGGGGCTCTGTGTTGAGTGTAGAGCCTACAATGAGATTCTCTCTTTGCCCCTTCCCCCCACTCACAGGTGCTCGCACACTCTCTCTCAAAAATAAAAACAAAACAAAACAAAAATGCAAATTAAAACCACTCCAGCTACCACCCCATACCTGTTAGGATGGCGATTATCAAAAAAATAGAAAGTAGGTGTTGGCAAGGATGTGGATAAATTGGAACCCTTGTGCTTGGTTGGTGGGACTATAAAATGGTGCAGTTTCGGAGAACAGCTTGGCCATTCCTCAGCTTGGTTAAACAGAATGATCATATGATCCAGCCGTTCTCCTAAGCATCTATCCAAAGAATTGAAAACAGAGACCCAAGCAGACCCCTTCTCACCGCCATGCTGACACAGCATGATTCGACAGTGGCTAAAATGGGGAAGCAACCCAGGCGTCCATCAACCGATGAATGGATCGAAAAAATAGCCGTACAATGGAATATTATTCTGTCATAAGAAAGAATGAAATTTGGGGCGCCCGGGTGGCTCAGTCGGTTCAGCGTCCAACTTCGGCTCAGGTCATGATCTCACGGTCCGTGAGTTCGAGCCCCACATCGGGCTCTGTGCTGAGGGCTCAGAGCCTGGAGCCTGCTTTGGATCCTGTGTCTCCCTATCTCTCTGTTCCTCCCCTGCTCTCTCGCGCGCTCTCTCTCTCTCTCAAAAATAAACAAAAAAGAATGAATGAAATTCTAGTACATGCTGCAACATGGATGAGCCTTGAGGACATTATGCTGAGCGAGGTAAGCCAGTCACCAAAAGACAAATACCGTGATTCCGCTGATATAATTAATGTACCTAGAGTCGTCACGTTCAGAGACAGGAGGTAGAATGGTTGTGCCAGGGGCTGGGGTGGGAAGATGGGGGGTTATTGTTTAATGGGCGCAGAGTTTCCGTTTGGGAAGGTGAGAAAGTTCTGGAGACGGACGGCAGGGATGGCTGGACAACAGTGTGAATGCACTTAATGCCACTGAACTATAGACTTAAAAGTGGTTCGAGTGGCAAATTCGGTGTTATATATATTTACCCACAGTAAAAAACAGAATCACTCAAGAACTTCTAAAAAATACCTGTGTCCAGGCTCATTCAGACCAATTTCGTCAGAATCTCTGGCTCAGGCCCCGGCCATCAGTGTTTCTAGAAATTTCCTCAGGTAATTGTCATGCCAGGATTGAGACCCACTAGGCCAGACCTTCAAAGCAACAAGCAAAGTGAATGACCTACGGGGTGGTCTAGGTGAGGGAAGACACTTGCTGCCCGCCCTCTTGACCACTGACCTCTGACCTCTGTCCCCTACCCTTCTGCCCACTCCTCTTGGTCCCCGAGGAGGCTTAATGCCACAGCCCTTTCTTCTACTTCTTTTTTTTTTAAATTTTTTTTTTAACGTTTCTTCATTTTTGAGAGACAGAATGCAAGCAGGGGAGGGGCAGAGAGAGAGGGAGAGGGAGACACAGAATCTGAAACAGGCTCCAGGCTCTGAGCTGTCAGCACAGAGCCCGACGCGGGGCTTGAACTCATGAACCGTGAGATCATGACCTGAGCCGAAGCCGGCTGCCTAACTGACTGAGCCACCCGGGTGCCCCCTGTTTCTTCCACTTCTACCTAAGAACAGCTCACTGGGTCCTTCAAGGCACCAGTAAGAAACACATGTCAAAGAATCGACCACATACAAACCAAATTAAATAAACTTGTTATTTTAATGTTTAGCAAGACAAGAGCAAGCTGTGTGTGTGTGTGTGCATGTGTGTGTGTGTGTGTGTGTGTGTGTGTGTGTGTGAGTGTGCGTGCACGCGCCCACATGCACGCCATTTGCGGAGTGAAGACAGGGCAGGACATATTTACAGATGCTTTGGGGAAAGAAAAGTTCCCTCTATTCGAGGCCGGATCCCGGGTGACTCACCCGCATCTGATGATCCCAGGACATTTCTGTCCTGTGTCACCGATGAACGTGTGCTGAGTGCCTACTCTGGTCCAGCTGTGCTGGGACCCCAGCTTTCTAGGACGAGGAAAGTCAGAGACATTGAGAGCAAGGAGATATTAGGAGGATGTGTATTTTAATGACTGAACTCTGGAAAATCTGGACCCCGCCCCCCCACGAATACCCCTTTGCTTTGTTATGCCCTCGTCTGTCCTGGGGAAAGTGCCAAGAAAACCTCAATCGCCAAGATAAATAATATTTTGGGGCAATCGTTTAAAAATAGAAACGAATATTAAAAAGTCCATGACGAGCAGAATAGTCAATGAAGTCAGGATCAGACCCCGCCTTTGTAGGAACTGACCTCACTCTCAGCCTGGCCCCGGTTCTGATAAAAAGTTATGTTTATAAAGGGCCCATCCACTGTAGCTTGCGGATTATAGTTTATTTTTTTAATGTCGTGTTAAAATATCACTGATCGTGACAATCGAGGTGTTTTTCCCAGGACTGTCCGAAATCTTGTACCCAAACTGCGTTCTTCACCTGCCTCACCCTTGTCCCCACCCGTGTTGCAAAGCATCCTTGACAATGCAGTTGCCAAATAAAATACAGGATGCAGGACTTCATCTGAGTTGCAGATAAAGGGGAATACTGCTACAATACGATTATTCATGTATCTGAAATGCAAATGTAACTGACTGTTATGTATTTGAACTCCTAAGTCTGGCAACCCGCCTTGATAAATACCATACCGTCCCTCCCCCTGTTGCGTGGCTGTATCTGGTCCCCTGGCAACGTACCCGCCCACGTACACATGCATTTTGCACTCTCTAAAAGCGACACTCCAGGGAATGAACACGCGTTTCTCTAGGCCGTTCCTCCTGTGGTTTTCCTTCAGCCCCTTGACTTATGCATTCAGTCGCTGAGCCTGACTCTAATGGCCCGGACCCCGCTCAGCCTCCGGATCACGCTCCCCTCAAGGTCTCCAGCATGCAAGACTGGGACGTGAACTTGATGCCAAAGTGGCCGGGGTGCGTGGGGAAGACCGGTGACTCTGAACCGTGCTCTCGGGGAGCAGAGCCAGGGCGGTGGGCCTCCAGCCTAGATCTCGCTCTCTTCCAGAATCTCCTCCATGGTGTGGGTCAGGGTGAAGTCTCCCTCGCTGCTCTCGGACAGGCTGCTGCCCCGGGGCCAGGCCCCGTGTCCCCGCGGCGGCCGAGCGCCCAGCCCCCCCAGGCCCTGCATGGCCAGGTGCAGGAGCTGCCCACCGCCCGGCGAGGGCTGCGGCTTCTGGAGCGTCCCCTTGCCGTCTGCCTGGGACAGCTTCTTGGGACATTTCCCCAGGAATCGGAAGTTCTTCTCCAGGGCCCAGGCCCTGCAGCCGGAGTGGCGGGCGAGCAGGAAGCGGACCCAGTGCTTGCGCAGCTCAGCCTTCACCTGCCGGGGTGGGGGTGGAGGGGAGAGAGGGCGGGTCACTGCCCTGGAGTCACTCTGCCGTGTGTGTGTGTGTGTGTGTGTGTGTGTGTGTGTGTCCTCTCGGTGATTATTTACTGCATGGCTCCTACGTGTCGCCGCTGGGACACTTACCTCCTAACTGGGGATGATGAGCAGACAGAAGAAACTGGGAAGCACAGGACGCTGAGCAGGACAGTGGGGCGAGGGGGCAGAGCTTTGAGATACGGTGTTCTGGAAAGGACTGTGTCAAGGCAGCACAGGACACGTGCCTGGCGGGCAAGGTGCCCCCTCGCGAAGACAGAGGCAGCAGCAATGAACAGGGAGGGGGAAGCGGGTTTTGCTGTCGAGAAGCTCCCATTCTAGTGGGTGAAAGGGGGCCTGGAAATTCCACCAACTCCTAAAGCCGAGAGAGAACCGTCTGGCCCCTGCCCTCCTCCTTTCGAGCCCCTTTCCAAGGCTTGCAATAATATTAATAAGAAAAGCCATCATAGTTACCAGGTGTGGGGCTTTTCCCAGGAGCTCAGCAAGCCCAGGGCAATACTATAGGGCAGGGACAGATATTATTCCCAATGTACAGATGAGAAAACTGAGGCTCAAATAGCTACGGTGCCCTGATTGACTCAGGGTTGGGTTCTGAGCTTTTCACTCATCCCAACACCTTTTCCCACTGGTCTCAGCTGCCTCCTGCTCCCCCTGCTGGGTGCTCAGAGTACAAATTTGTCCCAATACGTGCCCGGCACTGCACCCACCCCACCCCACGGCACCATCACACGACCCGCCACCTCCAGGGGGGACAGCAGGAGGCCAACCCCGCCCTCTCCGGAACCTGGCTGGCCGCTCCGGAGACGTACCTCTCCATTGGCAAAGCAGTACTGCAAAGCCACGAGCAATCCCTGTAACAAAAGGAGGAGGCGGTGAGAGGTTTGACTCAGTCAAAGGTGTCCGAGAGTCCCCTGGAAAGCCCAAGGGCCCGCCAGTCCTGGGAGCTTCCAGAAGAGGCAGACGATCACAATGCTAGCACTAACCAGAGGTCGTCATCCGGGTTATGTTAACCTGGATTTCGTGGGGGTCTCTTCTCACTTTGACCCCCACCCCTCACATCAGCCCAGATGTTCGCTTAGATGCTTACAGGTGAATGACGATGGAATCCCAAAGACCCTATATTCTTCATCCAGTTGTACAAATATTGTACAAGACCGCCGTCCCACGTCTACTTGCCCACAGTGAGCCTCGGCTGTTTTGGGCCTGAATTTCATTCTTTCCTTTTGGCAGCTCACCCTCCCCTATTCCCCGGGCTTCTGGGAAGGCTGCCAGTCACGGTCCCCACGTTCCAGGATGGTCATCACCACAATAAACCAGCCCAAATGGGCATAGGGCCCAAACAGGGCCAACTGAGTTCTTTTCACTGGGAACGGAAAAAAGGGTTCAACTCTCTTCCCTGTGTTTGCCAACTGTATCCTGTCCAAGGAAGCCTGGAGATGCTCATGAGTATCTACCCAGCTGCATGGAGGGGGCCTGTCCAAGGATGATGCCAACAGAGAGAAAAGCAGAGGCTGGAGATGGTAAGATTTACAATTTTTGTTGGCGTACCTGGCTCCAGCTATGCCTGATGCTGAAACTTTCACTTATGTGAGATAAGAAATATCCCCTTCTCTTGTCAGAACATTTGTTTTCGAAAGGTAGATTGGGGCGCCTGGGTGGCTCAGTGGGTTGGGCATCCAACTTCAGCTCAGGTCATGATCTCAACGTTTGTGAGTTTGAGCCCCATGTCGGGCTCTGGGCTGACAGTTCAGAGCCTGGAGCCTTCTTCAGATTGTCTCTCTCTCTCTCTCTCTCTCTCTCTCTGCCCCTCCCCCACTCACACTCTTCTCTCTCTCACTCAAAACTAAATAAACATTAAAAATTTTTTTTTTAAAAAAAGAAAAGATAGGGGTGCCTGGGTGGCTCAGTCAGTTGGGCGTCCGACTTCAGCTCAGGTCATGATCTCACGGTCCGTGGGTTCGAGCCCCACGTCGGGTTCTGTGCTGACAGCTCGGAGCCTGGAGCCTGCTTTGGATTCTGTGTCTCCCTCTCTCTCTATCCCTCCCTGACTAGTGCTTTGTCTCTCAAAAATAATAAATGTAAAAAAAAATTAAAAAATAAAGAAAAGATAGATCATTTCATGCCAGTGGTTTCTCATCACGCCTAGATAAAATAATAGCTCCTCACCACAGAAGGGACTAAAGGCGACCTGGGCTCTGTGTCTGTGTCGCTGACTTGATCTTGTGCCCTGTTTACCCTTAACCACTGTTTTCCAGCCACACCGGCCTTCTGGTTCCCTCCAGCATCTCAAGCTAATGTATTAGTTACCTGTTGCCATATAACTTGGTGGATCAAAACAGTAAAGATTTATCACCTCACATACTTACTTTGGGCCAAGAATCTGACAGTGGCTAAGCTGGGTATTTGGCTCAGGGTCACCGTTCAAGTTACGGTCAAGATGTTGGATGGAGCCTTAGTCTTCTGAAGGCTTGACTTGCTTCCAAGATGGCTCACACGCCTGGCACGTTGGTGCCGGTGGGTGGTAGGAGGCCTCAGTCTCCCCCACAGAGCTGCTTGAATGTCCTCATGACACAGGGGCTGGCTTCCCCCAGAGTGGGGGTTGATCCAAGGGAGCAAAATAGAAACTACAACCCCTTGATGACGTGGCCTCCAAAGCCACACACAACTTCATGCCTACAATACGGTCACAAAGGTCAACCCTATTCCATACGAACGGGGACTCTGCGGGGCCGTGAGCACCAGGAGGAGACGATCCTTGGGGGCCATATTGGAGACTGACTAGCATGACTCATTCCCTACTGAGGTCCTTTCACACTTTCTGTCTTCTGGACCCTTCTTCTCTCAACTCTCTGCCTAACTGGCTTCTCAAAATCCAGGTGTTAGCTCAAATATCACCAGAGCTGTGGGCTCTCTAGTTTATATTCTTTGTGGCCCGAGAATTATATTGTTACTTGCCAGTCAACTTGGCTATTATCTGTCCTTCCCTGCCCCTGCCCCAGCAAGGCTGGAATCTTTTCACAGCCAGATCCCCAGCACTGGAAACAAATGTCTGGCACATGAGAGGAGCTCAATCATATCCATAAAAGGAATATGTGAATGAGTGAGTGAGTGAATGAATGAATGAGTTAGATTTCTGTAACTTACTCCTACAGGAGTCTTGCCTTGTACAATGTCAGACGATTTCTAAAATAGGACAGGACAGTTTCCTTTCTGTTGTCTCCCTAGTCATTTGTAAAGAATTGTGGGGGCCCCTGGGTGGCTCTGTTGGTTAAGCATCTGAGTCTTGACTTCGGCTTAGGTCATGATCTCATGGTTCATGGGTTCGAGCCCTGCATCAGGCTCTGTGCTGACAGTGCAGAGCCTGCTTGGGATTCTCTCTCTCTCCCTATCTCTCTGTTCCTCCCCCTCTCAAAATAAATAAGTAAACATTAAAGGAAAAAAAGAATGGTGGACACAAGGGTCCCAGTAAAAACAATAGGCCACCTTCACACAGCACTTCCCTTTCCAGAACATCTCTGTTGGGGAAGTCTCAGTACAGGGATACTGACTGGATGTTGGAAAATTTTTCTGGATTCACTGCTCAACTGCCAGAGGTCTGGAATCAAGGCTACTCGAGCTCATGTTGGTCTTCCAGCATTTTCTGACTCCTATGCTTCCTCATGTGATAACCACCCGAGCTGAGCTCCCTGCCACGGCTTCCCGCCCACCATGACATGAGGGTCTAGGGGGCCTGGACCGTGTGTCTGAAATACTGGACCTCCATACGTGTGCAGGACCCAAGCACTTGAGTGTTTATGGGAGGAACCTTGTAAAAAGCCAGGACTCACAAGCAAAGGACACATTTCCAACTGAAGAGTGAAGGTCACAGGGCAGGCTGACTCTCCCATCTCTGTTGAGAACATTTCTCTTACCCCTAGTGGCTGGTAAGGAGGGTCTGGTACTGGGAAAGGAGCTGACATTGTAAAGGAATTATAACATGTTGCCCTGGTTGGGGGGGGGAGGGGAAGGTTTTATGCTTTCTTATGGAAGCTAAAAGTCTAGCATGCTGGCTATCCCGATGTCACTTTGGACTCTGCCCGTCAGTGCGGGATTTTCTTTCTCTTATGCACCCCATATTCCGTGGCTATAGCTCCTAAACAGGGGCACAGTGGGACCAGTTTATCACTGTCAAACACACAAGTTCATTGGAGGCTCACAGCCGCCCGGTGCAGTTAGCAGGGCTGGTCATGCTTGCCTCTGGACATATGATATCAGAAGGGTGTTAGAATTCTCACAAATGACTTGGCTAAAATAGGATTCCACATCACAAACGTGTCCTTCACGTCTTCGGGTTCTTGGGTCACCATTTTAGGAGCCTCCTGGCATCCAGTTAACTCTCCTTCCAGATAAAGCAAGTGAGAAGGGAGTGGTCCCACAGAAGAGACAATGCTCACTCCCAATGTGACCACCACTGGGCAGTCTTCCCAAAGATCCCTTGAAGGTGAAACTCCCTAAAGATGGACGCTTGGGGGCGCCTAGATGGCTCGGTCGGTTGAGCTTCTGACTTCGGCTCAGGTCATGATCTCACAGTCTGTGGGTTCAAGCCCCGCGTCGGGCTCTGTGCTGACAGCTCAGAGCCTGGAGCCTGCTTCCGATTCTGTGTCTCTGTCTCTTCCCGCCCCTCCCTCACTCCCTCTCTCTCTCTCTCCCCCTACTCTCTCTGTCTCTCAAAAATAGATAAACATTAAAAAATTTAAAAAAAGAAAAGAAATAAGCACTCGGAAGAGTGAAGGACCCTCCAAGCAGCTGCTAGGTTCATGCCAATTCCTGCCGATGCACTGAGATGGGACCCACCGGATTTGCTCCCACACCTCTGCCCACCCACACTCTCACTTCTGCCTGGCCACAGGGAGGGGAGCCGTGCAGGGGTGCTCAGAAGGAGGGAAGTCTCTGCGCATGCACAGACCCTCTCAGTGTGCTTCCTGCCCCAGTCTGCAGGGCCACCCTGGTTCCTCACGTCCCTCAGCAGGTGCAGGGTGAAGGGCAGAGCTCCAGCTGCAGGACCAAAGGATCCAGCGTGGTGGCCAGTGTCTAGAAATGGTCCCAAAGATCTCTCCCTTCCCTGTAGGCATATGCTACCGCTCACAGGAAGTGTTAGACCTGGTTTGTCCCCTCCCCTCGAATCTGGGATGACCTTGTGACTCTTTCTGCCAGTACAACATGGTGGAAGAGATATCCTGGGATTTCCAAGCCTACACCTTAGGAGGGTTGGAAGTGTCTACTTTCTCCCTCTTAGAACATTTGCTTTGGGGATGCTCTGAGAGGCCGGCTGCCCGGTTAGGAGATGCCCAAGATACACGGAGGAGAGCTGAAGTTCTGTGATTAAGAGCCTCCTCGGAGCCCCAGCCAACAGACCGTGTCAACGTCCAGCTACGTGAATGGGTCATTTTGGATGTTCTGACCCAACCGAGCTTTCAGATGTGCTCAGCCCCGTTCAAAACCTGCATGTATCCAAAGTATCACCCTGCTGAGTCCAGGTGGCCCAGCTTATAGATTCATTAAAGATAACACGGTTCCTTGCTTTAAGCCATGAAGTTTTGGGGTAGTTTGCCACATAGCAAATGATGGCTCCCTTGCCAGACGGGTCTGATAGGCTGATTCTTCCTCAAAATCTTCCATAGCTCCCCATGGCTGTCTGGTCTTCAGACGGCCTTGAGTGTGTGAGATCCCTGGTTCATATGACCAATTGAGCCCTCAGAGGAAGAAAGACCATCAAATACTAACTGACAGAACAGCTGTCGCTTCTTGCTTTGTTGTTGATGTTTCTAATTTGGGATTACCTTTTTTAAAAAATTCTTTTATTTATTTTTGAGAGACAGAGACCGAGTGCAAGCAGGGGAGGGGCAGAGAGAGAGAGGGAGACACAGAATCCGAAGCAGGCTCCAGGCTCCGAGCTGTCAGCACGGAGCCCGACGCGGGGCTCGAACCCACGAATTGCAAGATCATGCCCTGAGCTGAAGTCGGATGCTTTAACAGACTGAGCCACCCAGGCGCCCCTGGGATTACCTTTTAAAGAAGATTAAACTGAACAACATAAAACCCCAAATTATTAAAGCTTAGCCGTTGAAATCCCCCAAAAGATTGAAATAACTTAAACATGGTTTCATAATGAAAAAAAAAAAAAAAAAAGGTTAGCAATGGGTCCTGTCTCAGCTCAGAGCCACAGCTCTAACAGGAGAGAGGAGCCATCATCCAGCTGCCCAGACGGCATGCCCCAGGCTGTGTCCCTGGCCTTTGGTGAGCCTGCAGTGGGCTGGCACATTCTCCCTGCTCCGTCCTGGAATCTTAGCACCTGGCTCCACCTGGTGGCAGTGGCTTTAAGACTGCGATGCAGAGGGGTGCCTCAGTGGTTCAGCTGGTTCAGCGTCCGACTTCGGCTCAGGTCACGATCTCGCGGTTCGTGGGTTCGAGCCCCGCGTCGGGCTCTGTGCTGACGGCTCGGAGCCTGGAGCCCGCTTCGGGTTCTGTGTCTCCCTCTCTTTCTGCCCCTAGCCCACTCACACTCTGTCTCTGTCTCTGAAAAATGAATAAACCTTAAAAAAATTAAAAAAAAAAAAAAGACTGTGATGCAGGGATTGGGGGGCGTCTGAATCTGACATCAAGCCTCTCAAGTGAAATTTCCATTATTGTACTTTTCAACTCCGGAATTTTTCCAGATTGGTTCTTTATTTATATATATATATATATATATATATATATATATATATATATATATAATTTTTTTGTTATTAAAAAATTATATATATATATAATTTTTTTGTTATTAAAAATTTTTTTAACGTTTATTCATTTTTGAGAGACAGAGTTAGAGTGCGAGTGGGGGAGGGGCAGAGCGAGAGGGAGACACAGAATCCGAAGCAGGCTCCAGGCTCCGAGCTGTCAGCACAGAGCCCGACACGGGGCTCGAACCCACAGACTGTGAGATCATGATCTGAGCGGAGATCAAGAGTCAGACACTCCCTCGACTCCGCCACCCAGGTGCCCCAGATTGGTTCTTATCTTATCATTTCTCTCTCTGTGCTGAGATTTCCTGATCGATACATCTTTGTCATCATACATACATTTACTTCTTAAACATGGTTTCTTCCAATCCTTTGAACATATATTTTTTAAAGATTCTATTTTTAATTAATCGCTAGCCCCAATGTGGGGCTCAAACGCACAACCCTGAGACTGAAAGTTGCATGCTCTACGAACTGAGCCAGCCAGTCACCCCCGAACATATTTATAATAGCTTCTTTGAAGTCTTTGTCTAAGAGAATTCTCAGCAAGTTGCTATGGACTGATTTTCTTTTTCCTGAGTACGTGTCATACTTTCCTGTTTCCGTACTTTCCTTTTTGTGTTCAAAACTGGAAGTTTTAGATCATATATTGTAGCAGCTCAGGAATCTGGTTCCCTACTCCCCACTCCCTGGGTGGTTGCTGGTGTTTTGTTTGTTTAGTAATTTGCCTGGACCGCCAGTTCTGTGACATCTTTCTCCCCTGGGGCACACAGCCACTGATGTCTGTGCTCCTTTCAAAAACTTTTGGTTTTGTGTGTAAGCCTGGCCTCCTGGCCCCGACTACTCACTGATTGGTCAGAAGTTGTGCTCACCCACCTTAAGCCAAGAAAGCTTCCACACCCTTTGACAACGGATCTGTGTGTGGCCTGGGGGGCCAGTTCCAAGTTTAGACGGTTTATAAGTCTTCCGTGGCTTTTATTTTCCACCTCCTGTGTCTACTGGGTGTGTGTGTGTGGGAACTCAGCCAGCAACGTGTCGATATCCTCTCTGGTCTCTCCCGAGTGTGTGTACAACCTTGTCCATGTACACAAGCCTCCAGCCCCCAGAGAGATATGTAGAAGCTGATCAAGGCTCATGACAGGTGTTTCATTCCTCAGATCCCCCTGTTAGAATTCTGGCTAGCTCACCAGGCTGTTTCTCGTCCCAGTTAGGACCACCATGTCAGCCTATGATATTGTCATTCCTCGATCGTTTGCCACTGAGATCACTGTTGTATCTGACAATGGCCAGGGGTGTGGGCTTTTTCCGCTTTCCGATTGATCTACATTGGGTCAGCCCCTCTCTGCAGTGAAGTTCCTTACTGACAGAGACGAGGTTGGAGAACAAACACACTCGAGGCTAAACCAACAGACCCCACTGTTCTCACTCAGCTTCAGTCATTTTTCTTGAGTAAACCCTTCCCAACCTTTTGTATGCCTTTGGCCGGATTCCACGGTGCTCCAATTTTATTGTTGCTTTTGGGGGAGGGTATGTGCCACGAGCCTCTCTTCTCCATTCCAGAAGTCCTGCCCTATATTAGCATTTTAGAATGATTAGTCCTGAGGTTACCACTCTATGGGACCTCTGCTGCCAACACTACTTATGGTGGTCACTTGCATCCATGGCCTTGGCTACCGAGCCATGCCTCTCAGTATCGGTGCCCCTGTGTGGTCTCCTCCCCTTCAGTCCAGGCTGGGTCTGGGATTTGCTTTAAGTGTTAAAACGCACTGGAAGTGTCAGGCTTAGGCATATAAAAGGCCTGGAAGTCCCTGTTTTTGTGCCCTTGGGAGCCCTGAACTGCCACGTAAGAAGTTCCAGCTTTCCTGCAAGGAGGACCACGGAAAAAGAACATGTAGTGAGAGAGAAGCCCTAAGACGATACGGAACTGAGGAATGTAGCTGGCAGTGAGAAATGAAGCCCCAGAAATTCGACCCAAATGAAGCCACTCCAGCCACGTGAGCCTTCCCGGTTCAGGCACCAGACATATGAGTGGCGAAGCATCTTGGAAGTTCCAGCCCCGGGCGACACGCATGGAGCAGAGGTGAGCCATCCCAACTGTGCCCCACCTGGAATCCTGGTCCCCAGAATAATGAGAAATAATAAAAATCATCACTGTTGTGAGCTACGGGGTAATGAATAGCCCATTTAAGGAATGGATACCCAAAATATCCAGGTGAAGGAACCACGGCTGGCCTTTTGGCTCTCGTTTCAGCCCCATCTGACACATCCTGACATGTCTGTCTAGGTTCAAGAGCCTCCTGGTCTCAACTCACTGGTTCCTACCAAGTGGTGTTATATTCTGAGTGTGTCACCTGAAGCATAAACAACGTTCGTTTCGTACAGTGCCCTGCGGAGAATCCAGCAAAAATAGACACTTAATGAAAGGCTTCGCGTTGATACTCACGGTTAATATGGTTGTGAGATACACCAACTCTTACCGCCCAGGAAACAGAGCACTTTTTGCTTCTTAGTCACTGAGTCACGCTGGCAGGATCAAGGCAATGCTTTTGGTCCGCCCACTCTTCCAGTGCCAAAGGCCCTCTCATAGAGCCCACTGGCACTACGGCTTCATTTACATCCGTGGGCTTTCTCAATTCTGAGACTGCTGGGGTCAAGAGCATTTTGTTTTCACCACAGCACAGGAATCCTGGTTCAGACGCCTACTTACATGGAAGGAGCTCAGAGTCAACTGAATGAAGAGTCGTATAAGTTTTGAAAATCCTTCGACTTGATCGTCAGTGATGAAAGAGAAGAGAATCTCGTGAACGCCCAACAAAGGAATGAGGACCAGCGTTGACTTTGCCAACCTGCAAATGAAAACCAACAACACTGTCACGAGGACCGCACTGGGAAGAGGCAACGTTTCCCACTCTTCTGTGTGTGACTTTATGGTAGCTCTTATCCTACTGCTAAATAGTTGACCTTCCAGTTTGTCTCGTTGGCTACACATGGGATGTCTTGAGGGCCAGTGTGGTCTTCGTTACTGATGCACCCCTCCACCTGACTCGTGGCCAGACGTTCAGAAAACAAACATGAATTGAGTGAATGGATGAATGGATGGATGAATTCTCCTATATAGATTATGATGTGTCTATCATCATCTATAAACATCAGATTATGTTTTGCCTGATGGATAGATTTCCACGTGCATGGCTGTCACCTTGGGACACTACAGCACTACCACATTTGACAGATTTCCTGTTACCTGATTACCTGGCTAGCAGGTGCCTCTCTTCCTTTCTCTATTCAGGACTTCCAATGTCAGTGCTTTACTGAACCTGAGAAGGGAAAGAAACTGGCATGTCTGGGGTCCCATAGCTACTAAGTGACAAATCCAGGCCTGGAAGTAAGATTTCTGACCTCACACTCACACCCTTCACATTCCATGGAGGGCTTGACCGTTAGCCTCCATGCTGCCCCTCAGCCCCAAGACAGCAAGGGCTGCAGGAAATGAGAGACTGATCCTCCTCATAAAAAGTGCTGTGTGGAAGCTCCTGTTGTATATACTCTACGTAAAAAAGACAAACATTCCTTTGTACCACCCACGTGCAAAGTGCACAGCTGGGGCCCAAACATTCCATACCACATACCGGTGGTTCCCAAACATGGTTTACCATTAGAATTCCTTAAGGAACTTAAAAAGGTAGATGATAGATGGATAGATGGATGGATGGATGGATGGATGCATAGATGGATAGACAGATAGATAGATGGATAGGCAGATAGATGGTAGATAGATAAATAGATAGATACATTGATGATAGGAAGATAGATAAATGGATAGATATATAAGAAGATAGATGATAGATGGATGGATGGATGGATAGATAGATGGATAGACAGACAGATAGATAGATAGATGGATAGGCAGATAGATGGTAGATAGATAAATGGATAGATACATTGAAGATAAGAAGATAGATAAATGGATATATATATATAAGAAGATAGGTGATAGATAGACATATAGATAGATAAATGGATGGATGGATAGATAGATAAATGGATGGATAGATAGATAGATAGATGATAGATAATAGATAATAGATAGAGCCAGCTAGCTTCCTGGGCCCTGGTATCGACCTCCTGAGTCAAAACCTCTGGATGTCTGGTCTTGGGAATGTGAATTTTTAAGGCATTCCTCATGGGATTCTGATAAGCAGCCACATTTGGGAACAACTGCTTTTCAGTACTGAGATTAATTTAAAACTAACTACATTAGCAAAAGTGACTCATATGCAGGGTACAAACAGAGCTACTGTCTTGTATACACACATTGGAAAAAAAAGAGTTTCATCGTAATGACTTTTAGCCCAAATCACTTGTCTTAAAGGGCCAGACTTGGAGAAATCTCTCCCCTGCCGAAGGCCATGGACTTAAACATGTCGGAATGTCAGCAGCTCCTGGGCAGTATCCTCAGGAAGGTTTAACTGTGCCCAAGAGAAAGTGCTTAGTATGGATCCTGTACCCGTGAGAGCCATTCGAGTGTAATGTTATCAAGAAAACAAGAAAACCCTCACCTTTGTGCCCCGAAAAGACCTAAAGCCCGTTAAAGAGCAGAGGGGACGCCCCCCGGGCCCGTGGTCAAGAGATATCTGTGTTTTAATTTCCAGGAGTATTTTTAAAATGCTTGGGTCAGACAATGGCGAAATGGTGGCCACAGGGTGTATCTGTCCTGCAGACGGTTTTTACTTATGCGAAGAGGGTGATTTTTGTTATCGGAGCCATCTTTAAGTAATAAGTAAGGAGGGTTTGAGCAGAGGTCCAGATTTCCGGCTTCTTTTGAAAAGTGGGAGAAGCTGGCTCTACGGGGCCCGAATTCTTGCTTGGTGACCGTCGGCTCTGGCCTGAGGGTGGCTGTTTCTTTCTAGAGGGAACATGTGTTGCAGGACGTGCAGCCGGTCTGCCCCGCTCACCCACAGTTCCTCGCCTGGCCCCCGAAAGCGTCTCAGTTTGCCACCCTCGCTCCGGTCATCTGGGTTTCGAGGACACATACTTACATACTGAGTGCAGATCCGCATCTCACTCTCAAATCATTCTCGGGGCCTCGCTATGCCATTACGTGCTTTGAATAAGCTCCTTATTTTGGAATAATCTTGGATGTGTGGAAAAGTAGCAAAAATAGTACAGCGAGTGCCCACATACAACTTCACTGTTTCCACTAATGTTAGTCTTGTATTAACCACAGACCATTTGTCCAACATTGGTATGTGACTAACAACTATACATCCGGATTCCATTCGGGTTTCACCAATTTTTCCCACGGATGTCCTCTGCACGTGCCAGAATCCTGCATTTAGTACGGGATGATCTTTTAAAAAATGACATCTTTTTTACGAGGTTTTGGTAACGACCAGATCCATGGATGTCAAGGGATTTCCCGTTCCTCACCTTGCTCTGACTTCTGCTTAGACAGAACCCCGTGTGTGTCCTTGGTCGAATGGAAATCCATAAATGTCTTTCGCCGTTTACGCTTGTGAACCGTATTTATGCTCATTTTTTCATCTACGGCCAATTGTTTATTTAAATTGTTTGGCTTATTGCAGTCCGTTAGCCATCCAGCAAATATTTATTGAGCATGAGTCAGAGCAGTGAGAGAGGAAGAGTTGCCATCAAAGAGAGCACAGGCCAGTATCTGGGCCTGGGTTCAAATCCCGGCACCGTCAATGACTGGCCATGTAGCTTTGGGCAGACTATTTCACCTCTCGTCTGTAAAAACAAGGGTTCTACAGCTGATAATAAGAAGTGCTGAAACCATAATAAGATATTATTTATTAATAATAATACAGTCATTTTTAAAGATGAAATGACATGTAAACCCTCAAAATTATGGTATCTGACACTCTCAGAGAGAGGAATCTTGCACTGTTGCTGGGAATGCAAACTGGTACAGCCACTCTGGAAAACGGTGTGGAGGGTCCTCGACAAATTAAAAATCGAGCTACCCTACGAGCCAGCAATTGCACTAGTAGGTATTTATCCAAGGGTACAAAAATGCTGATTCGAAGGGGCACATGCACCCCGATATTTATAGCAGCGCTATTGACAATAGTCAAAGGATGGAAAGAGCCCAAGTGTCCATTGACTGATGAATGGATAAAGAAAACGTGGTGTATACATACAATGGAATACTACTCGGCGATCAAAAACAATGAAATCTTGCCATTTGCAACAACATGGATGGAACTAGAGTGTATTCTGCTAAGCAAAATGATTTCACGCATATGTGGAATTTGAGACAAGATAGCTGAACATAAGGGAAGGGAAGCAAAAATAAGGTAAAAACACAGAGGGAGACAAACCATAAGAGACTCTTAAATACAGAGAACAAACTGTATTTTTGTTGCTGAGGGGGTGTTGGGTGGGGGGATGGGCTAAATGGGGGATGGGCATTAGGGGGACGCTTGTTGGGATGAGCACCGGGTGTTATATATAGGGGATGAATCACTAAATTCTATTCCTGAAGCCATTATTAAACTAAATGTTAACCAACTTGGATTTAAATTTAAAAAAATAAAGAAGCCATCCCCGCCCTGGGGTGCCTTTGTAGCCTCAATGATCAATTTTACTTCCATTTGTGACTTTTTTTTTTTGTCTTTGGTTGCCTGCTAGAAAGTCTTTTAAGAGAGGGCTCTGGGGTCCAGCAGGTTAAGAAATAATTCTCCTTTATAAATTCGTCAAGAGCTCTGCCCACACACTACACACAGAGTTAAGACGGGTCCTCCAGGGGGACAGTCGCCTGAAGGCTGGGAGCCACACAGATCAGAGACCGCGCTGATCGTCGGCAGGTGTCTGTCCACATTCATGGGGCCTGGGTCAGCTCTCCTGCTCCGGGCCAGGCAGGGGGACCCCGTAACGTTCCTCCGCCTGAATGGTGGGAGCCCAGAGACAGAGCTAGGACTACAAAAGTTCCTCCACCTCCTAGCCACTTGCCTTTTTGGCAAGACCTAAATATATTTAATTTAAACCTTCCTAAAATATACTCCTGGAGGGGGCCAAATCTTGAGAGCCACATTCTGAAAGTTCTCAAAATCTGGGAGAGGTGGAGGCAGACCCATTTCTACCAGAGTTTGGACAAAATGCCCTGGGTCCCTCTGCCTCTTCCTCCCCACCCTGGCAGAGGATGACAAAAGAAAACAAAGCTGGAGGGGGACCTGGAGGGGGAGGGGGAGACCCCTCCAATGTAGGGAGAGGGCAGTGTGAGCTGGGGGTGCTGATGACCCACCGTGGGTGACGGAACTTAGAAATGAGGGTGTTAGCGCTGTTGGGAGAGAAAAATGGGCAATTGCCTCATCGACGTTGGAGGATTCTCCAGCCCAGGCGGTAAAGTAAGGTGGCCCGGTGTGCCCTGAGAGACAGGGCCTGGATTTTTGCTCATTAATGAGCACAAGCTACTTAATTGTACTGTACTCTGCACGGAGACAGGGTAAGTAAAGGGAAACTGATGGCCAACCAAAATGATGGAGAAAATCACCGAGAAGTGAGAAGTCCCCTGGACTTACCCAGCCCTACGCGTGGAGACCCTGGGGGAATGAACCCTGCTCTCGCCAGGCAGGTGGCTGCTCACAGTCGGTGATCCTTCCCACCGACCACCCTACTCACACCAGCGAGACTCTGGTGACCGCTTTGGATTTCTGGATCGTTTGTTGCCAATGGAGCTAGGAGTGACGGCACCAGAAGGAAGCTTCAGCCCACCCCTGCCTTCCACGGTCTCTTAAGAATGAACAGTTGTAGAGTCCGGTTTATGTATCTGTCTCTTGTGAGTTCAGTTGGTGTGTGAGTCGGCCCTCTAAAGTCTCAGCCACTTGGGGACACTGATAGGTCCCCAGCTCAGCCGCCAGGTGGTAGCAAACTTGCCAAGGTGAGGTGGCTCACCCTGGGGGGCCTCCAGGTGGCCCTGCACCCAGGTTCCTCTTTTCAAGCTTTATCCTTGAAGGAGAGTCAGGAAAGGAAAAGAGAACCTCCCAGATAGATTGTGTATGTCAGACAGGTTATCCCTTCTTCCCCCAAAATAGCTGTCCTGAATCATTGCTTGGCCATGAGGGTCTCCCCGGTATCTTGATTTACGATTCCCTAGATCACTGGTTCCCAATCAGTCAATGAGCTTCAGGGATATTCAAGACAATCCATTTGGTATTAGGAGAAAATATAAGAAGGAAAGATAATGGGAGTTCTATGTGCTAATATTTAATCTATCCTTTATAATTTTCTCTTTTTTTTTTGTATTTTATAATGTCCATATTAGTTCAGCAGACCATGTGTACATATGATGAGAGGCATGCTTAAAATTTCTTTACCGAAAAAGATGCATGATCAGAAAAGTTTAGAGACCACCATCTTGGATAACTCCAAAGGAGACCTTGCAAAAAGGGGTTTTGAGGCTGCTTAGAAACACATCTGCCACGGCCCCACCAGAAAATTCCATGCATTATTTCACTAGGGCATCTGAGGCAGAGGTCCTGCACTCTGTGTATCAAAATCTCTTGGGGAGCTCCATAAGGAGTCCACATGGTGGGGGAGGGGGGGGCCCATGTCGCATTTACTGAGTCCGAATACCCAGTGGGGAGCCTCACGAGTCTATCCTTTAGGCTGGCTGTCAGGTGACGCTTACAAGCAGCCAGAATGGAAAGTTACTGCAGGGGCGCTGTGGGTCTGGAGCACGGGGAGAGCCCCAGTGGTACATGGCGGGCTTTGGGGCCACCAAATAGCAGGGTGCCGACTCTCAGTCTGCATGGAGAGTGGTGTCTTGGGATCTGTCTGCTCCCTGATCTGTCTGTGGGGAACGATGTTCTCTTTCCAGTTTCCCAGATGCCCCAGTGTCCCCTGCACCTGGTTGGTGAGAGGGCTGCCCCCCCTGAATGGACCCTCAGTGGGCGGACTAGAACAGCTCTGACTATGCTTTTGGACCTCCACCCTCACAGAACAGTTGGAGGCTGAGCCTTGGGAAAGGGCCAAAGAAACTTTGAGCCACTTAGAGTCTCCACCAGAGGCGCCAAGAGAGTCGGTGTGGCTCTGTGTTGTCCAAGCCAGCCCAAGTGCTCTGGGGATAAGGGTGTTTGCAAAATATTTGGGCCAATTATAGCATATATTTTGCCAGTGTGGAACCATGCATGTTTACCCTTCGGGACCTCCTGGAAGAAGGGTTTTAAGCAGATAGGACTTGGGGTCTGGATCTTGGGCAAACACCACTCGCCACATCTGATTAGACTGAGAACCCACATCTATGACCTTCAGTCCTCCAAACAGGCAAAAGATGGGTCTCATGTGACATTCCCATTCTCCACACCAGAAATCAGACCCAGAGAGGCCAAGTGACTTGCCCAAGGTCACTCAGAGAATCCGGAGCCGTGGCCAGCACCAGCCTCCCTGATGCATGTTCACCAATATACTAGTCCTTGGGGTTGGAATGTGTGGTCTTTGCAGACTGGGTCTGCATAGTACCTTTCTTTTGTTCCAAGCTCAGTGCCAGGCACATGGTAGGCGTTCATTAAATGTTTGTCAGCTAAGGGGCGCCTGGGTGGCTCAGTCGGTTAAGCGTCCGACTTCGGCTCAGGTCACGATCTCGCGGTATGCGAGCTCGAGCCCCGTGTCGGGCTCTGTGCTGACCGCTCAGAGCCTGGAGCCTGTTTCAGATTCTGTGTCTCCCTCTCTCTCTGCCCCTCCCCCGTTCGTGCTCTGTCTCTCTCTGTCTCAAATATAAATAAATGTTAAAAAAAAAATTTAAAAAAAATAAAAAATAAAAAATAAAAATAAATGTTTGTCAGCTAAACAGGAAAACCACCTTCCCAGCACATGTGGGTCAGGCCCCATTCTAGCCTTAGAGAGAAACAGAGCTCTGGCTGTCCCCACTCACATCTCTGCCTATGACCTGCCACGGGGACTAAAATCCTTACCATTAGAGCCCCTCCTTTGGCTCAACCAAATGGCTCAACCACCCATTCTTAGGTGCACTTTAAGCTTCCTGCTACAGGAAATGTGTACCCTTGACTACTCGCTTCATTTCCACGGGGCCAGAAGGTCCTCAGCAGTGGCAAAAACCCCACACGACACCATGACACCTTTTAAGAGGGTCTCTTCCGGATACTCTTATCTTAGGAGATAGACATACTGATGTAACTCATGCCCCTCTTCCCAGAGCATTAACCAGGACAGCCCGAAGGGGTCAAAATAATCTTGGAGCATTGGGTACTGACCTCAGGCCACTCACCTGTATTTATAATCTCTGAAGCACATTTGATGGGCTTTGAGCTTAGAAATGAGAAGCTTGACAATTTTCAGGAAGATGAAGAAATTGACCTTGGGGGGAAAAAAAGCAGATATGGGTAAATACATGATGGAGTCCATGTGGTTATGAATATCAAGGTCATCTGGGGCCTGGCCATTGGATCCTTATCCAGATAAACCAGGGGAAACTTGGCAATTGGCCATTCGGGTAGTATGTGCCTGTGGTCATCCACACTCTTCCTAGGGCCATCTTGATACATCCATAGATTATTTTATTTAATCCTTATAAGAATCCTCTGAGGAAACCACACTATTTTTATGTTGTGATACAATGAGAAAACAGAGGCACAGAGGAACAATTACAATTACCAAGTTCGCACAGCAGGTAAGTGATGGAGCTGGTACTTACACACAGCTTTACCCGATAATTACCTTTCCTTCCATGAAACAGAAAACTCACTGCCTCCCTTCTGTAAAGAACTCCAGCCCTATTGGTATCTAACCTGAGATCTTGTTGCTGCCATGGAATTTATTGGAAATTACATGTTCCCCACTCCCTAGACTATATTCCACACCTGTCATGGGTTGGGAAAGTTCATCCCTTTGTTGTCAGCCTTGGTAGAGATTTTTAACTATGTGTGCCAATTCTTCAACACTGCTCCCTTCAAAAGGCAGAGCCTAATTTCTCCCTTCCCTCTGGTATGTGAGCTAGACTTAGCTGTGTGCATCTAATGAAAAGAATATGGTGGACAATTCTTCAACAGTGCTCCCTTCGAAAGGCAGAGCCTAATTTCTCCCTTCCTTCTGGTACGTGAGCTAGACTTAGCTGTGTGCATCTAATAAAAAGAATATGGCGGAAGGGATGCTATGTGACTTCTGAAGTTAGGTCCTCAGGAGCATGGTATCCACCTGGTTCTGTCTCTCTTGCTCTCTCTTTCCCTCTGGGGAAAGTTAACTGCCATGTTGTGAGGACACTTCAGCAGGCTGTGGAGAAACCCACATGGCAGAACTGAGTCTTCCTACCAACAACCAGCACCGCTTACCAACCATGTGTATGAGCCACTGGGAAGCTGATTCTCCAGCCCCAGTCAAGCCATCTGACGGCCACAGCCCTGGCCAACACCTTGACAGCAACCACGTGAGACATTGTGGGGCTCTTGGAGAGGTAGAAGGGCAAATATTTGAGTGTGGGTAGGGCTTGGAGAATGAGAACAAGAACTGTGAAAAGTGAGGCTGGAGTAGGGGTGGAGAACCAGCTCCTGCACAGTCTTCTCAAGGTTAGAGGAAGGAGTTTAGGTTTTCTTCTGAGAGCAATGGAAAGCCGGTGATGAATCTCAAGCAGGTAAGTTACCCGATGAGATTTATATTTCTGAACTTCAGAAAGATCATTTTAGAAGCTGTGGGAAGAATGGATTAGATGAAGGCAAAATCAGAGGAGGGGAGACTAACGGAGAATCAGAGGAGGGGACGCTAATCGGAGGAAGATGATGGAGAGATGAGGTAAAGCCACAGCCATGGTGCATCAGTGATGGGAAGTAGGAGAGGGATTCGAACTTTCTAAGGAGCTTGAGTCAAATGGCCTTTGTTAGTGGTTGGATGTGAGGTCCGAGATGACCCCAACATTTCTCGGCTGATCTCAGATGTACAGTATTACCATTCACTGAGAATAAGCACATGGAAGAAGAAGAGTGGTGTGGGGAGAAGAGGGATGATTCCAGCTGTTTTGGACACAAGCGATGTCCCAAGGCAGTGACATATTTATGTCTGCATCTCAGCAGAGAGGTCCCAGCTGGAGCATGGAGCCAGCGATGGCTGGCTCCAGCCAGAAAAGCTGTGCAGACTGGGAGAAAAAGAGGGTAAGAGACTCACCTTGTAATGAAGGGAATGGTGGAAGCGGAGACGGCAAAGGAGATTGAGAAAGAACAGGCCCGGGCAGTTGGAGCGAACCACAAGGAAGTGGTGTCCTGGAAACTCATGTCTGTAAGAACTTTGAGGAGGCTTAAATGCTACCCGAAATTTCAGCAAAATAAGACTGCATTTAGCAACAAAGAGCTGAGAGAAGGTGCAGTTCACAGGTGGGAGCCCAAGGTAGATTGCAATGCTTTGTTTTGTGAGCTAGATGTAAAGAGGGAGATGGCCGGTGTAGACCACATTGAAGAGGCTTGGCTGTGAAGGGAAGCAGAAGAATAAAAAGAGTAATTGACAAGAGATACAGAAGGAGATCACTTTTCTGTGCAGGGCTAGAAGAGGTTTGGGGTTACAGGTTTTTGTTTTTGTTTTTTTTTTAATGGAAAAGACAAAACTGCCTCTCTGCAATGAAAAAAGAGCCAGTGGAGACGGTGATTGGGTAACAATTAATGGAGTCTACAAACTAGAGATCAAAGTCTCTATGAACTTTGAGCCAGTGCAGTACTAATCCCCCACCCCTGTCTGGAAACAAATCCCTTGAACCACATATTGAAACACAAGCTCCAGAATCCAATGTGTACCTACTGAGACTTGCCTTATTGGCCTCAGGAGAGTCAGTGCTCAAAGCTAGCAGTCTACAGTTCCAGGCAAGAGGCTATTTATCCCAACCCACTAGCCAACAGGAATGATGGAGCTTCCTAGCCAAGGAATATTTAGCAACAGGACACTTAAATACAAACTAAATGCAACCAAGTAATTTATTTCTTTAATGGGATATCTGCTTTTCCTCATGAAGAGAAAACGTTGTGTCCTTGGCTTAGTGATTTGTTGAACTCAAGCATTTTTTCTTGTAAAGTAAGCTTAACTGGGGAAAGGCACATATTTTAGCAAGTTAATTTCAATCAGGACTGTTTCCTAGGATACGAAGGGTTGTGATGGAGAGGATGTGGATTTGCTGTTGTTTGTGCCTTCCAGGGACCAGACATGAGAAAATGGGCATCAACCAATGGCCATGCAGAGGAAGTGCTTCTTCAGTGCCACGGGATGAAACACCAGCCTGGTTGACCATGGAGCTTGGGTTCATGGTCAAGACACAAGACAAGAGTCAGTAGGCACGTTGGGTAGTACTGTTCTTCATCTGTACAGAAGTAGGAAAAGGAGCAGAAGGAGGAAATCTTCCAAGAACCCAGCCAATTCCTCTTAGATGCTGTGATCAGAATGGGGGTGCTTAGGACCCCAGATAGATAACGTTCCCTTTCAGGTCCTAGACAGTGCAGAATGCATTATCAGATATAAGATTCTTGGTGACACTTCCTTGGCATTGCAGCTCCTGTGTTTAGGTCCTGTGCTAGAAGAGGTGATGGCTAACATAGTAGGGGGCTCAGAAGTAGGTTTCATCTACCCCTAAGCTTCTCCACCTACCCCAACTCCTCCTCTTCTGGCCTGCTGTGTGGACTAAAATGCCTACCATTAGAGTTGCTCCTTTGGTTTAAAATAGTTCATCCCTAGAACGCTGCTGATGTGTACACATCACATAGAAGATAAAGAACACTTGGGGTGGGGTGGAGGGGATTTTCTCCAACTCTTATTCATTCATGTGTCCATTTTCACAATGGATAATTCAATTGCTTACTTATGATCTGACTTACTTTCACCATGGGAAGCAGAAGATGGGATGCGCCAAAACTAAGTTTTAAGGGGGTGGGAAAATACAGGGTATGGAGAGATTCCCACTGTAACTCTTAGAGGAGGGGATATGGAAATTAGGAGATGTTTTGAGGACACAGCACGCCCCTGGGTTCCTGGTGAGGTAGAAGACCTAAAAAGGGACAAGACCAGTGAAGACTAATTTTACTGATTTCTCAGCTTTGCCAAGTCCTGAGGCTGCTAGAGAAGATCCAGTAAGAACAAATGAAGGCATTGGACTATATAACTTCATAAAGTCAACAGATGGTCTATTCAGTCATTGGCTCAAAAAAGCTATTCAACTGGCTGTTTAATTTGGTTGTTCCGTTATCTCCAGGAATTATGATATGGATAGAACAATCTTGCACAACGTATGTATTTTGTAAACCCTGAAGGTTTGGACTAATTAAAGCTTTATGGATTTTCTACTGGGAGCAGAGGAGACTGGGATATAAGAATATTCCATATTTCAGGATGGTTCTATTCTTTTTTTTTAATATTTATTTTATTTTGAAAGAAAAAAAGAGAGAGAGAACAAGTGGGGAGAGGATCAGAGAGAGAGGGAGAGAGAGAATCCCAAGCATGCTCTGTACTGTCAGTGCAGAGCCCGACATGGGGTTCGGTGCCACGAACTGTGAGATCATGAACTGAGCTGAAATCAAGAGTTGGATGCTTAACCAACTGAACCACCCAGGTGCCCCAGAATGGTTCTATTCTTAATGTACACTCAGGGGTAACAGCTTAATTTAAGTAGTAGAGTCTTTTATCCTGAAGAAGATGGGAATTGGGAAGTCTCCAATTTCTATGTCTCATGAAAGACCTACAGAGCATCTGAATTGTTCAGGCTGTCATAATATGTTATTCTGAAACACAGAGAATCCAGAAGGCAGTAGATAAAGTCAGGTGGGAGGTCTGAAAACCCAGCATGACATTCATTCACTTCGCCCAGATGCTGATCTGTAGATACAGACCCAATCAGGAGGTGGTGGGGGAAGCCCAGCTATGGCAACAAGGATGCTGCCTGGGGGGCTGAGTTGGCCTGGGGGTTTCCCAGAAACCTCTGATCCATCCTCTAGAGAATAGGACCAGCCTCAGATTTGGACAAGGTGAAACGAGATTGTGAAGTGCCCTGAAATGCCAAATGCTATGAGCAACATCTTGATTATTATGTTATTTTTAGTATTTCAGCTTAGCTAGAAAATATGTGGTCAAGAAACTCTTTTTGTTCTCCCAAACACAATAAAGGTTTATTATTATTATTATTATTATTATTATTATTAATTATTTTGCTTACTAAATACTCTATTGCAATGGGAGAAGCTCTGCTCTATGAAGACATTCAGGGGCCCTGGTTCCTTCCATGTGTGGTTCAAGGAATTCTATTTTGGAGTTTGGGTTACATTCACTCAGGTCAGAGGAAAACTGTAACATGTGGTCTTCTAACTAAGCATGAAGGCAATTTTTGGCTCAGTCATAGTCTGATGAGTCTCAAAATCACAACTATTAGATTTGAACTGACTGAGGGCAAAAACTATGGGGAATTCATCTTTTTTCTCCCAGAAAGAAATTAGCACTGAGCTAAGCACACAGCTGGTGCTCCATAAATGTTAAATGAAGGTGCAAGAGAGTGAATGTGTGTGATTCCAAAGCTAAGGAAGCCCAACCTGGCAGTTCTGTTTCCATCAATCTAGGGTAGAGTCCAGTTTGGGGTTAGTTATGGCTTTTTCCTTATCCTCCTGAGCTATAATGTACAGCCAACTGTCTAGTCCTGGGTTCCTCAACCTCAGTACTCTTGACCATAATGCTTTGTGGTGGGGGCTGTTTTGCGCACCAGCACCCTTGGCCTCTATGCATTGGCTGCCAGCAGCACCCCCACTCCAGTTGAGATGATTAGAAATATCTCCAGAGTTGCCCAAATGAGGGGGTAGAATCACCTTCAGTTGAGAACCATTGGTCTGGGCCAACTCTGATTTTATAGATGAAACAGCAGCCTAGAGAGGTCAGCACACCATAGATTAACCACGAAGCCTGCACTTCATGTAGGGCATGCAAATCCCACTGTCCTTGGAGTGTATAGGATCCTAGAGCTGGTGGGGGGTGGGGGGAAGGAGAGGAAGACATGAGGTGGGGTGGGGGGAGGGAGAGGAAAACATGAGGAAGGGGAGGGAAAGGAAGACATCAGGTGGGAGGGGGAGGGAGAGGAAGACATCAGGTGGGGTGGGGGGAGGGAGAGGAAGACATGAGTTTCTGCAGCCTGCTTCTCAGGACAGAGTCTCTCCTCTTGGAAATGGACAGAGATAAAAAAAAACCCAAAGCCTTTCTCTGTGGTCCACAACCAATGTTTTACCAGTTTAGATTCTGACGTTCTTCCTTGTGTCCAAAGGGAAGTTTTCCCATTTCTATTTAAGCCCATTCCTCTTGTCCAAGACCCTGTACACAGACAACCATAGTTCAGCAAGGTCCTCTGTAAGATCTTCACAGACCTGAGGATGATTATGAACGTGTCCCTTTCAGGCATGCCTGTTGACTCTTCCTTAATTTGAGAGGTAGAGAGATTCGTAAAGAGCTTAGTCTCCAAGCAGGAAGTTAAGTGTTCACCAGTCGCGGGGCCATCTGATGGGCATTGGGGGCAGGAAGGCAGCGTGTGCAAAATGTGGGACTAGCGAAACAGCAGCGTGGATACGGGGAACGGTGAGTTTCTCCATATAAATAAAGCGTGGGGTGCTTGCGGTTGGATGAGCAGACCAGGAATAACAACACTTTCCACACTAAGGAGTTTGGAAGGCACGCCCAAGGGCAACAGTGCGCCACGAGAAAGACACACGTAGAAGACAGACGTAACCAAAGTTTGCTCAAGAAAGACCACTCTGGCCACAATGCGGAGGATGGATTGTCAGAGGGCAAGAAGGAAGAAGGGAGACCAAGCAGGTGGCATTTGCACAAGCGTGCATGAGAAATCCCCAGAGGCTGAAGAACAATGGAGACGGGGGTGGGGGGTGGGGGGGTGGAGAAGGGACAGCTTGGAGAGATCTTTGGAGAGAGAACTGATGACTTAAGTCTGAGTGCATGTTGCAGGGAGGAAGAGGAGAGCAGGCAGGAGGGCACCCAGGTTTGGGGCTTGGGTAGCTGGTAGATGGATGGCGGTGTCATTCGCTGGGCAATGGGGGGGAGCGGGAGGTGTGGATGGGAGAGCAAGGAGCCACCGTGAGCTAAGGTGACTCTGGCCACTTCTGCGTAGCTGGTGACAGCAAGAGTGTGTAAAGGTCACTTTATCAGAGATGAGCCGATAAAGCACATTGTCTGCTCCCCTGCGGGGAGAGAATATGGCTACGGGAACAAGGAGGGACCAGGAGAAGTCCATTTGAACCACCTGCGAGCTTGTAAGACTACAACCGCCCGGGCCCCACCTCCAGAATTTCTGATGTAATTCTCTACAATACGCGTCACTAAGTTTCTAACGCACGGCCAGCTTGGAGAACCACTGGTGTGTGGGCAAAGAGCTCCCCAGACTTCGATGTGCACCCCAAACCTGGGGATCTTGTTGCAGTGCAGATTCGGATTCAGCAGGGCTGGGGTGGGGCCTGAGAACCTGAAGCTACAAGAGTTTGGGGGGCTACACTTGGAGCATTGAGCGTGTGTCACAAGATGTTCTTCAACCCTGGCTGCACCTTGGAATCCCTGGGTCACACCCGAGATCAACGCAACACAAATCTCTGGGTGTGAGACCCAAGCACAGAAGAATCTTTAAAGACACCCCGGTGGGGCGCCTGGGGGGCTCAGTCGGTGAAGCATCTGACTTCAGCTCAGGTCATGATCTCGCGGTTTGTGAGTTTGAGCCCTGCGTCGGGCTCTGTGCTGACAGCTCGGAGCCCGGAGCCTGCTTCGGATTCTGTGTCTCCTTGTTTCTCTGCCCTTCCCCTGTTCTCTCTCTCTCTCTCAAAAATAAATAAGCATTAAAAAAAAAAAAAAAAAGACACCACGGTGCTTCTAAGAGCAGCCAAGGGAATCAATCAAGAGCATCAATAACAAGCATGGATGTCTCCTCTAGAAGGACTGCAGAGTAAACACTGGGGTTCCAGCTGCACCGAGCCTGAGCTCCATCCCGGGGAGGGCCTGGCTGGTTAGAGAGAACGTTCTAGTGCCGGGGAGCGTGGGTCCCAGGCGTTCACTGAGTAAGCCCATGTGGACAGCCATTTGTCCGGACTGGCTGCCAGGATGAAGAACACAGGACTCACGGGGGCAGCGGACAGGTTTTAGACACATACATGTAAGGAAACATTGCCGGGACCGTAGCAGAAGTCTGTAAGGGATCTGGAAGGACACAAGGCGGGGTGTGACCATCCACCTTTCGGTGGAAATGTCTGGGGACAGCAGCTGGGTGGGGGGGAGTGGGTGGATAAAGTGACAAATCTCAGGATGGTCCAAAGCGAGGTACTAATGCGTGACAGGTCTGCATCAGGCACGTGGGCAGGAGTCAATAAATATTGGGGGGGGGGGCAGCAGCACAGGGCTGTGGCGACAAGTGCCAGTGCCCCCAGTCAGTCCCTTTGGGCTGAGATCCAGCGCCCCCACTTACTGGGACTTGAGGCAAGTCTCCTGCCATCTTCTCCGTGTCCTCGTGGGTAGAAGAAACAGAACAATGACACCTACCCACGTACAAATCACAGCCCCCAATACGGGGTCGCCGAGCAGGTGATAGATAGGTTGCTATACATAGTTTACAGACCCAGAGAGAAGGAGGCGTGCGTACAAGCCTGCATTTGAGCCCAGAGCCAGAACAAGGAGAAGTTTCCAAGTTGTTCCTTCTAACATTCAACACATCCTACTCACAGCTCGGCGACTCCTTCTCCAAGGAACTGGTCCAGGCTCATTTGGAGCCAGAGAATTTGGTGGGGGGCAGGTGCAGGGGTGCGGGGTGCCCCACAGCTGCCAAGTTCAGAGAGGAAAAAGAGGGGGCGGGATGGTCCTTACCATGACACAAAGCAGCATGGGCCCCCGGATGATCCACCAGATTTTCTTATTCCTGTTGGTTCCCCAGCACCTACGGCAAAGAGCAGGCAGGACAAGGTTGAGTGTGACGGCCTCAGACCCTCTGGAAGAAGGACTGACTTCCCACCCACGATTCTCCTGAGGGGGGGAGAGGGAAAAAACAGGATTAAAACCCCTTCCTTGGTGTGTGACCCTCTACACTTTTCCCCACGTTCACACAAAAATAAATTCTTTTTTTCCCCTCCAAAAGTAAATTCTTAATTATGCATAGGAGACTTTTGGTAATGATTATTTGGAGGGAAAAGAATATGATCACATGACATACATTATTCACAACAGGCTTAGCAATGTGCTGTTGGGAGTCAGCCCAAGAAGCCGAAAGGTACGGAACCAACCTGTTTTTTTCAGTATTCCCCTTAATATTCCGCAATATAGGTATGCCACAGTTTGTTCATGGCTTCTCATTTTTGTGCATGATCAGGCACTTTTTTGTTTGTTTGTTTGGGGTTATTTTTTAATTGAGGTCTAATGGATACATAACATTATATTAGTTTCAGGTGTATAACATGACTCGATATTTGTATATATTTCAGAATGACCGCCACAATAAATCCAGTTAACGTCTATCACCACACATAGTTACAAATATTTTTTCTTGCAACAGGGACCTTTCAAATAGACCCATTTAGGGGCGCCTGGGTGGCTCAGTCCGTTGAGCGTCCGACTTTGGCTCGGGTCGTGATCTCACAGTTCGAGAATTCGAGCTCCACGTCGGGCTCTGTGCTGACAGCTCGGAGCCTGGAGCCTGCTTCAGATTCTGTGTCCCCCCGCCCTCTCTCTCTCTGCCCCTCCCCTGCTCACACTCTGTCTCTGTCTCTCTTTCTTTCTCAAAAATAAATAAAAAAAAACATTTAAATAAATCAATAAATAAAATAGACTTGCTTAGCAACTTTCAAATATACAATATAGTATTATCAACTCACCATGCTGTCTCCATGTTGCACTTCATATCCCTGGGACTTACTTATTTTATAAGGAAGTTTGCACCTTTTGACCCCCTTCACTCATTTCAGTTCGCTTTTTTTGCCCCCCCACTGTGAACAATGACACCATAACCAATTTTGTACCCATATCCTTACATATTGAGGGTCACTGCTAACCTAGGCAGCCAATTTTTGCATTAATTTGAGCAGATTTTTGTGCTACTTTGCATGTATACCTAAGCTAACAAACTCATTACTGTAAGAAAGGTCTTTGATTTTTTTAATCTACATTCCTAAGCATATTCTAGACAGCCAAAATGGAAGAGGGTGGCTATGCTCTTTGGGAAAATGGCATAAATCCTTGCATCTAGGCATATCTTAGAATTCCTGGCTGCGAGCAGGTGAAAGCAGGTGTGAAAGCGGGTGTGAATTTCCTACCCGGTGTTCTCCAGCTGTGCACGAGCAATACTCCAGGGTACCACAAACAGCAGTGGGAAGGCTGGGGAGACAACAGGGAAATGCAGTTAGGGGCCGGGTGACTCAATCCGCCTGCCTCCCACCCCAGCCTGATGGGCCAAACACATCCGGTTAAAAGCCCAACTATTAGAGAATTGCAGGCTGAGATCTGGAGAGACCTGGGGTGGCACAGAGCCCATCTGTTGTTTTACTGTCCCACAAACCAGGAAGCAGAGAGGAGAAAACATTTGCCACATGTTGCAAAGCAGCTCAGAGTAAATCCAAGGCGTTAACCAAAGTCTCTCAAGTTGTCGGTCAAGGGCATTTCCTCTGAATCCTGCAGTGTCACGTTCTCTAAGGGTTTGTGACAACGGGGTTTCAGGGTCTAGATCCCATCTTTTTTTTTTTAATTTTTGTAATTTTTTTAATCTTTATTTTTATTTTTGAGAGAGAGAGGGAAACAGAGTGCGAGAGGGGGAGGAACAGAAAGAGAGGGAGACACAGAATCTTAACTGACTGAGCCACTCAGGAATCCCTTTCTAGAAAAATTTTTTAATGTTTATTTATTTGTGTGTGTGTGTGTGTGTGTGTGTGTGTGTGTGTGAGAGAGAGAGAGAGAGAGAGAGAGAGAGAGAGAGAATGGGGGAGGGGCAGAGACAGAGGGAGAAACAGAATCTGAAGCAGGTTCCAGGCTCCAGGCTGACAGCAGCGGGCCCAACATGGAGCTTGAACTTATGAACTGTGAGATCATGACCTGACCTGAAGCTGGATGCCCAACCAACTGAGCCACCCAGATGCCCCTCTAAATCTTGTCTTGAAGACTCAGTTGGTGTTATGGGTTGAATGTTTGTGTCCCCTCCCATCCCATGTTGAAGCTCCAACCCTCAGTGTGATGGTAATTGGAGGTGGGATCTTTGGAGGTAGTTAGGTTTGGAGGGAGGGGTAAGCATCATGATGGGATTAATGTCCTTGTAGGAAGAGACCAGAGAGCTTGCTTTCTCTCGGTCTCTGTCTCTGTCTCTCTCCACCATGTGAGGCTACAGTCAGAATCCAGCTGTCTACAAGCCAGGAAGAGGCCCTTGCCAGAACTGGGCCACCCTGGCATCCTGATCTCAAACTTCCCAGACTCCACAACTATGAGAAATAAATGTCTGTTGGTTAAGCCATAAAGTCTATGCATTTTATTATGTTGGCCCAAGCGGGTGACTACAGCTGAGGACGGGGTGGGAGGAATGGCATCTGATTCTCCCAAAACCTTGTTGGTTTTTTAACATAAGCATTGGGTCTACAGCACCTGTGCATCTCTGTGCGTGTGCACCCCCCGCCCCCCGCTGTCTTCAGGCTCTCGTCCCTGAGGAGTTATCCATCCCAGATGGTCCCTCCAGTTGGGAAACCAAAGGATCTGTTGGGTTCATATGTTCCGATGGCCCCTAGGAGAAGAGGTTGGGGGCTCGGGTCACTCACCCCAACCCACCAGCATGTATCTGGGCCACAGCCGCCTCTCAGAGAGCACTGTGGGCTCCAGCAGCGTGTGGAGGTAAAGGCCTTCGACCAGCAGCCACGAGTAATTGGCTCCCACAAAGTAGTGCAGCAGGAACTGGGCAGAGCGGCAGGAGACAGATATCTGAGGAGGACAGAGCACCCGAGGGTGAGGCCAGGCATTCCCGCGTGGACCCAAGATGGTGAAGAAGGCCCCCCCCCCCACCCACAGCCCTCCCTCTTCACCCCCTCACTCCCGAACCTGCTGACAATCTCAGAGAGGCTGGTGACAATACCAAAGTGGGAAGGGGGGCTTCCTGTAGGTTTCAAAGCCCAGTCTCTCCCTTAACGTTCTAGGCATTTGTAGACAAACAAAAACAGAGAGAATTCCCTGGCGCCATTTCCCTAAAGAAAACCCTGAAAGGTATGTTCTCTGGTCTTGGTTCAATTAAGCTAGAAACCAAAAATCTAAAAAACAAAACAAACAAACAAAAAACAACTTCAGATGATTGGAAAGGAGGAAAGAAATTTCTAAATAACCCAGTAATCAAAAAAGAAATAATATAAATTAGAACTTATTTCTGACCCAGATGAATAGAAAATACCGCATATCAAAATGTGTCGTATGCAGCTAATACCACACCGGGAGTAAAGCCTATAATCTTAAAAGCCTTAGTTAAAAAAGAAAAAGGCTGAAAGTCCACTATCCTAACTATCATGTCAGAGAAAGAGCAGCAAAATCTAACCTATGGAAAGGACGTGGAAGGAAAGCAGAAAGGTAAAAGCAGAAACTAATGAAATAGGGAACATAAAACAAAGGGAATCAGCAATGCCAAAATTTCATTCTATGGAAAATCCAGTAAAACTGAAAAACATCTGGTAAGGATGATCAAGAGGGAAGAGAGTGAAAGTATAAATAGTCAGTATCAGGGACACATAAAGCAATACTGCTCTAACTATGATGGTAAGATCTTAAAAGATCTTCAGAAACTACGAACAATATGATGGCAAGAAATTTGAAAAGTTAGATGAAGTGTACAAATCCCTAGAAAAGCACCAGGTACTAAAGCTGACACAAGAAGAAATAGAAAATCTGAATATAAGAGCTGAAAACAGCCCCCAGTTAAAAGCCTTCCAACAAAGCAAACTTTGGACCCAAGTGGCTTCACTGGAATGATCTATCAAACATTAAAGAAGAAAAATACTCATCTTAAATAAGTTCTTCCAGAGAACAGAGAAACAGGTTAACAAGTCCGCTTTGTTTGACGTAAGCGTAAATTTTAGCTTCTTTATCACAAGAAAATTACTCACTGAGGCAGATGAGAGAATGCTAAACAAAACACAGCCTCAGTGAACAAATCCAGAAATATAGGAAAAAGAGTAATATATCAGAACCTAGTTGGGTTTATTCCAGGGGTGCAAGGTTAATTTAACAAGTTACTACAACCAGTATTAATAGGATAAAAGAAAAAGCATCCCAACAGAGGCAGATTTCAATTTGGAAAGCTTTGCCTCTTTAAAAATTAGTAATAATAGTTTTTTAAAAAGACTGATCTGGTTCAGCTCTTTGGTTCACAGATGAAGAAATTTCCCACCCGCGGGCACACAGCAGCCCGTGGCTGATTTCCTTTACCTGCCTCACTCTCGGGAGGTTTGGGGGGTTTTTTGGGGGGTTTGGTTTTGGGGTTTTTAGTCCGATGATACTTCTCTCACCAGAGGCCTCTGACACCCCTTCATGTCCTTCTTGCCTTTCCCCGTCCTACCTTCCCACCCCACGGTTCCCAGCCCTGATCTGCCGGGTGGGAGGCTATGGTAGGGAGGCACGTACCTCTGACACGAAGGACAGCCACTTGTTGTCGCTGTTGGGCCTCCTGGAGTAAGAGTTGTAGAAAATGGCATCCTTCACCAGCACAGCCAGGGCTCTCAGGATGAAAGAAGCAAACAGGTTCATGTGGATATAGTTGCGTGTGCAGTGGAGTTTTCTGCGCAGGGAAAAAACCAAGTGTCTCCCCTCAGGAAAGAACAGCTCAGACCAACAGGCATGTGCCGGAAACACCTGTGTACCTATCACTAGAGGACAGACATTCATCCTGTAGGCTCCAGAGCCACGCAGCTGGGTTATGTGATTTTCTCTGTGCCTCATTTCCCTCATCTGGAAAATGGGGATAACATGTACACGTGGAGCACAAATTGGGAAATTGAGGCAGAAGGGTTAAGTCAGCTGTCCAAAGTCCTAGAGAAGTAAGTGGTGGAGGTGAGATTCAGACCCAGACACTCTGAGGCCAAAACACAGCTCTCCAAGGCTCTACTGCCTGTAAGGACGAGAGCACTTCCTTCAAGGATTGCCGTAGCAACAATCTGGTTTGGGGTGCAAAGTACTCACACAGTACCTACACCTAGTAAGTGCCCAGAAAATGTCAGCTCTCATTACCTCCCTCTCACCCACATGAAGCCTCCTGCAGGCTCTTTTTCTTGTACTGGCTGGTGTAAAACTGTGTGTCCTTAGTGTCTCTAGACAAAAGGACCCTTTTCCATCACTGTGCCTTCACAGCCTTGCCTGTGCCCCCATGCAGCACACACACGTGCCTGGCTTTAGAGCTATTATTACTTTTTAAATTTCTAAACAGTACTTGAGGCAGGTGTTTTATTATTTGTGCATCCTTCTCCCTAATTAGACTGGGTGCCACTCAAGAGCAGGAACTGGATCTTGTTCTTTCCAGCACTAGGGGCAAAATGGATATCTGGTCAACCTAGGCTTCACTAAAGCAGTTGCTTAGCTGGGCAGTTACTTTCTCCTGGCTTGCTTCTGGGACTTTGGGAAGGCGAGCGTAGGAGGTCATGGATAGCAGGGGGTACAGGCTATGGGATTCTCCCACTGCTCAAGGATTGCTCTCTAGATGGGGTATATGGTCGTGACTGTGCTCTGGGGAGCCATAGAACATCCTGGGATTGAGGGGCCAGACCTGGTGCTACAGGAGCCTATGTGGGGACCTGTTCTGGAGCTAGCATCCAGGCCTCCACAGTGCCCATCTAGGTCTCCTGCATCTGTATCAAATGTTCATTCGGCCACATCATACTCAGTTATGTTCCTGAAGGGGTGAGGCCAAGACGCAGGCTTGGAGGGCTCCTTAGGACGTCCATAAATAAATCACTTGGTTGATGTCTGAAAACATGGTTTAGTAAAATGCACTCAGGCTTTGGGATTCTGAAAGGCAGCGTAAGGGAATGAAAATGCTCAGGCTCTGAACTGCCTGGTTGTGAACCTATCCCCAGCACTCCCCAGCTGTGTGACATTGGGCAAGTTCCTTGATCTCTCCATATTTCTGTCAACTCGTTTATAAAATGGGGCTAATAATAATGCTAATCTTCTAGGATTAGAATTAACCTTAATTCTGATTAGGGAAGAAATTTAAAGGGCTTAATGCATGTAACGTGGTTAGAACAATGTTTGGCACCAAGGAAGCATTCACATGATTAATAGCTAATTGGAGTCTGAGGGCCATGGATTAAAATCACAGCTCTACCGCTCACTAATTTGCTTTGGAGAAGTTTCTTAATCTCTTCTGTAACAATCATGCCTCCAGTAGGGCAGGGCACACAGGAGGCTATCCAATCCCAAAGTGGCTAAATCAGAGTTAGGACTCCCAGATTCCAGTTCTAGCAGTGCGCCGTGACCTGCAGTGACCCAGTGCTTCTCACTGGACCATCGTTATCCCTTTCCCCTCTGCCTGCACAACGGGGTTGATGGGCTGGAGACTCTCAGATCCCTTCCAGCTCTGGTGGACCATGATGTCATTCAGCCCAGTCTTCTGCCTTCTAGAGGGAGCCAGGAAGCAAATCCCAGGGTGCCAGCAGAAGTTCCACTCACCGAAGAAACAAGAGGATGGTGAGAGCCAAGAGGAGGGAGACGACGGAGAGAGAGTACCCCACGGTGTACAACAGCTGCAAGGTCGACAGCAAGGCGTGGTTTTCCACCTGAGCACAGACAAGGAGTAGATCTGACCACCAAGCCCGGAAGCTATGACCTCCAACCCCCAGCTCCATTCCCAGGATGACCAAGGTTCTAGGCAGGCACTGTAGCCTTGTTGACAGCCAAGTAGGGTAGCTTAGACTGTTCTCTGGCACACTTAGAGGCCAAAGAGTCTTGATGAATTGAAAAGCCCACTGGGGGTCTCACCCTCCTGGCTTGTCCCATAGCCCAGCATTGATGCACCAAGATTCTCAGTATCATGGAAGTATTGTGCCCAGAGCACCAGAACACCAAAGGGTGGCTTAGAAATGAGGACAGGTTCTCTGTCCTTGGGCATGCTGTTCCTAGAATATAGAAGTCCCTTTCTCTGAAGATGGGGCCCTCCTAAAACAACTTTTCATTCATGACCCCTTAGATGGACACCCAATAAAATAGTGGAATATTTTCCCTGAGTCTCTGGATAGCCTGATTGTGAACAGGGCATAATTTACCGGAAAGTCTGTTGTTGTGATTTTCCAGTGGAATCCCACCTTCTCACTCAATCCATCATACTAATCGCCATAAAAATTATGTTTCTTAATACATTTTTGTACAAGAACCCACAGAGAATATGTATTACCTGCTAAATCATGCCTTAAACGTCTCCACATAACACTTTTATCAGCTTCATTGAAGCATGCCTGGTGGACCATAAACTGTACATATTTGAAGAATTAACCTGGATGAACTTAGGTATGAATATATCTGTGATCTCATCACCACACTCAAGATAATGAACATTTCTATAACCTCCCAAAGGTTTCCTTGTGACCCTTTATAATCCATCTCTCATCCCCACCTACCATCTTATGCCCAAGTAAACCCTGGTCTGCTTTCTGTCATTCGAAATGAATTTCCATGTTTTAAAAATTTTATATAAGAATCCTATGATATGTACTCTTTATTTATTATTTTTTTGATCAGCCTTATTTCCCTTGGAATAATTACTTTGAGATTCCCCCCATGTCATAGCATGTATCAATAGTCTACTTTTTTATTGTTGGGTCGTATTCCATTGTGAATATACCACAATTTATTTATCCATTCACCTATTGACGGACATTTGAGTTGTTTTCAGAGTTTGGCTTTCACCAATAAAGTTGCTATGAAAATTTCCGTACAAGTCTTTATGTAGACATAGGTTTTTATTTCTCTCAGATAAATATGTAGACATAAAATGGTGGGAGTAGCACGATGTATGTTTTAACTTCTTCAGAAACTGTCAAACGGCTTTCTAAATAAGTTGTATCAATTCACATTTCCACCAGCAGTGGATTAAGAGTTCCAGTGGCTCTAGATTCTACTAACACTTCATATCATCCGTATTTAAAATTTTAGCCATTCTAATGGGTATGTAGTAGGATTCTTACTGGGGTTTTAACGTGAATTCCTCTAATGATTAATGATGTTAAGAATCATTTCGTGTGCCGATTTGCCATCTGTGTATCTTATTTGATAAAGTATCTATTCAAATATTTGGCCATCTTTTAAGTTGGATTGTTTGCCTGAATGTTGAATTGTGAATGTTCTTTATATATTGTAGATATAAATCTCTTGTCAGGTAAGTGTTTTGCAAGCATTTCCTCCCATCCTGTGGCTTGCCTTTGTATTTTTTTAACAGTGTCTTTAGAAGAGCAGAAGTGTTTTTTTTTTTTTTTTATTGTGATGAAGTTCAATTTATCAACTTTTTTATATAGTTGTGCTTTTTGTGTCCTGTTTAAAAAGTCTTAGGGGGGGCGCCTGGGTGGCTCAGTCGGTTAAGCGTCCGACTTCAGCTCAGGTCACGATCTCGCGGAGTGTGAGTTCGAGCCCCGCGTCAGGCTCTGGGCTGATGGCTCAGAGCCTGGAGCCTGCTTTCGATTCTGTGTCTCCCTCTCTCTCTGCCCCTCCCCCGTTCATGCTCTGTCTCTCTCTGTCCCAAAAATAAATAAACGTTAAAAAAAATTAAAAAAAAAATAAAATAAAAATAAAAAGTCTTAGGGCACCTGGATGGCTCAGTCAGTTAAACATCTGACTCTTGAATTAAGCTCAGGTCATGAGCTCAGGGTAGTGAGATCGAGCCCTATGTCAGGCTCCATGCTTAAGATTCTCTCTTTCCCTCTCCCTCCGCCTCTCTCCTGCTTGCACTTGAGTTCTCCCTGAAAAAAATATTTACCTGACCAAGGGCCTTAATATTTTCAGCTATTTTTTCCCTAGAAGTTTAATAGAATGAGCTCTTAAATTTAGGTATATGATCCATTTCTAGTTCATTTTTATTCATGGTGTAAAGAAAGGGTTGAAATTTAGGGTTGTTTGCTTTTTTGTTTGTTCGCTTTCTTTTTTTTCCCATCCCATTGTTCTGGTGTTCTTTTTTGGTAGGATTATTCTTTCCTGCACTGAATTGCCTTGACACTTTTGTCAAAAATCAATTGCCTGGGTCTTGTAGACAGAACATAGTTGGATTTTATGTTGTTTTGTTTTATCTTCTTTTTTTTTTTTAATTTTTTTTTCAACGTTTTTTTTTTTTTTTTTTTTTTTTTAAATTTTTTTTTTCAACGTTTTTTATTTATTTTTGGGACAGAGAGAGACAGAGCATGAACGGGGGAGGGGCAGAGAGAGAGGGAGACACAGAATCGGAAACAGGCTCCAGGCTCCGAGCCATCAGCCCAGAGCCTGACGCGGGGCTCGAACTCACGGACCGGACCGCGAGATCGTGACCTGGTTGAAGTCAGACGCTTAACCGACTGCGCCACCCAGGCGCCCCTGTTTTATCTTCTTAATCTAACCTGAGAGTTTCTGTCTTTTAATGAGTGTTTAGACCATTTACATTTAATGGGGTTATTTATCTGGCTGAGTTTTTAGATCTTCGTCCCGTCTTGTCCTTGTTCTCTGTCCTTATTTTGGCTTGAGTGTATTTTTTTAACTCAATTTTTTCTTCAATGACCTACTAGCTATACCTCTTTGTTTTGCTTTTTAGTGGTTGCTCTCATGTTTACAGTACACATCTTTAACTTACCATACTGCTACGTCCCTCATCCTGGCCTTTGTGCAACTGCTGAACATTTTACTTGTATGTATATTAGAGCCCATAATACATTGTTACTATTTTCACTTTAACTGATCACTTATCTTTTGAAAAAGTTTTTAATGTTTATTTATTTTTGAGAGAGACAGACAGAGTGTGAGCAGGGGAGGGGCAGAGAGAGAGGGAGACACAGAATCGGAAGCAGGCTCCAGGCTCTGAGCCGTCAGCACAGAGCCCAATGCGGGGCTCAAACACACGAACCATGAGATCATGACCTGAGTCGAGGTCAGATGCTTAACCGACTGAGCCACCCAGGCGCCCCTATTCACTTATCTTTTAAGAGATTTAAAAAATAAGATTAAAAATTTTGCCTTCCTAGTTACCATTTCTGGTGCTCTGCATTCCTTTATGTTGATACAAATTCCATTTGGCATGTATGCCTTTCTATGTTAAGGATTTTCTTAAACGTTTCTTATAGTGGTGGTCTGGATGCAGAAATCGCTACGTAACTTTTGAGTCTTTCCAAATCAAGCCCAACCATATTTATATCTAGAATTACTTTCTACGGACCCCATCAGGACCTCTATAATCCTGTCCTGTCCCTGTTTTCGTTGGTCTCCCCTCTCCTCAAAACTAAATCTATCCTTCTAAAACCAGCACCAGCCTACCTCTTACAAGAAGTCCTCCTTGAATGCCTCTCTGTGTATTGTCAACTCTGAACTTCGAAGACACTTGTGGTCTGTTTCACAAAGAGGGGTCTCAGTTATATTATTCATTAATGTGTTATTTGCATTTGTTTTGGATTTTTAGATAGGCTATAAACCAAGAACCAGAGAACCAGCAAAGAAACGCATGTGCTAACGCTAAGAAGTTAGACAATTGTGTACTGAATTGGTTAGGGCAAGGGGATGTACGTAAGTACCAAGAGCACCTAGAACAATTGGTTTAACTGCACCCCTTCAGAGGAGTTTCTTAAACTGTCCTCTACATGCAGCCTCCAGTAAAACCTGGCTACTTCCCTAGTGACCCCAGAACACCCAGGTCACTCTCAGTACCAACAGGTGAGTCTTAAGTCACTCAGACATCTTTACGAAATGCTTCGTAATCATGGTGTGCAATATGCATACACTGAGGTATGCATATTGAAGGCAGGTATTCTCGGACATTGAAGGGAGGGCAAAATGGCACAACTCCTATGGGGAGGGTGGGACTCTGGCAATATTTAACACAGCTGTATATGCATCTACTTTTTAATCTAGCAGCCCCATTTCTGGGAATCTTTCCGGAGATACACCATCACAAATACGAACTAACATAGGCATACAAGGTTATTTGAGGTGGCATCATTAGCAATAAAATGTTGGAAATAATCCCAGTGGCCACAGCAGAGTGGGTGAATGGACAATGGTAGATACACAGGGTAGACAGAGTACTATGCAACTGTGAAAGGAAAAAAGGGAGAAATGCTTCTCGAACATGCTGTTAAGTGAAAAAGGCAAAATGCAGAATGCCTATCAGGCTTCAGATGTACTGCCTTTTACATAAGAAAAATGGTAAAACAACATATTTAGATTTTGGCTTAGTTTTACAAAAAGAAACATAAGCTGTACGTGATAATCTGATAAAAAAGGAAGAAGAAGAAAAGAAAAAAAAAAAGGAAGGAAAGCTAAACCGAAAAATCTTTAAAATGGTTAGTTATCTAGAGGAGATAGGCAGAAACGGTAAAGACAGCGATAGAAGCGTGGTTTCTCCGACCAAATGTTTTGTATATAGTCTTGTATATAGTCGACAATCCTGTCGATATTGTATTTATTAAAAATAAAATAAGAGAGAAGAAAAGAGAAGGAAAGAGAGAAGAAAAAGGCAAATCCTTAACACTAATAGGAACAATTGAATAAAACCGTGTCTCCAATCAGTAACATGACCACGTAGAGAAAATAATTATTTCCAATAATTATGAGCACTGTACTCTGAACATATAGCCTAAGGAAAAAACATACTGCAAATGTGATTTTTTTTTTCTTAAATCTGTATACTGCAAAGGTCCTAGTTGTAGTAACAGTGAACACACCTAGCAATCAGATTTTGGTTTCTAATAACATTCCTCCACGTAGAGAATCCAGAACTCTTTGGAGAACTCGCTGATTTGGGTCCGGGACAGGGAAAACGTGAGATGATCTTGGACCTTCGTCTTGTGCCAGAAAATAAGGAAACGCTCCAAGACTAACGAGACTATCACAAAAGGACACAAGAGCCAGTTTGGGGAGCCAGTTTGGAGGGATTTCACTAGCTAAATTTAGAAAAACACTGATCATCAAAATCATCATCATAATAAGTGAATAAAGCAATTAGTGAGCTCAGAGCGATGCTCAAGGCCAGAGGGAAGGGGAAGGAGCCTCCTCAGAAGAATGCCAGCTAGTAAATGTAGAAGAAAGGACAGAGCTCGAATCAATTCAAGCAAGCATCATCGATGAAGGTTGAAACACTGATAAAGGTTTCTTAGGGATGAAGATCCAAGGTTCCAAACTATTGTCCTACCAATGACTGACAATATACAAAAGGAAAAAGCGCCTTTACCGTGGAGAGATCTGGCTGTCACCCCCTAGATCAAATGATCGCACAGAACATCACTGTGGTATGACACCCGATATTCTGGTCTCCCGATGTAATGCTATACAAAGTACCCAGCACCTGTGTGGATCAGCTTGAGTCTTCCCAAGTCTCTAAATCCAACTTCCAGATTACAGGAAATACAGAAGACAAGAGAGTGCATCTAATAACATCCCGAGGAAACAAACAAATCCAGTTTGTGTGACATTCTAGAACAAAGTTCTTTGGGCGGGGGTGGGGGGGGGTCTTCTAAAAGCCAGTGTTGTAATATCATATGATTGCGCTCATACATGCAATTTGAGAAAAAAAACAGGCGGACATACGGGAAGGGAAGCAAAAATAAGATGAAAATACAGAGGGAGACAAGCCATAGGAGACTCTTAAATACAGGGAACAAACTGAGGGGTGGGGTGTTGGGTGGGGGGTGGGCTAATGGGGGAGGGGCATTAAGGAGGGCACTTGTTGGGATGAGCACTGGGTGTCATATGTAAGTGATGAATCACTAGATTGTATTCCTGAAATCATTATTACACTATATGTTAACTAACTTGAATTTAAATTTTTTAAAAAAGCCAGCGTCATGGGCCAGGGTGGGGAGATTACAGATGAAAAGATACGAAAGTGATATAGAATGAAATGCTCTATACAAACCTGGACAAGACTCTAGTCCAGGGAAGAAAAGCTATAAAAAATGGAGGGGAAAACGGGGGATATTTGAATATGGATAAAACATCAGCTGATATGCAGTTAATTGCTGGTTTGTACTCATGAGGGATAATGTCTTTGCTTAGGAAGGACCTGATGAATATTTAAGAGTGAAATCTCATGATGCCTGCAAATTATTGTCAGACATTTCACGAGAAGAGAGGCAAAGCAAAAGCAAATCCGGGGAAATGTTAAGACAGTTTGAATTTTAGATAATGGGTCTGTGAGTGTTTATTATTCTTGTAACTTTTCTGTGTGTTTGGATATTTCAAAATACAATGCTGAAAAACACATATAGTTGATATATCTTGTGTTATATGGAAACCAAATGTCATCATTAAAATTATAAATTAAAATTATACACACACACATACACATATACACACGTGCACTAACACAATCTCTAAAAAGTACCATTTATCGTACATAAGGACCCCCAACTGATGAGATTTTTGTTTACCAACACTCTGAAAAGCAAAGATCTAATATCCCTCGCCTTTCGTGGGCAAAATGTCAACCCTCTATTAGAAACATAGGCAAACATGGCCAGAAGTTGGTTTTTATGTGTTTTGGAGTTTTTGCGTTTTTTGTAGATTTTGTTTTTTGTTTTTTGGGGTTTTTTTTGTTTGTTTGTTTTTTTGAGTATTTGAATTCCTGGAAATATGGTCATTTGCAGAGGGGAGGAGGCCATACCCTGGTCGTCACCTTCCTAAAGAGAGAAATCTTTACTTGCAATCTTGGAGAGTGCAGTTTTCAACTCTTGTTTTGCTGTCCCTGCCCCCTGCCTCCGAGGGGGCCCCTGCAGACCTGAGCCCAGAGGAAGCGGCAGGCTATCACGTCAGCCCTGCTGGTGAGTCCCCGGGATCACCTCCGCCCCAGCCTCAGCTGCCCATTGGCTTCCCCTGGGGAACTAGGTACCCGTCTGATGCCCAGACCCCATCACAGACCCACCGACTCAGAATCTGTGAAACCAGGGGCGCCTGGGTGGCTCAGTCGGTTAAGCGTCCGACTTCGGCTCAGGTCATGATCTCGAGGTTCGTGAGTTTGAGCCCCGCGTCGGGCTCTGTGCTGACATCTTGGAGCTTGGAGCCTGCAGCCTGCTTCGGATTCTGCCTCCCTCTCTCTCTCTCTCTCTCTCCCCAAAATAAATAAACATTAAAAAAAGAATCTGTGAAACCATCCCTTCGGTATTTATTAAGTGCCCACGGTGTGAAAACGTTTCTGGGCACCCCAGTACTAGGCCAGGGGTGAGAAGCGGAGGGTCCTTGGGGGTCCACACGTCACCCTGAGCTGCAAAAGAAATTCAGCCAGAAAAACAGCCAGAGGTTGGCTGTTGTGTGACTGTGGACCTTCCCCAGGTGAGTCTGGGGCAGACTGGCTTCAGAGGAAGGCTCTCTGTGTGGCCCCGAAAGCCAACCGGGGGTGGGTGGGGGTGGAGGGGGACCCTGGTGGAGGGTGGGGGGAGGGGAGGACCCCGTCGTCACCGGGCCAAGCAGACTCACTTTCTGTTCGGAACTGTGCTTCTTGGAGCATTCGGAATCATCTTGCCAAATATTTGTGGAGTTCTCCAATGTCTGCCAGGTGCCCTGAGCCAGGCAGCGTCTGTAGGCCCTTCCAGAGTTTTCTGCAAAAGTAAACAGAGCTCTGGGAGAAAGGTCAGGGGCCACAGCCCATTCCCCAGTACGTGGTGAGGTCCTCACCGCAAAGCTGTGGAAAATCCCAGGGAAAAGGGATTTGCATTTCCCTCAGGAAAACACGGAAGCTTCTGAGTTTCGTAACAAACCACGACCCGCTCACGTCTGCTGTGTTTACCCAAAATCCCAGGAGCCAGAACAGTCCCTCTGAGTCCCTGACTCGGAGATGCACAGCCCAGCTGGGAGACTCGCGGACCTGGGGTGCGATCGGAGGGTCATCGCGTCCTGGTGCTTAAGGGGCGATGTCGCGAGGAAGAGACAGGGGTGGACCCAGCCTGCTGGGCCACCTCCAAGCTCGGTGGCCTGGAGCTCATGGTCCCTCCGCTCCCTGAGATGCTCTGCCCGCGATGATGATCAATGTGGCCCAGCCACATCCATTCCCGGGACCCTTCCCCAAAGGGGTCTCCCCCTCCCTGGGCCACTGGCGACTGGACTTGCAAATGAGAAATGGAAAATGTCTGAACTTTCCCACCCCGAGCCTGTTGGCAGTAGGCTGATGGTGACGCTTCGCTGGCTTTAATGGACGGCCACCCAGAGGGAGCTCCCATCTGCCACCCGAAGGGCCCCTCGGAGCCTGTCCGACTGACCCCGACTGACCATTCTCCCAACACCTGCTCCCCAGACCTGCGCCCCCTGCCCACTTCCTGCCTCTGTTGATGGCACACCCTTTTTCCCAGGCCTGGGGCCCCAAACTTTGGAGCCATCCTTGATTTTTCTCTGTGTCTCTTACGCTTCATCCTGCCCATCAACCAAGCCTGTCAGCTGCCGGGCTTCCAACCTACCCGAGTCTGAGCACAGCCTTTCACCTTTCACCTTCTGTTCCCCCTCCCTGGAGCTGCCCTTCTCCCTCTCCCTCTCTCCCTCTCTCAGTTTATTGCAAATGCCTCCAATACTCCTGCCCCTCCTCATGGTCTATGGGTAACACGACAGTCACACCATGTCATGCCTCATCCCAAATCTTCCCAGGGCTGTCTGAAAACAAGTCAGGGTCCTTCCCTGGCCCCCACAAAGCCCTGGAAGGTCTGGCTCCTAGTACTCTCTGACCTGACCTCCCGGTGGCTCTCTTTCCCCTTCAGGGCTGTCACCGTTACAGTCCCCCATCACACCCTCCCCACCCTCGGATCGGAGTTCTTGTTCCCCTGGTCTTTTCCCACCAGAATTGTTCTCCTTCTTCCTTCTCTAACCCTCTCCTTTGCCTCCATATTTTCTTCTCACTTGCAAGAACCCGTCTGGATTCTAAGATTTAACGCACAGGATGCTGAGCAGAAGAGTAACTTCCCACCTTCTGCGAATCACACTCCCTCTGGGACACTCCAGAAGCCCAGATCCCATTTTTAAAAAAAGCCTTGAACTCAACTTCTTTGTAAGTTTAGATTTTGGACCACGTTTCCCCCCCCCCCCCCCAAATGGAATGTACCCGTGTCTTTAGCTCTTGGGAAAAACAGGTGGACGGAGGGGCCGGGTGGTGATGGTCCGTTTCATGTGCCCTTGAGACCCATGGACATTCAGGGTCTTAAAGACCTTCAGGAATCCAAGGGCTTGACCTCGGTCTCAGCCTCAGTTCCGTTTACGAAGCAACTACCATGCGGCTGACTCCGTGCCTGCCTTTTTGTTCATTCCTCTGCGTGGCCTTAAAAGTAGCCACTGTTTGCTTCACTTTGCAGACAAGAAAACCACAGCTCGGAGGGCTTGGACACTTGCCCAAAGTCCCAGAGGGTAAAAGCAAGGGGCAGGCTCTGGACCCCACATGCAGGGCTCTTTCCACCCCACTACGCTGGCTTTCCCCAACTATCCAGACTCTCTGGTCCAGCAGACTCTGGTATCTCCCTTTAAACGTCACGTCCTCATGCCTTCTGGGTCACCTTCAGCTGGATTTGACCAGAGCACAGTTCCACAGAATATGCTACTAGCTTTCCCATCGAGACATGCATCTCTCTTCCTTGGAAACTCTCTCTTAATCGAAACCAGGTTTTAACTGATGATGAGTTAGTGAGCTGAAATTAAACACAAAGTATCACCATCTCGCCTGCACAGAAACCCGTTCTCACTTGGTTTTGCCTAGAACTTTGTAACCGCTTATGTTTTTTGAGAATAATTTTTTTTTACTTGCTCTCTGATGGTCTGCGATCAAAGGCAAAAGAGTTCTAACCAGTAATTGCTTCTGTCCCCTTCCAGAATAAACCCACCAAGAGGCTGGGCTGCTGGGGCCGGTGGGGGGGCAGGATAATCATCCCGGAGTCCTATGTAATAGCCACTTCCTTCAGGCAGGGTGGGGGCGAGCTGAGTGGTTAAAGATTCCATCCAAGTCCCATGGGGCTTAAAAGCACCATCCACCAGCGCCACCTTCCAATGTTATTGCAAGGGTAATTTTTTTTAAGGTTAAAAAATTGGGGGGCACCTGGGTGGCTCAGTCGGTTAAGCATCCGACTTCGGCTCAGGTCATGATCTCACAGTCCATGAGTTCGAGCTCCGCATCAGGCTCTGTGATGACAGCTCGGAGCCTGGAGCCTGCTTCGGATTCTGTCTTCCTCTCTCTCTGCCCCTGCCCCCCTCTGTCTCTCTCTCCGTCAAAAATAAAACAAACATTCTTTTTAATTATAAAAAAAGATTAAAACTTTTTTTTAAATGTTCATTTTATTTTTGACAAAGAGAGAGGGAGAGAGCATGCATGCGAGTAGGGGAGAGGCAGAGAGAGGGAGAGGGAGACACAGATTCAGAAGCAGGCTCCAGGCTCTGAGCTGTCAGCACAGGGCCCAACGTGGGGCTTGAACCCATGAACTGTGAGATCATGACCTGAGCCAAAGTCAGGCGCCTTAACCGACTGAGCCACCCAGGTGCCCCAAGATTTTATTTTTAAGTAATCTGTGCACCCAACACGGGGCTCAAACTCACAACGCTGAGATCAAGAGTTGCATGCTTTACTGACTGAGCCAGCCGGGCACCCCTTGCGAGGATAGTTTTGATTCCCTTCTTCTCCATCTGACAAGCCCAAAGTTGGGGATGTGAGCATCCCAATCTCTCCCCCACCTCTCACTCCTCTCCACGATGACCCTGCAGTAAATTCAGTGATAGCTGGGCCTAGACTCTCCAGTCTTCAAAGAAAAGAGGACTATTGCATTAATGGAGCATCCAGGTGCAGAAGACAAGCGGAGGTACACAGAGAAGAAGGAAAGTGTGTTACTGACAGTGTAGGAGACCTTCTGTGGGGAGCAGGACTTCAGAAGACCACAAGATTGGAGCTCTCTCTCTCTCTCTCTCTCTGTCTCTCTAATTGCTCCCTGACTGGCCTACCCAGGAGGGAGCAGCCTTTAAGGAAACTGCCAGGAAATGGTAAAATGAGACTTACTACCTTCATGCCACCAAGGTAAGTAGGAAGGGCAGGGAACAGAGACATTTCCTGGAGAAGAATGAGGCCAGCACACGTATCGATCAAAGGTCCCGTTACAAAAGGTCCCTGTGGAGAGAAAAGGTCCAGAATGAATGGAAGTGTTGGAGCATCCAAGCCACTGATGGAGGCAGAGGTGCCCAGGAGCCCAGAGCCCCCTTCCTGGCATGGGAAGCTGGTGCATCTTGCTCAGGAACTAGCATGGGTATCCCACTGTCCAGACGGTCAAGGTTGCGGAATGGTGTGGGGAGGAAGGAATCAGCTTAGCGCATCCCCAAGCACTGTGACTCTGTCTACCCAACCTGACCTCTGGCCCTGGTCCCATCAGCTATGTCAGTGTGTACGTCACACTGATGTTGGTTTGTTTTAACATGGACTGAACTCTCACACAAACTCGGGGTCAAGAGGACACTTGGGGATTCAGCCAGGGCCTTCTGTTCCATAATTAACTAAAGAATCATCAAATCTTCATCAGTTAGATCCTGGAATACCCGTACTGAAATGTGCAAGATGGCCAGTGGGTAGACAGGGAGAATTGAGGTTCTTGGTTACATGTATCTGACCCAACCCCTATTTGGTCATATTTCTCCATTCGAAGACCAAGCCAACAATCATTATGAGATATCTGCACCATCTCAAATTCAAGGGATGATTTACACCCTGGCACTTGGCAATGAGAAGATAAAAACCTACGATGCAGCCTTATGGGCCTCCTGGAATGGAATGAAGGGGTTTCAGGCCGGATCCCAAATGTCCATATTGCAAGCGGCTCACTCCTGGGAACCAAGCATCGTTCCTATCTGCTTCCTATTGGGTCTGGAACGCAAGGGCCACTCAGGTTGAACAGCCACGTTCCTGGCGTCAGGACCCCACAGACACAGATCTGCCAGGTTATGAGCTGGCTCAGGCGTCTTGTGGACCCAACTGCCAAGTGTCGGCACATGGTCTATGTGAAGCAGTGCTCACCTGGCCGAGCTGCTCACGGCATGACTTCAAATAAAGAGGACTTGTCCTACTTTGATTTCAGAAAGCAAAGTATTTCGGCATTCCCCAAAGTGAGGGGTGGTTCTTGTAACAGATGTCAAGCATTGATTGCTACCAGTCCAGGCTGAAAAAAATATTCAGAGGGAGAGGGGTATGGCTTGAAGGCTGGCACTGGTTTTGGGTCCAGAAAAAGAAGAGAGAGTTCATGATGTCCTGTCTTCTTGTGGGCCCCTAAATGAAATACTCTGAAAGCAGCCAGAAGGATAAGGAGGGGCTGGCTTTCATCATTACAAAAGTTAAAAAAAAAAGAGTCTAGATGTACTCAAAGAGTCAGTATGAGGGCAGGAGAGGCCATGGACTGATCAAACTATTAGCATAGTTGCTAGAACACTCTAAATCTACTGTAGATCTGGATAAGAGAAATGTTAAGACTCAGATTCAGATAATACTTCCTCCCACCCACCTACCCAAGAGAGTCCCAGGTTAATCTATGGCAGTCGCTCACATCATGGTGGTGAGTGTGCTGTGACCGATGGCTTTAAATAAATAGTCACATCTATGAACATCTTGTCTCATATTGTCTTTTATAATAAGAGGTGGGAGTCTCTCTTCCCTTTCCTTGAACGTGGGTAGGCCTTGGTAACCATCTGACCCAATTAAACATGGAGGAAGTAGCTTCTGAGGCTAGATCATAAAAGGCAACATGGCCTCTGGTCACCCGCCATGCTGTGAGGAGCCCAGGCGGTGTAGACAGGATGTGGGGAAGTGTTATGGCCAACGGACTCTCAGCTGGGAGCCATCATCAACCAGCAGACGTAAGTGTGAACAAGCCTTCAGATGATTCCAGCCCCAGTCATCGAGTCTTCCAGCTAAACTTCAGATACTGAAGAGCAAAAACAAGCCATCCTCGCTGTGCCTGGTCTGAATTCCTCACCCACAGAAACTGTGAGAGATCATAAATGATGATGATGATGATGATGATGATGACGATTGCTTTAAGCCACTAACCTTTGGAGCTATTTGTTACACAGCCATGGGTAGCTCATACATGTGCTTACCAGGAGGTTCCTTGAGTAAGTCTCTCAGACACTTCTCTTTGTATTGAGCCCACTTGCGAGTTGTGTCCTCAAGGAGGGATCCTGTAACCTGGGCAGAAAACACCATGGTGACCCCCAGGTTAGCCACAAACACAGAGGAGGCCTCATTAGCATTTTGCCATGACTCTCAAACCGTCCCACTGAAGGGACCCTCCTGCCCTGCACTGAGAAGCAGAACTTCTTCAACATCTCATGTCCCATCTTACAGATGGGTCTAATCTGATCTAATCTGATCTAATGGGTCTCCTGATCTAATCACACTGGTTTTAGTACAAATGTGGAAGATTTTTCTTCCGCCGCAAAATCTTCAACTGGGGTTGACGTTTCAAGAGGAGGCAACCTGCTCACCCTGAATGGCACGCCCTGGTAGATGAATATTTGCACGTTCCTAAGATTATGTGCATCTCAAAGAGAGAAGCATTGTACCAAGAAGGGCCCGATACTGTCAGGGAAAGGCTACGAATTTTAGGGACCTGTGCCATCCCACCTGGCAGCCCGTGGGTCCAGAGTCAAAGATTGGGTAGACAGATGCTCTGCTATTAAACTGAGGCCTTGGGAGTTTTCTCTTTCTGACATGAACTATCTCCTCCCATAGAGTCTTAAAAATACAGCACATCTTTTTGGGCTTTGCAGACAACAGAGTTGTCCAACAACATCTAATTGCATATCCGTACCACTGCTTTTGTCTTTTGAACAAAACAAGGGGTTTAAAGGGGTTTTCTCTTCTTTAACTTAACTCATCTTTATTGAGCACCTGTCGTGCGCTAGGCTTTGCATTAAGGAGGGACCGAAGGGGTGCAGTGATGAGCAAGATACAGCTTCTGCCCTAAAGGACTCAGAATCTGCTAAAGATAAGACAACTGTGTAATTGGCTGGCATGCAAAGTCAAGTGACATTCTTATGCCATCGTCCTCTGCTTCTAAAGAGCCTCATCTCCTAGTGGCTCAGTATCGGCACCATTGGTCATGAACCAGAAATGAGGAGTTTTCCTTGGCTCAACTAAGCACCAGATTCTGTCCTAAGCCTCTCTCCTGCCTAACCCTGCCTCCCATTTCTTCTGTCTCTGACCTGGTCCACACTGCCCCCAAAGGGATAGGTCCACAGGGCTCTCCTGCATAAGGTCTTCCCCTCGCAGCCTGCTGACTTGACTTCATATCTCATCCACCCCCAGATCAAGCCTCTCGACCCCAGTCATGCTTTTCTACGACTTTGGAAAACGTCCTCTCGTCCACCCTCGTCGTCAACCTGGCTCACTCCTTGTTTGCCCCTGTTTAGTCGAGACTAATGACCCCTGATCATGCTTGACCACCTGTGTCACTCAAGTCTTGAGCTAGTGACCCTTCTCCCCAGTGACCCCACACATAAACAAGTCCTATGGCCCATTGTGTTGTATTGTCATTGGGGCTTGAATTGTCCAACCCCTTCACTATCCCATATATTCCTTGAGGGCTGACATGTGTCTTTTCATCTCTGAATACAAGCCCCTAGCACAGGGCAGGAGCTATTGTCCTCAGTTTCCCCCAAATTCCAGCTAAAGAAACAGAAGCACAGGTGTGGGACAGAGTTGGGGTGGGGCTGAACACAGGAGGGGTTAAATATGTGATCTCACTCACACACACACACACACACACACACACACACACACACAGCCAGCACCACCATCACCCTCACCCCCCACGAAAATACCCCAACCACCTATGAGCCCAATGGGGCAGCCAGTTTCCACCTTCTGAGTAATTAGTCCAATCTACCTTCCCCCTCCTCTGCCCTGCATGGCCCACCCCCCAGTGCTATGGAATTCATGACGGGGTCTGGGAATAGTTCCTTCACATTTTTTCCCCAAAGAATCACACGGCTAGCTTTTTGAAGAAGAATTGGTATAGTCATTGTTAGACCAGGGGTTCCCAAACTTTCTCAACTCATGGTGCCCTCAGTGGCTCCATCATTTCCCCCACAGCACCCCTAAGCCAAAAGAAATGCCTAAAGTCCCATTCGTTTAGTAGGTAGGGCCAAACAACTTAAGAAACTTTTGCATCCTAGCAACTGTGTGCCCACCGGAGATTGGACAACCTCCCAAATCTGGGAATCAGATCGGACACAGCCATGTTTGCCCCTGTTCCATACTGATGTTTGGGTGGTCCTTGCTTTTTATGATAGCATCTGCAAAACACTGCCAGCTCTGTAGAGATCCAACATCATCAAAGGGAGAGGAGTGTTACCGAATACTGAAACTATGAACTACCCTGAGCCAGGTCCGGCGGATGTCACGTAGAGCTGGACTTCCCTTGAAAAATTAAAATGTCTTACAGCAGCCCTGTGAACTCACAGCGGTGCCTCGAGGCACCTTAGCACACAATTTAGAAACCAGGGGATTAGCCAACAAGTAATCGTGATAATGATAATGAGGAGGAAATAGTTGGCATTTATCCCTAGGCAACAGGCTTTCAGTCTCCCCTTAATATTTTCTGTCTCTGAGTTGTAGCAAGAATCAAGATGGAAGTTTATTAACACATTGTTTAAGGAAATAAACATCCTAACAGGACCATAGCGGACTCTATATTATTGTCTACAAGTTCAGCACATAAGTTGATAGCCAAATTGTCAGCTTCCAGAATCCTGCAGGCCGCCGAAGGAAGACCCTTTCTTAGATAAGGTGCTGTTTATGTCCTCAGGGACTTCCCCAGAACTGGCCGAGGAAAAGACAATAAAATCAGTCAGGCACGTGAACTGTCCCTGGATGGACATGACCCTCTCCTCCTGCCCTGTGCCATGACTGATGGCCATGGCTGAAAGTGCAAGGAGAAGGGGGAGGAGAAGGAGGGGAGGAGGCGGTGGAGGAGGGCGGGGGGAAGGAGAAGGACAAAGAAGAGAAGAAAAAGAAGGAGAAGAAATCTACAAAGCACTGAGTTTGGTCAATGTAGGGGAGCTGGAGAAACTCAGACTGCCTTCCCAAGTACCTGTCCTAAAGACACAAGGAACACAAGACGCAAATCCAAGTTCAAACACAGCCCGATTCAAACAAAATAGAGGCACGGCAAGAACACGGATGGATGTTTTCTAACTGGAAAAATTGACTTGATCTCGATTCTTCTTTCCCTCTTCCCTTTCTCACAGGCAACCAGCATCAGCGACTAACTTGGCTGAAAAGAGAGGAAAAGGAAAAAAAGACCTTCTGTTGACGGCTTTAAATACATTTTATTGTATTCTTGGTTCAAGAAGGCATCTGCCTCTCTGTCAATCAAACAAAAATTACAGGAAAGCAAAAAGGGGAGAAGGTGGAATCAGAATCTTATATCAGAAAATACCATCTCCTTCCGGACTCTTCTCTCCGTGCACATGCTTCCGTTTACTTTCTTCTTTTTCTTTCCCTTTTTATTTTAACCAAAAAAGGAAATCATCTTGCTTTGTGTTTTCACCGGAAGATATAGGGTGACTATGTATCCATTTCAAGACCCATACTTCTAAAATGCCATTTAAACAGCTACATAATGTTCTATGAACACATGTGATATAATTTTAAATCTTCCAGCATGAAACACTTGCACTGGCTTAGAGGCTTGTTAATAGAAATGATGCTGCACTGAAAATATTCACAGTTAAATGTTTGAGCACATCTTCATTTTCTTAGGAGAAATTCCTTCAATTGGAATTTCTGGGCCAGAGAGGATACACATTTTTAAAGGGTTCTGGTAACATAGCGCCAAACTGTCCTCGCCAAACTTTTTTTAATTTAAAAATATGCACCTCTTTACACTCTCATCAGCAATGCACCAAAGAGTCACAGATTTGTTTCTCCAAGAGCCTTCGATAGAGAGTTCATGTTTTTTAAAGCCACAGCAACTGCTTATTCACTTAAATGAGTTGGGGTGGGGGGTGGGGGGTGGAACCTGCTTGGATTTCAAAACTAAACCATCCCTGAGAATTTCTCATGAAGTGAATTTTACCAAGACTTTCTGCCAGAAAACATGCCATAGTCATTAATATTCCAGGCAGGGAAAGCATCTGTGAGCAAAATCCATCATGAAAGTCTATGCAAAGCCTCGTCATGTAAACATCTGGAGGGAAAATATGGGTTTTTAAGACTGAGAACCAAGAGCGGGGCGGCGGGGGGGAGGGGGGGACATTGGGGCTATAGATGCACACTGGAGGACAGACAGAGGAAAGAGCTTCTGGAAATAGATGCGGGTGGCAGACCAGGGACACTGCTCGCTTGGAAAGAGTATTGATTGTGAGAATGCCAAATGATAGAGCTGAGGTGTGGCTTTTTCAGTGTCACAAGCCAGCCTGACACATTGCAAATTTCGCTGCCGTAACTTATATACGTATATATTCCGTATGTCAACAGCTCCCAAAGGAATGCCAGGGAAGCGAGAACACTTCAGACACCACGGGCTGACTCCCTGGTGCCACTGTTCACGAGCCACGTGATCTCAGGTGACCGTCTAACTCCCACCGACCTTAATTTCCCCGACTGTAAAATGGGCTCGGTGATAACACCTCCGTCCGAGGCTCGTGGCGGGGACCTAGCAGGACGGTGCTACAGCAGTGGTGGGCACTTAGGGGACGATCGATGCGTGATCGTGCGTAGAAGGGGAACGAGGCCAGACAGCTCTGTGTTCAGTTTTAACGTGCCACGTACAGAAGATTGAAGCCAGGAGGCGAGTTCCGTAGGGACTCGCCCGGCAACCCGTTGGCTCTCAGGAGCATGATGATTGCCCACCCAGAGGCTGCCACCATGGCAGGGATTCCACGAAACCATCCATTGGGCTCACATCCACAGTCCGTGAGGGCTTGAAGGCAGTCTCGGGGAGGAGTCGGATGCAGAGAATTTGGTGGGTGTTTTCTGCCCGTCTGGTCCCGGGTTAGCACCAAAGAAAGCCCGATGAGGTGCACACTTACAAGATCAGGGACACGGCCCTCCCTGTTACGGGGGCAGAGGAGGCATTTCTAACAGGAGGGCCTCCCTCTCGGGGTTGCTGAGAGCACGAAATGAGTTAGTACACAGGACGTGCCAGGCACGGCCCTGGAGAACATCGTGAGTGTTCCATCCAAGTGTTAGCTCGTGTTACCTCTTACTGTATTTCGTTAAGACGAAAGCAGGTTGCAATACAATATTTATAGTCCGAGCCTATGTTAAAAAAAAAAAAACAACTATATGGAAATAAATGGCAGAAAAATGTCTGAAAGTACAAGGCCCCCAAAGCGAACGAGGGTGATTTCTGGGGGGGGTGGGGATCCAGTGATTTATAGCTGGTGTTTGTACTTCGTCAGATTGCATACGCTTAATTTTTTAACCAATGCTCATTCTATATTTTCATACTGAGAAGGAAGGAAAAGGAGAAAGGAAAGGAGAAAAAAAAAAACCCACTGTCCATCAACCTAAATAATCAGGCCTGAGAAAACTGTAAAAGCAGACAAGAGGACCTATGTGACAAGTTTAAATGCTATTTACAAAAAAATTTTTAAGTTGATTTTTGAGAGAGAGAGAGAGGGAGACAGAGTGAGTGGGGGAGGGGCAGAGAGAGAGGGAGACACAGAATGGGAAGCAGGCTCCAGGTTCCGAGCTGTCAGCACACAGCCCGAGGTGGGTCTCGAACCCACGAACCGCCAGATCGTGACCTGAGCCGAAGTCGGACGCTCAACCGACTGAGCCACCCAGGCGCCCCTTGAACGTTATTGACAGAGTTCACGTGGGCCCTGGGAAATGCTTATATAAATGATGTCAAGGGGAAAGTGGGATTCAAAACGCTTTATACATCACGATTTCAGCTGCCTAGAAGCATGCATAGGATTTGCAGAAAACATGCCAAAATACGAACAGCGATGGCCTCCGAATACCTACATTGTGGTTTCTCGCTGCTTCCGTCTTAATGTTTTTCCAAATTGCCTACCAGAGCCCCACACGGCTTCTCGGATCGGAAAAGATACAAAAGTGGTCCTAATAGCAATCATTGTAACAATAACAGTGAGAACGCGCTCTTACTTGCTTGATGAAGACCAGGAGCAGCAGGCCGAGGACCGGGGGAGAGCGCTTCCCGGAGGCGGGGAGAGGCCTGGCCCCCCGGGCAACGGGGGTGCCCATGGGCAGCGCGTGGACTCCAGGTGGGGGACCCCGCTTCCTTCCCCGGGGCGCCGCCCCGCTCGGTGCCGGCCTCCCCTTCCTTGCCGCGACTTCACAAGTGCGGGCACGCTTCTAGAAAGGTCCGAGATGTACCACAGGCGGCCTCCCGCTGCATTCTTCCCTGCACGGGGCGGGGGAATGTTTGCACAAACCCAGTGCGCGCACGCGGGGAGGAGAGCCTCCGAACCGGTCTAGAGCCACCTACCGAATCTGCAGGGTTTCTCAGAAGCCGGCGGCTCATCCCCCGCCCCGGCCCCCACCCCGAGGGCAGGGAGATTTTTCCCAGACCTTCCCCAAGTCGGCTGTGCTCCCAGGGACTTCCTCAGCAGAGGCCGCCCCGGGAGGAAAAGCCGGGCGGGCAATGGGCCCCGCTTCCGAAGCCCCCGCTCAGGGCACAAGGCCACCTCTGGTTCCAGCTGCCGTGCAGGACAGGGTGGGCCCGGTTCCAGCTGTGCGGTGGGCATCTTGGTGAGGGGTTGCGTTTCTTACTAAGGCAGCAGCTCGTCCTGGCCGCGAGGGCAGGGTCTCCTCCGGGGGGGGGTGGGGGGGGGGCGTCTATGTTAACACTTCCAGGGAGAGCTCAGGTCCAGACCCAGGTCCTGAAGCAAAGCCCCCAGTCGGGGACCCCGGCCCCGTCTACACCAGAGCACAAGGACGAGGGGAAAAGGCAACTAACATGTTTGTAGTTTCACACACGTGCATTTGCACAGGAGCTTTCGGCCCACCACCTGCTTCCTTTGCCCTCACGATGGTCCGGTGAGGGCGTGATCATTTCCCCACTTGACAGATGAGCAGGTGAGGTCCAGAGAGGTTAGGATGCTTGCTCAAGGCCACACAGCAGTAAATGGGAGAGTCGGGGTTACCCAGAATCACCTGCCACGGTTACTTGGTCACGTGCTCTATCTCACCTTAGGTCTGCAGGCCTTGTTCCTTTGTGCTGGCGGGTTCCTCGCGGGGCCTCTGAAAGGCTCCATTCGGCCCTTCTCACCTCACCTCTCCCCGTCCAGCCCAGAGAGGCCCAGGAGGAAGAGGTCCTGACTGGATGAAACGCAGTCTGCAAGAGACAAAAAGATTGTGTTTTCATTTAGTTTACTCTTGCTTTTGTTTCCATTCAAGTTCGAACAGGGGGGCTCACCTGCTCTCACTTATCTGAGTAAATGATTGCTGAACCGTGTGGGAGAAACATGCAAACATCGCTTAATAGAAATCCTTGCAGCTCTTGGGGCTCCCAGGGGGCTCAGTCGGTTGAGCATCCGACTCATGACCTCAGCTCAGGTCGTGATCTCATGGTTCAGGGGTTCAAGCCCCACGTTGGGCTCTTTGTTGGAAGCACAGAGCCTGCTGGGGACTCTCTCTCTCTCTGCCCCTCCCCTGCTTGCATTTTCTTTCTCTCTCTCTCAAAATAAATAAATACACTAAAAAAAAAATTAATTAAAAAAAAAAAAAACACAAGCATCCTTTTTTCCCTGAAGGGACAGGAATCCGGGCCACGCACGAGCTGTCGGCTGCTGGACAGATGCCATCTAGTGATGAAACGTGGTAACTCCTCTTCCCAAGACACGGGTGGCCAACCCCGCAAATGCAGGGCTCACAGGAGGAGCCAGCAGGAGGCAGAGAGTGACAGTGACCCATAGGGCACTGCCCTTCTCCCCTGCCTGCCCATCCCGGTGATTCTCTGTTACATCTGGGGGCACATCTGGGGGGCCATACAGTCTAGGACCCGTGTGTTTCCATGTAGGACCACGTGCAATCTTCTGTGATGTTTTTCCTGCTCTTATTCCTGCATCAGTGTCCTCCGCCCGAGAAGTGACTGTAGTGTCCTCTGTGTCACCACTCCCGGAGAGCCCCCATGACAAGGACAGGACCGAGGGTGCCAACGGGTGTGCCTGCCGGCTTTGGAGACCCCAGGACGGTGCTGGGTGCCACACCCCTGCTCTGCACAGCTCTGAGGCCCCAGAGGAGGCTGCCTGAACCTTGAGTCTCTCCGTCCCCGAAGCAGGACGTTGTCTTTGGCAGTCCCTGTCTCTGTAGGGTTGGGCAGGGAGCAGGCTGTGGCAGGCTGCGGGATTCCAAATTTCTGGAACCCAATCCTGAACACCCCAATGGATGCAAAAGGCAAGCGGGGGGTGGTCCAGACTCACCCAGACACCTGCCCATACGCCCCTGGTCTTCATCAAGCACCGACCTCCTCCATACAAACCAAAGTGTGGAAGCAACCCAAGTGTCCGTGGACAGATCGACAAACAAAACGTGGTCTATCCACACCAGGGATGCCACAGAACCTTCCAAAGGAAGGAAATTCTGGGGGCGCCTGGGGGGGGGCTCAATTGGTGGATTGTGCAACTTTTGATCTTGGGGTCGTGAGTTTGAGCCCCACGTTTGATATGGAGATGACTTAAAAATATCTGGGACACCTTGGGGGGGCTCAGTCGGTTGAGCGTCCGACTCTTGGTCTCGACTCAGGTCATGATCTCACCGTTTGTGAGTTCGAGCCCCTACTTTGGGCTCTGCGCTCACAGTGTGAAGCCCGCTTGGGATTCTGTTTCTCTCTCTCTCTGCCCCTCCCCCATTCACTATCTCTCTAAAGAAATAAAAGGAAACTTAAAAAATACATAAAAACAAAGGAAGGAAACTCTGACACCCGCTATGACACGGGTGAACCTTGAGGACATTACACTGAGTGAAAGAAGCCGGTCAGGAAGAGAGGGTACTGCATGACCCCACCTGTGTGAGGTCCCCAGAGTGGCCCGGTTGGTAGAGACAGGAAGTGGAGTGGCGGGTGCCCGGGGCCAGGGACAGGGAAGGGGAGCTCCGCCCCCGGGGTCCCAAGATGAAGAGGGGACTAGAGACTGGGGCACAGCAGTATGAAAGTAGAAAATGGTCACCATGGTGAATTTTGTCTTGTGCGTATTTTACCCCGGGTTTAAAAAGACAAAAACAGAGCCGGCATCGTCCTACACACCCACACCCTGGGGAGGGTGGGGGCGCGAACGCAGCTGATGGGAACACGTCGGCTTCGTGCTTTCTTTCTCCCGCGGCTTCTCAGGCCACAGGCGCGCACACGGGCGTCACACGTTGGGGGGCCCCCGGGGATGGGAGAGAAGCCCGTAAGGGTGCCAGATGGCAGGGCTGAGAGGGGCGGGCAGCACGCGGAGGTGGGGAGGCGGCCCGCTGCTCATCCCGAGGCCGCACGCCTCCTCCAGCCATGGACGGGGCTGGGAGACAGCAGGTGCACGCCCTACTTCCCGTCTGCCTCGCCCTGGCCTTCTCCCTCGCCGCCCTGGGCAGCAGCCACTGGTGCGAGGGGACCCGCAGGGTGGCAAAGCCTCTGTGCCAGGACCATCCGGGAGGGCTAGGATGCATTCATCTCAACAGGGGCCACGGCGGTGGCAGGAGGGACGACGAGAGCCAGGCCGTCCAGTACATTTGGGAGACGGGAGACGACAGGTTCATCCAGAGCCGGTTCCACGTGGGGCTCTGGCAGTCCTGTGAGGAAAACCTCGGCAGCGCAGGTGAGCGAGCGTGGCCGCAGGTGCCGGGGGTGGGGGCGACAGAGGCAGGGGCTCGGGAGCCAGGCTGCCTGGGTTTGAATCCCAGTGCTGCCGCTGACAGCCTCTGTATCCTTGGGTGAGCTTCTTCACCTCTCTGGGCCTCCGTTTTCTCATCTGTGAAATAGGATGACAGCAGTATGTCAGCAAGAGTTATTATAAAGCGTAAATGACTGGCTTCCCTGCCTTGCAACAGTGCCTGATGTGGGGTGTTTGTAAGAATGCGCTTTGACCATTTGCTAGTGTCTACCCAATCCCCCGAGAACCCAAAGTGGCCCCGTCTGAGCCTAAACCGCATCCCTGCGCTTTTTAGGGGGTCTTGAAATGGCAGGTTCTCAGGGGCACCTGGGGGGCTCCGTCGGTTAAGCATCCGACTCTTGATTTCGGCTCAGGTCATGATCTCACAGTTCGTGGGTTCGAGCCCCGAATCGGGCCCCACACTGATAATGTGGAGCCTTCTTTGGATTCTTTCTGTCTGCCCCTTACTCTATCTCTCCTTCAAAATAAATAAATAAACTTAAAAATAAAATTTAAAAACTTACAAAAAAAAGAAATGGCAAGTTCTCTTGGAAAATTGACTTTTATCATCATCGGTGGGAAAGGATCCTCCCTCTTGGGGGGCACCTTCAAGAAGTAAGAATCCTTAACAAGCTAGACCTTTGTCTCTGGAAATCCTTGCAATAACCCTGCAGAGTAGGTATTATTTCTTCAGCTCACAAGTGAGGAAACTGAGGCTCAGAGTTTCAGGTCATATGGCTGGCGAGCCCAACCCCGCTTTTGCCGTATTACTCAGCCCCGGTTCCATATCTTTTGAACTTCTGCCAGTTGGTAAGGGAAATGGGAGAGGAAGACAAGAGAGAAGAGGGAAGGGAATGGTTGGTATTTGGAACACCTATTTCAGAAAAAAATTTTTTTTGTTTTACATCCTAAGGAACTAAGGAGGGAGGAGCTGAACTCCGCAGTGTCATACAGCCTGAGGGCAAACCCAAATCCATGCTTGGGGCCACAATGCTCTGCCCTTCCTCCTAGAAAAGCACACCTGTCAAGGTGGAAAGGAGAGGACCTCCCCCCCTTTTTTCTCTTGACCTCAGGCTTAACACATTAAATTTCTTGACCAGCTTTTTGTTTTCCCTGGAGTTTCTAATTGCCTTTTTTTCATCCTTATAGCATTAGTGGTTTCTTCTGAGGTCTAAGTAAAAGGCTCCAAGTAGGAACCCTCTCAATGCTGCTTACCCCTCTCCATCCTGCCCTACTGGGGGCCACCAGTGCCTAGTCTTACCCTTCCATGTGTCCCCGTCAGTACATATGGCCTTTGCTTTAAGTGTGGTACACACGATACAATAGTACCTAGAGCTAAAGCTACTGGAAGGGCCTCCTGCCCCTCTCCTCTGGGGGGGGTGCCACTATCTTCCTATACGTCCTCTCTCTCTACCCCCACAGACACAGGAGGCTCATGATCCTGCATTCTGGAGGGCACTGAAGGCAGTCTCAGATTTTCAGTTTGGAAAATATAGTCACCAAACCTATAGGGAAGTTGCTTGGGAATTTCCACTCCCCTTCCAAGTCCCCACGTGAGGTCTGCCTACTTCTATTTCCATAGCTGCATATAAGCACCACTCCGGTTATCAAATGTTTGTTGTGCATGAGAATCGCCCAGCAAGTTAATACAAGTCCAGGTGCCCAGTGCAGGAGATTCTGGTTCGATAGATCTAAATGGGGTCTAGATATCCACAGTCTTTTTAAAAAAATATATATATATATATTTAAGTAAGGTAATATTTATACATAGATAAGAGATCAAATCATTTAAAAACACTTATAAGAGAAACCAACAGTCCCCTGCTGCCTTCCTGCTCTATAACCTGGTCCCACCCTTCAGAGAAACCACTTTTAGCTCAGTTGTTTCTTCTGGTATTTGCCTCCATGTTTCAAAAACCATATGCTGTCTTCATGTTAGACATGATTTATTGACTTTCTGTCATGACAGATAAGGATAAATCTCTCATACCACCACATCCTATGTCTGTTCTCCCATCTTCCTAATATACTTATATTGTTGTTTTCTATAAATCAATAAACCAATAATTATTTAGACTGTATAAATATTGTTCATTACAGAATCAAGGAGGTGCTACCAGTACATTAAATTTCTTGTACAGCCTTTTGCTTTCCCTGGAGTTCCTAATTGCCTTTTCTTTTCCCATCCTCATAGCATTGTTTTTTATTCCCCTCAGCTCTCTTTTCTATCTGGTGTTATCTGTATCTCTAATAAGCTCCCCTGGTGATTAAGACACACACCAGAGTTAGAGAAGCATGCCCTGGGGTATAGCAAAGCCCTCTGGAAAGGGCGTTCTGAGCAGCATGGAACAAATTCACTAAAAAACATTTCCTTGTCAAGCACAAGATGAGGGGAATGGGGGGATACAAAGGTGAGTGGACCACAGTGGTGAGGATCAAGATGAAACTAAAACAAGGAAAAATATGACCATGGTTACCACAAAGATTCACATATGATATCAGAATAGAAAGGAGAAAGAGGTTATTCACAGCTCTGGGCATGGCGAAGGCTTCATAAAGGAGGTGGCCACTGTACCTCCAAGCAGGACTGTGACTTTAATAGATGGAGATTAGGATATTCCAGGCAGACAGGACAGAGTGTCTGAGGCAGAACAGTCCAGGTATTTGCATTAGAACACAAAGCAGGGTGGAAGGGGAAGCCTCGTTACAGAAGAACTTAACCCATGTGTCTCTTCAGTGTCACCCGAGGCAACTCTCCTACCCTGCCACGCAAGGTCATGGTCACTTCAGGACAAGGATCTGGGCAAGACAGCAAGACAGTGTTCCCTAGAAAGAAACACCTAAATGAACAAGATGAGAAGCACTGCTTCTCAGGAGCCAGGAAATTAGACACCTGTCCCTGAGCTTTCTGATAAAAACCTGTGACCCAGGCGGGAGGAGGGGGGCTTTCTCCACCTAAGAAGAGGCCGACAGCAGAGTTATGGGCCGTGAGAAGACCTTTCACACTTCTTCCTCTAGAGACCCGGAATCTCCTTGACATTCTACCAACACACACACACACACACACACACACACACACACACACACACACGCACACACACACACACACACTCACACACACACACTGCCTTCTCGTGGATCATACCTCTGCAAGGTTTTTAAATATATTGTCAGGAACACAGGCTGAATTCTAAGGAGGGTTGATGTTCTCAACGTTTCATGGACAAAGTCAAGTAGAAATAAAGAGTGGGATTCTTGACTCCTTTCTGATTTATGTGCATCTTATATACTTTTTTTTAATTTTCTTTTTTTTTAATGTTTTTATTTATTTTGGGGACAGAGAGAGACAGAGCATGAGCAGGGGAGGGGCAGAGAGAGAGGGAGACACAGAATCCGAAGCAGTCTCCAGGCTCTGAGCTGTCAGCACAGAGCCCAACGCGGGGCTTGAACCCACAAACCATAAGATCGTGACCTGAGCTGAAGTCAGACGCTCAACCAACTGAGCCACCCAGGCGCCCCTCATTCTTTGTAAAAGTCTTACCCAGACTCCCTCTTTCCCTCCACAGTGCCCAAAACTCAACTGAAGAGAAGTTGTCTTATAATTGCCAATGAATAATTTTGTGTCTATCAATCCAAAAAAACCCCTCTGTTCACATTTTTTATGCTTCCTAAGGTAATAAGTTCATCCGAGTAAACCACAGTCTCTAAATACCATCATCACTTTATTAAGAGCCAAGAAGAAGCATGTTCTCAGAATACCTTTTTTTCCCTCGGAGAGATGTGATCACCTTCGTGTGTTATGAGACGCTCCCAGAGCAAAAAGCTTAGAATGAAATTTTTACTAAAGAGTAACTAAATTAACAGCAAACACGCAAAGGAATAAAACAAAAGATACATGCCACAGGTCGCAAACCAATGCCCACAGAAGGTGGTAACAAAAGCAAATGAAGCAAGGTCATCAGAGAATACCAATGACCTTGAAACCTCATCCCCAGATAAAGAGGCAGCCCCTGGCTCAGCTCAACTTTATGGTCATGAGGGCTTACGTGCTCAATGTTGTCAGATCCTCCAAGTTTTACAGAAAAGTAAAATACTTGGATTTCCCCGTGAAAATCCCCAATTTTAAAGCATCTCGAAAACATTGCATAGGCCCAGGAAAACACATTGGCTGCGGAATATAGCCTGGGGCCCCCAGTTGAAGATCAGTCCCCATAAACATCTGCTCGTAAGTGTCATTTATCACAAGTGTCTGGGAGATTTGGGGTAGATGACAGAAAAGGATTACTCCCCTACTCACGCATACTCTCTCTCTCTCTCAAAAATAAATACACATTAAAAAAAAGAAAAGAAAAGAGAAGGATTACAGCTGGAGGTGAATGGGAGGGCACCCAAACTGCTCAAAGAGAGAGTCCCGGAGGAGGGGGGAGCTCAGGACACCTGACAGTAAGGACTCCATCCTGGGGAGGGTGCCCCTTGATCTGAGAAAGCCCAGGAAAGGGGTCTCGGGAAGTCCAACACCCCCTCCCCAGCTCTGATGTCCCCAGAAGTGTCCCTGGATCTTTTCCTTCTGAGTCAGCTCTGTCCTTGCAAAAGCTGACCTTCCAGGGGAGGCTAATCCAGAGTGTGATTTTAGAACATCCTCTGCACAAGCCACCTCCTCCCATTCCTTTATGCCACTGTCTAAAGTGCCTTTAAGTTTTTTTTAATGTGTTTATTATTGAGAGACAGAGACAGAGCATGAGCAGGAGAGGGGGAGAAAGAGAAGGAGAGACACAGAATCGGAAGTAGGCTCCAGGCTCCGAGCCATCAGCACAGAGCCCGACGCGGGGCTCGAACCCACAGATGGAGAGATCATGACCTGAGCTGAAGTCGGACGCTTAGCCGACTGAGCCCCCCGGGGGGCCCTGCCTAACGTGCCTTTAAAGGGGTGCAGCACCTCTGATCCCACACTCTGAAATGGAGATTTGAGATGAAAGCGTCCAATCAATGAGCCAGCAAAAGGTGTCAGTTTCCAATTCTTCGCTGTTGCACTAAACCCCAAAGGTCAAGGACAGAGGGGCCTGGGCACCCCATAGAGGGGAGGGGGTGAGGAACAAGCAGACAGAGATGCCGGAGTTCAGCACTGGGGACCCGGACACCAGTTCCCAAGCTGGCACGTTGCCCTGCTTGGCTGGTGAAACTCTATCGCCAAGCTCCGTTAACACCCGCCTCTCTGGCTTCGTGGGATTTATGAAGATTTTTCCTTTTAATCCCGCTGGCCTCATTCAAAAGGAACACCATTTCTGAGGATTCAGATTAATCAAGGGGTCACGACGGCCTGACATCTGGCCCAGGCTGACCTCAGCCTTCTAAGCTATTGTGAATTCTCCTAATCTCCTTGGCCGGCCTCCGCTTTCTTTTCTGCCCTGCCCCTGGCTCTGTACCTGGCCTCCATTTTATTCCTGAGAGAAAGGGCAGCCCTCCAAGGAAGGCAAGAGATAGAATTCGTCCTCCGTGCATTATGGAGAAAGACAGCAGGTGGGTGATGTGCATAAGGCACTGGGTCTCAGGTGTTTCGATTCCTGACTCTACCGACCTGTTTGCGTCTGGCCTCCAGATCTGTAAAATGTGGCTGTGTGCACTTGTCTTTATCGATAACAAAACACTCAAAAAAAAACCAAAAACAAATAAAAACATAAGGCAGTTCACAGAATCCTTTCGCAACTTTGTCATTGGAGGACTTCTATCATACCCATTTCACAGATGAAGAGACCGAGGTTCAGAGTGGTCCGATTACTGAATGGCAGAACCAGGCACAGAGGCCAGGCCTTGAGGATTTATGTGCCCCATTCTGTCCTTGACATGCAGTTGTTACCCCCTGCCGGCCTCACTCATTGGGTCTCGTGGGGATGACACGGGGGCTTACGTGAAGAAGCGCTCGCCGGCCCCAAAAGCTCTCTGAGAGCAGCGTGTGAGTGTGGAGATGTCCCCAGTGCAATGGCGACTTCCTTGGTACAACCAGGAAAAACTGGCCGAAGTTTTGCTGCTGCAACCCTAACACTGTGCCCACTGCCAAAATCAGAGAATCTTCAGGAAAACGGTTGCATCCATCCAAAGTGGGCTTAATTCAAAAGCTGAAGAGGCCACCGTGGCTACAGATTGGCAGACGGGTCCCCAGTGCTGTCATCCTCACCCCTAGGTTGTGTAAATGCCCTCCCCCGGGTCATGTGATGGGTAAAGCCTGAGACACGTTCACCAGAAAGAATCCCATCAGGGCAGCTCAACCAAGTGGCTGTATCATAAACCCAGCCTTTGTTCCTCTTCTTCCCAGAGCCCAGCAGAGGCGCAGGGCAGACGTGGGAAGCAATGAGGCCCCAGGGCGCTTGGTGTTTCGTGAGGACAAGTGTGGCCAATCTGAAGGTCTGTGGCATTTAGACGTGCACCACCGTGAGCGTGCACCTGTTCGTGTGGACAGTCCTTCCCGCATGAGCCTGACACGTTAGAAGGTGAACCAAAGGGAAGGGCTGTGTGTTGAGGAAGCAAGGCCATCAAAGAAGAGGAACCTTGACTCAGAGCTGGAGGAATAGGGAGCCACTGCAGGTTCTTGAGTAGGAGAGTTACCTGGGGTTTTCTCTCCTACAAAGGAGAAATAATTTCTGCGGTCGAAAGATGCTCCCCCAAGCTTCCTTCTGTCCCTGAAAACTTCCAGGAAAGGTAGGTGACGTGACCCTGGCCCTCAGGATACTTACAGTGTGCTATATTTAATAACAATCTGGGCCCTAACCACATGCAAACAGCCCCCAGTACAACTCATTTTATTTCAGGGAGATTTCGGTGCGTAGGAAGTGAGAGCGGCTTTCCTGTCCATTATTTCATTAAATCCTTGACGCGAGGCCAACGCGGGGACCGCTAAGCTTGGTTTAGGGCTGAGAAAGCCATTCCTTTGGAGAGGCAGTGATCTGTGCCCCACCTGGCCCTGTTTTAGTTCCCACCAGCCCAGACGGGGAGCAGCTCCGGGGCTCAGGCTTGTCTGCATCCTCTGGCACCTTCTGGGCTGTGCACCAGATTGCATCCAGTCAGTGATGCAGCGGGGGCGGTGTCCTAATGCGGCCCGAGTCCTAATGCTCCTGTACCAGTCACTTACCCTCAGGGGTCCTTGGAGCCACTCCCCTGAAATCTGCAGGGAAGAAGCAGGTGATTGTGCAGGCATCTGGGCATCTGTCATGGCAGACGATACTCCCAGGCTTCCGGGACCCTTCCGGAACACGAAATAAGCAGCCTCTGGTGCACACGCAGTAACTACCCCCATCCTTCCACGCTCCAGAAAGCACAGTAGGATTCCAATAGCGAGGTCACTTGGTAACAGCTCTGAATCTGCTCCAGTGTGTTTTTTAAAATCATTACAGGGGCGCCCGGGTGGCTCAGTCGGTTAAGCGTCCGACTTCAGCTCAGGTCATGATCTCACCGTTCGTGAGTTTGAGCCTGGAGCCTCTTCTGATTCTGTGTCTCCCTCTCTCTCTGCTTCACTCCCCTGCTTGCACTCTGTTTCTCTCTCTCTCTCTCACAAAAATAAACATTAAAAATTAAAAAAAAAACAACAATACAAACTTTGTTCCTTTCCCTCTAACCAGAGACAAACTGAGACTCATACCATAACGGATGCTGTTTGGGAAGGTGAGAACCTGTGGTCTAAGGCTCGAAGTATCAGCCCAGACGGGCTGGATTATGCCTCAGTAACAAACAACCCCCAAATCCCAGGGGTTTAAATCAACAAGTTCATCCCTAGTTCATTCCGCATGTATTTTTTAGGTTGGCGAAGGGTGACTCCTCCCCACAGCTATCCAGGGACCCAGGCTGATGGGGACTCCATCTGGACAGGCGCTTCTGTGATCACAGAGACAGCGGAACAAGAACCAGAACACTGGCTCTTAAAGCTTCTGACCAGAAGTGACCCACCCCATGCCAGCTCCCAGTTCATTGGCCAAAGGAAGTCCTATGGCCAAGCCTGGATTCACCAGGAGGAGATTGAATCATGCTCCTGTTGCGGGGCGGGTGGGGTGGGTAAGGGGGCCAGCACATGTCTGTGAACAGTAAAGCCATCTGCCACGTCCCCTAATCCTTGTTCGAAATGACCTGGGATAGGGGCGCCCGGGTGGCTCAGTCAGTTGTGCGTCCGACTTTGGCTCAGATCATGATGTCACCGTTCCCGAGTTCGGGCCCCGCGTCGGGCTCTGTGCTGACAGCTCGGAGCCTGGAGCCTGCTTGGGATTCTGCGTCTCCCTCTCTCTCTGTCCCTCCCCCACCCATGCTCTGTCTCTCTCTCCATTAAAATGACCCTGGATAGGGGCGCCTGGGTGGCTCAATCGGTTAAGCGTTCGACTTCAGCTCAGGTCATGATCTCACAGTCTGTGAGTTCGAGCCCCGCGTCAGGCTCCATGCTGACAGCCAGGAAGCTGGAGCCTGCTTCAGATTCTGTGTCTCCCTCTCTCTCTATGCCCCTCCCCTGCCCACACTCTGTCTCTCTGTCTCTCTCAAAAAAAATAATAAAAAAATTAAAAAAAAAAAATGACCCTGGATAGACTGAAGGTGCTCGAAACACAGTCTGTCCCTAAGAGAGTGAGGGTGCTAGAAACACAGTTACTCCTCCTTATGAGTATATTCTCTTTGTGTTCTAGGTGAAAAGTGTAGAAGTTTCCAGAGTATAATACCAGCTGAAGAACACGGTAAACACCCATGTTCTGTCCACCAGGGCGCCTCACAACGTGGGTCACTTTGTGTGTGTTGGGGGAGGCGGGGGGAGGGGCGGAGACACGAGAGAGCTCTTTGTGGTTTTTCCACAAAGTCAAGTCCAAGCACTGGAACCATCTGCCCCCTGCATGTGCCCTGTAGTCATCAGGGGCGCTGGAAAAGGTGACACAACCAACCTTGCCGGCAGGGAGGGGCGGGAAGCCCTGACCGGTAGTGTTTACCAGGTCCCAGGGCACGCATACGCCCACGGCGGCCCACGGCGGACGCAGGGCTGGGAAGAGATGGGCTCCCGCACCCTTCGTCTTGTCTGTGCCGCTCATCAAATCCGTGATGGTTTTGCGGGGTCTGTTTCCCCAGCGGGAGTGCAGGTTTTGTGAAGGCTGGATCTACACCTGTTTTGCCCATTGCTGGGGCCCCAGGACGCAGCTCACAGACACCAGCTTCCCTCCCTGTTCCTCTGTCTTACCTCCACCTGCAGCACAGTGTCTCCTAGAAGCGGGCGGGATGCCCTCCGGAGGGCAAAGGATCGGCCCACACAGATACAAACAAGGTTTCGGGATCTCTAACCAGGGCTCCTAAACGCTCAGCCGCCTCTGCCTTCTTCCTTAAGCTTGGTGTCTTCTTTAAAAAACCAAGATTGGGCCGCCTGGGTGGCTCAGTCGGTTGAGCGTCCGACTTCGGTTCAGGTCATGATCTCACGGTCTGTGGGTTCGAGCCCGGCATCCAGCTCTGTGCTGACAGCTTGGAGCCTGGAGCCCGCTTCGGATTCTGCGTCTCCCTCTCTCTCTGCCCCAACCCACTCGCATCCTGTCTCTCAAAAATAAATAAAACATTATAAAAAAAAAAAATAAAAAAAAAATAAAAAGACCAAGGTAAAGTCTTCTGGTCAAATCCAAACAACGTACTAACTTCTGAACTGGGGAATAGAGAGGCCACCACCCCCCCAGCCTCTCTCCTGTCCCCACATCAGACTCCTGCTTTATTGTTGTTGTTTTTATTTTTCCCCCTCCCAGCGAAGGACAATCTTTTAAAAAAATATATTTTTAATGTTTATTTATTTTTGAGAGAGAGAGAGAGAGAGACAGAGCATGAGCAGGGGAGGGGCAGAGAGAGAGGGAGACACAGAATCCGAAGCAGGCTCCGGGCTCTGAGCTGTCAGCACAGAGCCTGACGCAGGGCTCGAACTCACAGACTGTGACATCATGACCTGAGCTGAAGTTGGACGCTTAACTGACTAAGCCACCCAGGAGCCCCTGTTTTCTGTTTCTTTTTACATGCTGACAATCTCTGTATTTTATTTTTTAATTTTTTAAAAATTTTTAATGTTTATTTTTTGAGAGAGAGACAGAGCATGAGCGGGGGAGGAGAGAGAAAGAGGGAGACACAGAATCCGAAGCAGGCTCCGAGCTGTCAGCACAGAGCCCGACACGGGGCTCAAACTCACAAACAGTGAGATCATGACCTGAGCCAAAGTCGGATGCTCAACCGACTGAGCCATCCAGGCCACCCTGTTTTTGTGTCTTAGAAGTGAACAGGATCAAAGGGTTCGACATCACGGTGCTTCTTTTTTTTTTTTTTTTTTTTTTTTAATTTTTTTTTTTTAACGTTTTATTTATTTTTGAGACAGAGAGAGACAGAGCATGAACGGGGAAGGGGCAGAGAGAGAGGGAGACACAGAATCGGAAGCAGGCTCCAGGCTCTGAGCCATCAGCCCAGAGCCTGATGTGGGGCTCGAACTCACGAACCATGAGATCGTGACTGAGCTGAAGTCGGACGCTCAACCGACTGAGCCACCCAAGCGCCCCGACATCATGGTGCTTCTGAACTCTCCAGGCTCAATGTCTCTATCATCCTCACACTTTGCAGGACTTTTGTGGCTGTCCATTGGGGCCGAGATCCTGAACATCCTTCTGGTGTTGACGAGTGCCGTCCTCCTGGGCTCCGGAGTGAGTTCTCAGAGCGCTGGTTTCCGCTGGCTCAAGGTGGACGCCTCTGTAGCCATCCTCACGGTGCTCGCAGGTACTTGTCGACAGCAGCCAACAGGGGATTCCCCACAGCCTGTCCCAGCGGGAGGGACAAAGCTCCGGGCTGTCTGTCCCCACTGCCAAAGCGCAGGCTGGCTCTTCTCCTGTCAACGGCCCGTTCAGCAGGACAGCTGGCTGGTCCACCGGAGAAGTCACTGAATAAATCCCATTGGAGGGGCAGGGGGCGGGGGAAAGCAATGATGCTTTGGCTGACGGATGAAAAGAAAGGGGATGGAAAATAAAATGTATTACTGGGTCTTTATCACAACCCTGGGAAGGAGACACATTGGCTCTGAGAACAGAAATTGCCTAATGTCCCACAGTAGTTTGTCAGGAAATCCTACCTGGGTGTCAGTTCTCTGCTACGTGAGTGCTGTGTGACCCCAGGCAAGTTACTCAACCTCTCTAAGCCAGCTACCTCCAGTGGCTATAGTGATGACTAAGTAAATGCACCTACTCTGTGGGAAGAATGCAAGAAATGGTTGCTTGCTGAAAGTCATTATCAAGCTCGATGTACGTGTAAGAATAAAGAACTCCCTTTCTTTGGGGTGGCGGTCTTCCTTCTGTATCCTCCTCTGTATCAGAGCAGCTTCATTTGGTCTCCGGAGTGGCCTTTCCATCAAGAAAAGGACCCCCAACAGATGACTTCCTTTGTTTCTCTGTCCTCATACCCCAAGCCCTGCTAACAGTACATCAGTCCAGCCGGGAGCTCACTTCTGTGCGTGATAAGTATCAGGAGTCTTTCCCAAGCTTTATCATCAGCGAATAGGGTGATAAAATCCAATTTCTGGATCTTCATAACAAAGAGGTAGGCCATGGGCTCTTGGAGACTCCTCCCCAGGTCCTGGCACCCTCCAGTGCTCCCCCCAACCCCTGCCAAGGTCATGAGTAAGCCTCTTTCTGGACGTCTGTTCAGTTTCAAGTGTGCAAACACAGTTTCAGGTAGACTGTTGGAGGGTTTACATCACAAGGACTTTAGATGGCCCATTAATATATAAATAATTGCCCCCACCAATTAAAACTCATTTCTATTTGGGCCCCTGAAGCTGATCCCCACCTGGCCACCATTTGCCACGCATTTATCCAATGAAAACACGCGTGAGATTAGACTCCCCACAAAAGAAAGACACAACAACGAAACAGCCAGCATTTAAAAGTGAAATCCAAGGCAACTTTCTTGGGTTTTTTATTTTTATTTATTTATTTTTTTAAATTTTTTTTAACGTTTATTTATTTTTGAGACAGAGAGAGACAGAGCATGAACAGGGGAGGGTCAGAGAGAGGGAGACACAGAATCTGAAACAGGCTCCAGGCTCTGAGCTGTCAGCACAGAGCCCGACGCGGGGCTCGAACTCACGGACCGCGAGATCGTGACCTGAGTCGAAGTCGGACGCTCAACCGACTGAGCCACCCAGGTGCCCCAATTTCTTGGGTTTTTTAATGTTTATTTATTTCGAGAGAGAGAGAAAGAGCTCGAGCAGGGGAGGGGCAGAGAGAAAGGGAGAGGAAGAATCCCAAGCAGGCTCCGTGCCATCAGCACAGAGCCCGAGGTGAGGCTCGAACTCACAAAACGTGAGATCATGACCTGATCTGAAATCAAGAGTTGGATGCTCAACCGACTGAGCCACCCAGGCTTGCCCCCCGCACTCAGATTTTTCCCTAAAGTATCCCAGAGTTAGCAAACCATCCACACGCAAAAGAAGTAACAGAACAGAACCCCGTGGAGTGTGGCTTCAGGCCAAATGTGGTCCAAGGACCCCTCCTCTGCCCTGGGAAGGAGAGACTGGAGCATCGGTGCCTCTGAGCACAGGGACACAGGGGCATGACACACGGGGAGAGGTGGCCACGGGAGGAACAACACGTCAGAGGAACACACGCCATATGCATTCAGGACAACGAGGAATTGGTGTGAATGTGACGGGGGACCTGCTTGGAAGGGTTCAAGAAGGACGCTCCTGGGGTTTACATCCAACTCGCGCAAGGTAGGGAAACCCCATCCCCACCTGTGGCTCACAAAGCTTTCCTCGTGCAGGGCTCCTCGGGATGGTGGCCCACATGATGTACACAACCATCTTTCAAATTGCTGTGAACCTTGGTCCCGAAGACTGGAAGCCTCAGACGTGGGACTACGGCTGGTCATACTGGTAAGTTGCTGGCCGTGGTGCCCAAGCCCCGACGGCCCCGCAGGGTTACACGCAGGTTCTGTAAGACTACCGACCTTGGCCATTGCTCTGCTGTCTGACTTTGGGTTGATTTCTTAACCTTTCTGGAGCCCAGCTCTCTCATCTGGAAGGTAATGAGACCTGTCTCATGTGTCCCTAGGCATTCAAAGAGATTATGTTTGTAAAATCCTTGGCAAAGAGTCGAGCCCTCAAGAAATGGGGATACTGGGGGCTCCTGGGTGGCTCAGTTGGTTGAGTGTCCGACTTCGGCTCAGGTCATGATCTCACGGTTCATGGGTTCGAGCCCCGCGTTGAATTCTGTCCTGATAGCTCAGAGCCTGGAGCCTGGTTCAGCTTCTGTGTCTCCCTCTCTCTCTTCCCCTCCCCTGCTCATGTTCTGTCTCCCTCTGTGTCAAAAATAAACACACATTAAAAAATAATAATAAAAATATTAAAAAATAAATAAATGGGGATACTGATGTTATCCCATTCTTAAACATGGCTTACGGGGAAGAGTCCTGAGTTATAATGCTGCCTAATAAATACTTCAATCATGAGAGACCCTACCCCTGCTTCTAATGGACAGATAAGTTGTGTTCCTAACAGAAAGTCTCAGTCATGTCACATTATACAGGGGCGCCTGGGTGGCTCAGTCGGTTAAGCGTCTGACTCTTGATTTCAGCTCAGGTCATGATCCCAGGGTCGTGGGATTGAGCCCCGTGTTGGGCTCCACGCCGAGCTTGGGATTCTCTCTCGCCCTCTCTCTCCTCCTCCCCCCACCCCTGCTCGTGATCTCTCTCAAAAAACGGTATTGGTTCCAATATCATTTTGTTTTGTTTTGTTTCCTATTACTTGTAATTACTTAACTTCTAATCAAAGAAGTACATACAAATAGTTTTTAAAACTCAAACAGTATTGAACAGGGGTGCCTGGCTATCTCAGTCAGTAGAGTGTATGACTTTTGAACTTGGGGCTGTAAGTCTGAACCCCACATGAGGTGTAGGGATTGCTTAAAAATAATATCTTTTTAAAAAATCATGGGTTGGTTAAGCGTCCAACTTCCACTCAGGTCGTGATCTCACCACTCGTGAGTTCGAGCCCTGCGTCGGGCTCTGTGCTGACAGCTCAGAGCCTGGAGCCTGCTTGGGATTCTGCGTCTCCCTCTCTCTCTGCCCCTCCCCTTGCTCTCTTTCTCTCTCAAATATAAATAAAAACATTTAAGGATGTTTAAAAATTGAAAATAAAATGGCATTAAATATAGCAATCTCTCAATTCCGTCTCCTCCTATCCCAGTCTTCCAGCCCCAACCAAAACCCTCCACATTCCTCTCTGCTCTGGACCCCCTGCCCGGAGGTTTGCCACAGTGCTGTGAGCAGAGAGCTGTTTCTGGGCCCCATGTCATTATCTAACTTAGTTCACATTCACATTTTGTGGGAGCACATCCCCCAGTAGCTTTCTAAGAAAGGGTTCGAGGAGCAAAGATATTATTTTATTTCGTGCATATTTGGAAATGTATTTATCCAATGCTCTATATTTGATAGTTTAGCAGCGTGCATAATCCTTTGCTGGAAATCATTTTCCCTTAAAATGTTGAAGGTGTGGCTCCATTTCCTTCTAGAATCGACTGCTTCTGGCACGAGTTCCATACTATTCTGATTCATGTCCCTTTATAGGTAAGCTGCTGCTTTCTACTCTATTATTGGTATTCCGAAATGTCAGGATGATGCACCTTGGAGGGAAAATCTCTCATTCACACTCATTCTCCCTTTCCTGTGCTTGACGGGCCCTTCAATCGGAATATTCACATCCTAGAATTCTGGGGTTTTTTTCTGGTATTATTTCTTTGATTATTTCCATTTCTTAGCTTTCTGTTCCCTCTTTTTTACATTCTTTAAAAATGTCTTTATTATTTATTTTTGATAGTGAGCATGAGCAGGGGAGGGGCCGAGAGAGAGAGAGAGGGAGACACAGAATCCGAAGCAGGCTTCGGGCTCCGAGCTGTCAGCACAGAGCCCGATGTGGGGCTCGAACCCACAAACTGTGAAATCATCTCCTGAGCCAAAGTCAGATGCTTAACCGACCGAGACACCCAGGCGCCCCATGTTTGTTTGTTTTTTAATGTTTATGTATTTTTTAGAGACAGAGTGTGAGCAGGGGAGGGGCAGAGAGAGAGGGAGGCACAGAATCCAAAGCAGGCTCCAGGCTCTGAGCTGTCAGCACAGAGCCCAACACGGGGCTCGAACCCACGAACCGGGAGATCATGACCTGAGCCAAACTCAGATGCTTAACCTACTGAGCCACCCAGGTGCCCTAGGTCTTTCTTGTTTTCTAATTACTCCTTTTCTAAATATCCTGATCTTGCTTTGTTCATGCAATAGCTTCTCATATGTCTCTGTAGATAGTTATCAAAAGGTTTTCTTCTTGGTGTTTTCTTCTGTTCTTAGCTCTTTTCTTTGGATTTTTTTTTCTGTTTGTTGTTGGGCTTTCCCCCTAGATGTTGGTGTCCTTGAGGGTCAAGTCATGTTTAGGGATGATTGGAAACTCTGCAGCGAGTTTAGAACTTAGCTACAGTAGGCTTCTTTGTAGGTAATTGGAGGTGGAGGCTTCTCTTCTACCTGGGAATTTCGTCCCCCGAAAATACACACTCGTCACTTGGCAGAGGTTATTTCTCTTTCATTCCTCCTTGTTCCGTGGAAGATGAAAAGTGTAGATAGACCATCATCTCCGAACGTAACAGGTTTCCAGAGGGTGGGGATATAAAGTAACAACACCCAGGGCCGGTGTCCTGCGTTAGAGCCAAGAGCAACAATAACAAAAAAGCAACACTTCTGTATCAGCAGATCCCATGCTGAGTACTTCCCACACATTAGTTCATTAAATTCCTCACCACCGCCCTGTGTGCAGTGTTACTATCCGTCAAGTTTCGCAGATGAGGAAACTGATACAGAGAGGTGAAGTCATCAGCTCAAGGGTGCACAGTTCCTAAGAGATGGGCGTAAACCCACAGTGCACATTGGGCACAATGACTCCGAAATCTTTTCTCTTAACAACACTGTTGGCTGGTGTCCGAAACTTGTGATCCAAAGTCCGGGTCCGAGCTCAGTGGAACTACGAGCTGGATTTTCATCAGACTGACCTCCCGCAGGAAGGAAACCACAGCCCCACACTCTTCCCTAACTGTGCCTTTTGTTGACAGCCTCGCGTGGGGTTCTTTCGCGCTCTGCATGGCTGTGTCGGTCATGGCCGTGAACAGATACACGGCAGCCCGCCTGGAGTTCATAGAGAAGCAGAGGGTACGGAAAGGCAGTAAGCACTCTCAACACAAATTCCCGGAACCCAAGTCTTCAGAAAGTGTTCGGGAAATGGAAGCTGCTCCCAGCCCTGCCGGGCATGCCCTTGTGAGTGCATCTGAGCACCTGCCACCAAATGCCCCAGGGAAGGTGTCCATGTGCTAGCCACAACCTACCAGCTCTGCAGAGGCAGACCAGCCAGGCACTTACGTCCACAACGAACATCTCTGGGGTGGACTTCAGAAGGCTGTGGTCCGGGTAAACTTTCTACCCATCATCTTACCCTTCATTAAACACCTTTGGCTTCAGCTACTGGTTCCCCGTAAAATGCCAGTGTCTTTAAGTGAGATCACTCTTACAGAAGATATCAACCATTGACACTCTAGTATAAATCAGCATCTCAGGCTTTCCTGACAGTGAGTTTAATCGAGGTAACCAAAGGAGATGGGACATGTGAACACTGAGGGTAAGAAGTTTTGAAGACAGGGGAAAGCAAGGTTCTAACTACCAAAAGTATAAAATGTGTTGCCCGCACATGTTTGTTGATGGAAGGGTATCCAGAAATTTTTTCCCTTAATTAACAGACACAGATTGATAGCCTGTGTGACTATCCCATACTTCCTTTTTTTTATTTTCATCAAGAAGCCACGAATTTAAATTTAAAATATTAGTTTTGTGTTACTTTAAATATATATTTTCTTCGAAATTTCCTCATTTCTACCTATAGTAAAATCTACTTAGAAGAATAATCAAGTGATAAAACAAAATGAGAACAGCCGGATGGAATGACACCTTATCGCAACTAAGTAGAACAAATGTTGGAAATGTTGTACTTAAATTGCTAGGCACTTTTGCTTCTAAAAATAAACATTGCTATGGGGCTTCCGGGTGGCTCAGTCGACTGAGCGTTCAACTTTGGCTCAGGTCATGATCTCATGGTTTGTGGGTTCAAGCCCCATGTCGGGCTCTGTGCTGACAGCTCGGAGCCTGGAGCCCGCTTCAGATTCTGTGTCTCCCTCTTTCTCTCTGCCCCTCTCCCACTCATGTGCTCTGTCTCTGTCTCTGTCTCAAAAATAAACATTTAAAAAAAATTTAAAAAAAATTGCTAAACGTGCAAGTTGTGTTTAAAGCAGTGGTGTTCTGCATGGTTCCTAATGTGTTGTTATAATATTATATAAACTTATCTTATATTTTAAACTAACATATCATTGAGGCCACAGGTTGCTGAAGACATAATTTAGGTTGCTGTTTTCTTTTTTTTAAATAAGCTGCTAAATTATAACAACCCTAATTATGCCCTAACTTAGATTCATCTAAAGAAAGTATTCATGTGTTTAGTGAACGTGTCATTTCTGGAAAAATGAACAAACTATCCCTGAATGTTATGAATAAAATCACTTGATCTGCTTATGCCGAACGGTAGCCACAGAATAAGGAGAAATCAGCTAAGTTCTTCATGTTTGGGGCTCTAGTCAGGTATGTGCCCAATGAATGATGGCCGCATGGAATTTTGTGGTTTGTCGAACCAGGCATATTTGGAGAGATGTCGGATGGATTTTTGCCAGAATAAGCCCAACCAGGAGGGCGTGCTGAGGTCTCCCGCACTGTTTCCTCACCTAGAGCAGGGGGGTTCCATACCCAGTGGCCTCTGCCCTCCACAGTGTACAGGGTCCTTTGTATGGTTCATAACCCCTGTGTGTCCACGTAGGAAAGGTTCACAAAGAGACACTCAGTTCGCTTTTAAAAAGCAAAGCAAGGGGCGCCTGGGTGGCTCAGTTGGTTAAGCATCAGACTCTTGATTTCGGCTCAGGTCATGATCTCGTGGTTCCTGGTTCCAGCCCCCATCAGGCTCTGTACCGACAGCTCAGAGCCTGCTTGGGATTCTCTCTCCCTCTCTCTGGCCCTCCCCTGCACGCTTCCCCCCCCCCCCCAAAATAAATAAAATAAACTTTAAAAAAATGTAAGAAGCAAAGCAAAACAAGACACATCTGTGCAGAATGCGGTAGAAGGTGCCAGAGAGAAAAACGCATTTTCTGGAGCCACATGAGAGAAGCTGATGTCATCGGAGGGCCCAGGTGGCACTTTGAGAGACAAGCAGTGATCAGATGCCGGGGCAGGACACAGGGTGCTTGATCCCTGAGGCTCCGGCCCAAACTGAATCTTTGCTACATCCTCTGAGCTCCCAAGACACTTTTCTTCCTTTCAAGTGTTTTAAAGTGTTGATTATATTAAAGAATATAACCCACATAATCCTAAATGCATTGCTTAGTGAATTTTCAGACAGTGAACATAACCTGTACCCACCACCCACATCAAGAAACAGGGGCGCCTGGGTTGGCGGCGGGGGGGTGGGGGTGGGGGTGCTCAGTCTGTTAAGCGTCCAACTTTGGCTCAGGTCTTGGTCTTGTGGTTTGTGAGTTCGAGCCCCACATCAAGCTCTCTGCTCTCAGCACAGAGCCCGCTTCAGATCCTCTGTCCCCCTTTCTCTGTGCCCCTCCACCCCATTCTCTCTCATCCTCAAAATGAATAAATAAATAAAAACATTAAAAAAGGGGGGGGGGGAAGAGCCAAGGTGTCTCAGTTTCATATAGCTTTGTTCTAAGACAGACCCCAGTGGATTTTAATTCCTCGGTATATTGAAATGATCTATTTGTACACCTGTTTCCCTCTTACAGATTGTAAATTACTTCTCTATGGCGAGGACTGTTCTCTGCATTCCCCGACATCTAAGACCATGGAGCACAAGTAGAAAATCCTCAGACACACAGACATATTTGTATATATGTGTGTATGTGATGTGTGCATTGAGAGAATATCATCAATGAATATATATGTAATATATAGATATATAAATATATATTATATATATGTAATATATACATATATAAACATATATTATATATATATGTAATATATATAATATATAAACATATATTATATATATATGTAACATATACATATATAAATATATATATGTAATATATACATATATATATATACACACATGCACACATATGTTCTATCAAATAGACCATTTTATTTTTTAGAATTTTGAAGGAATTAATATAGATTGTGATTAAGGGCATGGATTCTGGAGCCAGACTGCCTCAACAGAAACCTCAGCTCCCCCCACCTTGACCTTGGGTGAGTCACTTGTCTGTCTGTGCCTCAGTTTTCTCATCTGTAAAATGAGAGAATAGCCCCCCTTTTTCTGGGATTGTGAGGACTAAGTGGGTTAATGTGTGTGAAGATCTTAGAATAATACTTGGCATTTAGCGAGCAAAACAGAAGGATTAACTGCTAAGATCTGCCACGTGCAAAGCACTGTGTCGGGTCCTCTGGGTATTTAAGGAAACCAGATGGAGTCTGAGCCCCTGCCAGCGAGGTGGGGAAACAAGAGTGAAATCTCAGTGGCCGCGCCGGGGAGAAAGCCAGGATCCAATGAATGCCAAGCCACCAACCATTTTTAGCCTGGACACCATCCACCCTGAGTTAACCATTCAGTGACTTTCCTCAGGTGTCTACAATGCTCCAGGCACGACACCATTCCTCCTAGAAGTAAGGACCCAACCTTTGCCCTTTTCTGGTATGAGCTGAACGCCTGTTTGGGGTCCGTTGGTACAGAACTGGTCTGTGTCTACGGTCTACTTACTTCAACAACAGATGAGTCAGTCTCCAAGCTGCTGGCATTCAGTTGTTCTAAGGAATCCATCACGAGAAGCAGCCAGCAGGGGCTCCCGATGGCCTCCTCCAACCAGGCTCAGAGGACTGGGGGGCAAAGGGTCCATGTCTCCTCTTACGAGGTAGGTGGCAAAATAAAAAGATGGCGGCTGACCTAAAATGGCTTGGGCAAGAATAAGCAAGGTGTTCACAGATGAAGAACTGAGAAAAGCAGAGGTCTCCAGTGAGCCTAAACGCACAGATTGGCCCTGAGTCCGTTTTCCTGACTGTTTTCATGCAACCGACAACTTAGCCTCATTGCTGTCATCAGACACGCCCTGTTGGGGAGTCAGAGCTGGGAAGTCTGGGCTGAGGGGGACTTCTCTGAAGACCAGAATAAGGTTAATAGGCCAACCGAGTAAGACAAGCCATGTGTGTTCATGTAAACGTTTTTCACTCCTTAAATCCGATGAGGTGTGCGTATATGTAAAGCACTGTGTGTGTTTTACAAGCATGGCTGAGAACACCCCCCTGCCCTATAGAAACAGTTCAACGTTGTTCTCCAAGAGGGAGGTTGGGGGAGATTGGAAAACAGCCAAGGTTGAAGGTTAAACAACATGCCCATGACTTGTTGGCTGATCGAGAATATGTTAATATTAATATTAATTAATATGTTAAGCCAACTGTGATGAATCATATTAATATTAATTAATTATTAATTTAATTAATTCAATTAATTAATTAATTTAAATGATTTAAATTTAAATTTAATAATTAACTTAAATAATTTAAATATTAATTAATAATTAATTTAAAAAATTTAAATTTAAATTAAATAATTAATATCAATATGTTAAGCCAACTGTGATGAATCAGAGAGACAAACTATCTGGGCGGGGCTTGAAATACTAGAGATACATCTTTTGCACAGTGAAAACACGAAGGAAAGCAGGTAGCAATCTGAAAACAGGAGAATTTGGATTGGAGATCAGGCGAGATAATAAGGATATCAGACAGGACTCCTCTGCTTCTCCTTTTTCTTTTTAAAGAGAGATTTTTTAATTAATTTTTTCAATGTTTATTTATTTTTGAAGGAGAGAGAGAGAGAGATGGAGAGAGAGTGGGGGAAGAGCAGAGAGAGAGGGAGACACAGAATCGGAAGCAGGCTCCAGGCTCCTAGCTGTCAGCACAGAGCCCGACGTGGGGCTCGAACTCACAAACCGCAAGATCATGACCTGGGCCGAAGTCTGACACTTAAGTGACTGAGCCACCTGGGTGCCCCTCTTTCTCTCTTTGATTATTTTATTTTCTCTTTTCAACTAGGAAATATTTCAATATACATGAGCTAACCCTAACAGACATGCAGGTACCCACTGCTCGGATGTAACAGAAGTAAATGGTCTGTCAAGGTTGCCACAGATGTCTCTTTTTAACCAAGAAAAGAAATAAATTGTAAGTGATAAAATGAACGCCCCTGCCCCCCCCCTTCCCTTCCTTCTTCCCTCTCCCAGGTGGTAACCTCCATCCGGGACTCACTTCTACGTACAATTATGCACATTTACCATGCACATCTGTGTCCACAGACTACACATGAAAAAGTATCTTGTCTGGCTTCACATTTTCTTTTTTTATTAAGTTTATTTCTTTATTTTGAGAGAGATAGAGAGTGTGAGTGGGGGAGGGGCAGAGAGAGAGGGAGAGAGAGAGAATGCCCAACAGGCTCCAAGCTGTCAGCACAGAGCCTGACATGGGGCTCGAACTCATGGTACATGAGATCATGACCTGAGCCAAAGTCAGGAGTCAGGTGCTTAACCAGCTGAGCCACCCAGGTGCCCCTGGCTTCATGTTTTCTATGAATGGCATCATCTTACATTCAGACTGTCTTTTCAACAGAGGTCGGATAATTCTTTTACCAATTTTTTTATTGTGGTAAAAGACACATAAAATAAAATTTACCATCTTAACTGTTTTTGAGTGCACACTTCACTGGCATTAAACACATTCTGTGTTGTGCAACCTTCACCCCCATCCATCTCCAGAACTCTGGTCATCTTGCAGAACTGAAGCTCTGTCCCCATTCAACACTAACTCCCCATTTCCCCTCCCGCCAGTCCCTGGAAACCACCGTTCTACTTTTGATCTCCATGGATTTGACCATTGTGGCACCTCATCTATGTAGAGTGACACAGTATTTTGTTCTTTTGTGACTTGCTTATTTCATCCAGCATAATGTCCTCAAGGTACATCCATGTTATAGCAGGTGTAAGAATTTCCTTCCTTTTTATGGCTGAATATTCCAATTTGTTAATATGTCAGGCTAGCCCAACAACCCACCATTCTGCCCCATTCCTCACTTCCCCTCTTCCATAGCCCTGCTACCTATGCAACATTGCCTCCAGGCATTGGGAGAACCCACCCTTCCAATGGGACATCGGGAGTGGAAGCAAGTTCGTGCAGCAAAGCAAGGGCTGGTCCTGGCTGGAAAGAAGGACTGAGCTAACGGGACCCACGTTTCAGCCCAGAGAACACTCATGGGGTTTGAGGAGGTGAGACAGACCCAACGTGTACTGGTTATGGAAGTACGTGCACACACATTACCTGACTTACCCTGTCCCTGTCCAGGGTCCTCAGAACTGGGTGCTGGCATGCATTGAGGTAAGGCAATGAGATGAGCCAACACAGACTAGGAAAAAATTGCCAGGGAGAAGGAAGACACCGAGGCCATCAGCCCAGTGACAGGCCAGACCCCTTCTGCATGCTTTATACACATCACCTCTCATATTCTGACTCTACACAACAGCACGTTTATGAAGGTGGTAGTATTGGGGTCTCCATTTCCAGAAGATGGCCATGAGATTCAGGTTTAACTGTATGCCTGAGACTACAAAAAGTCAGGAGTGGAACGGAGATTCAGACTCAGGACTGGAAGGCTCCTGGGGGCAGAGTGGAGACAAATCCTCTCCTCTCCTTCCTCCCTAGGTGAGACTGTCCAAGGGCAGGGCCCTGGGCATCTTGTGGGAGGAGTCAAGGGGTTGAAAACGCCAGGAGGAAGCCATTGAGGGAGCCCTTCTCCCTGATCCAGAGATGGGTCAGGGCAATTTGAAGTTACACTCTATTCAAAACATGGCTTCTGCTTGGGACCAAGGATACTGAAGAGGCTCCAGGTAAGAAGACAGGCAGAGGGCTTGCTCTGCTTTAGACTGCGGCTTTCATGCCCTGGGTTTCCCGGAATGGCCCCCAATCCCACAGATGCATTCACACTGCTCAGTCTTAGTTCTCAATTCTTGGACTAGAAAATACCTTTATTTCAGGGTCAGGCCAATCTTTAGGCTTCTCTCCTAAAGTAGGGCTATAAAGTAGACTGGTATTTGGAGAAAGAATCTCTTTGTAGACTAAGCAACATGCTTTGGGTTGGAATATCCCTTGTCTATGGCAGTCAAGCCATAAACAGAAAAAGGAAAACCCCCCCCCCACCCTTAGTGGATGTGAGTTTTCACTGTTCCCCCTGAGAGCTGCATCTGAACCCAAACATAGGTCCATGCCAGAGATCCTGCTGCCCTGTCCTGCTTTTCTGCATCTCCAGGGCCATGGGGAAAAGTGGAAGCTGCCTAACATTATTCAACCAAGCTCCGAGGGCCGGTGTCCCCGAGCATCTCTCAGACATAGCAAGGCTCTCATCCAAATATCAAGGTATGCAGAAGACCGTGTTTTCAAAGCGTCAGGTGCAGGGAGCTTGGATGGATCGTGAGCCACCTTGCAGGGCTGGCTTGTTACAGAACCATGGACAGTGAGACTGAAGGAGAACTAAACTCATGATAATCTTCACACAGGAGTTCCTGTCAATGTCTCCACTGTCTCCACATGACTAAAGTCAAGGTCACCATTCAGACCTTATCTCACTTGACTAATCAGCAGCATCAGATGCAGGCGGTCACCTCCTGCTTCAAATACTGTCTTCACCAGGCTCCTGGACACTGCTCTATTAAGTCTCCCCCACCACGCTGGCCACATCTATTCAGTCTCCTTTGATGACACTACTTCAAGTCCCCAGTCTCTGGATGATGGGAGTACCAAAGAGCAGAGCCCTCCAATATCCTCCCTGTCTACACTCAAGTCTTAGGAGAGCTTGCATGTCATTGCATGTCTAGAAATACCACCTACCTGTGATAACTCCCAAATGTATAACCTGAGCCTAGACCTCTCTCAGCTGGACATACCTCCAGAATGGCTTACCCAACTTCCCACTTAACACTTCCACTTAGATTTAACTGGGTTGCAAAATTAACATAGAACGCAACGTGGAATTCACCCACATCCCCAATCTCTGCCTCCTGCAGTCTTACCCATCTCAAAAGAAAAAAAAAGAAAAGAAAGAAGGAAGGAAGGAAGGAAGGAAAGAAAGATGGGAAGGAGGGAAGAAGGGAGGGAGGGACGGACGGATGGAGGAAGGAAGGAAGGAAGGAAGAAAGGAAGGAAGGAAGGAAAGATGGAAGGGAGGGAGGGAGGGAGAGAGGGAGGGAGGGAGGGAGGGAGGGAGGGAGGAAGGAAGGAAGAATAGATGGGAGGGAAGGAGGGAGGGAGGGAAGAAGGAAGGAAGGAAGGAAGGAAGGAAGGAAGGAAGGAAAGATGGGAGAGAGGGAAGGAGGGAGGAAGGAAGGAATGAAGGAAGGAAGGAAGGAAGGAGGAGAGAAGGAGGAAAGGAGGGAGGGAAGGAGGAAGGAAGGAAGGAAAGAAAGAAGTAGAGAAGGAAGGAGGGAAGGAAGGAAGGGAGGGAGGGAGGGAGGAAGGAAGGAAAGATGGGAAGGAGGGAGGGAGGGAGGAAGGAAGGAAGGAAAGATGGAAGGGAGGGAGGGAGGGAGGAAGGAAAGATGGGAGGGAGGGAGGGAGAAAGGAAGTAAGGAAGGAAGGAAAGATGGGAGGGAGGGAAGGAGGGAGGCAGGGAGGGAGGGAGGGAAGAAGGAAGGGAGGGAGGGAGGGAGGAAGGAAGGAAGGGAAGATGGGAGGGAGGGAAGGAGGGAGGGAGGAAGGAAGGAAGGAAGGAAGAAAGGAAAGATGCGAGAGAGGGAAGGAGGGAGGGAGGGAGGGAGGGAGGAAAGAAGGAAGGAAGGAAGGAAGGAAGGAAGGAAGGAAGGAAGGAAGGAAGGAAGGAAAGTGAACAGTAACTCTATCCTATTAGTCATTCAAGTCAAAATGTCAAAATCTGGGAGTAATCTTGACTCTTCTCTTTCCTTTATTCCCCTCCGTCCAACCCATGAGCAAATCCTGTCTGCTCTACCTTCAAATCTGTCTGAATCCAGGCACTTCTCACCACCTTGACTTCTACCCAATGCAGCCAAGCCAAGGCCACCATTACTGCTTCCCTGGGTTACTGTCACACAAGTCTTCAGCTGCCTCTCCACTTCCATCCTTGTCCCCACATAACCTAGTCCCAGTACAACAGGTGTACATGAAAGTCAAATCACATCTTTTCTCTCCTCTGGACACTCCAAGGATTACCATCTCATTTAGAGCAAAAGCCAAACATTGAACCATGTCCTACAAGATATGTAGGCCCTCCAACAGACACATGAAAAGATGCTCAGCATCACTCATCATCAGGGAAATGCAAATCAAAACCACAATGGAAAAGGAACACTTGTGTTCTGTTGATGGGAATGCAACTTGGTACAGCCACTCTGGAAAACATTATGTAGGGCCTCAAAACATTAAAAATAGAAATACCGGGGCACCTGGATGTCTCAGTTGGTTAAGCACTGACTTCCGCTCAGGTCATGATCTCACAGTTCGAGCCCCCACGTCGAGCTCTGTGCTGACAGCTCAGAGCCTGGAACCTGCTTCGGATTCTGTGTCTCCCCCTCTCTCTCTGCCCCTCCCCTGCTTGTGCTCTGTTTCTGTCTCTTAAAAATAAATAAACATTAAAAAATAAAAAATAAATAAAAATAGAAATACCATATGATCCAGTAATTTCACTACTGGGTATTTACCCAAAGAAAACAAAAACACTATCTTGAAAAGATATATACAGGGGCGCCTGAGTGGCTCAGTCGGTTAAGCATCCGACTTCAGCTCAGGTCACGATCTCACAGTCCGTGAGTTCGAGTCCCGCGTCAGGCTCTGGGCTGATGGCTCAGAGCCTGGAGCCTGCTTCCGATTCTGTGTCTCCCTCTCTCTGCCCCTCCTCCGTTCATGCTCTGTCTCTCTCTATCCCAAAAATAAATAAACGTTAAAAAAAAAATTTAAAAAGAAAAGATATATACAGCCCTATACTTACTACAGCATTTACAACAGCCACGCTACAGAAGCATTCCAAGTGTCCATCAATACATAAATGGATAAAGAAGATATATGTATGCAATGGAGTATTATTCAGCCATTAAAAATGACATCTTGCCATTTGTGACAACATGGACATATCTTGAGGGTATTAGGCTAAGTAAACTAAGAGAAAAACAAATACTGCATGATTTCACTTACATGTGGAATCCAAAAACCCAAAATAAACAAACAAAAACTGGACGCTTAAATACAGAGAACAAACTGGTGGTTTCCAGAGGGGTGTGGTTGGGGGATGGGTGAAATAGAGAAAAGAGACTAAGAGGTACAAATTTCTGGTTATAAAATAAATAAATCACAAAGATGAAAAGCACAGCATAGAGAATAAAGTCAATAATATTGTAATAACATCATACAGGACAGATGATGACCACACTTATCAAGGTGAGCATTGAAAATGTATAGAATTTTCAAATCAATATGTTGCACACCTGAAATTACTATAAGATTACATGTTAATTATGCTTCAATAAAAAACTGGGGTGCCTGGGTGGCTCAGTCAGTTGAGTGTCTGACTCTTGATTTCAGTCCAGGGTCATGATCCCAGAGTTGTGGGATTGAGCCCCACATTGGGTTTGGAGCTGAGTGTGGAGCCTTCTTAATATTCCAAGCACATTCTGCCTCAGGGCTTTTGCACTTTGCTGGTCCCTTTGCCTAGAACATCTGTCTGCCACAGATCCCCATCACTTCCTCAGGCATCCATCAGTTCCTCATCATCTTTTTACCAACACTCTCTGATCACCCATGAAATCAGAAGGACTTATTCTCAGTTTGCCTCTTCCCCTCTCCTGTGATAGATGCTGTGATGTATCACTCAGGTTCCTCTTCACTGATGCATTTGTTGCCCCAGCTGTTGGTAGTGCAGTCAGCGGACAGCCAGCTCTCAGCACCTTCAGGCATCACCTCAGTTACAGAGAACTGACCTTTGGCCCAAGCATGTAGAGAAGACACTAGTACATTGCATTAAAACTCCGTGATACCCACCTGTGCTCACTGATGGCCTTTGCTTTCCATTAAAGGAAAATGGTAAGTAGGGATGGTTTACAGATGAGTCTGTCTGATACATTGGCATCAGCTAGAGGTAGATGATCCCGTTCAAGAGTGGCCCTGACACACGGCAGAGAAGGAAGACCTTCTGTGCACAGAACTCGAGCCGTACCTATTGTCCACTTCCTTTGGGTGGAAAGATGGCCTGAGTTACAGATCTACACAGTCATATTGGTAGTTGGGTTGGCCAACAGGTTGGAGACTATGGAAAAAGAATTGGTGACAAGGAAATTTGGGGAAGAGATGTGTGGACATTCGCCTTGTAACGACACTTGAGTATGAATGAGTATGACGGTATTTGGTCCTGTGAGCATGTCCTCAAGAGACTAACCATTGTACAGGGGCTGTTGTTAATCAGGTGGGCAAGACACCCTTGCTGTTTCTGTTGGTCTGCTTCTCTTCCCAGCCAGCCCCATGCTTGTTCAAACACACCATGGTGTCAGAGACTGGAAAGATGGCCATCAAGGTATTTCTTCCTCCTTTGGCCCGTTTTCACAGACAGTAGCAGCTACTTTCCATGGCTATAGAATATGCTAGATGCAACCCCCCCCCCCCGACCCTGACCCCAAGTTCTGCCTCCTTTCATTGAGCTGCAGTAACTCTTTTTCTATCCCTTGTCTGAAGGGGTGCTAACAGCTTTTCACTGTTGCTGGTCTCTGGGTGCCTCAGTGGCCCTGGTGTACGTATCCTTAACCCTTTCACAGCCCTGCAAATGACCCTCCCATTAAAGTCTCTTGAACCATCCAGGGAGATTTTGTCTCCTGCCTGGACACCCAGGGATTCCCTGGGTTTTGTTTTCCTCTTAGAGGACTTACCACCTTCTGACATACTACAGGATTACTTCCTTGTGGATTCACTGTCCGCTTCCCAACACGATGTGGTCAGAAAGCTCCGTGAGGGTGAGTAGTCTCTCTCTGTCATTCAGCGCTGTGTTCCTCACACATAGATCCCTTCTTGGCTCATGATAGCTGAGCAATAAATAATGGTTGAGAAATAAATGACAGAATCAATGAATGACATTTCTGGACATTCTGGAAACATTAAGCTCCACATCTGAGGATGTTTGCTAGTCTTTAGGTGGATGGTTGGCCAATGATCACTGTTTACAGCAGCGTAGAAACTATACCCGGAACATCCTACGATGGTGTGGAAGAGGCAAATAATTCTGCTAGCGCACCTGATCGTGGATAACCATCGTCATCCACATCTACTTAAACAGAAAGACTGCCATGAACTATTACAGGAGACCCAGATAGTTACCCTTTCATAAAGGACCTTGTACTGCTGTGAGGCTTGCCATCAAATACAGGTGTGAATTGTCCAACCACAGCAGTGGCCACACTTGAACAAGGGAACTGAAGAACGTGTATGTTGACTAAGCCAACCTTGGCAAGTAGACATTATACCACTCATAATATTTTCAGCCTCCCAACATAGGTGGGTCCTCTAAAAGAATGCTCATTAGAAATTTCCTCATTCTTAATTTCAAAGAACAGTTCTATTAAAAAAAAAAAACAACACACCTCCATCCCAAGTGGCACTGTCAGGGGAACGAAGTAAAAATGCGAGGTATATTCACACACCGAATGAGTAATCTCCAACTTCACACAACAATATGGATAAATCTTCAGCAAAACAGTAACAACTTTGTGAATCTATTTTTTTTCATAACATTTATTTATTTTTGAGAGACAGAGCATGAGCAGGGGAGGGGCAGAGAGAGAGGGAGACACAGAATCTGAAACAGGCTCCAGGCTCCAAGCTGTCAACACAGAGACCGACGCGGGGCTCAAACTCACAAACCACTAAATCCTGACCTGAGCTGAAGTCGGACACTCAACCAACTGAGCTACCCAGGTGCCCCAAGATGGCCACCTTTAAAGGCATTTATTAAATAAACTTTTTTATAACAATAAAATTATATAAATATTATAAAAATATATTTATATTTATACTTATAAATATAAAATAATAAAATATTAATAAATCTATTTTTTTAAGTTTATTTATTTATTTTGAGAGAGAGAGAGAGAGAAAATGAGCATGGGAGGGGCAGAGAGAGACGAGAGAGAAGATCCCAAGCAGGCTTCACACTGTCAGCACAGAGCCCAACTGGGCACTTGAACTCATGAACCGTGAGATCGTGACCTGAGCTGAAACCAAGAGTCAGATGCTTAACCCCACTGAGCTAACCAGGTGCCCTTAGGGCATCATTATGACTGGTCTTCTGGTTTCTGGAGGTTTGAATGCTTGAACTGGTTCTTAGCTTTTGATGTGTCTTCATTTCTAATCCTATCATGCTCCCTTATGTAATTAAGATATTTCACATTTGGGATAAATTCTTACTATTCTTTTTTTAAGACTTCATTTATTCTTTTTTATAAATTTGTTTATTTATTTTTGAGAGGGAGAGAGGGACAGAGTGCGAGCAGGGGAGGGGCAGGGAGAGAGGGAGACACAGAATCCCAAGCAGGCTCCAGGCTCCAAGCTGTCAGCCCAGAGCCCGACTCGGGGCTGGAACCCATGAACCGTGAGATCATGACCTGATCAAGCCTGATCTAGTCAGATGCTTAACCAACTGAGCCACCCAGGCACCCCCAGACTTTATTTTTAAGTAATGTCTACGCCCAACACAGGGCTTGAATCCACGACCTTGAGATCGAGAGTCATGCACTCCATCGACTGAACCAGCCAGGCACCCCAAATTCTTAGCGTTCTTAATCATTCCAGAGGATAATAGTTATCTTCTTGGACATAGTATCTTAGTCAGTCCCCCCAAGAGCCCTGCAAGATGACTATGTTACGCCCACTTTATAGATAAGGAAGCTAAGGCCCAGGGAGGTGAAAGAGTTTGACTAGGAAGAAACACCCCCACCCTCTGTTCAGGTCACACCTACCAGGGGTTCATTCTGCAACAGGCTCCATTCTTCTTAACATTCTTCTATGCTTTTCATCACCTGATCCAAGGGTTACAGGAACAGAGCACAGGGATGTTTGCCTGAAAATCCCAGGTCCCGATCCCTAATGCCCAGCCCCGAACAGCAGAGGAAACCCGTAACAGACAAGCCAGAGAGCTTTAAAAGCCCTGGCAAGAGCTCTGAAATCAGACCCGGCCAGCATGTGTCCCTGAATATCAGAATAGACACTATATTTACTCTGAAAAGCCCTTCAGTGTGCTGAGAGCTATAAATAGTCATTAGGGCCCAAGCAAGTGGCCTTAACACAAGGATTTCCTTCCAAAAATGCAGACCCATTTTAATTAAATTTGTAACTAACCTTTGGGAGGGCAGGCCCCGGATTCCGTTTGCTTTTGGACACACCGTGAGTAATTTCCTATTCATTGAGCGTTTGGGGATTAACATGGTTGCTTGGGTGTTTAGCTCAGAAGGAGTCCTCCGGGAGCTTGCACAGAGCCCGTCTCCCTGGAGAAGACACGTGGGTGCATGGCGAGTGCACCTGTAGCCTTGGGCCGCCTCCCTGCTCCGGGGGGGTCTCATCAGAGTCTCTTTGCAAAGCCAAGTCCTTTCCCTGCCCCCCACTGCCCCCAGAACAAGATGGGAGTCACGGCTGTGTTTATCCTGCCTCTGCTGCTCCTGGGAATCAGTGGCCTTCTCTTCATCTACCAAGAGGTGTCCCGGCTGTGGTCAAAGTCAGCCGTCCAGAACAAAGTGGTGGTGCTCACTGATGCCATCTCAGGACTGGGCAAGGGTAAGCCAGCTCTGTCCCCACTGCGCCCATTCCTGACGTGAAGGACGAGAGGTGGCAGGATGGTGTGTGGCCATCTGCTAGGTGGGGGGCGGGGGAAATCAAGGCTGTGTCCTCTCCCAGGGTCCGTGGCTAACCAGCGAGTGTCTTCTCTTTTGGGGGCTATAGCTCCCTGTGCCCGAGAAACAAGGGGATTGGGAGAGCTGGGTTGGTTGCAAACTCACAGCCTGGGAGAGCTGGGTTGCAAACTCACAGCCTCAGGGCCAAAACTGATCAGCAGATGTCACTTGTTTTTGCGTTCATGGGGTTCCAGAAAATTTGAAATGCAAAGCCCTTGGATGGGGCGGCATATCAACTATGAGCCCAGACTTGGGTGCTGGGTGAAGTTCCAGGCTCTGTCACCTACTAGCTGGTGATTGCACTGCTCTGCTTTGGATTTCTCATCCAGGAAAGTGAGGACACTGGTAATGTCTACCTCACAGGGTTGTCGGCATGAATGAATGAATTCCTTGATGGAAAGCACATAGAAGCCATCAGGTGACCGTGACGGTCATAACGATGAGCAAATTCAGGCAGAGTGTGCCCAATGTGCTACACACCCCACCGATCCCCGCTGTATCGCAGTCAGGCTGATGACCTCAACCATATTACCTCCTGGCCTTGAAGGCAGTTAGGTTTGTGACCCCTGATTTGGACGGTCTCAGGGCGCTTTTCTGCTGGTGGCATCTGTGACATGAGGGTAATAACTGTCCTTAGGTTTGTAAGACTCTGACCCTATCACTCCTAGCAATGTTTGTGTAGCCGCGTTTGGGATAATTTGGGCATCATTTTTGCTCTTGTTTGTGTTGTTTTTAATCAAGCATAGAACCCACATTGACAAACATCCATTAAGTCACTCAACAGGTATCCAAAGAGTCCATTATGTGCTGGGTATTGAGATGAACACTGTCCCTACTTTGAAGATGGGTTCTGGGGGCGCCTGGGTGGCGCAGTCGGTTAAGCGTCCGACTTCAGCCAGGTCACGATCTCGCGGTCCGTGAGTTCGAGCCCCGCGTCAGGCTCTGGGCTGATGGCTCGGAGCCTGGAGCCTGTTTCCGATTCTGTGTCTCCCTCTCTCTCTGCCCCTCCCCCGTTCATGCTCTGTCTCTCTCTGTCCCAAAAATAAATAAAAAACGTTGAAAAAAAAAAAAATTGAAGATGGGTTCTGTTCCAGGGGGTGATTGCCCCAGGCTCACCATGTGACATAAAAAACAAAGCATGGGGGCACCTGGGTGACTCAGTCAGTTAAGCGCCCGACTTCAGCCCTAGTCATGGTCTCTTGCTTCGTGGGTTTGAACCCCGTATTGGGCTCTGTGCTGACAGCTCGGAGCCTGGAGCCTGCTTCAGATCCTCTGTCCTCCTCTTTGTCTGCCCCTCCCCTGCTCACGATCCATATCTCTCAAAAATAAGTAAACATTAAAAAAAAAAATAAACCAAGCATGAGGTGGGTAATCTGGCCCTTCATGGGGCCCAGAAGCAATTCCCGAGGAGAACATTTTGCTGCATTAGACTCCATGCTCAAAACGGAGGAGGGATACAAGCTCCAGCTTCTACAGGGACAAGTCAGAGCACACACATTTGTCAATGAGATCAGATACAAGATGATGGGGACCAGTTGTTGCCCTGGGGAAATGGAACAGAAACACTCACCTAGAGACAGTCAGAGTCCGTGTTGGGGCAAACCTGTCCTTCAAACAGAATATGTCCACATAGCATCAGGCCAGCCACCAACAAGAGACCCCTTCATCAGGAAGCCTTCCTTGCCCCCTGATCTTTCTTCTTGGGTGCTCCCCGAGGAACCAGCCTCTGGGCTCCCATGGCTCCTCATATGAACACCCCGCTATTCCCACACTCCTCACGCTGTGCCCTACACGTGTCCTTCTCAGCTGATCGGCCAGACCCAAGCTCCCTTACAGTGGAACCTGTGTGTGTTCCTAACCCCAGTGTCCCAGCACCTAGATCAAAGCTTGGTGTATAATAAGCACTCAAAAAAAAAAAGTTTATTTAATAACTGCCTTTAAAAGTGGCCATCTTGGGGCACCTGGGTGGCTTAGTTGGTTAAGCGTCTGACTTCGGCTCAGGTCATGATCTCGCAGTTCATGGGTTTGAGGCCCGTGTTGGGCTCTGTGCTGACAGCTCGGAGCCTGGAGTCTACTTCAGGTTCTGTGTCTCCTTCTCTCTCTCTCTCTGCCAGTCCCCTGGCTCATGCTGTCTCTCAAAAATAAATAAAACGTTGAAAAAAAATTAAAAAAAAAAAGTAACCACCTTACGGGAAAGCACGCATTTGGATACAAGTATGTTGTCGTAGATTTGTCTTGTTGATTTCGGGCTAGATTCCAACATGATCAGAGAACATATTTTGTATGATTTCGATTCTTTTAAATTTGTTGAGGTGTGCTTTACCACCCAAGACATGGCCCATCTCTGTGAACGATACACGGGTGTTTGAAAACGGTGTGCATTCTGCCGTGGTTGGGAGGAGAGTCCCACAAAACGTTGATCAGACCCCGCTGGTTGGTTGAGAAGGCTGTTCAGTCCTGTATCCTCCTGAGTTTCTGTGTTATAAGACAGTGCCATACCATCGATTGCTGAGAGGTACCTTGAGTCTCATTCGGGTTATAGTGACCCCGTGTTCAACTCAGGCACCCAGGAAATACATCTCGGGGCGGGGGGGTGGTGGTGGTGGAGGGAATGGCATTTTCAGAGGAATTTGGTCTAGTCTCTGCCCTAACATCGGTGTCCTCTTGTGCTGTGTCTTACCGGACCCGCCCTGGAAAGAAATGCAAAGCTGGAAGAAAAAAAAGCAAGTCCAAATATTTAGAAGTAACCCGAGAAGCTGGGTGTGCGTGGCCTCAAATAACACGCAGCTGACCGCAGCGGTTATGGGTTCAGGCTGCTCTGCTTTTCAGGTCCGAGGCAACAAAAATGTGACGGGCCCTGAGCAGACAGTGCAGGCTTTACGCGGCCCACAGCACAGCCTCGATCCCCTGGAACCCGACCAAGCCCGGCAGGTAGCCCTGGAGAGTTGCAAGGACCCAGCGCCACGCTGTGGACCAGGGAAATCGGACGAAGATCAGGACATGTGAACCTGCCCCAAACCCCCACACGACTCAGCCAAGCTGGGAATCGGGTCACTTTGTGTGTGTGCATTTTTTTAATGTTTATTTATTTTTGAGAGAGTAAAAGAGAGCCTGGGTGGTGGAGGGACAGAGAGGGAGAGAGAGAGAGAATCCCAAGCAGGCTCTGCGCTGTCATCACAGAGCCTGACGCGGGGCTTGAACCCACAAACTGTGAGATCATGACCTGAGCTGAAATCAAGAGTCTGACTGAGCCACCCAGGCGCCTCATGGGTCACTTTGTACCCTCTGTGTCTTTGGCAAGAAGGACTCTCGAAATCGTCACACTCTCTGTGCCTCGAAGAGCTCGGCGCCCTGTCTGTGTTTCAGCATCTCTGAGGCGCGCCCCAAATGCTTCCGAAACTGAACCTGCTTGCCTGTCGGTCGACAGCCCCTTCCGACGGTCACAGGCCACCCTTTGGCATTTTCATCTCCCTGAAATCAGAAAACATCTCCGCCCGGTGGCACCTTAGAGTCAAGGAGATGTGGAAGGAAAGGTGTGGCTCATATTTGCTGCGTGAAAAAGGAAAAGCCTGGAGAAACGTTGTGCTGAGCTGATCCAGAATCAAAGCAAGAGAGCCTGAGCATAGCAGCACCTGCGTGGGCAGAAATGACTTGTTTGGAAGGATGCCTTCGGGCTCGCTGTTCCGCAGTGATGAATGCATCCCTGGGCTCCAGCCTCCCCGGGCGCACCTGCGAGAGGCGAGGTTCCCGCGGAGGAGAGTGGGTGGGTGATAGTGAGGGCCCCTGGCCGCCTCTCCCAAGGAGGTCAAGGTCACAGGCCCCTCACCTGCCCCCGTGCTCAGCTTGTAGATGTAGAGTGTGAGTGGGCGACATAACCCTCCTCCCGGCCACATGCTCCTTTCTGGGAGGTGGGACAAGAGGTGGAGAACCGGGCGCCCCCCCGCCCAGCCCCAGGCATGTCCCTGGCTTCACCGCTTACCTGCTGCGGGACTGCGGGTGAATCATTTCTACTCACTAAATGTCACCTCTCAGGTTTGCAAAACACGGCCATCGTGGCTGCCCCACGCGTGGGGGAGAGATGGACCCTTCCCCGTGGTCCCAACAACTCAAGGTGACATTGTCCACACAGTTATTTCTTGATTCAGGTTTCCATCAGTCAGAACTGCCCACCTCCTCCCCCTCCCCCTTGCCCGCTCTCAGCCACACCCAGCACACCTGTTTCTAGACCTCACTGGGACCTCCATCTGTCCTGCGTCCGTGTGTCTCTCCCGCTGAGACTGAAGGCTCCAGCACCGCAGCTGTCCTCCTCCAATACCACAATCCCCCTGCCCACGTGCCCGCCGATCAAACCCCGGCCGGCCCCCTTCTCTGCACCGCACGCAACCCCGAAACCACTTGGAGCCATTGCATTCCAGAAGCCAGTCTCCCGTGGGCACCCGGGGCGCCCAGGTATCCTCTGTCATGCTCGATCAGTCCAGGCTCACCGCTGTGTGGTGTAAAACGGGGCGATAAGAGGTACTGAGCACCGCTAGTGGGTGTTTGGCGATGCCCTTCCCAGGTCCCTGTACGTGGCCAGGCTCTGTGAGTGTTGGCTGCCCGGCTCACACACTTGCCCTCTGCCAGTGGACACTGCCTCCCCGGGGCCTTCCATGCCCTCTGCACCCAGCCCTGGAGGGAAGCTCGATCAGCACGCTGAGAAGACACGAGCGTATAAAAGGCCGGCCCCTTGCCTCCAGGTGGGACAGCTCAGCAGTGGGTTGTACCCTCCAGAACTTTCCTCGGATCCAGCCAAGACTACGCTTTACCTGAGACCTTACTCCCCGATGGATTTTTCTCTGACGGGCACTCCTGGCTGCCTGAGTCCCTGTCTCTGATTCTGTTTCTGGGAGACCCACGCAGGAGCCTTTCCAATATCTTTAGGTTAAGATCGGTCAAGGGCTTTGATCCTGGAGGGCTAGGTGGATAGGGTCACCTTTCTGTCCAGCTTAGGGAACAATCTTCTCATAATCAGAACCATCCCACAAAGGACAGGCTATTTCACTCCACTCCAAGCTCCCCTTCACGGGAGGTAACCATGCTGAGGCCGGAAAGGGAAGATAAAAAATTCCAGCCCTGGGAGGAAGTTGAATGAAATGACCTCCAAAGGATTTCAATGGCCCACGGACTTTGGAATCCTTTGAAATCCTGAATTCGTAAGAGAGACGCTCATCATCAGTGGCTCCATCCACACAGTGCGCCCTGCCCTCTTTCCTTCTTCCCCACAGAGTGTGCTCGGGTGTTCCACGCTGGTGGGGCGAGGCTGGTGCTGTGTGGGAAGAACTGGGAGAGGCTAGAGACCCTGTATGATGCCCTGATCAGCGTGGCTGACCCCAGCAAGGTAAGGGCTTCTGGCAGCTGGCTTGGGGATGCCCTTGGGCACCCTTAACCTTCACTGTTTTTTTTTTTTTTGTTTGTTTGTTTTGTTTTTTGGTTTTTTGGGGTTTTTTTAGCAGCTCTTTGACCAGGTGGGTGAAATTTGGTGATTGCTTTGGGAGGCAGTGGTCTCACTAACCTTGACACAGGTTGTCTGCCACTCATCTTGACCATTCTTGCCAAGGATTTGCTCACCCTCCCCACCCCCTGTTATATTTAAGCCAGAGTCCACGAGGACCCAGAAGCTAGAGCATGACAGCCGTATGGGAGTGATTATAAACTCTTAGGGCTGATTTTTCTAAATAAAATCTCAGGGGCACCCGGCTTGCTCAGTCTGCGGAGCGTGGGACTCCTGATCTCGGGGTTCTGAACTCGAGCCCCATGTTGGGTGTAGAGATTACTTAAAAATAAAATCTTTAGGGGTGCCTGGGTGGCTCAGTCAGTGAAGCGTCCGACTTTGGCTTAGGTCATGATCTCAGTTTGTGGGTTTGAGCCCTGCGTCGGTCAGGCTCTGTGCTGACAGCTGGGAGCCTGGAACCTGTTTCGGATTCTGTGTCTCCCTCTCTCTCTGCCCCTCCCCTGCTTGCGCTCCGTCTCTCTCAAAAATAAACATTAAAAACATAAAATCTTTAAAAAGGAAAATAATACCTCAAATGATATTTCTGTGAAAGAAATCAGGGAAGTGAAGTCACCTTCTAAGAAGCCACCAGGAGGTGAACACTTTCCAGGAGGCTGTGGTTTTCAAAGTATTTCTGGAGCACTGCCTTCAGTGCTCTCTTCATGGTTTGGGGTTTTTTTGTTTTGTTTTGTGGGTTTTTTTTGTTTTTGTCTTTGTTTTTTGTTTCTTTGGATATTTTGGGGTTTTTTTGCCCTTGATACTGAATTACTTTTTGGAAAAAAACAAAAATAATTCAGAAAGAAGCCTGGCATTTGGGGGGATAGAACACACTGGACAACACAGCATCCAGTTCTGTTTTGGGGGATGTTACCAGGTGTTGAATTAAAAAGAGGTACTGACATTAATTGTGTGGAAAATACCCAGTGATGGTTTCTTTACTGCAGGACTTTTCAGAACCTTTTATATGCTACCGTGCATCGTGTATCCCCAAGAACAACATATAATAAATAGTCTGTGTTTCCCAAACAAATTTGACCAAGGAACCCTCTCTTCAGGACTAATGTTTGTCAAACACAGGGATCGGGGTCGCATTTATCACATGATGTCATCAATTTTCCAACCTGTTCCCTGCTCTCCAGCACGAGAGTCTTTTTTTTTTTTTTTTAATGTTTATTTTTGAGAGAGAAAGAGAGACAGAGTGCAAGCAGGAGAGTGTCAGAGAGAGAAGGAGACACAGAATCCCAAGCAGGCTCCAGGCTCTGAGCTGTCCGCACAGAGCCCGACGCGGGGCTCGAACGCCCAAACCGCGAGATCATGACCCGAGCCGAAGTCGGACACGTAACCGACTGAGCCACCCAGGTGCCCCTAGACCATGAGAGTCTTGATGGCAGTGAGTGTCTAGGTCTGGCACACAGATGCTGCTCCAAAACTGTTGTGTGTAAGATTTGGGTCAAAAACGAAATGTAGCTACAAAAGCACTATGATAAATCCTCCTGTGGTTCGTAAGTGAGCTTGGCAAGCCATTTGCAAAAAGGAACTCCTAAGATGTTATAAGGATGTCACCACTGGAATCCATGCACGGCCTCCTCTGTAAAGGGTGGTATTCGTTTGGATTCATCAGTTCTGGCCCCTTGGCCAAAAGTTCAGACTGATGACTGCATATTTGCACCTTTGGACTCCTCTACCCAAGAATGGAATCTCTATCAGCTTCTTTCCTCCCAGAGTCATGTCTGCTTTTTCCTCCTCATTTTTTTCCCCCTGTGGTCATTCCATGAGCTCTGAATTTCAAAAGGGGGACGGGGGCCCCCAAGGTATTCCCACACATGCCTTGACTCTTTCATTGGTTCAGCAGACATTCACCCCAAAGCTGGTCCTCTTGGACCTCTCAGACGTCAGCTGTGTTCCAGATGTGGCCAAAGAGATCCTCGACTGCTATGGCTGTGTGGACATCCTCATCAACAATGCCAGCATGAAGGTGAAGGGGCCTGCCCATAAGATTTCTCTGGAGCTTGACAAGAAGATCATGGATGCCAATTACTTTGGACCCATCACACTGACCAAAGGTCTCGTGAGTTTGACCTTCCTGCAGATTTCGGGGCCACCGGCTGCTAGGGAGGGCTCTGTCACATAGCCAGACGGACGGTCACCCAACTGTGGATGGAATCTCCAGCCCCCTCAGAAAAACTCCTACCAATTTGGTGAAAGCTTTCACCATTCTGACGATAAATGTTGATAAAAGAAAAGGGATTTGGGAAGTATCTTACTAGTATATTCCAACCTCCCTCTGTGGGAAACCCCCTCCCCATCTAAGCTCTCCCTTCATCCCCTTTCTTCTTACTCTTGTCCACGGCTCTCCCACCAATCTCATCCCACATCACTGGACCATGGTCTTCATGCTTCGCATATATTTTCATATATCACCCTTGCCCTTGATCTGTCCCTACCCATGACAGTTGGTCAAGGGTAGAGATTCTGTCCTCAGAAATATAGAAGAGAAAGGTTTATCCCAAACTACAAGAGACCCAATATGGTGTCAATCCCTTTGCAGAAACAGGGAGAACAGAAACCCTTTTGAGGGTAAAATGGCAGCTCCTGTGTGGAGATATCTCACAGCCAAAGGTCAAATGCAGGTCTGGATCCTGGGGGGTTGGGGCTGGAGATGACACGTAATAGAGCCAAGAGTTGAAGCAACAAGCCCCGGCCCCCCCCATCCCCCCACCAAAGTTTACCAAAGCAGAATCCCAAAAGGGAGGATGTATGAGTGGAGACTGTCTGAATTTAGCATGTGGGGTTCCCTGGCTGAGGAAGCGTGATCTTAGAACTGCCTCCTCCATGGCCCCAGTCCCCATGATCATGGGGACTGGGGCACTAGGATAGATGAAGGGAAACTTATCTGAAGCAGAAAGATGACTTTCCAGAGCTTCTGAAATGATGCCCCAGAGATAATGGTTTCCTCCAGTCCAGCCCCTGTGGATACACCGTGCTTCTGAGAGTTCAGGGTTCACTGGCATCAAAGTGAAGGATGCAGACAGTGGAAGGAGAAATCCAGGGCTGGTGTATCTTCCTGGCTGAGCCTCTAACTTGCTTACAGACCTGAAGTCCAGTCACTAGCTCTGGGCCTCAGTTTACCCATCTGAGGCATGCAAGGGCTCGATGTCAATGGCCATTCTGAAAGTTGAGTCTCTTGATTTTTTTTTTTTTTTGCCATATCCCCATTCCACCTGTAACTATTATTTATTTCATTCTCTAAAGTTCTGCATTTTCAAATCAGTTCTTTTCAGGGGAAGTCTTCATAATATCACCATACATTAAAAAACATTTTCTCTCTCAATAAATAGGAGAACCCTGGGGCACCTGTGTGGCTCAGTTGGTTAAGCATCTGGCTCCGGCTCAGGTCATGATCTCACGGTTTGTGAGTTCGAGCCCCACATTGGGCTCTGTGCTGACAGCTCGGAGCCTGGAGCCTTTTCGGAGTCTGTGTCTCCCTCTCTCTCTCAGCCCCTCCCCCGCTTGCACTCTGTCTCTCTCTCTCTCTCTCTCTCCCAAAAATAAACAAAAAACATTTTAAAAAATAAAAAAAATAGGAGAACCCTGAAAATAGAACAAAGTGGTAGGTTCTCCCAAGACACAGGGCTGAGGCCTGTCCTCTCTTTGTTGAAAGATTTGCACCTGCAAGAGAGGTGTTGAAGACACAGTAGGACCAATATGAGCCTTCCTGCTGAAGGCAAGACTTGGGTCGAAATAGGATGACCTATGACCTTTCTCACCACTGAGATCCGTGTCCCTTCATGCACATGGGTGGGTCACGGAAAACCACCCAGCAATCGCAATCACCAGTTGAGCCAAGCCCACTCTTGGGAAACACGGGAGAGGGGATGTGCTTGCTCCTGCCCACCTGTGTCTTGGGGTAATCGAATGACCGGGGAGGTAGTGGGGTCCTGCGTGATGAAAGGGGTCTGGGGAAGGGGTCTCCCCACTGCTGTCTGCCTCAGTTTCCGATGCGTAACCGTGACTCTGTCCTGTGCTTTCTAGCCCTGCTCCCCGACATGATCTCCCGGAGGACAGGCCAGATCGTGTTAGTGAATAACATCCAAGGGAAGCTTGGAATCCCATTCCGTACAGCTTGTAAGTTGCTACGACAAAAACGTTTGGCCATATGTTATGTGTCTTAATAGACCACGGATGTCATGTCCCACACTAGGCATGCGGTTATAAGGCGGGGGTGGGGGAGGGAAGTGTCCGGATGTGAAATGGTCTATTGGCTTTTCTTTTATGCCTTCGGTTCTTATTTTCGAGCACCTATGGCTTGCAGGTGACTGGGTCCCTCTCCCCCAGAAGTTCACATCCCACAGGTGGTCAGGGCATGCCCTGGCTGAACACGATCAAGGCCGGACGAAGGGCCCCCTCCTGGCAGGGGCACATGGCCTCAGCTCAAGTGATCCTTCCTCTGTAAGGACAGGAAAGGTTACAACTGAGAAGGGCGCACATCACACAGGGGAAAAGGGCAGAAAGTTCTGAAGGAGGAGGGAGGGGAAAGTGAAAGGCGCAGAATCCAAGGAGAGGTGAAGAGAAAATTCCAAAGGCAGGTGTCCTTTAAAAATTCCAGGGAAGAGGGGAACTTCTCAGCATATATTCATGGGATCCAGCTGGGGGATGTCCGCCTCCCTTGCGGTAGGATGCTGGAGGGCAGGACGCATACCGTATACATTTCTCTGTGGCCCACAGCGTCCTGCACAAAATGAGAACCCAGTAAATGGCTGGTGGGCAGAGGGCGGGAGGGAGGAAAGAAAATTGGGTGGGTCTCCTGTCTGAGCCTCTTCTGGCTGCCGTGACGAAACACCACAGACCGAGGGGCTTCTACAAGATGGTTCTGGAGGCTGAGGTCCAGTGTCAAGGTGTCGGTGGGTTTGGCTTCTCCTGAGGCCCCTCTCCTCAGCTTGCGGACAGCCGCCTTCTCCCTTCACATGGCTTCTCTTCTGTACATCCCTCAGGTCCTTCTCTGTGTGTCCAAATTTCCTCTACTTTGAGGACACCAGTTGGATCGGATGAGGACCAGTCCTGATGGCCTCATTTAAAGTAAATCACCGTATCTTCAAACCCAGTCCCATTCTGAGACACCAGGATTAGGACTTCCCACGTACGAGCTGGGAGTGGTGGGGGATACATTTCAGCTCATAATACCCCCCCCCCCCGAGTAGAGTTTTCTTTTCCCATCTGTTCTAGTTAGATTAAGCCCAGGACAGCGGGCTCCTCACTGTCACTCAGGGACCCCGAGTTGTGCCAGATCACTGCTTTGCCATCATTTCCCATATGGCCAAAGCTGGTGCCCACCTTGTCTGGGTTCTGGCTGTGAGAAGAAGGCAGAGAGCCTTGGGGAGCCATGCCCAGGGTCTACAGCCCCAGGCCAGGAGCTAGCAAACATCTCAGCTCATATCCTGCTGGCGAGAACTCAGGTGCACACTTAACACCCAGCTGCCAGGGACGCTGGGAAGCACCTGTCTACCTGTGGGCCCAGGAGGGAGAGAAGAATGGAGTTTGCTTCACACACAGCTGTCTTGGCCACGTCCCTCATTTTCCTTTCTTTCCAACCCACTGATAAACATCACCACTATTCCTCGGATTTGTAAACTCTCCACGCATGTTATTCCCAGGAACTGGATGACTTTTCACTTCCCTTGATCTATGCCTTCATTCGTTCAACAAACAGCAATCGAGGCCCTAAAGCCAGGTGCTGGGGACACAGACAGCAGGGACATGACATTTGCAGTATTGGGACAGACCCTTTGGCCACCAACCAAAAACATGGGGCCAGTGCATGGGTTTTTCTGGAACATTTCTGAAACACGGCATTGAGGGTGGGGCAGTCTAGTGAGGCTCTCCACCCCCCCCCCCCCCCATCAGCTCTCTGACGTCCAGCTTCTCTGCAGCGGAGGAATGGAGGAGTGCAGAGTTTCCCACATAAATGTCACAAACTACAGAGGAGCCACCCTGGGCAGGCCCCAAGTTCTCTCCTTCCTCCAGATCTGACCATGACTGGGGTCGTCTGACTGTGGTGGGTCTCCTTCCACACCCACAGGAAATGTAGCATCCCTGATGCCACAGCACTGGGTAGGGAGATGGGGCTCTGAGGCTCAGCCCAGAAGCACAGCAGAGATAACCCAGCCCGCCTCTGCCTCCAGCTCCTCGCCTGGGGCCCCACCCAAGGAGAAGCTTCCTTGTTGAATGATCAGAGGAATTGACAAGTCAGTGAATGAACAGCAAGCTGATAACCCTTCTTTGGAAGTAACAGCTCTATTGACATAGAGCTTACAGACCATACAGTTCTCCCATTTGAAGTATACAATTCGGTGGTTTTGAGTATATCTCGATATACTAAAATCCATCACAATTGCTTAAATCCATCACAACTCTTGCTATTATCCATCTGTTTGATTCTAGCTGCGCTAGTGGCATGAAGTGGCATCTCGCTGTGGTTTTGGCATGAACTGTCCCAATGGCGATGATGAGCTTTTCATGCAGGCAGAGTTGGAGTGACTGTGAACCACGAGAGGAGTCCTGATGGGGCTCTTCTCTCGTCATTAAGTGGGGATAATAGCCTCTGTCTCTCTTCGTTCAGTAGATTCCATTAGGGAGACCGAGTCTCACCCAGGTCCAGACGAGGTCAAATGAGCAGATGTACGGAAATTCATTTTATGAACCAGGGAAGGGCAGCCCGGGAGCCCCACGGCATTTGGTTTTGGCCAGCATGCTGGCAAACTTCTTTCTAATTAGCGATGTAGTGTTGTGATATGATGGTTTATAATAAGAAATATATATTTGGTCTTCATCCCATTTCTGGCACAGAGCTTTAAAAACCCTTGAATTCCCTAAGTGATGAGTGTTCAGTGTCTCTTGTTACATTAATGAGGTGACTTTTGGACGCCACCTAAAGATGGGGGTGCTGCTGGCCAGGGGCACCAACCAGGTGATCAGGGGGTGGGAGCTTCCAGTCTGCCCCCACCACTGAGGAGCAGAGAGGATCAGGGGATTTTTCTAGCACCAAAGGCCCATGGTTTAATCAATCGTGCCTATAACAAAGCCTCCGTAAAATCCCAGAAGGTCGGCTTTGGAGAGCTCCGAGGTTGGAGAGCTCGTGGGGAGTCGGGGAGAGTGGTGCACCCAGAGAGGGTGTGAACCTCTGAACCCACTCCCACACACCTCACCCACTACACCTCTTCCATCTGGCCGTTCTGAGTTAGGTCTTTTTTTTTTTTTTTAGTTTATTTATTTATTTTTGAGAGAGAGAGAGAGGCAGGAAGGGGCAGAGAGAGAGGGAGGGAGAATCCTAAGCAGGCTCTGTGCCGTCAGCTCAGAGTCCCATGCGGGGCTCAAACTCACGAACTGTGAGATCATGACCTGAGCCCAAATCAAGAGTCGGACACCTAACCGACTGAGCCACCCAGGTGCCCCGAGTTATGTCCTTTTATAATAAACCCATGATCTACTAAGTAAAACATTTCTCTGAGTTCTATGAGCTGCTCTAACAAGTTAATCTGTCTCGAGGAGGGGATCATCGGAACGCTTCGATCTCCAGCCACTCCGTCAGAAGCGCAGGTGACCATCAGGACTCATGCTTGGTCTGAATTGAGTGGGGACAGGGGACAGTCATGGGACAGAACCCTTACCCTGAGGGATCTGACTTTATCTCCAGGTAGACAGTGTCAGAATTAGGTCGTAGGAGCCCCAGCTGGTGTCGGAGACTTGGTGCTGTGGGCCAGAGCCCGTGTGTTGGAATTAGGTGCAGAATTGGTCAGTATTTAATTATTTGAATACGAGGACATTTCCGTCAAAATCAGGATTTCCAGCTCCCTGAACGATAATAGATCTGGTGCCACGGGGCCCACCTTCTCGAGGCAATAGTTGGCGGAGCCCAGTGCAGACCAAGCGCGACTTTCCCTTGCCCCATGCCCCCCCATCCCCCCAGGGCACCTGCATTCTTCACCCTGCACGGTGAGGGGGCCGGTGGCTTGCAAGAGCCATCTGGGGACCATGCATCCCATAGGTATCAGCATGATGGCAGAGATCCCAGTACACCCACCCCCGGCCCGTTTCAGCCTCCAGGTGACACCCCCGAAATGGGAAGTTGGGGGTTATCATACCCCAGATGGGGCTCTGACTCCCCAAGGCTTTAAGGAGCATCTTCTCCACTCTTTTTGGAATTCCTGGAAAGGTTCTTGTTAGCCCAAGCATTTGGCCCGACCATTTGGAATGAATCTGGTGAGTGGCTCAGATGGACAGGACCTCGGAGGAAAAGGCCGGGAAGTGGGAGGGGAGACTTATGCTTCGGGCTCATTGAGACCTCCAGCTGGTCCTGGGACTCTGGAGAAATCGCTCGGTGCCAGCCTTACTGGGAAGGAATGGGAACTCGTGCCTGGGCCGTCACAACAACTTGCCAAGAGTGATATTATCCCCATCTTAAAGATAAGAAAACTGGGACACCTGGGTGGGCTCAATCGGTTTAGCATCTGACTCGATTCCAGCTCTGCCTCCGTCCGCCATTTCACGGGGTCTGTCTGTCCTCATCCACAAAGGGAGGGGCAGGGCAGGGCCACAGCGGAGGCCCCTTCCAGCTGACCTCTAGGATTGTGCACGCAGGCCTCTGTCTCCACTGCTCCTGCTGGGGAGCAGGGCTGCTCCCCCCCACCCACCCCTGCCCGGTCTCTCTTTCAGATGCCGCCTCCAAGCACGCGGCTCTAGGCTTCTTTGACTGCCTCCGAGCCGAAGTGGAAGAATACGACATAGTCGTCAGCACGGTGAGCCCCACTTTCGTCCGGTCATACCACATTGACCCAGGCCAAGGAAACTGGGAAGCCTCCATGTGGAAATGTGAGCTTTCAGGGGGAAGCTGGGGTCTGGGAGGGCAACTGGACGGGGCGGTGGGGGGAGGGGGTGCTCTGGGGCAGCCGGGTTTCACCGGGCCTGCAGGGGAGTGGGTGCTCCTGAAGTCTGAGACTAGAGGTGGTGGGGACCTGCACCCAGCTAACAGCAGGAGGGGAACCCCAAATTAAGTCCCGAGGCACCAGGTGGAAAGAATCCTAACCCACAACCAGCAGACCAAGTCCCAGCTAGCCTCTGGCACTCACACAGCTCTGTGACCTCGCACACGTGACTGTCTGTCTCTGGGCCTCAGTTTCCCTTGTGGAAGAGCCAGATTTGGCCTTTAAGAACTTGCTACTCCCCCCCCCCCCCCTTTTCCTAGGAGGCGGCACAGAGTAGAGGCTGAGAGTCTGGCACCAGATTGCCTACACTTGAAGCTTGTGTCTGGTATGCATTCAGTGTTCGAACGCGGGCGGGTCCCTTGATCTCTGTGCCTCAGCTTTCCCTTTAAGAAACTGAGAATTGTAGGAGCACCTGGGTGGCTCAGTCAGTTAAGCATCCGACTTCACCTCAGGTCATGATCTCACGGTTTGTGGGTTCGAGCCCCGCGCCGGGCTCTGTGCCGACAACTCAGAGCCCGGAGCCTGCTTTGGATACTGTGTCTCCCCCTCTCTCTATGCCCCTCCCCCATTTGTGCTCTGTCTCACTCTGTCTCTCAAAAATAAATAAATGTAAAATAAAAAAAAATTTATGAAATTGAGGACTGTGGTAATACCTGCCTTGTGGAGGCACTGGGAGGACTGAAGGCCCATAAATGGTTTACAACAGCAACCAGCACAAAGCAAGCACTCTGTAAACATACCGTATTATTACTGCTATTCTAGAATGCTCTAAACAGAGAGCTGCTACGTCCTGCCCAAGGCTCTGTCTACATTAAGGAATCAAGATGAACCAAGATGTGGGCAAACGGTCCCAGGAGGTTCTTGATAAGCATGGCTTTGCAACAGTTGTCAACAACAGCTCCTTAATTCATCTGGCACCTTCTTGCTTTTTAAATTTGTGTTAGTATTTATTTTTAAGAGACAGAGAGAGACAGAATGCAAGTGGGGGAGGGGCAGAGAGCAAGGGAGACACAGAATCTGAAGCAGGCTCCAGGCTCCTAGCTGTCAGCACAGAGCCCCACGAGGGGCTGGAACCCACAAACCATGAGATCATGACCTGATCGAAGTCGGACGCTCAACCGACTGAGCCACCCAGGCGTCCCTGGTACCTTCTTTCTCAATTAAGCTCTTTCTCGTCCCTGCAATGACTCATAACCACCCTGAAAAGTTAATAGGGCAGGAAACTATGCCCACTTTACGGATGAAGAAGCTGAGGCTCAGGGGGTCAAGAGTCAGCCCCCCCAGGGCCTCACAACCAGCAGAGGGCGGAGCTGGTTGGGGAACCCACAACCCCAGGCCCAGCCCACGCTTCCCTCTCTTTGGGCATCAGGGGCCGTAACCCCTGCCCCTACTGGGGGCTTTTCAGTCTTTTTCAGGAAGCTGACCTACGGGGTGCACCCTGTGGACGTAGCGGAGGAGGTGATGCGCACCGTGAGACGGAAAAAACAAGAGGTCTTCATGGCCAACCCCATCCCCAAGGCCGCCATGTACATCCGCACCTTCTTCCCCGAGTTCTTTTTCGCCGTGGTGGCCTGTGGGGTGAAGGAGAAACTCAACGTCCCAGAGGAGAGCTAACCGCAGAGGCTATGTGGGTCCCCTCGATGGGAATAAAGGCTTTCCTGGCAAGTGCTGGTCCTCTGTCCTCTTAACGCTGGGGCCCAACACAAGCCATATCCCCCTAACCCACACCCACCTATGGGAGATTTTCTTCATCCCAGTGAGGATGGCTTGGATGCCAGCTCAGCCACTTACAGGCCCTCAACATTCCCAGGACGCACTTCCAGAAGCTTCTCTGCAGGGTGACAGCAAGTAGGACAACAGGAGCCATAATGGGTCTGACCCCCACAGACACACACACACACACACACACACACACACACACACACACACATATGGCCATCCACCTGCTCAGGAACCTAGAAAACCACCTGCATTTTATACAGGACTGACCTGCCCTTGTCAGCCTCCAACAACAGAAGCAGGACTCGGCAACCCTCTAGGGCAGCCACACGGAACTTTCTGTGATGGTGGACATAGTCTATAAGCCACATTGTCCAGTGTGGCAGCCACTAGCCACATACGGCCATTGAGTACTGGAAATACGGCCTGTGCAATGAAGAGTCTGAGCTCTAAATTTTATCTCACTTGAATTAATGTGAATTTCAGCAGCCACACACGGCTAGCGGCTCCCAGGCTTGCAGAACATCAGAATCAGCCTCGTTCCTGGAATTAACTGGTCTGAGGAGGCCCCGGGCCCAGCTGTTCTTAGAATATTTCTCAGTTGACTCTAAGGTGCCCCGGGAGCTATCTACCTTTTTCATGTGTTCTCAAAGCAAAATTCACTTCAAACTGCCTCTCGTTATTGGTGGGCAGCTCTCTGATTTTAGTTTTTTTTACGCCCAACAGCGAATGATTCTTGGGATCTTGGAAAGTACAGGGTACGGTTTTTGGCACTCATATTGTAACTACTGATTCAAACTACTGATTCGAACTGTTCTCATACTTATGGGTGAAAAAGGGCTCAAATTTCCAGCCTGAATCCAAGCCACTTACAAAATCGGCATATGTACCGTATTCATATGCACACGTATAAATCTTAATCTCGAGAGCAAAATGGCCAGGGTCATGTGATCACCACGGGACCCGGCCCACCCCGGGATGACGCTGGTGGTCAAGATGTGGTGTCAGAATGTAGGAGGGTGAGCTAAGCAGCAGGCAGGGCAGGCCGAGGGTCAGCAAGACAGCCTTCTGTCTTTGGCGGGGGGTATTACTATCAGTGGGGAGACAGGTGCTATAGTGATGCTCAGGCTAGAACCAGTGGGGGCCGGTGGGGCGTGGGGGCACGACAGCAACAGGAAATGCCGAAAACCTGACTGGTAGTCAGAGACAGAGATGCAGCTTCGGGACAGGAAGGGCTGGAGACAGGGCCACGGGCGGCCGGTCCTGGGACGCGTCAGAGCTGGGCTCCAGGCCAAGCTTGGCCACAACCCAGACCCGGGCTGTGTGGTTCCTGACCTGCTCCTTTTAGGGGTTCTGTCTCCTCTCAGGGGAGTTCTCTGGAATGGGACAGAGGGGGCCATCTTTTGGTGAGAGGGCAGGTGGGGACAGGATGGACAGGGAGGGAGTGTCCACATGGCACCAAGTCATAAGGACTCTTCCAGGTGGTGGTCAGACCTCAGATACTGCAACTCCCCAAAAGAAGTTACTTGGATCAAGGGGGCAGGAAGAAGGACATCCCATGTCAGTGGGTTTGCTCTAGTGTCCCCCTGCCCACTGACTGCCCCACAGGTGAGGAGGCCGGGACCATACAGGAGGACACAGCCTCAGCAGGACTGAACGGCCAGCACCCCGAGTATCCCGAAGTTGAATTTCCTGCCCATGTGCTTTGGTATCCCTCTGGCTGGATGCCCCCTATTGCCTTTCAGATGTCCCTGTGCCCACTTGGTCTCTGCTGCCCTCTCACGATGGGGCATCTCACCACCTAGCAAAGGAAAACCCACAACCCTTAGTTGAAACGGGGAAAAAATTGCAGAAGTGTCATGCAATGTGTAGAATGGCCACCAGGTGTCGCTGTGGCTGCAAACCCATTTTTACATCTACCTTCTCTCCACCTACTCCCCACACAGGACAGGTGTAACCCCACAAAATCACATGCAGTTCAGTCTCCGATGAGCGTTCCCCTCTATGACCCCGTTTGGACTTGCCATTAACCTTGGCTCACTGGCAGGGCTGACAAATCCACAGTTGAGAAAACTCAGCGTGACCATGCTCTGTGACACACTCAGGGCAACCTGGGGACGTTGAGGGTACTGGACTGAGTCACAGAGTCACAGAGTGACATTGCAGACTGGAAGCAGCCCTCACCACTCCTTGCTAGGAGAGATGGAGGGGGGTTTCTGGGTTTCCCCCACCTTCCCCCGAGTGTCTACAAAATGTCACAAATCGGGGAAAAGCAGGAAAGCATAAGGAAGCAGAGAGAAAAAGCGACCACATGCCCTGGCGAGACCTGTTGACATCTGGGCACTTCTCTGAGCCTCTATAATTCCTTCGTGAAACCCACCTCAATACACATGTTATGGGGAGATTTGTGGTTCTCCATAAAAAGATGTGTTGAAATCCTAACCTTTAGTATGCTTAGTAACCCCTAGTCCTAGGACCTTAGAAATGTGTCCTTATTTGAAAATAGGGTCACTGCAGATGTAACTGGTTAACATGAGGTCACCCTCGGGGAGGTTGGACCCCGAATTCAATGCGATTGTTGTCCTTCTAAGAGTAGAGCCGTGTGAAGACAGACACACAGAGACCATGCCATGTAATGGCCAAAACAGAGACCAGAATGCCATGGCTGCAAGCCATGGAGCCCAGGGGTTGCAGGGAACTTCCAGGAGCTTAGAGGAGGCAAGGAAGGAAGAGCTGTCCCCTACCACATGACCTCTGAACCGTGAGACAATCCACTTCTGTTGTTTGAAGCCCCCCAGTTTGTGGGGATTTATGAGAGCAGCCCAAGACCATGAATACACCTCATTTGAGTGCACATCTGTTTCCAGCCTGGGTCCTAATCAATGGACCCAATTCTAGTCAATGCCCCGAGGAAATCTGTGAGGCTCCTCTGGGGAAAGTCAAGAACCAGAGGAAATGAGGCCAATCTCTCAAGGGGACACAAGCATCTTGCAGGTGTGCTTACGGACCCCAGAGAACGACTACTTCTGTATGTCATCAAAAATGAAATAGTGTCTAATCAGAGCCCCCCCTCCTCCTTGTTTCCTCCTTGTTTTTGAGAGCAAGAGAGAGCACGAGCAGGGGAGGAACAGAGAGAGTGGAAGACACAGAATCTGAAGCCAAATCCAGGCTCCAAGCTGTCAGCACAGAGCCCAATGCGGGGCTTGAACCCACGAACCATGAGATCATGACCTGAGCCAAAGTCAGACGCTGAACCGATGGAGCCACCCAGACACCCTGCAGCTCATTATTTGTTAAAGGGGAAAAAATGTCTGCCAAATTCATCTGTGCCTCCATCAAGCTATGGATAAAGTAAGCCAGCAATGGATAGCAAAATGTCTTGAGCCCTATCAGATTTCTGTCCTTACATGATGCCACTCTTGGGACCTGGACCAAGATAATAAATTCTCCTCTTAAAAGCTTTCGATATATTCTTCCTTTCTTTCTTGGTTCAGTATCAGAATGGTTGACCCTCAATTCCATTCTCCTAGTCTCCTTATACACCTGTCATAGTCGTCTCTCTGCTGAATCACATTTTATCTGTCAGTGAGTGACTGTGGCCAAGATAAATAATCATGCCCTTTTCATAGCTATGAATGGGTTGGCTTGGACAAGGTGTATTCCAAATCCCCTTCTGATGTTATGGTCCTTTAGATCTGTGATATCTTAGGTCCCAGAATCTGTTTGACAAGCTTCCTTCACCCACCCACGCACCCACCCAAATCTCCTCACTGGTCAGAAATATCTGCTACCCTCTTGGCTCCTACAAGGGTCCTCAAGCTGAATCTGACCAAGTTCTGGGTCAGAACAAGATTTTGTTTCCTCTCTTCTTTTGGGCTACCTGAGAATGATCAGGAAAGTGGGGCCATTAGAATATTTCCTTCTGTTGATCAGTCATGAGTAATTCGGAAGGTGAAGCCCCTTCCCAAATCTAAAGAATTACTTAAACCCGAGGTTTCTTGGTTAGAAGAACTCTGCCCCAGCTCCCCCCACCCCACAATTCTGTAAACCCTGGAGGAGAGGGGAGGGCCTCAGACCCATTCTGTTCCTGTGCCCTGGCTTGGTAATGCCTAGCTGTCAGGATGTGAAACAACTGAGATAGAAAGGCTATACTGGGAGGGAGTTTTCCAAGAGAAGAAATTGAACCTCTCCCGGTAAAACTACGATGGTAGTTCTCCAAGTGTGCTCGTCATAACAGCAGCAGCATCTGGGACTTTGGTAGAAGTATGAAATCTCAGGCCACACCCCACATCCGCTGAATGGGAATCCGGGGGGTAGGGCCCAGTGATCCGTGTTGCAACAGGTCCCCCAGGTGACGCCCGCTGAAGTCGGAGAACCACTGACCTATGGTGGCCTCTCCTCTCCCGACTCATGCTCTGTGCTGACAAACGTTCCCACCGGAAAAGAGAGGGAAACAAAGTCACCTTGGAAGCCCTCAGATCTCACTGCTTCCGAGGGCTTACAGCAGAAAATTATATATGGATCACAGCTATGTACAAGCCTACGGATGACAGATCAGAAGCAAATTTATGGTGCTGTTTATAGGTGATTTTATGTTTATTGAGAATAAGCTCCTTTAAAAAAAGTTTTTCACAGACATTAAAAAATATATGCTATTTATCCACTTCGATATAAGACTTTTGGGGGGTACCTGGGGGGTACCTCAGGTTTCCCCACCCCTCTTCTCTGGCAACTGCCAGTTTATTCCCTGTATTTATGTGTCTGCTTCTGCTTTTTGTTTGTTCATTTGTTTTGTTTTTTAGATTCCACATATAAGTGAAATCATATGATATTTGCCTTTGTCTGACTTATTTCACTTAGCATCACACCCTCAGGCTCCATCCATGTTGTCGCAAATGGCAAGATCTCATTCTTTTTTATGGCCGAGAAATATTCCATTGTGCATCTATACCACATTATCTTTACCCATTCACCTATCAACGGACACTTGGATTCCTTCCATATCTTGGCTGTTGTAAATAATGCTGCAATAAATATAGGGGTACGTATATCTTTTTGAGTTAGTGTTCTCATTTTCTTTGGTAAGTACCTAGTAGTGGAATTATTGAATCGTATGGTAGTCCTATTTTTAATTTTTTGAGGAACCTCCATACTGGTTTCCACAGAGGCTACGCCAATTTGCATTCCCACCAATAGTACACGAGGGTTTCTTTTTCTCCACATCCTTGCCAGCACTTGGTGTTTCTTGTGTTTTGGATTTTAGCCATTCTGACAGGTGTGAAGTCATACTTCATTATGCTTTTGATTTGCGTTTTCCTGATGATGAGCGATGTTGAGCATCTGTTCATGTGTCTACTGGCCATCTGGATGTCTTCCATGGGAAAAAAAAATCCCTAGAAGTTTGTACTTTTGTTTTATTTTGCTGCAAGACATTCCATGAAATGAGTGTTCAAGTCTATTCACTGCAGGGATATTTTCTATTGATCTGCACTTGCAGTTACCCAACTTGTCGTCTGCCAAATCCGTTATGCTGTTAAATACACCTACTGAGGGGCACCTGGATGGCTCAGTTGGTTGAGCATCTGACTTCGGCTCAGCTCATGATCTCGCAGTCTGTGGGTTCGAGCCCCGTGTCGGGCTCTGTGCTGACAGCTCAGAGCCTGGAGCCTGCTTCGGATTCTGTGTCTCCCTCTCTCTCTGCCCCTCCCCTGCTCAGGCTCTGTCTCTGTCTCTCTCTCTCAAAAATAAATAAACATTAAAAAATGCACCTACTGAGCTCTTAGCTTCTGATACTGTAGTTTTGTTTCATTTTTAGAATTCCCCCTTGACTGTGTTTTCAAAAGGATTCTAATTTTCCGGTACAATTCTCCACTCTCTTTTCTTGATTTAATTAGAATCGTTTTCAAGCCCTCGCTTGCTTATCCTAATAACCTAGTGGAAACTACATTTCATATGCTCTCCATTACATGGGTTTCATCGTGGCTTCCAGCTCAAAGCAAATACAATTCTAACCTGAACTGCTGACTGACTCTGCCAAGAAAATTTCCAACAGATTCCTTCTGGTTCTTTCAAAAACCATCTATGGGCTCCTTCAGAGGTGAAATGACCCACCAAGTTTTTTAAATTAACCAGTCCTTGGCAGGTTAATGTGCTGGCTGTATTATGTTTGAGAACATCCTGACTGAGGTCATTCCCGGGCTCCCACGAGGCAGTTGCAAAATGAAACGGCTGCAGATTTGCAACAGCGGGTCAGAACATCAAAATATTTCATTGTGCCCGTGACCACCCTCCTCTGTCCAGTCCAGCTCTTTCCCCAGGATTTTAGGACTTGGGATCCTCTGCCCTATCGGCAAATGCCTCCAGTAAGAACACTCATTACCTGGTCCAAATCTTTCATTTAGCTTTGGGTATGATTCATTTATCTCAGTTTTCTAAAATAGAAAAAGATGATAGATAATAAGATAGAAATTTTCCTCAAGTACAGCTTTTATTATATTGCTTCCTTGATCCAAAGAATTCAATGGCTTCTCCTCGCCCATCTTGGCACCCACAGACCTCTCTTGCAGACTTGCATTTAATTAACACCTTAGGCGGACCTACTGCTCTAGAGAAGCTAGTCTGTTCCAGAAACATCCCGAGTGTCGCACGATGGCTTACACTGTGACAATACGCCCCCTACACCCCATCAGGAGGTCTTGCTCTGCACATCCCCTGCAAACCTCCTGTCTGAAGGTCACAGTGTCTCATTCACCCCTGAAATCCCAGCAAGTAACACAATGACTCGTACACAGAAGGAACGCTAAATATGAAATCTCCACCATTATTTTGGGACGTATCAATACCAACGTCATCTTCTTCTTACCTGAAAATGACTCTAAGATCTCAAACTCTGAATTCTGCCCTCCTCGCCCCGATCGCTAGGTCATCTGCGGATCACATCTTACAGGGAGGTTATGTTCGAAAAGCCAGTCCAAACTCCAAACATTAAGAATTGTCAAATTTATTATGAACACGTGAAACTACCATAAACCTTGTGTTCAAATAAAACAAAACTGTCAAATTTTCCCTCGGAAAGTCCTGCAAGTAACTCACACACACACACAAAAGAATGTTGATCATTTTAAGCGTACTATGATTTTTTTCCAGGAAGTTCGACACACCACAAGCAGCCAGCTTGTCCTGACATTGGACGACGTGGCTGTTTTCCAGCTGAGAAGCGTAGGAGGTGCTCGGCCTGGGTTCAGAAGCCATGCTGCACGAAAAATACATTTTCATTCACTTTTCACGTGTTGGTTTTGTCTTCGTCCCTTGGGATGCACAGTTGGTCTCCAATCAATGACGTGTTCGAGTGATGAACTCCACTATTGTTCCATACTTCCCACCTTGCCCATTCCCCCTACCCTCCTCAAACCCGCTCTTCAGCGACATGGGGATCTTGAACCTAGTTCTCAGTTTACTGGTTCCACCTCTGCTTTCCTTGTCTTTCTTTGAAACCTTCCCAACGGTTCCTACAATGTCCCTCCTGCTTCATCCATGTTATCAGTCTTCAAACCTGCATTTTCATGGATTTTCTTCAACAGCGTAATTTCTTCCTTCTTAGAACTTTCACAGCCCATCTGAGGGCTTCTGCTATGGCATGTGGACAATTTTATTTTGCTCAAGGTGCAAATCACAGACTAACCTGCAAGTGCCTTGTGGGCAGGAGATATAGCCCATCCATGTTCAGTACCCCTCCTGGAACCTGGCATGGTGCCATGAACACACCAAGTATTCTATGGTGTTTGTGGAATGAATGTGAATTGATGATATATTAGGAAGTGTATGTATTGTGTATTCAGGATTTGGCTCCTGGAAATATAATAAAGGTGCAGAGAGACCAATTGGCAGCTGAGTATTCTGTGCAGAAGGGGTTAAAGCCTTCAGAGTGGAAATGGAGAGAATGACAGGTAGACACAAAGGGATGGACATATTTGAGGTTGGAAACAGGGCACAAAAGAAGTCTCCAAGGCTGACAACCCAGGTGCCCAAGAGATTGATTTTACCACTTACAGAGTAGGGGTTATTTTTCCAGGGGGAAGGGAAGACTTAAGAGCTAGACACATTGAGCCTGAGATGCTGATAGGACAGCCACGTGAAAATGTCCAGCACGAAGTCAGAAATAAGAATGCATCGCTCAGGCAAGAGACCTAGATCTGACTGTGGAAATGGGAATCCTGTGTTGAAAGTGAAATGGAGAACACCCTCCAAGAGGCAGTGTAGATCGCAATGCAGGCGGACAAGGGCTTACCGTCGCGACATCCTGGGGACACACACACATAACCAGGTAGCTTTTTAAATGTCTCGTTCACCTACAAATGTAGCCACCGGCCACATGGAGCTTTTAAAATTAAATAAACTTAAGGATTCAGTTCCGAAGTCCTACCAGTCACATTTCAAGGGCTCAGGAGCCACATGTGGCTACTGGGTATCATACTGGACAGCACAGATATATAAAATTTCTGTCCCTGCAGAAAGTTCTGACAGATAGTTCTGGTCTAGACTGAAGGAAAAAAGAATGAGAATTGCAATAAGAATCGTGGCACCACCCCAGGAAAGCACTAGGGTTGATTTGCCAAGCAAATATGCTACATTTTAGTGCCTTTGCTATTTGCAGCAACAAGTTGCTTTAAAAAAACCAAACAAACAACTTTTTTATTATGTAAGTAACAGATGGCTCCATATAAAAAAATATTTTAAAAATTGGAAAGCATATGGGGCGTCTGGGTGGCTCTGTCAGTTAAGCATCCAACTCTTGATCTCAGCTCAGGTCATGATCTCACAGTCGTGAGGTCGAGCCCTGCGTGGGGCTCTGCACTGACAGCACAGAGACTGCTTGGGATTCTCTCTCTCTCTCTCTGTCCCTCCCCAACTCTTTCTTCTCAAAATAAATAAATAAACTTACAAAAAATGGAAAGCATAAATATTAGGGGTGCCCGGGTGGCTCAGTCAGTTAAGTGTCTGACTTCCACTCAAGTCATGATCTCAGAGTCACAGTCTGGGATTCAAGCCCCGTGTTGGGCTCTGTGCTGACAGCTCAGAGCCTAGAGCCTGCTTTGGATTCTGTGATTCTCTCTCTCTGCCTCTTCCCTACATGCACTCTGTCTCTCCCTGTCAAAAACAAATAAACATTTTTTAAAATTTTTAAAAAGAAAGCATAAAAAATAAAAATCCCCCCCAAACCTATCCAGATCTAGCCATTGATAACATTTTTTTAGTAAATCTGTCCAGTCTGGTCTTTAAAATATTACATTTTAATAATAATTGAAATCATATTATACATATAATTTTGTCAACCGTCTTATTCGCCTGAAAGTATATATCATAAACATTTTCCCAGGGATTAGCCCATCTCTGATCTGGAACGATTCTTAGAAGTGTAAATGCTCAGCCACAAATATTTTGTTTATTTTATTTTATATTTTATTTTATTTTATTTTATAGTTTATTTTACTTTATTTTATTTTTAAACATTTATTTTGAGAGAGAGAGAGAGAGGCAGAGAGGGAGAGAGAAAGAATCCCAAGCTGTTCTTATAGAGCCCCATGCGGGGCTCAACCCCACAAACAGCGAGATCATAACCTGAGCCAAAACTAAGAGTCTGATGCTTAACGAACTGAGCCACCCAGGTGCCCCATAGGCCACAAATATTTTAAAGACTTTTGTCACATCATACCATTTTATAAAAAAGCTCGGTCAATTTTCACTCCCAGCAGTAAATGTGTCAAAATTCTGGTCATAATCTGTCTTTTCTTAACTTTCCCCAAAGTCATTTTTTAAGTTTTTATTTAAATTCCAGATAGGTAACATACCGTGTAATATTAGTGTCAGGTGTACAATATAGTGATTCCACACTTATGTACAACCAAGGTCATTCGATTGCTTTCTATCTTTGCCAGTTGGGAATATACCACTTGCTTCAAACATTTTTGTGTTTGTGGCCAATTCCATTTATTTTATGTACTTTTTGTTCCTGCCCTTCCCTATTTTACTATTTGCCTATTATTTATAAAACTGCATTTCGTATATTAAATGTTGAGTTTGTCTATATATGTAGAGAGATAGAGGTAGAGAGCTTTATAGGTATCTCCCAATTTTTTTTTTCCGCTTTCTTCTCACGTAAAGAAAGTTTAAAATCTGTGTATAATCAAATACTTGTCTTTTCCCTATGGTATTTCTTCCTCCATTTCTTGTTCTGTTAGACTTCCCCAGATGCTCGTCACTGTATTTTCTCCTAGTTCTTCTATTACTTCCATGTTTGAAAACAGTTATTTTGATTTTTGCTTGCTATCCATTGTACCTCAGCATGTTTTTGAAGATGAATTAGAGGAAAATCATATTAAAACACTATTTGGCCATTATTTCCCCCAATGGTCTTCTTACCACCCATTTACAACTCCTTTGAGTTCGAGGTCGTTGACTGACAAGTAGGCTACCAAGAGTTAGAAGAGATTTGGACAAGAAAATAAATTGTTGGAATAACATGGAATCAATAAGGGTTACTGCAAATATTGAATTAGCCTTTCTTCCAATATGCACTGGACAGGAAAGTTTTGTATGTTCCTTCCCTCTATCCAGGCATCTCGCCTTCCTCCTATGGAGCATCACAACAAGTTAAGACCTGACATGGCCTCAGGTAGCCCCCAAAGATGACCAAGTGGTGAAGGGAGCTAGTGGGCCAAGGAGGTTCTGATGGAGGGCTATTACTGTGATCAGTCTTCTGATTCTGGAAAGAGAAAGGATACAACTCTAACCCTCAGTGCCCCCTCTGGGCACCCTTATCTCTGATCTCCCCTGGAAAGTCAAAGACCACACAGTCTACAAATGACCATAAGGGAGAAGGGCTTGAGTGCACCAAAATCAATCCTTTTGAACCCAGCTTCCCATGGCTAGAATTTTCTGTTGTGTCGTTTGTCAGATGATTGCTTTGTACCACAAATACAGTTCAGAGACCGTTTTGGTGCAGGGTATTTGCATCTTACATTGACATACAACCCTACACTTTTGGGAAGACTTTCACACACATTTGTGGAAAGGCCACTGAACTAGATGTCCAAAACCCTGTTGGTGGGGTTGTTGAGTTATTGCTACAGGGGACTACAGGAGATCACTTAATTCTTGTTCCCTCGTCCGAATTATGGCCCTAACTAGCTCCCTGACTTAGGTCCCGTCACCCTCCAGGGTGTTACAAGACTATGCCCTGTGTGTTGCTCTTTAAGTTCACCAACACCCACCATTATTGCCCCTTGGTTTGAAGACGATCACATCTGCTGAGAGCACAAGTGTGCAAACCCACACCATCCCTGGACAGCCACATCCAAAGCAAGCAGATGGACACTTGAAGAATGACACATAAATGGCAAATACACTTCACGGACACCCACTACTGAACCAGCCAATTACTCAGTTCCATGCAAAATAAGGAACTGGTTAAGTTTGCATTTTCTCCTTTCTGACTGTATTCTTGTGTTGTGGAGACACGCCCAGGTAGTTTAAAGGGTGTCTCGAGAGAGAGCCTATTTTCACGGGGAATGAAGACAATGCGTAGTCAAGGGAAAATAACTCATTCTGTTGTAGGGAGGTGATGCATCCGACTTTCACTGTATTTTTAAAAACTCACATTTGGAAATCATTGTAAACAAAAGAGACAGATAAACGGGCAGGTGACAGATAATCCTCCAATCATGTGAAACTTGCTTAAGTAACTAGCTCAAAACAGTTCTTACATCCTGAGAAAGGCTTAGTCAATCTTCTAAAAAACAAACAAACAAACAAACAAATGCTTGAAGTGAGTTATTAGGTGAGTGCGTACCTTGGACCTCAGCCATCATCAATAAGATCAATCCCCAAAATGCTCAGCTGCCCTTCTGCAGAGGACAAAATGCTCATCTATTCTTACTCTGCTGAGGAGTAAGCTGAGAGGGGCCGTCCAGCTAAACCCACTAAGACGAGGCTCTGGTTAAGATACCCAGTCACCATCCAACCCTTGCTTATTTGGTGTTTTCTTTATGAAAAGTACATTTAATTCACTTATCTTTGTCAAAGTGCATGAGCGTTTTGTTTCAGTATGGTTGCCCGTAGAACACTCTGGCTCCAAAGGACAGTGGGGCTGTTACATGAGGTCCCGCCACGCTCTTGTGCAAGGATCTCAGGTAAGCAAAACAACCTGCGAGGACATGAAATCCTTCTTTAGAACCACCTAAAGAGGTCAAAAGTCACATAACCAGAAAGTGTCTCACCTAGCCCCTCCGATTTCAAATCTAAGATTCTCCCCCTCCCCAAATAACACATTGCCTCGCCATACAAATCAAGTAAGTATGTTTCCCACGGTATTGTGAGAATGTAGCCCATATTGATGAAAAGTGCCCAGTCCAAGCTCAAGTCAGGAAAGCATCCCAGGATGTTCTGACTGTATGTGGCTGGGTGTAGAGACACATATCAACCGACTGTATAGGAAGAGACAGGTTTTCCCAAGACCATGTGCCCTTTTCCAAGACACCACTTTAAGCCTGAGAGCCGGCTCCATTTGGCATGTCAGGGACCATAGAAAGGTTTCCATCGCCCGGAACATGCTTCTGGATTTTTCAAAGTAGCCCACAGCTGCGCTCAGCCTCCTTGCAGCCCAGGTGGAGGCGGCAGGGAGCTCGGTCCCCAGTGGGATCCAGTGCAGGGGTTGGGCTGTAGGGCCGTTCTCACCGCCCGGAAAGTGAAAAGAGACTGGAAGCCTTGGGCCTGCAGAGAACTCAGGCTGGCCTCTGCAGGGCGGGAGGGGGTGCTCTCTCTTCCCCAGCCGCCTGGGATCGACTCAGAGGCAGCTCCAGAAAAAGAGGTGCCACGCTGCCGGCCGGGGTTTCAGGAGGGCTTCCCAGGTGAGGTGATGGGTGAATGGAGACTTGAAGGGTGTGTGGAAATTTGCCAGGAGGAAAAGGAAAAGTACGTTCCAGGAAGAGAGCCGGTCAAAGGTCAGGGGCCATGCCAGAGGGACTCTGTGTTTGGGAACCGGGGAGGTTGAGGGAGGAGGGGTGGCTTCCAAAACGTGGGTCTTTGCCCTGCCCACCCTGGTTGTATTACTTCCAACTTAGTGCTCTTTTCTGTCTGTTCCCGATGGTTTCTTGTTCCTTTATGATCAAATAGTACAAAGCCCCTCGAGACTATAAATTTACCTATAAGAAAATGCTAAGAGGAGATCCTACCTGCTTTTGTCTTTACGAAACCATGTGGTGGATTTGCAAATTAAAGTTTAACATATTCTGCCCCCGGGGCGCCTGCGTGGCTCAGTCTGTTAAGCGTCCGGCTCTTGACCGTGGCTCAGGCCACGATCTCAAGTTTGTGGGTTCGAGCCCCGCGTCCAGGTCCGTGCTGTCAGTGCAGAGCCTGCTTGAGATTCTCTCTCTCTCCTGCTCTCTCTGCCCCTTCCCCATGTGTGCACTCTCTCCCTCTCAAAATAAATAAACTTTAAAATAAAATAAAATGTCCTACCCCCACCTCTGTGGACGTGCGCAAAATGTTTCTGTGCCTGGCAGTTCCGGGTCAACTCCCAGGCAACATGGCGGGCTGGACTGGAAGAATGACTTCCTCGTGCCCAGTATGGGTGGTAGCCAGCAGCACCCAGCAGCCGGCGCCTTCCCCAGCCTCCCCTCTGGGGGATTGCACGGGTGTGCTCCTGGGGGACAGCTCCCGAGGGCAGCTCTCCCCAACCCTCGAGGGCAGGTGCCCCGAAAATGTTGCCAGTGCAACACTATACGTACAACACCTCCACCCTTCCCTGGGCCACCCTTGTGCTCCATCTAGGCACATGCCTCAGCCCTAGGGAGGTGGGGGCTCTTGCTTGAATGCTCTACCTTAGTCCTGGGGGTGGGGGCTGCTTCTGGTAACTGCTAGTCCTGTTCTCTTTACTCCTCACGAGCCAGCCAGTTCCTGCAATCATGTTCTAGTTAACAGAGTATATACTTCTTTATATTAAACTTGCCCAAATTCCCATGTGGTGTCTGTCTCCCGATCGGACACTGACTGACGCGCACGGCGACAAGATCGGGGACCAAGCGGAGGAAGGCAAAGAAAATGTCCCAGGCTCCTGATGGGGGAAATATACCAGAGCTGAAGAGTAGAGCTCTCTCGATTTTAAGGGAAAATCAAATGCTTCCTGTGTCCTCACCACAACAGAACCTTCTCCACTCATGACCTGTTCGCAGGTGAACTACTTCCTTCGTCCTGTTCCCTTCCCTTACAAAGCCCGCCTCGATGAGAAGATAATAGACATGATAAAAAACAAACACCGATTGAGCATTTTTATGTGCGAGGAGCCATCGTGAATATTTCAAATACATACATGATCCTTACAATAACTCAGCGAGGTGGGTTCTGCCCCTAACCTCGTTCGACAGAGGAGGAATGTGCCCAAATTGCAAATCTAGTAAATAACGGATCTGGTCATTGACTCCAGAAAGTCTGGCTCCAGAACCACTTTCCAGTACAAAGAATTACCAGAGCTAGAAGGACCCCTCTAGTTGCAAGAATCTCTCTCTCTCTCTCTCTCTTTTTAATGTTTATTTTTGCAAGAGAGAGAGACAGAGCATGAGCAGGGGAGGGGCAGAGAGAGAGGGAAACACAGAATGTGCAGCAGGCTCCAGGCTCCGAGCAGTCAGCACAGAACCCCACGCGGGGCTCGAACTCACGGACCACGAAGTCATGACCTGAGCCCAAGTTGGACTCCCAACCGACTGAACCACCCAGGTGCCCCAAAAGCTCCAAACGCTTTCATTAAAAGAGAACACAAGTACAAAAGTATAAACTTGTAACTAGCAGATAAGTCCAGGACATCTAACACACAGCATAGTGATTCTAGATGGCCATACTCCAAAGCTGCTAAGAGTCTAGGTTTTAGTTGTCATCACCACGAACAGAAATAATCATGTGGGGAGGAGCCAAGATGGCGGAACAGCATGGAAGTTTTTTGTGCCTCGCGTCCATGAAATCCAGCCAGGCCAACACTAAACCATCCTACACACCTAGAAAACTGATGGGAGGATTAACACAACAATCTTCACAACCTGAGCCACAGAATTCAGCAGGTATGTGGCACGGAGAGGTGAATTTGGGGAGCAAGAAGCCGTGGAAGGTGGGGAACCTCTTTTGCGGTCGGAGAGAAGATGGAGACTGGGGGGGGGGGGAGAAGGCGGGAAAAGCACCCCTCCCCAAAAGCAGCTGGAGAGAATGTGGAAAATTGGAAACGGCCGCAGGGACTAAACCGAAAAGGGAGAAAGGAGAAAGGAGAGGGTTTGCATTAAGACTGTAAACAAGGGAAGCGCAAAGGCTGCAACCCCGCAGCTCCCTACCTGGCGGTGCTCTGGTGGGAAGGGCGAATCCCCGGGAACAGAGTGGGGACCGGGAGGTTCTCTGGCCACACGGGGAAAAGCGGTTCCACTGCCGGAAGGACATTTGGTAGAGACTGTTGAAGCCACCTGGTCCCAGCAGATCCCGGAAGGTGGCCACACTCTCTGGGGCTGGGGCAAGGTGGTTGAGGGCGAAGCCTGGTGCCAGATGTGTGTTGCGATTTTCCACGGTCCCTGAAACGCTGAGGCCGCACTGTCTCGCGATCTTTTTGGGGGGTGGACTGGCCCCTGGCCGCAGTCTCGGGGCACCGGCGACAACAGAGTCCAGCGGGCGTTCCTGGGTGCAGCCGACACTCGACCATTGCTCATTCGGCCATTGATCGGCGAGACCCTCCGGCAGAGGGGCGGAGTGGGTGAAAGCCGCCGTCCTTCGGAAGCAAGGGGCCGGGGAAGACAGCCGCGTCTGAGACAAAACTCGGGAGAGAGGTACGGCCTGGGGCCTGGTCACGGAGAGGGAAAAAGCGGGGAGTGGACGAGAGCTGAAGACGGAGGACCGGTGCGCGACTGCTGATCCGGGAGAACTGGGTGGCTGGGTGGCGTCATTTTTCATGGCTGCCGCGCATGTGCATGCGCACCGATGAGCACCGCAACCATCCACCCTGATAGGCTAGCAGCGCCATCTAGGGGAGAGCGGAGCCGTTACACCGAGCCCCGCCCAACTGGGCCAACTTCGCTCTTCAAGAACACAAGTCTTAATCTACGGACTATAAAGAGCTACACGGACTGACTCTAGGGGAAAACGAAGCAATTTCAGTCCTACTTCAATCTGTTAGCAGGTTCATCTATTCAGTTTTTTTTTCTTTTCTCTTTTTTCTTTTTCTCTTTCACAATTCTTTTCCTTGAATACAGAAAGAGAAAAAACTCATTTTTAGTTTCAATTTTTATTAAAAATATCTGTCTTTAATTTTTATTACTATATTTTTTGCTTTTATGTAATTTTTTTCAAATTCTCTCTTACTCCCATCATTTTATTTCAGTCTACTACAGTGTATTCACTTTTTCAAATTTTCAAACAATTTCTTTTTTTATCTTTTTTCTTTTTCATTTCTTTTCTTTTTTCTTAAATATAGAAAATGAAAAAAATCATATTCTTTTTGATTTTTATTAAAAATATTTTTCTATAATTTTTTTCTACTATATTCTCTACGTTTGTGTATTTTAGTCTACTTTAGTGTATTCATTTTTTTCAAATTCTCAATTTCCTTTTTTCTCTCTCCCCCCCTTTTGTGTGTGTGTGTGTGTGTGTGTGTGTGTGTTTCTCTAATCTGTCAAACCACATTCTACACCCAGACCAAAACACACCTAGGATCTAGCATAATCTATTTGATTTGTGTGTGTGTGTGTTTAATTTTTAATTTTAATATTTTTTAATTTTAATTTTTTTAATTTCAATTTTTCTATCTCATTAATTCCTTTTCTCCCTTCAAAATGACAAAACGAAGGAATTCACCCCCAAAAGAAAGAGCACGAAGAAACAACAGCCAGGGATTTAACCAACACAGACACAAGCAAGATGTCTGAACCAGAATTTAGAATCATGATAATAAGAATACTAGCTGGAGTCAAAAAGAGATTAGAATCCCTTTCTGCAGAGATTAAAGAAGTAAAAAATAGCCAGCATGAAATTAAAAATGCTCTAACTGAGCTGCAATCACGGACGGATGCAGCGGTGGCAAGGACGGACGAGGCAGAACAGAGAATCAGCGATATAGAAGACAAATTTATAGGGAATAACAAAGCAGAAAAAAAGAGGGAGATTAAGGCAAAAGAGCACGATTTAAGAATTAGAGAAATCAGTGACTCATTAAAAAGGAACAACATCAGAATCATAGGGGTCCCAGAGGAGGAAGAGAGAGAAATAGGGGTAGAAGGGTTATGTGAGCAAATCATGGTGGAAAACTTTCCTAACCTGGGGAAAGACACAGATATCAAATCCAGGAAGCACAGAGGATTCCCATTAGATTCAACAAAAACCGACTATCAACGAGGCATATCATAGTCAAAATCACAAAATACTCAGGCAAGGAGAAAATCATGAAAGCAGCAAGGGAAAAAAGTCCCTAACCTACAAGGGAAGACAGATCAGGTTTGCAGCAGACCTATCCACAGAAACTTGGCAGGCCAGAAAGGAGTGGCAGGATATATTCAATGTGCTGAATCAGAAAAATATGCAGCCAAGAATTCTTTATCCAGCAAGGCTGTCATTCAAAATAGAAGGAGAGATTAAAAGTTTCCCAGACAAACAAAAATTAAAGGAATTTGTGACCACTAAACCAGCCCTGCAAGAAATTTTAAGGGGGACTCTCTGAGGGGAGAAAAAATGAAAAAATATATATATATATAAATAAATAAATACATAAATACATAAATAAATAAATAAATAAATAAATAAATACCAAAAGCAACAAAAGATTAGAAAGGACCAGAGAACACCAACAGAAACTCCAACTCTACAAGCATCATTATGGCAATAAATTCATATCTTTCAGTACTCACTCTAAACGTCAATGGACTCAATCCTCCAATCAAAAGACACAGGGTAACAGAATGGATAAGAAAACAAGACCCATCTATATGCTGTTTACAAGAGACCCACTTTAGACCTAAAGACACCTACAGATTGAAAATAAGGGGATGGAGAACCATCTATCATGCAACAAAAGAAAGCCAGAGTAGCCATACTTATATCAGACAATCTTGACTTTAAAATAAAGACTGTATCAAGAGATGCAGAAGGGCATTATATCATAATCAAGGGGCCTATAGACCAAGAAGTCCTAACAATTGTAAACATTTATGCGCCAAATGTGGAAGGACCCAAATATATAAATCAATTAATCACAAACATTAAGAAGCTCATCGACAGTAATACCATAATAGTAGGAGACTTCAATACCCCACTCACAACAATGGACAGATCATCTAATCAAAAAATCAACAAGGAAACAATGGCTTTGAATGACACATTGGACCAGATGGGCTTAACAGATACATTCAGAACATTTCATCCTAAAGCAGCAGAATATACATTCTTCTCCAGTGCACATGGAACGTTCTCCAGAATAGACCATATACTGGGACACAAATCAGCCCTAAGTAAGTACAAAAAGATCGAGATCATACCGTACATATTTTCAGACCACAATGCTATAAAACTCGAAATCAACCACAAGAAAAAATTTGGAAAGGTAACAAATACTTGGAGACTGAAGAACATCCTACTAAAGAATGAATGGACTAACCAAGCAGTTAAAGAAGAAATTAAAAAGTATATGGACGTCAATGAAAATGATAGCACCACAACCCAAAACCTCTGGGACGCAGCAAAGGCAGCCATAAGAGGAAAGTATATAGCAATCCACGCCTTCCTAAAGAAGGAAGAAAGATCTCAGATACACAACCTAACTTTACACCTTAAGGAGCTGGAAAAAGAACAGCAAACAAAACCCAGAACCAGCAGAATACAGGAAATAATAAAGATTAGAGCAGAAATTAATGCTATCAAAACCAAAAAAACAGTAGAACAGATCAATGAAACCAGAAGCTGGTTCTTTGAAAGAATTAACAAAATTGATAAACCACTAGCCAGTTTAATCAAGAAGAAAAAGGAAAGGACCCAAATAAGTAAAATCAAGAATGAAAGAGGAGAAATCACAACCAACACAACAGAAATAAAAACAATAATAAGAAAATATTATGAGCAATTATATGCCAATAAAATGGGCAATCTGGAAGAAATGGACAAATTCCTAGAAACATATACACTACCAAAACTGAAACAGGGAGAAATAGAAAATTTGAAAAGACCCATAACCAGTAAGGAAATTGAATTAGTAATAAAAAATCTGCCAAAAAAACAAGAGTCCAGGGCCAGATGGCTTTCCAGGGGAATTCTACCAAATATTTAAGGAAGAGTTAACACCTATTCTCTTGAAACTGTTCCAAAAAATAGAATTGGAAGGAAAACTTCCAAACTCTTTCTATGAAGCCAGCATTACCCTGATTCCAAAAACAGACAGAGACCCCACTAAAAAGGAGAACTACAGACCAATTTCCCTGATGAACATGGATGCAAAAATCCTCAACAAGATATTAGCCAACCAGATCCAACAATACATTAAAAAAATTATTCACCATGACCAAGTGGGATTTATACCTGGGGTGCAGGGCTGGTTCAATATCTGCAAAACAACTAACGTGATTCATCACATCAATAAAAGAAAGGACAAGAACCATATGATCCTCTCAATAGATGTGGAGAAAGTATTTGACAAAATACAGCATCCTTTATTGATAAAAACCTTTAAGAAAGTAGGGATACAAGGATCATACCTCGAGATGATAAAAGCCATATATGAGCAACCCAATGCTAATATCATCCTCAATGGGGAAAAACTGAGAGCTTTCCCCCTAAGGTCAGGAACAAAACAGGGATGTCCACTCTTGCCACTGTTATTCAACATAGTATTGGAAGACTTAAGCCTCTGCAATCAGACAACACAAAGAAATAAAAGGCACCCAAATTGGCCAGGAGGAGGTCAAACTTTCATTCTTCTCAGATAGCATGATATTCTATATGGAAAACCCAAAAGATTCCACCAAAAAACTGCTAGAACTGATTCATGAATTCATCCAAGTTGCAGGATATAAAATCAATGCACAGAAATCGGTTGCATTCCTATACACCAACAATGAAGCAACAGAAAGAGAAATCAAGGAATCGATCCCATTTCCAGTTGCACCCAAAACCATAAAATACCTAGGAATAAATCTAACCAAAGAGGGGAAAAATCTATACACTGAAAACTATAGAAAGCTTATGAAAGAAATTGAAGAAGACACAAAGAAATGGAGAAAGATTCCATGCTTCTGGATAGGAAGAACAAATATTGTTAAAAGGTTAGTACTACCCAAAGCAATCTACATATTCAACGCAATCCCTATCAAAGTAACACCAGCATTCTTCACAGAACTAGAACAAATAATCCTAAAATTTGTATGGAACCAGAAAAGACCCCGAATAGCCAAAGTAATCTTGAAAAAGAAAGCCAAAGCAGGAGGCATCACAATCCCAGACCTCAAGCTATACTACAAAGCTGTAATCATCAAGATAGTATGGGACTGGCACAAGAACAGACACTCAGATCAATGGAATAGAATAGAGAACCCAGAAATGGACCCACAAACGTATGGCCAACTCATCTTTGATAAAGCAGGAAAGAATATCCAATGGAATAAAGACAGTCTCTTCAGCAAGTGGTACTGGGAAAACTGGACAGCAACATGCAGAAGAATGAACCTGGACCACTTTCTTACATCATACACAAAAATAAACTCAAAATGGATGAAAGACCTCAATGTAAGACAGGAAGCCGTCAAAATCCTCGAGGAGAAAGCAGGCAAAAACCTCTTTGATCTTGCCCACAGCAATTTCTTACTCAACACGTCTCCGGAGGCAAGGGAAACAAAAGCAAAAATGAACTACTGAGACCTCATCAAAATAAAAAACTTCTGCACAGCGAAGGAAACAATCAGCAAAACTAAAAGGCAACCAACAGAATGGGAGAAGATATTTGCAAATGACATGTCAGATAAAGGTTAGTATCCAAAATCTACAAAGAACTTATCAAACTCAACACCCAAAAAACAAATAATCCAGTGAAGAAATGGGCAGAAGACATGAATAGACACTTCTCCAAAGAAGACATCCAGATGGCCAACCGACACATGAGAAAATGCTCAACGTCACTCATCATCAGGGAAATGCAAATCAAAACCACAATGAGATACCACCTTATACCTGTCAGAATGGCTAACATTAACAACTTAGGCAACAACAGATGTTGGCGAGGATGCGGAGAAAGAGGATCTCTTTTGCATTGTTCATGGCAATGCAAGCTGGTGCAGCCACTCTGGAGAACAATATGGAGGTTCCTCAAGAAAACTAAAAATAGAACTACCCTACGACCCAGCAGTTGCACTACTTGGCATTTATCCAAGGGATACAGTTGTGCTGTTTTGAAGGGACACATGCACCCCCATGTTTATAACAGCACTATCAACAATAGCCAAAGTATGGAAAGAGCCCAAATGTCCATCGATGAATGAATGGATAAAGAAGATGGGATATATATATATATATATATATATATATATATATATATATACATACAATGGAGTATTACTCGGCAATCAAAAAGAATGAAATCTTGCCATTTGCAACTACATGGATGAAACTGGAGGGTCTTATGCTAAGTGAAATTAGTCAGAGAAAGACAAAAATCATACGATTTCACTCATATGAGGACTTTAAGAGACAAAACAGATGAACATAAGGAAAGGGAAACAAAAATAATATAAAAACAGGGAGGGAGACAAAAGAGACTCATAAATATGGAGAAAAAACTGAGGGTTGCTGGAGGGGTTGTGGGAGGGGGTATGGGTTAAATGGGTAAAGGGCATTCAGGAATCTACTGAAATCATTGCTTCACTATATACTAACTAATTTGGATGTAAATTTTAAAAAATAAAAAATAGGGGCACCTGGGTGGCTCAGTCGGTTGAGCGTCCGACTTCAGCTCAGGTCACGATCTTGCGGTCCGTGAGTTCGAGCCCCGTGTCGGACTCTGTGCTGACAGCTCAGAGCCTGGAGCCTGTTTCAGATTCTGTGTCTCCCTCTCCCTGACCCTCCCCTGTTCATGCTCTGTCTCTCCCTGTCTCAAAAATAAATAAAACGTTAAAAAAAATAAAATAAAATAAATAAAAAATAAAGTTAAATTACAAAAAAAAAAATAATCATGTGACACACTAGAAGCATTAGCTCACGCTGCAAATGGCGATCACATTGCAACGTATAAATGTATCAAATTAGCACATTGTACATCTTCAACTTACACAATGGTATATGCCAATGATATCTCAATAAATTTAATAAATAAACGGAAGTTTGAATAAAAAAAGGAAGTGGCAGGTGCCTGGGTGGCTCAGTAGGTTGAGTGTCTGACTCTTGATTTCGGCTCAGGTCATGAGTTCATGAGTTCAAGCCCTGCATCGGGCTCTGTGCTGACAGCACGGAACCTGCTTGGGATTCTCTCTCTCTCCTCTCTCTCCGTCCTTCTCCTACTTGTGCTGTCTCTGCCTCTCTCAAAATAAATAAATAAGTGGCAAAACGCCATCATATGCTCATATATAATATATTTTTTTAATTACAAAAGAAGGCAGAGAGTTTCTATGACAGAGTGGGGAGTGTTCATTGAGAGTGGTCCTTCCAGCCTGGAAACAGCCTCAGAGCCCTTCCTCATCTGGAAGCCATATTGAGATTCATTGACTATTCACTGAAAGCGAATTGAAAATCAAGAGCCACTCCTTAAGAGGGCTTAACTCAGATCACTACCCCAATCAGGGAAAGTAAAGAGAGAAAAGTGTCAGGAGCTTGATCTGCTTCCCCAAAAGGACACTGTGTGACATTGCTGAGAGGATCCAAAATGTTTACGTTCAATTTATTATTAGGTTTTTCTCTGTGTTCATATCACATCGGTTTCAAAAAAAAATCCTTATTTTAAATAATTTTTAGCATATTTTAAATTCATACTGAATTTTATCTCGATGTAAGACTATAAATTATGAGATTCATCACTCTTCATGTTTCCTTGTCCTCGTCATCTTTTGTGGCATCTGCTAGAATTCTGCAGTCACTTGCTTGGAAAATTGTCTCCAGAGAGAGCAGATTCTAGCTCTCCTACAAGCCGGCAGGTGGCCTTGGTCATTAGGTTGGACCCCGTGAAACTGCCCTTTTTGGTAGGTCAAAAATGGTTGAATGGGATCGAAACTACGTATTTACACTATGTCTTAGACTCGACATCTGCAAAATGGGTATGATATCATTTCCATCACAGGAATGTTTAAAGAGTACGTGAGCCCTGGCATGCAGTAGGAAATGTTAGGTGGTGGGCGTAGTGGTAGTGCTTTACCTTCTGAAGTCTTTCAGAAGAAGGGAAAGAACCAGATGGCTAGACCTGTCAGCCTACGCCCAGGGAGGCTGGAAGCCAAAGAAGGCAACAGATCCAGGCGAATTTCTGAAAGACTGTAACTTGCCCTCTAATAAGTATGTGTCTTGGAATCTGACCCAATCCAATATGTATTTCTTCCTTTGGGGAATGAGCCTTAGAAGAGAGGCTAGGAAATAGGGGGTCTTCTCTCTCCCCAAAAGTCATAGAACTCTACACAGCCAGAACCAGAACCAGACTGAAGGCTTATTTCCCAGCCCTGCAGATTTCCAGTCTGATGCATCTGAGTACAGTACCAGAAAGGAGAGATCTGCCTAGGAGCCTCGCTGGAGGCACCCAACCAGACTGGAATGTATCCAAAAAGTGGCACCAGCTTACATGCGAGTAGGTGATCGGTTCTGACAGTCTATGAAACCCTTAATGTAAACCAGAGCAGATTATTAAAAGCTATGCTGGTTAACCTCTTAATCTATTCTAAAAGAACGATGCTCAATCCCTTGCAAAAGTCAACAACTGTTATTTGTCTGACGTTACTGGTGCCTGTTGTTAATGAATCCAGTTCTCACATCAGCACAGCAAGATGGGTATTCTTATCCCCGCACATGATGCTGTGGCTCAGACCAAGGAAGCAAGTGGCCCAAGGTAGTAGAGTTTTGAGGCCACGTTTGGCTGGTTCCAAAGCATAGACTCATAGCCACTTTGTAAACACTGATTTTCCAGCTTTAAGATGTTTCCCTAAATAATCTCATGAAGTAACAAGTGACAGTATCATCATTCCAGTGATATGCTGGCACACTGGCTCTCCGGGGTAGAAACCCTGATTTGAGCATCTGCTGAATTCTATGCTATAAATAATTGCACCCCATGGCCGATTTCGACATAGCGATGCATGGTGACATTAGGGAATATTTAACGGTGGGCTCCTAGGAGCTGGTGGGAGCTCACCCCAGCCACTGCAGGGTTCCCATTGCACCGATGATCAGACCAAAGCTCCAAGACATCACTGTACTTGTCACAAGGCCACATCATTAATAGCTAATCCTGAATTTGAACGTGTAGCCTCTACAAAAAGGCCTTCGGTTGTTTCTACTTCTCCATCTGTACTTACCATCCTACGGGAGGGAAAAAGAAAGCATCACTGCCTAACACATGGTTCAGACCATCGTCTTGACAAGTGGAGTGTTCTTGAAATTTGATTCCCCCCTCCAATATTTTGACACTAATGGGGGTTCTTCATCTGCTGGGTGGGCTGAATTGGAGGGCCCTAGATCAATGAGCTAAGAAATGGGAAGACGGTGGTAGAATTCGAGAATAAGCAGAATTGTCAGCATGTGTGACACAGCCCTAGCCACAGCGATGTCCCAGGCCCCTGTGTGCCAATCCATTCAAATAGAGCCTATTGGGGAGAGTTCTGATTAATGCAGCTTCTTGGGGAGTCAGGTTCTGGCTGAGATAAACTAGGATTTGGGTTAACATCAAAATGATCTCACGAGCACCACTCTTAGTATTTTGTACAGAATTGCCAGTTGACTTGTCAACGTTTCAGTTCAGAACGTTTCCTGGGTAGGAGCTGCTTGGGTTCAGCCAGGGACAAAAATAAATACAGCCCCTAAATGGGCTGGACGGCAGACAAATGAAGTTACAGGATCTCTAAAAACGGAGTCAACTTTAGTCCATTTCTAGGGCAGTGGAACAGAAGGTTTTTAAACCTCCAGAATCAATGATATGTCAGCAAAAGTATTTAGTCGGCTTCCAATTAATGCATCTCACTAGCAGCTCTCTTGGGATCCACCCTATGTCCCCCTACGATACTCTAAGCCAACTTGTACCAAGAACTAGAAGGACCTTGAGTTCACAGAGCAACACTGACTTGAATTTGAATCCTCTCCTGGCAGCTCAGAGTCCTGGTAACAGCGATAATTGATGTTTGCTAATTAGCTCACTTCATACTCTCAGCAACCCATTGAATCGGGTCTTATTATTATCCCCACTTCACAGACAAGGCAAGAGAGCCACAGGGGGGGTAGGTAACTTCCCAAACTCAAACAGCTGGACAGTGGCAGGGTGGGCTCTGAGCCCCAGGCAGTCTGGCTCCAGAGTCTGGTCTCTCAATGTGTGTGCAAGGCAATACGTCAAGACTCGGGGCCCGGGTGGAGTCGAGGGAGGATCTGGTCCAATGTCAAGACCAGACAGATGAAATGACTTCACAAGGTCATTCAGCTACTTCATGGCAACCTCTCCCAGGTTCTTGCCTGTCCAGTTCAAGGTGCTTCTTTGTGGCAAGAGGGATGACAGGGATGTGTTTAGGGCAGGTATGTGGCTACCCCAAGGTCAGGCCAACCAGGACCTTGGAAAGCCTTCCCTTCAGACCTGAAATTTAGACAGGGGTGAGGGTCTATCCACAGAACCCCAGGTTGGGCCCCCCAACATGTCCAGAGAAAGTCAGCTCCATGGGGCTCCACCTGGGGCTCCCGAGTGGCTGTTCAGACCACAGCCACCCCCTGTACACAATCACTCCTTGGGTCCAGTCCATCGGTTCTCCCAAAGTCTCGTGTTCTCCAAGCGAGAATTCCGACAGGAGTGCCGACGATCTGAGGAATAGAATTACTCTTGATTTCCATGCTCCACCTTGTGAACAGAGCCTCTGTCTTGGCCCTTGACCACTGCATGTATATCTGTGTCCAATCCTGAGGTCCTCCTTTGCAGGACAAGTGTGGACGCAGAAACCTTCAGGGACAACAGCCCAGGCCCTATTGTGGTGTCATCATGCTGTGACATGAAGTTTTGCTGAGGATGACTTTGGGGGTATTTGGGGCCCATGAGGGTCATGAAAATGAAATTTAATCTATGGCACAATAATATATATCCAGAGGGAGGGAGGACGTTACAGAATTTAACTACAGAAAGCCAGAAGTGCATCATCTTGGGGGATCACTTGTAATTCTCTCACACCCAGGTTTAAAGCGGGGTAGGTAAGAAGCAGCACTGCTCACACCTAATGTTTCTCTGACCACTTTGGTGTGGTTCTTTTCAGATTGACTTGCCACAGGCCAGTGTCAGTCCAAAGAGAGGCTCTTCTGCACAACACGGAGACCAGGACTTGGAGGCGGGTGTGAGTAACTGCTTTCCACCACAAATGCAGTGATTGAACACAGCTTTTTAACTTCTTCAGGGTAGGGTTCTCACCAGAGACCCTTTTCTTCCATTGTCCATTCAGGGAGAAAAATGGAGACGGAGGTGGGGGATGTTTGAAGGACTGACAGAGCTTGCAGGAAGCCATCAACAGAGATGTCGATGCCTCAAACGTGACCGTTCACATTGACCGTGACTTCCAAAGGAGAGCGCTAGAGCTATTTCCCTCTGAAATGTTGCATACTTGTCAGAAAATAAGAACAGACCAATTTTCCTAGAGGCAGAACCATCAAATGAAGATTCATTCTGGAAAGATCAAAATCCTTTCCCAGACTCTTGTTCGTCCAGCCTTTCCTGCCGGGACCCTGCAGAGGGGGAAGCAGTCTCATGGAAGGCAGACACCAAGGGGCCTTGGGCATCCCTGGTAAAGACCTGGGATGGCAGATATAGCCACCAGGGTCCACGTATTGTCTCTTAGTAAGCCTCCCAAGTCCAGTGCCCAGGGAAGATCTCCAGCCCGTGGTGCAGTATGGAGAATACCGCTAACACTTGGGACTCGTTCATGGTGTCCAACAGTATGCCAAAGGCCGAAGTCTTCTAGGGAAGAGGGCTGGGGGTGCACATCTGAGTCCCAAACCAATCCTTTAGAGGACAAAGGAAGGGAGGCTAGGCTCAGAAGGGCATGGGAGCCCAATATGACAAAAGAGCACCAACAGGAGAAAGATCCGGAGGAAACAGGATTCCTAGAGTCCGAGAAGAACCCAAGACGGCATGGACAGCTGTGTCTTCCACATCCAGCTTGAGATTTCGTCAGTTCACACTTGAGAACCTGGATGTCTTCTGAAATGCAGCCACACGGGTCTACAGGTATACATGTGGCCCTCTGGGGCCATGTGGCTGGGCTGCAGGAGTTGGATGTCTTGAACAAATGGTTCCCATCAGAAAGGAAGTATTTCTAGAACACAGACTAAGTATAGACCCAGGTCTACTAGGGTCAGACGTAGCAGCTTCCCAGTACGAAGTGACAGGATATTTGTCAGAACAGCTTCTAAGGAAAAAATAAAGTTCTAGGGAACCAGACAGTCAACTAATGGTCTGTGGGGACAGGCTCAGACTCTCGAGCCTTGTAAGTACAAACCCTCCAGAGACAGACCTGAAGGGACTGCTGTTTCCTTAGAAGATGGCAAGTCGTTTTATTTAAAAACACTTTAAAATTTTGGAAACAACTCATTTTTTTGTGTTATTTTTGAGAGAGAGACAAACAGAGCATGAGTGGGGGAGGGTCAGGGAGAGAGGAATCTGAAGCAGGCTCCAGGCTTCAGGCTCCGAGCTGTCAGCACAGAGCCTGACGCAGGGCTCGAACTCATGAACCGCGAGTTCATGACCTGAGCCGAAGTCGGACACTTAACCGACTGAGCCACCCAGGGGCCCTGGCTCAGGCAGCTCTTGATCTTGGGGTTGTGAGTTCGAGCCCCATGCTGGGTACAGGGATTACTTAAAAAATAAAATCTTTGAGGGGTGCCTGGGTGGCTCAGTCAGTTAAGCGTCTGACTTCAGCTCAGGTCATGATCTCAGGGTCGTGAGTTCAAGCCCCATACTGGGCTCCGTGCTGAATGTGAAGCGTACTTAAAAAAATAAACATAAAGTCTTTGAAAAAAAAAAGATCATTTGTTAGACTTGAATAACTCAGAGAGCCATTCACATGTTTCACTGATGGGCTTTTATTAAAATTGCATATAGGTCTCATACTTACACATTTTTTTTAAAGAACTTCCTTTATGCCTAGTATCAAAATACTACAATTATTTTGTTATATATTAAATATCTTCCTAAAGTCTCAATCATTTCTGTTCCATCCCTCCCCTAGAATCCTTCTTTATCGTGTTTTCGGCATCTTGAACGTTTCATCTCAGGAAGCGCGTAGAGGTTTGAAAACGAGAAGCCAATGACAAGAATTGACTCGATGTTGCAGACTCTTCTCTACTGGGCTGTCGAGCTGGCCCACACCCAAATCACTCTCGTAGGGACTCACGCCCTGGAATTGTTGAAACCAATCAGGTCTTGCCCTGAAATAGTAAGGCTGACCCAACAGCACCCTCTGGTGGCTTGCACGGATAAAAGCACCGAACGGTTCAGGAAAGTATTTGGACATGCTATCTTGGAAATCCAGAATGCGGACACCAAAACAAAAAAACAAAACAAAACTAAACTTATTTTCCGGGGTCCCAAGACAACTGGCTTCCCGGAAGCCCATTCTCCACACACACGAGCTTCTTACAAGCTGCTCAGTCACGAGAATGCCAGCTTCACACCAAGCTGGAACACGCCATCAAAAGCTGGACTCGGGTAACGTTTTCTTCCGACTCAAGGAAAGAGTGTGGTATTTCACCTTTTGCAAGGTGCCCAAAGGAGTGTGCTCCCCTGGGACAGTCCTCTGGGACGTGCCCAGGGCACTGGCCCTCGCGGACCTGACGGCTTTGCGAGGGAGGCGGAGAGAGCTGGGAGCCGACCATACATCCCTCTCCAAGTGGGTGATGGGGGCTCTGGCCAGGCTCTCCTGAATCCGGGGGGAAGGAGAGGAGCCCCGAGAGTGCTCATCCACAGCCGGGCTCAGCCTGCCGCTCACCAGGGACACTGGGGACACCTGGGGGGCCACCTCTGGCCTCTCAGATTTGTTCTCCTTCTTGGAAAACACGGACCTCAGAAGGGTGAGGGTCCCCTGTGGGACGTCCCTGCCGTCCACATTAGCCCTCATTCTGATGCGGGTACTCTGGCGGCTCTCTGCACTGTTTCTAGATAATTCCGTGCTGCTCAGAGCCTCTGTGGGGGAGGGTGCTGTGCTGAGGCTTCCGGCCTGGCCATTTCCCTTGCAGTTCGCCGTCTTCTGGCCCTCCGGCCGGGCTCGTTTCTCATTCGGCACTGAGGGCATCACCGCGAGGGGCAGGTCAAACCGTCTGGGGAGCCTGATATCCTGACTCGCATTTTCCTTGGCTTTCCTGGCTGTACTTAGGCCATCTGAGGTTCCGGGGGCTGCACAGGGACTGGGGTGGCCTGAGGGGCAGGGCGCTCGGGCCAGCACTGTCTCACTGGCCGGCCTACCGTCTTCACCCTCGGCGGACTTCCCGTCCTCGCAGGCAGCGCCCGTCAACAGCGGCACGATGGACTGGCTCGTGGATCGGGGCCTCCGCCTGGACTCCAAGTACTCCACCAACTCGACAGATGTACCGGGCGGTTTCTCCCTGGGTCTGAAAGACCAGCGGAGGGGCAAGGTCTTGAAGGCTCCCTGCTTGGCTCTGGAAGGCGTAGGCTCCTTCATGCTGATGCTTCGGCCTCGTACGCCCCGTACCAGACGCCTGGACTCCAGCTCTCCTGTAAGAGACACCAAGAGCATCAGTGCCCAAATCCCCCTCCCAGCTGCACGGCGTGACCATGCCCGCCATCGAACAGACCATGGCTGAGCACCCCTGACGTATCGGGCACTGTGCCGGCCGTTGGGGACACAGCAGTGAGCAGGACACGGAGGTCCCAGCCCTCGGAAGCATCAATGTTTGCAAACGCTCAGCAAAAGTCCTTCCTTTTCCAGGTTAAATTAGGTGCCCGTACCTTTCAAATGCGAGATTCTCAGATACCCTATCCTGGGCCAAAAGGAAAAATTAATAAATTGTGTGTTTAATTTTATCAGAGCTCCCACTTACATTTTCCTTCTGCGTTCTGCAACACCTGTGTATGGTTGGAAAGACACATTTCATGTGTAAGAGTTAAACGAGAAACGGAGTCTAGAAAAACAGTGTAATCCAACCTGCAAAAATTCATACTTGTGTGTGTGACACGTGCATGTGAAAACATACAAACAAGTTTGTAGAAATAAACACTAAGATGACAAGGTGTCGAGGGGGCCATGGGATGGTGTGTGACTGATTTTCTTCTTAATTCTTTCCTAAATCTTAACATTTCTAAAGGGAATACACACATAACCAAGGATGTGTGTTTTTTCTTAAGAAACATCAGTTACTAAAACACTTCTATTTACAATAGCATCAGGGGCGCCTGGGTGGCTCAGTCCATTAAACGTCAGACTTTGGCTCAGGTCATGATCTCCAGATCCATGAGTTGGAGACCCGCATCAGGCCCCCGCACTGATAATGCAGAGCCTGCTTGGAATTCCCTCTCTCTCCTTCCCTCCCCCACTCATGCTGTCTCTATCTCTCCAAAATAAATAAACTTTAAAAAAAATTTTAAAAAAGAGAACAAAATACTTAGGAATTAACCAAGGAGGTAAAAGATTTATATAACAAAAACTACAAAACATTAAGAAGAAATTAAAGATGACATAAATGGAAAGACATCCCATGTTCATGGATTGGAAGGCTTAAATATTGTTAAAATGGCAACGTTACCCAGAGTGATCAATCTCCAGCTTCAATGCAAATCCCTATCAAAATCCCAACGGGGCTTTTTGCAGAGATGGAAAAATCCATCCTGAAATTCATATGGAATCTCAAGAGACCTCCACAGGCAGTCACAAAAAGACAAATACTGCATGATTCCACCACACAAGGTACCCAGAGTGGTCGTAACCAGAGAGACAGAAAGTACAGAGACGGTTGCCAGGGGCTTGGGGACGAGGAGGGTGCGGTGTTATTGTGAAATGGGCAGAGGCTTTCAGATTTACAAGATGAAAAGAGTTATAGCGATGGATGGTGGCAATGGCTACGATGCGATGGGAATGTATGGAATACCACTGAAATGTGCACTTGAAAAAGCTTCAAGTGATAAACTTTGTTATAAGTATTTTCATGCAATAATAAAAGTGAAAATAAAAAGAAAATTAAAAAAAAGAAAATAAAAAAAGAAAATAAAAATAAAAAGTGAAAATAAAAGAAAAGCAACTTGCAGCGTCTGCCTTCATTTATAAGATGCCTGTAATCACAGAGGGAAAGAACCTTCACCTGAAACACACAACCCACACGGTGGAGAGACAGTCTCGTGCGTTTAGAGAAAGGCCTGAGGTCAACCCTACAAGCCTTCTGCCCCCAGACGACCGCTTGTATCATGGAGTAGGAGAGCAAGCCCTATACGAGCGAGGACCGTACCACAAATACAGCCCCGGTAAGCAGCACAGCCACCTGGGACGAGCCATGTGCAAAGGGACTTGGGATTGTCAGGGGACAGGCCACAGCTCAGCGTACTCTGGTGGAGAAAGCACAGCACTGGACACATCAGCCAGGCCCCTGGGAAAGAAATGACCAGGAGGCAGAGTCCCAATGCCCAGCAATGACTGGAGGGGTTGGACAGCATCTCCGAGGTTCCTGGGGAATTTTACCTTCCACGGATTATTTCCGGTAGTTTTCAATCACCTACATTTTTTTCCCCCCGACTCGGTATTGTCTTCTTTTTTTTTTTCAACTTTTTTTTTTTTTTTTTTTTTTTTTTGGGACAGAGAGAGACAGAGCATGAACGGGGGAGGGGCAGAGAGAGAGGGAGACACAGAATCGGAAGCAGGCTCCAGGCTCCGAGCCATCAGCCCAGAGCCTGACGCGGGGCTCGAACTCACGGACCGTGAGATCGTGACCTGGCTGAAGTCGGACGCTTAACCGACTGCGCCACCCAGGCGCCCCCAGTATTGTCTTCTTTAAAGCATTTCCATAGCTAGCAATTGACACAGTTTCACCCCAAATATTTTGTAATTTCACTGTCCATGGCCCACCATTAAATCCCCATACCTCGGGGGAATAAAATGTGCTGGGGTCTGAGACACATGTGCAGTTTTTTTGTTTTTCCCTCTTTGCAACCCTGGGAAGGGCAGAAAGCACTGCTTTTCTTAGGAGGATAAAGCTGTGACTTTCGGCTTTTCGAAATGAGGTAACACAGCCGGCGGCCTGGCAGGTGGCGAGGTGGCTTGGCAGTGCGTCCCCTCTTCCCGGATGAAAGGCCTGGGGCCCGGGCCCGCGTCACCCCTGCAGCTCCCTTTCATGGGGGCCGCAGATGCCCATGCTAGCCCTTCCTTCCGCCTCTTCCTCGAGATGGCAGCAAGGAGGCACCTTGGCCGCCAGTGTGAGAGCAGAAGGGACGAGTAAGTGCCCACACTGATGCAGTGTCACCATTCACAAACGTCTCCTTTCCAAGGGGAGGGGAAAGTGCTCCCCCTGCTCCTCCCCGGGGGGACCTCCTGGAGGCTGGGAGCCAGAGGCAGAGGTGGCGTTCAGAGATGCTTGAGGGAGGGTGCTTCCCTGCCCTGGATGGAATCTGTGGCCTTGCTCATGCCCAGTTGGCTGGAGAACCAGGAAGGAAGGGTCTAGAGCCTTGGGCCACATGGAGGACATGAATGGTCAAGTCCTTCCTGAAGGTTATGAGTCCCAGAGCCTGCAGGACACGCTTCCCAGGTCCTGCGAGGCCTCCTCACACAGATGGCGCCCATGCGGCTGGTGGGCATGGCCCCCACCCAAGGCTCCACCCACGAGTGACTGCAAAGACAGCAGATGCTACCCTGAGAAATGCCCCATCTGTTCCTATGTGGCTTTTTATCCTAGCTAATGAAACCAGGCATCGATCTGACCTCACGATGTGTGCTGTGAGCAAGGGGCGGGCCCCCCCAGCACTTAGGACAAGACTCCTGGTCCAGTGCTCTCAGCTCTGAGGCGGTACAAGGGTTTCCTCTGACAGCCACCCACTCGTGCATTTGACAGACATGTAATGAGAGCCCACTGTGTGCCTAGGACGTGTTTTCACCGCTGGGGATAGAGCTGTGGAAAAAAAAACACAAAGTGCTTGTCCCTGTGGGGTTCGCCAGAAAGCAACAACATGTGATGTCATGGGATACAGTGCTAAGAGCTATGACGAAGAACGAGGCAGGGTAAGGGGGGTGGGATACAGCGTGGTGACTGTGGAGTGAGGAGAGTGAAAGGGAGAAGGAAGCCATGTGGAGATGGGGGAAAACAGCCGCCAGGTAGAGGAAACAGCAAGTGCAAAGGCCCTGAGGCACAAGTGAGCTTAGTGGGTCAGGGGAGCAGCAGAGAGACCACCGTGGCTGTAACCAAGGGAGAAAAGGTTCCCCAAGAGGCTCTTCATCTGCTGACTCCTTCTCTGTATTTGGAGGCATCTCTTTCTCTGGTTGAAGTCTGACCCCCTGACTTTCCTCTGGACCCTAGAGGGTAAGGACAAGCTCTTCAGCTGGGCTGAGCTTTGTCCACCTCTGAGAGTAAGCCAGTAGGACGAGGCTGGTGAGGGGAAAGGCTGCCTCGGGGGCCAAGGCCACCGCCCCTTCTATCGCTCCAAGAATCACCTCCGCTCAGGAGGGCGTGGAGGGGAGCCCCAATGGGCAAACGCAGAAGAAGACGACAGCACACATATTCTCTGATCCAATAGTCAGAGAATAAACAGAACCATCAGAAGAGGCCCCTAATGAACTGGCACCACCAGAAGAAATGGACAAAAGATAAGCTCTCAGGGAGATTCAAATACAGAGCAGGAGAGGACCGAAAAATGTCTTCCAGGACTTACAATTCAGTACATGCATCGGAGGCACGGAGGGTCATATTTGAGACTCAAATTAGTGGCCGAAAAGATAAAGGGAAAGGCAGTATCTTGCACCTGAGAGCCAAGTGACAGAGAGAAGTCACAGGGAAAAGCGAGAAGACACAGAGAACGGACCCAGGGGAGCCACCAGGCAAATGACAGAAATCTGAACAGTCAGAGAGACGATAAACCAAACAACACCACCCTAAAGAAAAGCCTGCATCACATAATCAACAATAGCCAAAGTATGGAAAGAGCCCAAACGTCCATCCACGGATGAATGCGTAAAGAAAATGTGGTCTGTATATATAATGGAGTATTACTCGGCGATCATAAAGAATGAAATCTTGCCATTTGCCAACAACGTGGACGGAACTGGAGTGGATTATGCTGAGCCAAGTAAGTCACAGGAAGATAAATATCGTATGATTTCACTCACATATGGAATTAAAAAAAATTTTTTTAACGTTTATTTTAGAGAGAGAGACAGAGTGTGAGTAGGGGAAGGGACAGAGAGAGGAGACACAGAATCTGAAGCAGGCTCCAGGCTCTGAGCTGTCAGCACAGAGCCCGACGTGGGGCTCGAACCCACGAACTGTGAGATCATGACTTGAACCGAGGTCGGATGCTTAACCGACTGAGCCATCCAGGCGCCCCTCGTACATGGAATTTAAGAAACAAAACAGATGAACATAGGAGATGGAAGGAAAAATAAGATAAAAACAGAGAGGGAGGCAAACCATAAGAGACTCTTAAATACAGAGAACAAAACTGAGGATTGCTGGAGGGGAGGCGGGTGGGGGGCTGGGTAGTAAAGAGGGCCCTTGTTGGGATGAGCACAGGGTGTCATATGTAAGTGATGAATCACTAAATTCTACTCCTGAAATCATTATTACACTATATGTTAACTAACTTGGATTTAAACAAAATTTTTAAATTAAAAATAAATAGGAAGGAGGGAGGGAGGGAGGGAGGAAGGAAGGAAGGAAGGAAGGAAGGAAGGAGAGAAAGAAAAAAAAGGAAAGGAGAGGGGCGCCTGGGTGGCTCAGTCGGTTAAGCGTCCGACTTCAGCTCAGGTCACGATCTTGCGGTCTGTGAGTTCGAGCCCTGCGTCGGGCTCTGGGCTGATGGCTCAGAGCCTGGAGCCTGCTTCCGGTTCTGTGTCTCCCTCTCTCTCTGCCCCTCCCCCGTTCATGCTCTGTCTCTCTCTGTCTCAAAAATAAATAAACGTTAAAAAAAAAAATTAAAAAAAAAGAAAAAGCAAAGGAGAGAGAGAGAAAGGAAAGAAGGAAGAAAAGGAAGGAAGAAAGGAAGGAAGAGAAAGAAAGATAAAGAAGAAACAAAGAAAAGAAAAGAAAGGAAGCCTACATCTGTAGCCTGAAAGGTTCTGGGGGTTCTAGGAAGGGTTGATGAATAAAAACACAGACCCAAGCATATACTAGTGTTGTTTCTAAATTCCAAGGTCAACCACAAGTTCTCAAAAGCTTCCAGACAGAAAGGACAAGTGACTCTCACATGAAAAAAGGGGGGAAAAAAAAAAAAAAAAAAAAAAGCACTTTTCACCTGCAACCCTGGGGCTTGGCAGACCGTGGGAAAACATCTACAGACACCGGAGAGAGAAGGAAGGACTTCAGTCCAAGAGCCCTCCAACCAGCCAAGCTGCCATTTGCTCCCCGGTGAAAGAAAATATTTGTGGCCACGCATCCCCCATCCCCGAAAAGAACTCTGACCAAAGACTAAAGAATCAGAAACCAGACCTCAAGACAGAGGGAGACAGAAAGAAGACAGACGGGGGGTGTTCAATGGAGGCTGCCATAGGGGGACCATCCACCTGCAACAGGGCAGGTGGTCCCAGGACGGGGAATATGCAGTGACGTGAGCATGTTTGGGATCTGGAAAGGCACGGCACTCAGAGCCTGAAACCCTCTCAGAGAAGCTGAGAGCTTGGGATCCAGGTGGGGGGAGGGGAAGTTCTAAAACAGACCAGGGGGCACCCGTGGGGCTCAGTCAGTTAAACGTCCAACTTTGGCTCAGGTCATCTCATGGTTTGTGAGTTCGAGCCCCGGGTCGGGCTCAGCGCTGACTAGTGCAGAGCATGCTTGGGATTCTCTCTCTCTGCCCAACCCCGCCTCCCCCTACCCCCCACCCCCCCCAATGCCCAACTCACGCTTTCTCTCTCTCTCTCTCTCTCAAAATAAATAAACTTTAAAAAAATAAATACGGGCTCCTGGGTGGCTCAGTTAGTTAACCATCCAACTTCTGCTCAGGTCATGATCTCACGGTTTGTGGGTTCGAGCCCCGCGTTGGGCTCTGTGCCAACAGCTCAGAGCCTGGAGCCTGCTTCTGATTCTGTGTCTCCCTCTCTTTCTGCCCCTCCCCTGCTCGTGCTCTGTCTCTCTCAAAAATAAATAATAGGAAGGAAGGAAGGGAGGGAGGGAGGGAGGGAGGGAGGGAGGGAGGGAGGGAGGGAGGAAGGAAGGAAGATTAAAAAATAAAACAGACCAGAGGGACACTAAAAGCATTTCAAAGCACTCGCTTTGCAGGGGTGGGGGTGGGAGGGATAACGTGGAGACATCTTGCTGGGGGGAAGGACAGCAGGCAGGCACGAAGGGAATAGTCTGGCTTCTTATATCCATATAATAGGAAAATGCATTTACACATTGGGAAGGATAAGTAACAATTAATGCTAAGCTAGTCCGTCAGAGAAAGACAAATACCACAGGACTTCACTCATAGGTGTAATTTAAAATATAAAACAGAGAGGGGTGCCTGGATGGTTTAGTGGTTGACCGTCTGACTTCAGCTCAGGTCATGATCTCACTGTTCATGAGTTCGAGCCCCGCGTCGGGCTGTGTGCTGACAGCTCAGAGCCTGGAGCCTGCTTGGGTTTCTGTGTCTCCCTCTCTCTCTAACCCTCTCCCGCTCACACCCTGTGTCTCTCTCTCTCAAAAATAAATAAACATTAAAATAAATAAGTAACTAAAACACAAAACAGATGAACATAGGGGAAGGGAAGCAAAAATAATGTAAAAACAGGGAGGGGGACAAAACATAAGAGACTCTTAAACACAGAGAACAAACTGAGGGTTGCTGGGGTGGCTGTGGGTGGGGGGAGGGGCTAGATGGGGGAGGGGCATTGAGCAGGGCACGTGTCGGGATGAGCCCTGGGCGTTATACGTAGGGGGATGAATCACTGGAATCTACGCCTGAAACCATTATTGCACTCACTATATGCTACCTAACTTGGATGTAAATTTAAAAAATTAGTTAATTAAAAAAAAAAAAACAAAACAAGATGGAAAAGAACAGAACTTCCAAACAAAGGGGGAAAAAAAAGAGAGAGCAAAGACCAATGAGATCGACTCAGTAAAAAACAAGGAAAAAGGAAAAAAAGAAACAATAATAAAAAAGTGTTTTAAGGAAACAAAATCAAGTTTAGGGTTGTTACTGATGAGGGAGGCTGAGGTGGGCTGAGGACAAAATACAAGCTAGCAAACCCCCTCCCACCTCCACCCTCCATCAGCCCTCCTGGCAGGTGGGATGTGTGAGATATTCCCCAGGCTCTGCTAGAGGCAAAAACCACCTTAGCTTGACCATAGCCAGGCCTCCAGGATCCTGTGAGTCATTAGCATATGAAAATCTCAACCCAAACTTCCCTTGGACTTGACCTCCCCCAACTCCCAAATGTATAACCCTTCTCTCCACAGGGTCTGGGACAGCTCTTCCTGCCCATGGGTCCTGTCTCCATGCTTTAATAAAATCACTTTTTTTGCACCAAAGATGTCTTCAAGAATTCTTTCCTGGCCATCGGCTCTGGATGCCCTATCACCCCAAAACCTCATCAGTTACATTAAAAACGGATAGGCTGGGGCGCCTGGGTGGCTCAGTAGGTTAAGCGTCCTACTTCGAACTAGGTCATGATCTCGCTGTTCCCGAGTTCCAGCCGCACATCGGGCTCTGTGCTGACAGCTCAGAGCCTGGAGCCTGTTTCAGATTCTGTGTCTCCCTCTCTCTCTGCCCCTTCCCCACTCACACTCTGTCTCTTTCAAAAATAAGTATTAAAAAAAAAAATTAAAAAAAAAAACAGATGGGCTGAATCCTCCCCTTGTTAAGACAGACTCTTGATTTTGACATTCAATAATAATAATAATAATAATAATAATAATAATAATAATAAAACCACAACATATTGGGGCGCCTGGGTGGCTCAGTCGGTTGAGCGTCCAACTTCAGCTCAGGTCACGATCTCGCGGTCCGTGAGTTCGAGCCCCGCGTCGGGCTCTGGGCTGATGGCTCGGAGCCTGGAGCCTGCTTCTGATTCTGTGTCTCCCTCTCTCTCTCTGCCCCTCCCCCATTCATGCTCTGTCTCTCTCTGTCTCAAAAATAAATAAACGTTAAAAACAAAACAAAACAAAACAAAAAACCACAGCACAGTGTTTACCAGAAACCACTTAAAAGTAACTGTGAGAGAAAAATTCATAAAGCAAAAGAGAACAACAAAATGATATCAGGCCAGTGCCAACAAAAAGAAAGGAGGAAGGGGTGGAATGATTAATCTTGAACAAGGTAGAATTTAAGATTAAAAGCACTTAAGATAAAGAGCCACGTTACAAGGAGGACAGACAATTTATAAAGAAGACCTAACAGTCGTCAGCTTCAGACACCTATTAACAAGGCAGCAAACCATATAAAGCAGAAATTACTGAACTCCGTGGCGTACTTGATTAAAAATACAGCCATACAGAGGGTGCCAAATATGCCTCCTTCCTAGCGAGGCTGTCCTCGATAAGGTCAACTTAGAGACAAAGTGAACTGAATCCAAAAACCGACTCACCTGATTTAAGAGCTACGACCTCACATAGACACGGTCGACATGACTCCACGCGTGCAAAGAACATCGACAAAATAATAATCATGTACTTACTGTATCACAAAAAGGGAATGCTTTTGGAAAACCACATTCTTGGCTCACCATCCGCAAAATTAGAGAGAGTTACAGGGAGACCCCCAAATCATAAACGCTTGAAACTCCCAGATAACTTTTAAAGAGGAAATAAAAGTGGAAATAATGTAGTACCTGGAAAGCACTTCAAGTGAGAAGGAAAACCTTGGAAGGCCCAATAAAAGTCGTAGAGAAAATCAATCATCAAAAGCACCCCGATCGTAAAGCTGAAGTCCCGGGACCCCTTATCCACCTGAGGGGAGCCCTTATTCACCTGAGGGGCTTCTGCGTAAGACCCCAGCAATTTTTTCACATGGTCTTGCTTTCTTTGTTTCCTATTTAACAGAGAGACACAGAGAGAGAGAGAGAGAGCGAGAGAGAGCGAGAGAGAGAGAGAGAGAGAGTGAGCAGGGGAGGGGCAGAGGGAGAGAGAGAATCTGAAGCAGTCTCCATATATTCAGCACGGAGCCCGAGGTGGGGCTCAATCCCACAACTCTGGGATCATGACCTGAGCTGAAATCAAGAGTCTGATGCTCAACTGACTGAGCCACCCAGGCGCCCTATCACATACATGGTTTTATTTTTATAAAACTTGCAGAAGTAAGGTGTTTTTACATCCTTCTCCTTGGAGAGCTTTTCCTGACACCTGTCCCCAATTACAGAAGATGCAGTCGCCTTCAATATTCTTTGGATCCAGCCCTTTTGGTCCAAATGCCTTCCCCATTCCCACATCCCATAACTAGGGCTACTGGAAGGATGCAGTTCCCAAGCTGTCAGGGTTTCTCTCCAGAGGCCTGCTTGGCATTTGGGAGGGACAATTCTGTCCTGAAACGACACCATCTCTGGTCCTGCCCGCTGGGGACTCCGTGCTACTTAGTCCCCTGTACTCGTGTTGACGGTGACAAAACTCTCCCCCAAACCCAGGGGGAGATTGGGTGGTACCCACCCCCCACGGAGACCTATATGCTGGGGCTGGATGTTGCCCAGGCTGACCGCTAACAAGAAAATGAGGCTGGGTTTTCAACTACCTCAACAGGCTCCAAAGCCCACCGCCGTTTTAGTCAAACGTCAAGAGGGAACGCTCCCTTTGCAAGCAAGGCTCTTGCGGGGTCCACACGGCACGATCTCCAGTTTGGAATTTATAGCTAGCAGCCACAGAGGCAGGATGCCCGCAGCCAGAGGGAGCGGGGTCTCTCTGCACCCCTCGCTTCTCCAAGGAGGTGAGCTTGCACCTGGGGACTTCCCAGCCTCGGCTTTCTCCTCTGCAAAAGGGCTTTTCATTTCACCCTCTTGGAGATGCTGATGACCAGACAGAGAAGTAAAATGCCGGCCAGGGGCTGGGATAAAGTTATTTGTCCATATTCCTTCCCCTCCCGCCCTAGCGCTCTCTCTTGGGGAGTGGTGGCAGCGGGGGGGGGGGGGGGGGGGCGGGTCTCTGAATCTGTGCCTGACTCCGGGCTGAGTACCATGTTGAAAAGCTGGGCCATCTTTTAAAGTTGCCTCCCAGTTGGGGCGCCTGGGTGGCTCAGTCGGTTGGGCGTCTGACTTCGGCTCAGGTCATGATCTTGCGGTTTGTGAGTTCAAGCCCACGTCAGGCTCTATGCTGACGGCTCGGAGCCTGGACCCTGCTTCGGATTCTGTGTCTCCCTCTCCCTCTGCCCCTCCCCTGCTCATGCTCTGACTCTGTCTTTCGATAATAAATATTAAAAAAAAAATTTTTTTTAAAGTTGCCTCCCAGTGGAGGCATGAAATACACTTCCCCCTGGGAGAACTGAGACGTGGCCTAAGGTTCTAGGCCAATGGAACAGAACTGGGATGGATTTATGAGCGCGTCAGAGGCTCATGCTGATGGGGTGGACAAGCTTGGGAAAGAATGCCTTTGGTGTGTGTGTGTGTGTTCACCAGACGCTGCCTCCATGTGCATCACGAGAGGGGAAAAGGAAAGTCCACAGACAGGGTGGGTCAGAACATAACACGTTAAACACTTGGCTTCCACAAAAAAAAAAAAAAAAAAAAAAACAAAAAAACAAAAAAACGCACTCTAAGGAAATCAGACACATGTCATAGGCACGTAGAGACGCTCCGATCAGTATTCTTTCTAACTGTGAAATACTGGGAGCCAAGATGCCAAACCCTAAGGAACAGTTAACCCAACTGGGACACATAAACCATCCTAAAACAGAGTGTTGGATTCAAAGATGCTCTAAAACCACCTGTAGCCTCAAGATTGTATCATCACATGCATTCACTCACAAAAACGTAACAAGAGCCTGCTACACGTCAGGTGCCCTGTTGGCCACTTTGATACAACGGTGACACAATGTATAAAGACGTAAATAGCTGATGAATGAACACATAGGCTACGCCCAGGTACAATCTCACTCCCAGATGCCCATGTGCAGACGTACGCACGACAAAAACACGTGAGCAAAGATGTGCACAGCAGGACCACTGGTGACAGCCCACACCAGAAACTACCCCAGTATCCAACCACAAGAGAATACGTAAATAAAATATGAACTCTTCTTATAATGTGGGGGCAGTCTTACAGGGATTTCTACAGCATCACCAAGGAACTTAAGAATCTGTAAATCGAGGGGCACCTGGGTGGCTCAGTCGGTTAAGCGGCCGACTTCAGCTCAGGTCATGATCTCGCGGTCTGTGAGTTCGAGCCCCGCGTCGGGCTCTGTGCTGACAGCTCAGAGCCTGGAGCCTGTTTCGGATTCTGTGTCTCCCTCTCTCTCTGACCCTCCCCCGGTCATGCTCTGTCTCTCTCTGTCTCAAAAATAAATAAATGTTTAAAAAAAAAAATTAAAAAAAAAAAAAAAAGAATCTGTAAATCGAGCCCCACGTCAGGCACTGCACTGACAGCTCAGAGCCTGGAGCTTGCTTTGGGTTCTGTGTGTGTCTCTCCCTCCCTCTCTGCTCCTCCCCCACTCGCTCTCTCTCCATATCTCAAAAAAATGAATAAACGTTAAAAAAAAAAAAAAAGAATCTGTAAATTTGTAACTCAAGGTGCTTCCCCTGATGATCAAGCCAAACTTTTCCAGATCGGCCTCTGAGATCGATTTCAGCCCATCCATGAGCCCACAGGAAAAAGCAAGTGGTTCTTCCCACCCCACCCACTGTGCTTTCTTTCCCAAATCCCTGCTTTTGGTGTTTACTGACCATCATCAACAGTCAACAGACAACAATGTCTCTGTCTATCTGCCTCTGTCTCTCATGGGAACTTAGACGTCTGTGCAGAGAACTTTAGGTGGCTGAGTTATTTCCAGGGCTGCTTTTTTTTACCAATGGAATAAAGTCACACACAACATACATTAATTTAAACAGATATGGTGCTGAGCAAAGGAAACCGAACAGGAAAATATATGTACTGTACGACTCCGTTTACATAAAGTTCCGACACAGGCAAGACTGATCTATGGCATCAGAAGTCAGAATAATAGTCCCCCCTTCTGGAAAGGAGGGAAACAGTAATGACTGAGAGAGATACAAGGGGGTAGGGAGGGCCTGCAACGTTCTATTTTGCAATCTGGGTGACGGTTATATGGGTGTGTACATTTTAGGATAATTCATTAGATGTGCATTTGTGATTAACACACTTCTCTGTATATATATATATATATATATATATATATCATATCTACGTTAAAAAGATCTTATTTTTTTATTTGAGAGAGAGAGAGAGAGAGAGAGAGAAAATGAGCAGGGGAGGGGTAGAGAGAGAGAGAATCCCAAGCAGGCTCCACACTGTCATTGCAGAGCCCGATGTGGGGCTCGATCTCACGAACCGTGAAATTATGACCTGAGCCGAAATCAAGAGCTGGATGCTTAACCGACTGAGCCACCCGGGCGCCACTGAAAAATCTTATTTTAAAAGCTAATTCAGGAGCTAAGAGGACACACGGAAACAGTAAGTAATTGGTACGTGCTGGTGCTTTCTGAGCAAAGGGGCGCACAGGCATGCACACGCGTGCTCAGAGATTTTCCGGACGGACTGTTTCTGTGGTTATCCCCTGCCTTTCTTGCACCACCATTATTTTCTTCCTCTAGGGAGAGGATCATCTGAATCCTAACTGGATCGTCTGGATGCCAACGTGCTCTATGTCCCAGAAGAAAATATAAACACGAGCTGCCATCAGCTGGGCCTCTCTCTGGCTCAGATGACCACAGTCAGCACTCCAACCTGGCCTCCCACCCTTGTCCCGCCCCCTTGTGACAGAGTCCCAGAGCAGACTTGGTGAAAATATAAATCCCAGCTCAGAATTCCCCAATAGCTACTCACTGCCCTGGGGGCCAAAAGCCAACTTTGTACCACGAGCCAAAGGTACGCTGAGCCCCGGCCTGTCGATCTCTAGCTGTCTTCTCTGGCCACTGCTCCCGTCCCTCTGCCTCTCACACGCATCCCACACTCACCTCCACCTCAGAGCTCCCCTGCCCAGAGCACATGCCCAACCTTCTCCACCACTCCCTCTCTCTGTGTCTCAGGTGTCTGCTCCAAAGCTGTCACTGCAGAAGGACCTTCCCCACCCGCCCCGTTCTAACAGGGCCCTTGCGTCCTTTCTCTCCCACCCCCAGCCTAGATTCCTCTGATGATCTACTTCCCCTTGTCCCTGCTTTATACCAGGTCATTACACACATCTACTGGTTTACATGTTATCTTCCCCATTAGACGGCACGCTCCAGGGAGCAGAGAAAGAACGTACCTGCGGCTGGAGGGCAGCGGGCAGGGGAGGCGGAGGGAGACGGCTGGTCACAGAAGACCCCATAGGAGACATGGATGTCTCTCCTAATGACGGGCAATTTTTTTCAAATTGTTTAATGCTTATTTTTTGAGAGAGAGAGACAGAGCATGAGTGGGAGAGGGGCAGAGAGAGAGGGAGACACAGAATTCGAAGCAGGCTCCAGGCTCCGAGCTGTCGGCACAGAGCCCGACGTGGGGCTCGAACTCACGAACCGTGAGATCATGACCTGAGCCGAAGTTGGGTGCTCAACCGACTGAGCCCCCCAGGTGCCCCTGACGGACGCTTCATACTCAAAGCCGAGGAGCAGAGGCCGTTAAGGCAAGTGAAAATAGAATCGGCCAATCTTACCGACACGATAGGACATACCCTTTTCCTGATCGGAGAGGCCGTTGGTGAAGACGGGAGGGTCAGACGCCGGGGGCCGGGAGGGGCCGGGGCTGGAGCTCCAGGACAGCAGGCTCCCCCTCGCACTGCTGTTACTGCTCCCGAGTCGAAGGAGCCAGTGATCGGAGAAGGAGGAGCTGGTGGAACCTGCGGGACGCAGAGAGGGAAGGCTGGACCCAGCCCCACCCCGTCGGGGGTCCCCAAAGGAGCTTCTGGAAGCCAGAGGGAAGGCTGGACCCAGCCCCACCCCGTCGGGGGTCCCCAAAGGAGCTTCTGGAAGCCAGAGGGAAGCCTGGACCCAGCCCCACCCCGTCGGGGGTCCCCAAAGGAGCTTCTGGAAGCCAGAGGGAAGCCTGGACCCAGCCCCACCCCGTCGGGGGTCCCCAAAGGAGCTTCTGGAAGCCAGAGGGAAGGCTGGACCCAGCCCCACCCCGTCGGGGGTCCCCAAAGGAGCTTCTGGAAGCCAGAGGGAAGGCTGGACCCAGCCCCACCCCGTCAGGGGTCCCCAAAGGAGCTTCTGGAAGCCAGAGGGAAGCCTGGACCCAGCCCCACCCCGTCAGGGGTCCCCAAAGGAGCTTCTGGAAGCCAGAGGGAAGGCTGGACCCAGCCCCACCCCATCAGGGGTCCCCAAAGGAGCTTCTGGAAGCCAGAGGGAAGGCTGGACCCAGCCCCACCCCGTCAGGGGTCCCCAAAGGAGCTTCTGGAAGCCAGAGGGAAGGCTGGACCCAGCCCCACCCCGTCGGGGGTCCCCAAAGGAGCTTCTGGAAGCCAGAGGGAAGCCTGGACCCAGCCCCACCCCGTCGGGGGTCCCCAAAGGAGCTTCTGGAAGCCAGAGGGAAGGCTGGACCCAGCCCCACCCCATCGGGGGTCCCCAAAGGAGCTTCTGGAAGCCAGGCTCCCACCCCCCCGAGCCCCGGGATGGTACAACCCAAGCAGAATCACACAAGCCAAAGTCATGACCAGAGGAGAAACCCGCTATGGATTAGCCACGTGACCAAGCTGAAAATTTAAGGAAAGGCATTTGGGCACAGAAAGGTCAGCGTGTTGATGAGTTCTGAAATGCTTTTCCTGGGGTGCCTGGGGGGCTCAGTCCGTGGGGCGGCCAACTCTTGGTTTCAGCTCAGGTCATGATCTCACAGAGCATCTGGCTCTGCATTGACAGTGCAGAGCCTGCTAGGGACTCTCTCTCTCTCTCTCTCCGCCCTTCATTTCCCAAAAAATAAAATAAAAAAATAAAATAAAAATAAAAATAAAAATAAAAACTTAAAAAAAAAGTTTTTCCTGACATTACTTGCCATCATCTCTAGTTTTCTCAACAGGCTAGGTTTTCCACTCGTTCTATCTTCTTTAAGAGAAAGGCAGGCAAGGCGCCTGGGGGGGCTCAGTCAGTTAAGTGGCCGACTTCGGTCGAGATCAGGTCATGATCTCACGGTCCGTGAGTTTGAGCCCCGCGTCGGGCTCTGTGCGGACAGCTCAGAGCCTGGATCCTATTTCGGATTCTGTGTCTCCCTCTCTCTGACCCTCCCCCGTTCATGCTCTGTCTCTCTCTGTCTCAAAAATAAATAAATGTTAAAAAAAATTTTAAAAAAAGAGAAAGGCAGGCTTCGCATTAGGGTTGATTTAGACCTCCTGGGGCATTTTGGTTTAATTTGCCTGCCTTCCAATCATTATTAGGAAGAACATAGAGGCAATTAAAACGAACAAACAAAAAAAGCTCTCCCATCCCAAAGATAAGGATAGGATTGCAGAGTGAAACAAATCACATAAAAAGGTCAACTTTGATCCTTTTTAAAAATTTCCTGCAGACTTCCAAGTCTGAGGTTGTTTACTAGATGTGTCTCTGGAGGGGGTTAAGCAGCTACCTTTCCCGCTGAGACCCGGAGTCCCTAATAACCGCCCCGCCCTTTCTAATAGGACGGACACAGGAATATGTCGCACAAGCTTAATTATAAAGGCTGGCTCGATACGAGGGAGCCTGGAAACCTGAAATCCCAAAACCACCAAGAGTCACCTGCTGCGAAGTTATTATTCGTATTCTTTTCCCCTTCTTGGGTTTTACCGTGTGCATTGCACATCCCTACCAATGGGAACCCACGTCTCCAAGCAGCAGTCAGATCTCCCCCTTCCAGGCCCGTGCCTACCTCTCCTGGTCCTTGATGTGTGACAGGGAACCTCCCCAGTGCCCCTCTCCTTGCGGGGGGACAGCACGTACCTCTCATGGAACCGCTGGCTGACCAGGGGGGGATGCTGTTCCGTTTCTGATAAAACAGGATGTAAGCCCCTCGCGTGCTGACCTCATCTTCCGGGAGTGGTTCCACTGTGCTGTCATCAAAACTGTACCACTGTCCGTCCAGAGAGTTCCGGCAGTAGGCTGCAAAAGTCCAAAACCCCCGTGCCAGTTATCGCAGCCCCTTCAAAACAGAAAGGCGTCTCTCGCCAGCACAGCTGAAAAACGGATGTGTTTGTAACAGAGTGAGAAAGATCGGTCCGTTTCGGGCCAGAAGTGAGTTTTGTGGAATCAGAAAGGTCAATCAGTTACACACCCAGCTGCTGACCGATAAAAAGCGTGCCGTTACTTTGAGTCTGAATCCTTACATTAGAACCCCTGCTCGGGCAAAAGCTCCGGTAACAGGGAGCCCCGAATTATTTAGCCAGACGATAATGTTCCCATTCGCCCTGCTCCTTGAGAAGTTTCGAGATGCACATCTCTGATTCAGCAGGCCACTGAAAACAATGCTTTTGGGATTATGGTATGTTTCTTTCCTGCCTAAGAACTAAAGCAAAACATTTAGGAAAATGTCCATAAGTAAGATTCTTACCACCTTTGAAACAATTGTGACAAAACATTCTTTTCCTTTCCCTCCACGTCTCAGTGAAAGGTACCATCACCCAAGAATACAGGGTCCGCCCACTTTTCTGTAATGAGCCACACAGCAAATAGCTTAGGCTTTACAGATCACATATGGCCAGTATATATGTATATACACATGCATATATAATATATATATAACACACACATATATATACATGTATATATATATATATATATATATACACACATGTATACATATATACACATATATATTTTTTACCACTTTTTGAAATGTAAAAATAATATTTTATATATATTTTTATACATACATATATATAACACACACACACATATATATATATATTATATATATATATATATAGAATATATATATATAGCTTAGGCTTTACAGATCACATATGGCCAGTCTCTGTGTGCATATATATATATATATATACATATACACACACATATAATATATACACATACACACATATATATACACATATATTTTACCACTTTTTGAAATGTAAAAATCATATTTTATATATATTTTTATATATACATATATATATAATATATATACACATATATATAATATATATATTATATATATATATTACATATATGTATAGCTTAGGCTTTACAGATCACATATGGCCAGTCTCTGTGTGCATATATATATATATATATATATATATATATACACACACATATATAATATATATACACACACACACATATATATATATACACATATATATACTTTACCACTTTTTGAAATGTAAAAATCATATTTTAACTCGCAGGCTATACAAAATCAGGTACTGGACTGGATTTGGCCGGTAGGCCATCATTAGCTGAGCCCTGCACCAACCCAAACCAGGCACCTAGGGGCTCATCTTTGCCCTCCCCTTCCCTTCCACCCCACGCCCAGTCCAAAAGCCAATCTTGTGATTCGACTTCCAAAACGCATCTCGAATACCCCAACTGTCACCTCCTGAGTCCCCCGAGTCCCGGCCAACACCATCTCTGATTTGAGCCCCAGAAATTCCTAACCGGAACTCCCAACTTCTACTCTACCTGTTTTCCACAGAGCAGAGCTACACCCTCAATTTGCGAACTAGATTATGTCTTTATTATTCTTTTGCCTAAAACCTTGTAATGGCTTCCCGTTACGCTTTGGAAAAAATGCAAACTCTCGTCCACGGCCTACATGTAGTGCCCACCTCTCCGGCCTCATTTGTGTTACTTACCCCTGGGTCGCTACACTTCAGCCATGATGGGCTTTCATCAGTTCTTAAACACACCAAACTCTGCCTCAGGGCCTTTGCACATGCTAGTAGCCCATAATGGTCTTCCTCCCATTAGCCCATTATTCACACAGCTCGTTCCTTTAGCTCTTGGAGAGCAGGCGCTATCCTCAGAGGGGCCTTACCTCTATCACAGAAACAATCAATCAAACCCTTTCGTAATGCCAGGCACTGAATGCCTGTTCACTGTCTGTGTCTGAAATTTGACTTAAGAAAGAATGAGTGATGGTCCCAGATTTTCCACCCAGCCCGGTGCTTTCCAAATCGAAGGTGCCTTGGAACCTTAGAAACAGGGCACCTCCCAAGAACGAAAATGAAACATCGTAAAGCATCTTCTCCCGTGACACAGTCTGTTGTTCTCGAATAGCACAGGCCATGGTGCCTGATCGTGAACTAGTCACCCAGCCGTCTGTCTCTGTCTTTGCTGCTGTCCACCCCTCTCAAGCTCCTCTGAGGGAGGGCAGTTAAACGTACGCCCCAGAAATAAAAAACACCAGACCTGATAAGTAAGACACCGTGCGTAGAACCACAGATGAGGATTAACGCGCCTCTCTCGGGTTCCAACGGTGACCCTCCTATATTTGCTGGGGCCAAACGCTCAGGGTGCAGCTAAGCTGATGTTCCAACCACCATCCCAACCCAACGTTACGGCTTGGACCTGGTCCCCTGCTCTCTGGCAGGTGCCTGATGTGCGGCGGCCGAGGGGTCTGCGTATGCCCAGTGCCGGAGTAAGCTCGGCCTCGCGGGGGCACCTCTTCCCGGGGCATCCTGGAGCTCGGGCCGCAGTCACGGACACGTGACCACGACCGCCACGAACCGGGAGGCGAGGCTCACCTGTGTAATGCCCACCTTGCAGACCGCCGTGGTGGTTGCAGACGGCATACAAGTCGTACAGGAAGTCCCACGGGCAGCTGGCGGGCAGGCAGGCCGGCTGCTCCCAGGAAGGCCGGGGGCCTGTCGCGGGCTTGGGGCCCGCGTTTCTCTGGGCCACGTGGGGGGCCATGTTGAGGCCGGAGAGCGGAAACTTCACCAGCGTGGACAGCTTGTTTCTCCTCTCGCCCACCTGACAGAACCTTTTCAGGTGGATGATGAGGATGTCAGGCAGGGTCCAGAGACTCAGCTTCACCGTGCCCTGCTGGAGGGCCTTGCAGTGTGGACACTTCCACGCATCGTCCTGAGCCAGCTGGAAAGGAAACCACCGGGACCGTGAGGCGCCCCGCTCCGCCGCACCGCGGCCACCCGCCCCCTCCCCAGCCCCGGGCGTGCACCCTCCCTCCGGGAGACACCTGCTCCTCCTTGGTGTAGAACTGAAAGCACTCGTCCAGGGTGCAGCTGGGTTGCTGGTGCGCCTCCTGCTGCCGCCACACGCTCTCCGCGTCCTGGACCCGCTCCTCCTGGGGGCTCCCGAACAGGCTGCCGGGAGAGGAAGCCGACGGCATTGGGGCTTCTCACCTGTCGCTACTCACGGCACCCACCGGGTGAGGCCAAGCCGCCCCAGCTGGCGCTCACTCTCTTTGACGGGAATTCCCGGTGTCTCCCGTACCAGCTCCAGGAGGGACCCAGCGCTGGGCTGCTTGTCTGTCTCCCCCTCCAGCGCAGGGCCTGGCCCCTCGGAGGAGGCGAATAAAACCCGCCGGACTGAACGGTGTCCCTTTCGCAACGTAGGCCACGCGCACTCGGTATTACAGGAACGGCCAAGGTTCGTGACCGAAGAGCACGGGCTTGAACCGGACACCCTGGGTTCCAATGCCGGCTCTGCCATGGGCACGAGCTGTGTGGACACCGAGCGACTGGTCACCCTCTCTGGGCCTCCGTCGCCGCATCCGGAAACTGGACGGTGGTGGCACCGACCTCGCAGGGGGCGAGAATGATGAAATAAACCGCATCCACGTGAAGCGGCCAGAGCAATGGCCGGCACTGGTACCACTCGGAACGCCACCCACCACAGTGATCATCACTCTTACTGTCACTGTTTAAATGCACGCAATTGTTGGGGCGCCTGGGGGGCTCAGTCGGTTGAGCGTCCGACTTCGGCTCAGGTCACGATCTCAACATTTGTGAGTTTGAGCCCCGTGTCGGGCTCTGGGCTGACAGTTCAGAGCCTGGAGCCTTCTTCAGATTCTCTCTCTCTCTCTCTCTCTCTCTCTCTCTCTCTCTGCCCCTCCCCCACTCACACTCTTGTGTCTCTCACTTAAAAATAAAAAATAAATAAACATTAAAAAAATTGTTTTTAAAAAGAAAAGATAGGGGCGCCTGGGGGGCTCAGTCGGTTGAGCGTCCGACCTCGGCTCAGGTCACGATCTCGCGGTTTGTGAGTTCGAGACCCGCGTCGGGCTCTGTGCTGACAGCTCAGAGCCCAGAGCCTGCTTCGGATTCTGTGTCTCCCTCTCTCTCTGCCCCTCCCCCACTCACACTCTGTCTCTGTCTCTCTCTCTCTCTCTCTCAAAAGTAAATAAACATTAAAAAAATTAAAAACTAAAATAAAAAATAAAAAAATTTCTAAAAAACAAACAAAAACACATGTCCTAGAAGCTCCTGGTTGCCCCACAATTTTTGTTTTCCTCTCTTTCCTCAATAAAAAAGTGATGTATGAACCTTCTGGTAAGTGCCCTTTAAGAAAAGGGAGCATCTCTTGGTCCTCTCCCTTCTCCTTCCTGCTAACTGGCATGCAGACTTATAGGATACACCTGGAATAGTCCTCTTGGACCACAAGGTTCACTTGACCAACACAGGGCATGCTCAAAAAAACAGAAACTTAGGGGGCACCTGGGTGGCTCAGTCAGTTAAGCACCCAGCTACGGCTCAGGTCACGATCTCACAGTTCGTGAGTTGGAGCCCTGCGTCGGGCTCTGTGCTGATAACTCAGAGCCTGGAGCCTGTTTCGGATTCTGTGTCTCCCTCTCCCTCTGCCCCTCCCCTGCTTGTGCTCTCAATCTCTCTCTCTCTCTCTCTCTCTGTCTCAAAAATAAATAAACATTAAAAAAAAATTTTTTTTTAATGCACACAATTCTCATTAGCGTTTCTCAGAGGCCTAGATCACGTGGCATTAAGGAGGCGTGTGCACTGCCTTCAGTCACATTGGGGGGAACCGGGCACAGGCAGACTTATGTGTACAGGCAGGCCTTTCTCTCCCCCCGCTGGGGCCCAGTGCTGTTGAACTCACCGCCCCTTGGCATCACTATCCCACTCCACGGCCAGTTTGACGTGCGGGGGGCCTCCTGGCCTCCTGGGGTGCAGAGCCCTGAGGAGAGAACGGGGAGCCCATCAGAAAGCACGGGGCCTCCTTCCCACACCTCTGCCTCCAACCCCAGGCAGGACCCGCTGTTCCAAACAGAAGCAGCAAAACTGAGGGTAACCGAGGCTGGGAATCTGGGGAGTTGGGTCTGCTGAAGACTTCCTCCGGAACCCACCACCCCTGACCGTTCTCCACTGGCTCCCTTGTGAGCAAGGACACAGATCCACTCTCCCACTGAAGCCTCAGCCATCTTCTCGGTGTCTAGAGGGCAGTGCCACCTGGGTGTCCTATGTGACGCCCCAATTCCAACAACGTCTCCTACGGGCCTCTAACTTTGCTTCTACCGCAATGTGGAACAGGCACCTCTCGTCCGCGTCCACAGCCTCAAAGATGCAGAAACGCTCAGGGTAAACCACCCCGTAAGCTCTTCCCAGCTGCTTGGGCTCAGCCCGTGTCAGACGAGTCAAGGAGCGAGCGGAGAGGGCGAAGCTTTGTCCCGAAATCCACAAGACACAGACGAGTGACGACAACGTCTGTCTGTACCCGAGCGTTTAGAATGTATCACGAGAGGGGCGCCTGGGGGGCTCCGTCGGTTAAGCGTCCGACTTCGGCTCAGCTCACGATCTCATGGTTCGTGAGTTCGAGCCCCGTATCGGGCTCTGTGCTGACGGCTCGGAGCCCGGAGCCTGCTTCGGGTTCTGTGTCTCCCTCTCCGTCTACCCCTCCTCCACTCGTATTCTGTCTCTCTCTCTCTCTCAAAATAAGTAAATAGTAAAAAATAAGTAAATAATGTATCACGAGAAAAAAGTGGGGGTGTCACATGCGTCCCTAACTGTCACCAGGAAGATTCTAAAACAGGCTTTGAGCTCACAGAAGGTACAAAATCCTGTAGGTGAGCACTGCCAGGTCTGGGCTGGAATTGCGTTAACAGTGTGCTGAGCAAGAGGGGGTGGGGGGAGCACGGAACGAGGTGTGTCTGGGGCGAGCCCTCCCAGTTCAGCGAGCCCTGCTGACGGGAGACAATGACATTCCATTCTGGGGAAACAGTCGACAGGATATGCTCTCATCTGAGCCACATCCTCGACTCAGCCTCACAGATAAGCCCAACGTACTGAGCTCCCTCTGCCTCAACCCTCAGTCTACTTTTCGGTTGGCGTCTACATTGGGAGAGCAGAAAGAGCTGGTAGCTTCAGGCCCTAATTCTGTCCTACAAAACCCCTGGGGGCGCGAAAAAGGGAGAGGTATGGGCCTAGCAACGTGGAGTTTGCCCCTCGCGTGGAAACATCGTTCAGGAGACAGCACGATCTCCCCTCCTGATCCCGGCCTTGACTCAAAGGAAAGAGGGCAGCACTCGGGGTTTATGGAGGGAGGGTGAGATTCCAAGCATCACACGGACACGATCCCTACCCTCTACCCTCTCTGACGGAGCTCAGCGTCTAACGGGAGAGACGCGCATAAGCGATGGCTGCGAGTGCCCAGAGATTCCCTGCATAGGATGAGCAGGAGACAGCCAGGCGAGTGGAGAGTGGTGGGGAGAACGGCCCTGCAGGCAGAGGGCTGGGCGGGAGCAGAGGGCAGGGCTTGCGCTGGAATGACCTCAGCCCGGTGAGGGGCAGGCCACACAGGGAGATAGGGGCGGGTGGCGAGCTCTGCCACCGGAAGCGTGGACCGTATGCCCGTGGGCCATCGGAGGGTTTCAGACAGACAGGGAGGGAAGGGCCCCTGGTCTGGAGGCTCCCGGGGCATCGAGCCAAGAGGCTCCATGGGCCCAAACCCAGGGGTTGGCGGTGAACGTGGACACAGGGAGCAGAGCTGAGTAGCTGCCAGGGTTCAGAACAAGAAGGCTTGAGGACGGGCTGAGGGTGAGGGAAAATGAGGAAGGGGACTCAAGAATGGCTCTCAGGTTTCCAGCTTGGGTCCCTCAGTAGACACATGGCCACCATTTTGACACAGGAGCAGGAGGAGGAAAGGCTTGAGCAGGAAGAGTTCCGAGCAGCAAACGTTTGGATGGCACATCTGAGAGACGGTTAAGCAGGACACGATGGGGGGGGGGGGGGGGGGCTGTATCTCAGGGATAAATTTAGGCTGGAGATACGGGTCTCTAATGGGGGAGAGGCAAATAGGCCTTTAATTTTTTAATTTTTAAAAAAAATTTTTTTTAAAGTTTATTTCTGAGAGAGAGACAGAGCGTGAGTGGGGGAGGAGCAGAGAGAGAGGGAGACACAATCTGAAACAGACTCCAGGCTCTGAGCTGTCAGCATAGAGCCCAACGTGGGGCTCGAACCCACAGACCAGGAGATCATGACCTGAGCCAAAGCTGGATGCTCAACTGGCTGAGCCACCCAGGCACCCCTTTAATTTTTTTTTTAAGGTTTATTCATTTTTCAGAGAGAGAGAGACACAGAGCATGAGCGGGGTGGGACAGAGAGAGAGAGAGAGAGAGAGAGAGAGAGAGATTCTGAAACAGACTCCAGGCTCCAAGCTATCAGCCCAGAGCCCAACGCGGGACTCAAAATCACAGACCGGGAGATCATGACCTGAGCCGAAGTCGGACGCTTAACCGACTGAGCCATCCAGGCACCCCAGGCCTTTATTTACTTATTTTTTTTAACGTTTATTTTTGACAGAGCGTGAGTGGGGGGCAGAGAGAGAGGGAGACACAGCATCTGAAACAGGCTCCAGGCTCTGAGCTATCAGCACGGAGCCCAATGTGGGGGCTCGAACCCACGAACCGCGAGATCATAACCTGGGTCAGAGTCAAATGCTTAACCGAATGAGCCACCCCAGGCGCCCCTAGGCCTTTCGTGTTTTAAAAAAATATTACATGGGGCACCTGGATGGCTCAGTTAAGTGTCCGACTCTTGATTTCTGCTCAGGTCTATGATTGATTAATCATCGGCTCTTGGGGACTGAATTCCATCTCCAGCCCCTCTTGGCTCCCCGGAGGTCTGGGGATGGGACTGGTAGTTCCAACCTTTAATCACATGACTGGCTGTCCTGGCAACCAGGCCCCATCCTTAGGTTCTTTCCAGAAGACACCTCAATCATATAAACTCAGGTGTGGTTGAAAGGGGCCGTTACCACCAAAAGCATTCCAAGGGTCTTCTGCGCTCTGTGTCGCGAGACCCAATACTATTTCTTAATGGAAACCACAATATCACGTCTACGTTATAGATTCGTTCAGCTTTTGCGGACCGAGCCAGGAAGTTAAAGATGGGATGGACCACATTGTGTCTGTGGGAAAAGGAGCAAACGCGTTAGAAAAGTCGTAGAGTGAAACCGCCTCTCCGGTATCACGGTGCCCGTGGGTGCTGCCTGGCACGGCCGTGGGGGTGGGCACACCGGCTTTATGCCTCAGTCGCAGCCAGAGTGTTCTTTGGTTCGAGCAGAATTCTCCTCTACCCCAGAGGGACATCCAGGCTCAATTCAGAAGCATGACCTAACTGAAAGCATTTGGGTTTCTCGCTCAGGCGGAAATGGGTTCCAATTCAGGCTCGGCCATTAGCTCCACACATAGGAGCGAGTCAACTAATCCCTGGGAACCTCGGTGACCCCTCATCTTCAAAGTGGCCATCACAGCCCTTCTCGAGACCTATGGGTTGAAGACACAGAATGTGTCTAAGGGCCTAACACGAGTGGCCGGGACTGGAAGGCAAGTTATCAAGAGCAGCTAAGATTACAACCAATTTACTAACCCAGAACCTCAAAGAAGTCCAGTCAAATACAATTGCACTCATTCTCTCACCAAATCTGGAACAGTCCTCTTACCTGTCAACTGCCCAGTGACTGAGGGGATGGCTGTCCTGGGGGGATAAGTAGCTGCAGGCCAGAGAAAGCCCCACCACCCGGATGGAGAACAGAGACCCCGGGTTCTGCTGAGACAAAAACACAGCCACCGGCTCATCGTCACGTTGATTTCGCTGAGACTCTCAGGTGCAAATAAATTACTCAAAGACCGTAACCCTTTTTGTTTATAGTCTATGTTGAGTATTCCCTTAAAAATTAGTATTCAAGGGGTGCCTGGGTGGCTCAGCCGGTTAAGCATCCGACTCTTGATTTCAGCTCAGGTCATGATCTCACGGCCGTGGGATCAAGCCCCATGTCAGGCTCTGCGCTGAGTGTGGAGTCTGCTTGGGATTCTCTCCCTCCCTCTGTGTCCGCCCGTCCCGGACTCACAAGCACACACACTCTCTCTCTCAAAATAAATAAACATTAAAAAAAAATTAGTATTCAAAACCTAGAGATACAAAGGTCTTTGTTTTTTCCAGAAGATACACACTGTACCTTTTAACGTGGTGATCTAACACCATGTAATACATTAAATCTTCCAAAACCATGAACAGTGTTTTATTTATTAGTTTTTAACGTTTATTCATTTTTGAGAGAGAGTGACAGAGTGTGAGCAGGGGAGGGACACAGAATCCCAAGCAGGCTCCAGGCTCCGAGCTGTCAGCACAGAGCCCGACGCGGGGCTCGAACTCACGGACGGTGAGATCAGGACCTGTGCTAAAGTCGGACGCCCAACCGACGGAGACACCCAGGTGCCCCAGTTAGCATCCATTGTACATAGGAAATGCTTAGTGAGTATTTACACACTTCAAAACAAGCCACATAGGGAAACACTACATCTGTTTTTATTCTAAGGTGCGTGGGTGTTTTTTTCCATATTCTAACATTTCTGAAATTGAAGGCAGTCTTAAACATTCACAAAACACAACATTATTCACAAAAGTCAAAAGGTGAAAACAACCCAAGCGTCCATCAACAGATGAGTGCATAAACACCCTATAGTCTATACACGCAATGGAATATTACTCAGCCTTAAAAAGGAAGGAAATCTTGACATCTGTTGCAGCATGTGTGGACCTTGGAAAGGCTCTAAGCCAGACATAGAAGGACAAATACTGCATGATTCTGCTTTATGAGATAGGCAGAGTAGGCAAATTCATAGGGACAGAAAGCAGGGTGGAAGTTGCCAGGGGCGAAGGGCTGGGGGCTTGGGGAGTCATTACATGGGCACAGAGTTTTTGTAGGGATGATGAAAATTTGGGGTAAGGATAATGGTGATGGTCTTACAACATCATGAATATAACGAATGTACGTTCATGAATGGTTAAAATGTTCTGTATATTTTACCACTAAAAATAATCAACGGGGGTGGGTGGTGGTACCTGAGTGGCTCAGTCTGTTGAGCACCTGACTTTGGTTCAGGTCATGATCTCGCAGTTTGTATGTTCGAGCCCCTCATCGGGCTCTGTGCTGACAGCTTGGAGCCTGGAGCCTGCTTTGGATTCTGTGTCTCCCTCCCTCTCTCTCTCTCTCTGCCCCTCCCTACTCATGGTCTGTCTCTCTCTCTCAAAAATAAACATTAAAAACAAATTAAAAACAAAATCTATGGAGTATCCAAGTAAAGCAAATACAGTTCTTAAAATGGTCACAGATGACCTCAGCTGTAACTAGAAAAACAAAGAAATTTCCCTCCCGACAAATTCATTCTGTCCACCAGATCGGTTATTTCTGTAAGACATTCTCCTGTCCTTCATTCGTAGCTAGGGAAATTCATTTCAGAACCCTCATTATTTCCTTTTTTTTTTAGTTTTCTTTTTAAAGTTTATTTTATCTATTTTTTGACAGAGAGAGCACATGGGAGGGGCAGGGAGAGAGAGGGGGGGAGAGACAGGGAGAGAGACACCCAAGCAGGCTCTGCACTGTCACCTCGGAGCCTGATGCAGGGTTCGAACCAACAAACCGTGAGATCACGACCTGAGCCTCAATCAAGAGTCGGACGCTCAACCGACCGAGCCACCCAGGCGCCCCGAACCTTCACTACTTTTAATCTCTTTGGCTCAAGGTTAAGAATTCTCAATGTGTTCTTTTCAAATGATCACCATCCCGAGCCAGCATTTAATATGGTGCTGAAACGTGGTCAAACGGATGGGCTCTCCTTAGGAGCCTCACAACCATTCAGAACACATCATTCCTACAGAAAATCGGGCCCATCCACACATGTACCAATGAGTCTGTAAAAAAGCATCCATAGTGCGAGGCTGCCTCTATTAGCATTTTGCTGACCCCACTGATTGCCCCAGGGGCTTCTGAAAACTAACTGGCCGGAGAGGTGCGGAAGCAAAGTGCGGGTATGACCAGGTGGAGAAGGAAGACAGCAGAGTTCACCCGTCACATAAACGTGGTCTCACACTTGCAAAAATATTACAAGAGATTCTGACCTACTTAGAGAGAAGTTAGAATCTCTAATTTGGGCACCACGGCAGATCTGCTGGGCAGTCTGTAGAGCAAAAAAAAACAAAAACAAAAACAAAAAAATCCTTTAAGAGATAAAGGCGGGTATGGATGCAGAGAAGGTCTTGGACAAAGTGTTATTTCACGTAAATCCTGAATTAAATGTACAGTCTTCCCTGAGCAGGAAGGAGCACGGATTATGAAGTCCTGACATACAGAACAGTCAGAGGGAATTGACATTCTGAGGCTCCCGACCTGTCCCTCAAAATTTTGACATTGTCTGTTGCAAGCAGCCATCGGAATATTGTCTGATACTCTAGGGGCTAAAAGGAATGGTTTCAGCACATATCGTTTTTATTTGGAAACTACCAATCTGAGAATAAATGAATGAGCAGGGCCAAAAGGGGTTTTGCCTTTGAGTTTGTTATTTAAAAAAAAATTTTTTTAATGTTTATTTTTGTGAGAGAGACAGAGAGAGACAGAGCATGAGCAGAGGAGGGTCAGAGAGAGAGAGGGAGACACAGAATCCAAAGCAGGCTCCGGGCTCCGAGCTGTCAGCACAGAGCCTGATGCAGGGCTCGAACCCATGAACTGTGAGATAGTGACCTGAGCCGAAGTCGGATGCTCAACCGACTGAGCCACCTAGGCGCCCCTGAACGCTCTCATTAACAGCAAATTCTGGTCTGTCCCGAGCTACTCCTAGATGCCTACCCCCGTCTCTAGCCACCACAACACATGCACACACACTGACCTGCAGGGGGGCCTCACTCTTCATGAGATAGCGGACCTTACTGAGAATGCATTGTTGGAGCTGGACCCAGGAAATGGCTCTGTCTTCCCGTATCAGGAAAGGTGGCCCAAACCTGAAAAATCCAAGGTCATCGGGTTATCTCAGCAAAGGAAAAACCAACAATACTCGACAATGATGAACGTTTGCTCTGCTCAAGACCACCGCTCCACTGGGTAAGAGTTAAGCACCCAGCATAATACAAAACTGCCCGTCCGAGAACCGTCGCTGCGGATGGACGCACGTGACTGATTGTTTCTTTGGGATAACATTCCAGAAGCGGATATGCAAGACCAAAGCTATTCATACCCAAGCTGCTCTCCACAAAAGCCACACCATCCACACCACACCATGGGCCCCATTCCCTTGACACTGGCCCAGGATGAGTATTGTCAGGTTTTAAAAGTCCTTTGCCAACCTGAAAGGTGAACAGCATCTTTCTATTGCAATTAGAACTTCTTCTGCTACTAACAAAGCAGACTATTTTCATCTGTGCTTGTGTTTCTTCCGTGAGCTAACATTAATCTCTGTGCCTCGTTTTACTAAGAGTATTTCCCTCGCTAATTTCAGAGCTAGGTTTTACACGATGGATTATGAGCCCTTCACCTGTCATCTGATGTAAATATTTTCCTCTTGTTTGTGCTTAAAATGTTAAATGCATCTAAAATGTTAGCCGTTTTCTTTATAGCCTCCTGCCTTAGGTGTTAAAATAGTCCCCCACCCAAAGATATACATATTTCCCGACATGACTTTCAAGTTATTTTATGGATTCCTTTTCTACAATTAGTTCTTCAATTAATCTAGAACATATACATGCAAATCTATGGTGGGAGTAAAAAAATTGATTATATCAAATAAAAAGAAATAAATTTGCCCCCCCTTACATATTGAATAATTCATTCATTAATAATATGAAATATACCATCTTTATCATATAATACTTAATTACACTTTGGCCTATTCTGTTACAATGATTTCAATGTATATTCTTCTGTCTATACTACAATTTTTTGGCTTCAAGAAATTTTTTTTTTTTTTACTTATAGCCTATATCATAATTAAAAAAATTTCTTTTAAACATTTATTCATTTTTTGAGAAGCAGAGAGAGACAGAGCATGAGCAGGGAGGGGGCAGAGAGGGAGACACAGAATCTGAAGCAGGCTCCAGGCTCCGAGCTGTCACCACAGAGCCCCATGTGGGACTTGAACTCATGAACTGCGAGATCATGACCTGAACCGAAGTCAGACACTTAACCAACTGAGCCACCCAGGCACCCCGCTATTGTCTTTTCTTTTTTTCTTTCTTTTTTTCTTTAAATTTTTTTTAAGGTTAATTCATTTCTCAGAGACAGAGCATGAGTGGGGGAGGGGCAGAGAGAGAGGGAGACACAGAATCGGAAGCAGGATCCAGGCTCTGAGCTGTCAGCACAGAGCCCGACACGGGCCTTGGACTCACGAACTGCAAGATCACGACCTGAGCCGAAGTCAGACACTCAACCGACTGAGCCACCACCCAAGCACAACCTATATCGTAATTTTTAGTAATTAAAACTTTGTTCTGTTTTTTTTTTTTTAATGTTTTTTGTATTTTTGAGAGACAGAAAGATCATGGGAAGGGGAGAGGCAGAGAGAGAGGGAGACACAGAATTGGAAGCAGGCTCCAGGCTCTGAGCTGTCAGCATGGAGCCCGACGCGGGGCTCAAATCCACGAAGTACGAGACCATGACCTGAAGTTGGACGCCTAACTGACTGAGCCACCAGGAGCCCCTCGTTCGCCATCTGCTTAAGGCGGTTACTGATGATCCTCATGATAAGAAAGTACTTTACTCCCAGTTGATTAACCTTGAGAATGGATGTTTGATTTTATTAAATTCAAATTACTCTAGACAGAATTCCAAGTCCATGCCTATACATCCCAGGCATCACATAAAAAGAAGATGGAATGAAACATACCTGCTGGCCTGCTGTCCGGACCCCGCCAAGTTACAGAGGAGGATCAGCACCTTGTTCTCACTCTGGACAGGCGGGGGTAACCGTTGACCCCCGTGGGCTGCCAAGCGCGGGGAGATGGAAAGACCAGGTGGGTGAGCTAAAGAGAGAGAATTACGGTGCATTCTTAAAGAATTCGCTGGGGCACAGCCCCGGCTTCTCCTGCCCCTCTTCTCTTTTGAGCATCTATCAACCACCCCTGGGAGACTCCAGAGCACTTTAAGGAAAGAAATATTAAGATATGTGACCCCTGTGCCATCTGATACCTGGTATACAAAGGTCATATATGTGGTAGTGAATTTGCCATTGTGTTCAGCCCGTAATATTAAAACGTGGGCAGGGATTTTAGTGAACACTTCCCAAAACCAATCTGAAAAATACCCCAAAATGATTCGGGCTGCTTTTATGTCTTGATCAGAGAGCCATGAGTTGGCTCTGGCTTTCTCAGCCAACAAAAGAAGAACACATAGAAGGTAAGAATTTTCACCCTTGAGGATGTGGAAGAGTTAGACAATCTTCAATTTCCACTCCGGTCTGAAAATTTGACTTTCATAGCACAGGTGTGTTACCTTTGACTGAACCTGACATGAAGGCCTTTTCATTGAACTATAACATAATCAGGGCCGGTCAATGCCCTGTTCCAGATTCCAGGCACAGGGGTTCCCTGTTGACTCAGAGAAACCAGACACCTGGTTCCCATGGCCTGCCACCTAGGCTGGCTGAGGTTATGACCAAGGGCACAGGATTCACTTGGGCTATAGGGCAACGCTGGCCCAGGCTCCTCCAAATACAGGCCTTCTTGACTAGCTAATTGGGCCAGAATGTATAATGAACTGCCACGGAAGACTGTCGGATACTGACCTTCTAGGCCAGTGCAAAGTTCAGGAAAAGCAAGCATCAGGAAGTGGGGTTGTTAACAAACGTCATTTAATAACCTTTCTGGCCATCTACTGCTCCAATCTGTAACCATTTTACTTCAAGCAAACACAGGCCTTGAACTACAAGAGTCCTAAAGACAAAGATCACCCTGGCACCTATTCTGAATAGTGATTCTCAAAGGGTGGTCCCAAGACCAGCAGGAGCAGCACCCCTGGGAACCCGTCAGACATGCAAGTTCTCGGGTCCTACCCCAGACCTACTCAACCAGAAACTGTGTGTATAGGACTCACACCTCTGCCTCAACAAGCTTTCCATGTGACTCTGATACTCATCAAGGTTTTGAGAACCCCTGAGTGATTAGATAATTCTTGATAATCAACCATCTGTACAGCAAATATCAGAGAAAATAAGCCTGACAGGTCCAAATTCAAAAAGTAAACGTCCTATGCCTTAGCATGCAAGGAGTACACTCTCAAATGTATAACTCATAATATCCAAATACGGTTACGCAAAGCAACATCGTACCTGAGAGCATCTCCTGGCCAGGTGGTGGAGGGGCGTGGAAGGCATATACATTATCTCCCTCTGCAATGGTATTCAGGTCCTCTTCATCAAAGAAAGACCGCTGGAATCCACTGGGACACAGTTCAACCAAGATCACCTGGAATAAGGAAGATAATTTTCCCTCTTGATTTCTCAAAGGAAACTTAAGCAAGAAATCTAAAAGCCACTGATGGTCTCAAACATCTCTTTTACCCTTTTAGGTGAAAAACATTACTTATTTTTCATAATAAAACAGAATAGGTATAACAATTAGATTGGCCACAGATACCCCAATGGCAACAATCTCTTCCCTCAAACTGCTGAGGGAAGAGATGGGGGAAGAAAATTGGAGAGGGGGGGGATTTGTTTTTAAATTTTATACCCAGTTAAACTATCATGCAGGCAATGACAATACAATAAAGCTCTCTTCAGATGAAACGTTAAGAGTGTTTACTGTTAACAGATCTCCAGTGAAATAACTTCTAAATAGTTTTGCCAACTTTTTTCACATCATGGTAAATGTGGAGTTTACTTTGATGGAACACCGGGATAAGCAGAAGTTGGTCTTGTAGCAAAGAAAAGGGGTGACTACCTTGAGGGTCCTGTCACCTCGAGGGCTGAAGGAATCAACATCTCAACACATCTAACCCATTCAAGGCACACTAGCTACAAAATTCTCTTGTAAGAGATGCATTTCAGGGTTAAAACAAACAAACAAACAAACAGAATCCAGAAAAAAAACTTGAGTTTTAAGAAGAAATGATGACCCAAAGAAAAGGGTAGACGTTAGTAAATGTAAACATGTGCTGACTACATAAATCCACAATAATAACTAGTACCATTACTACACCTGGAGAAAGGGGAGGAGAGATTAAAATACCGGACAATTGGGGGCGCCTGGGTGGCTCAGTCAGTTGAGCACTGGACTCTTGATATCAGGACTCTTGATGATCTCAGGTCAGGGGATCAAGCCCCACATTGGGCTCCATGCTGAGTGCAGAGACTGCTTGGGATTCTCTCTCCCTCTCTCTCTGGCCCTCCCCCGCTCATGCACTTATGTTCTCTTTCTCTCTCAAAATAAATAAATAAACATTGAAAAAAATACTGGACAATAATATCCACAGTAATAAAACGGCAGAAGGGAGATTGAAGCACGCCAAGATCCTTGTGCTGTTTGGGAAGATTAACATAAGACTTTGCTAGTTATGCATGTTGGCGTTTTAAGGACAACCACTAAAGAAGCATAGAAATAGCATATATATGTTCCAAAGCAGAAGAGCTGGAATAAAAATTGCTCAATAGAAAAGAAGCAGTAAAGGAGAGGGAAACAAAGAGAAAGCAGAATAAACAGAAAGCATAAAAAGAGAATACAAATAAATCCAAGTATATCCATGATCATAGATAATGTAAGGGGAATAAACCCGCCAGTTAAAATAAAGCAGAGTTGAAGTTCCAATCAAAATGCTTGCCTGTGCACTTAGGAATCCCAAGTGATTCCTACCTCCCTAAGCACCACACTTCTCAAATTTCTGACAATTATTTTACTCTTTGAATTGTGTAAACTCCACCTCACAGACATCCCCCTTTGGGTATTTTTTCCCCCTGTGGTTCTTCTCCCAAGACTGTCACCCCCTGTCCTATTTTCTCTTTCTCTCTCAATATATCCCCAAAGAGCACTTTGACTTCACCAAGCAAGATACACGCTTTTCCCCCACGTGATACCCCGGTAAAAACGCTGATAAGATCAGAGGCACTGATTGGGTGGGGGCAGGAAGGAGCCCACAGAGTGAGTAATCTTGGAGGTTACATGGATGGATGTGCACAGAACTCAACAAACCACACCCTCAAGGTGCACATCCTTTACAGCATGTTATTCCTAAACAGAAAGGCTAAACATTAAAAATTTTTTTTTGTTTATTTATTTTTGACAGGGAGAGAGAGAGAGACAGAGCATGAGCGGGGGAAGAGGCAGAGAGAGAGGGAGACACAGAATCTGAAACAGGCTCCTAGCTGTCAGCACAGAGCCCAACGCGGGGCTCGAGCTCACGGACCGCGAGATCGTGACCTGAGCCGAAGTCGGATGCTCAACCGACTGAGCCACCCAGGTGCCCCAACACTTTTTTTTTTTTTTAATTTGAAAAAAAAAAAAATGCTGCGAGGTCGTCGGGGGGGGGGGGGGATGTAAAATTTGCATTTTACAGTTAAAGACCCAGAGGACCGGTTGCTTACTTTGTCCAAGGTCAGAAAAGTAGAGATTGACTGAATCCTAGGAAGGACCCTATTCCAAACCCTTCCCATTATGCCACATGGCTGTTGACCACCGTCACCTCCACCCTGCCCTCTCACTGGGGTCCCTGTTGCGAGTTCTGCCCTCAAAGTCACAGTAAATCCGACCTCCTTACCAAGACCCCTTTAAAAAAAAAAAAGGCAGTGCACAGCCCTCCCAGTCTCCCCTAAACCTCCTCTCTCACACATCCTCAGTAGCTGCTTGTTTGTCACTTATTGCCCCTTCAGTGTCCTGGTTCCTATTCTCAGGAGCGGAAGTACACAGCTCGGAACGTGAAGTCAAACCACCTGCGTGCAAATCCTGGGTCAGCTGCTTACCAGCTGTGTGACCTCGGGCGGGTCACTTAACCTCTCAGGGCCCCCTCTCGGCTCACCGGTAGGAGGAGGAGAACTGTGGTACTGACTTCGCAAGGTGGTGAAAATGAAAGCGGCTACGAATGAAGTTCATAAAATGGCGCCCAGCACTTGGGAAACACCACGGAGGGGTTGCTGGCGTCGCAATGGCTAGGGTCGCAATTATGACGATTTTGCTCATCCTTTTCTGGCAATTCTGAGTAAACGCAGGGAGAGGTCAAGGCTCGGTCATCCCAGACAGACACCAGGGACTGTCACCAATCAAACAGAAACTCACGAGTCACCAGGGAGTCACCTGGGAACCAGAAATTAGCCTAAACAGCCCTGGTCAGCGGGCCCAGTTAGCATTCCAGTCATTCGGTGACCGGGCCCCCCGTGCAATTCCGTCACACCTCATCCGCAGGGACGCCGCCTTCCTCTGCGACCATCTTCCTCAGGGATGCCACTGTGCTGAGGATTGGCACGGCCAGGCCAACCCGCAGGAACCGCTGGCTCTTCGAGGGGAAGACCAACGTGACGCTCAAGAATCTGGAAAACACGAAGGTGTCCACATCCTTACAGGATGGACGTGAACTGGCAACACCACTGACACTGGGTCAAAGTCCAACACTTAGGCTAATCTCTGCTTCAGGGTCAAGCCAACTGTACTTTAGGTATACTGTCACCAGGTGGCGGCGGAGAGCCAAATCCCCGAGGGTCTCCGCTCCCCGCATAGTTTTCTAAAGCTAGTTAAAAATAAAAGGCATCTGGCATCTGATTGACAATCACAGTACAGATCTGCGATCTCAAGGTTCCGTTTGTTAAATACATCGCCTTCAGCAAAAGCAAACTTTGAAACAAGTGGCCAGGAGAGGCTGTGTGGAGCTCTGTATCTTCAGCTGCACCTTAGAGATGGAGGTCAGCAGCGGAGGACATGAGAGATGGTATTTTCGGAGAAAACGAGGGAGAGAGCCGTCTCAGTGCCAATGCAGTGCTCACCAAACGGCCACGAGGCCGACATTGGCCAGGTGTCTTAGCGGTCACATGCCAAGACCCGGCCTTCTAGAACTCCTACACTACGTGCCTCTTACTTATAAAAGCCCAGCCCACCATGCCTCTTACTGAACCCCACCCTCCTCTCTTCTGTTTTTCTCCTCTCCTTCGACACCCCCTTCCCTTTTTCTCTGCTCCTGAAAGAAACCGTCTTCCTATACACCTTCACAAAGAGCAAAAAGGATTTGGAAGCAAAGCAGGGAGAAGCAGGTGGTGACAAATTTTTTTTTTTTTTTTTTTTTAGGTTGGCCCCTGGTCTGCCGGGAGGTAGTGACAGGCCCGTGCCAGCTTCCCAGCAGGCCAGAGACGAAAGCCTGGCTACGGTGCCAACAGACAGAAGCGCTGTGGATAGTCCCTTCTGCGGCCAAAGAAGGGACGCGGTAGCCTCTCACGGTGTCAACATTCAACAACTGACCATCACCAGCTTTGCAAGGCTGGTTTCTAGAGAGACGCTGGCTGAGAAGCCAGACAGAGAGAACTGTAGGTGCAAGGCAGAAGGTACCCAGGAGGGCCTGAGGACGGGATTCAAGTTCACGTACCTCGTCTGGCGCAAGGGGATGGGTAGTGACACACACAGGAAAGGATCGAAGGTGTTGCTCTGTTTCAGGCAGTGGGGACAGGTCAAGGAAGATCTGTGAGGGCCAAAAACAGAGTTTCAAGGTCAATCACGTGCAGTCGAGAAGATCCTCAAGAAGTGAAATAAAGAATTATCGTACGATCCAGCAATTACCCTCATAGGTACGTTCCCCAAAAGAGTTGAAAAGAGGTACTCAGGGGCACCTGGGTGGCTCAGTCGGTTAAGTGTCCGACTTCAGTTCAGGCCGTGATCCCATGGTTCGTGAGTTTGAGTCCCACATCGGACTCTGTGCTGATAGTTCAGAGCCCGGAGCCTGCTTCGGATTCTGTGTCTCCCTCTCTCTCTCTGCCCCTCCCCTGCTCATGCTCTGTCTCTCTGCATCCCTCAAAAAATAAAATGTTGAAAGAAAGAAAGAAAGAAAGAAAGAAAGAAAGAAAGAAAGAAAGACAGGTGCTCATACAAATACTTGTGCACAAATGTTCACAGCAGCATTATTCACAATAGCCAAGAGGTAGAAACAACCCAAATGCCCATCAGTGGCTAAATGGATAAATCCAGAATAGGTAAAGCCACAGAGACAGAAAGCAGATTGGAGGATGCCAGGGGCGGGGAGGAAGGCTTAACGGGGTATCCAGTTTTCTTTCTGGTGATGAAAATGGTGAGGAGCTAGACAGAGGTGGTGGTTACACAGGACTGTGAACGTCCATGCGGTGAAACTGTACCCTTTCATTTTTAATTTTTTTAATGTTTATTTATTTTTAAGAGAGAAAGAGCGCAAGCAGGGGAGGGGCAGAGACAGAGGGAGACACAGAATCGGAAGCAGGTTCCAGGCTCCGAGCTGTCAGCACAGAGCCCCACGCGGGGCCTCGAACCCACGGACCTTGAGATCATGACCCGAGCCGAAGTCGGATGCTTAACTGACTGAGCCACCCAGATGTTCCCAAACTGCACACTTTTAAATTGTTGATTTTATGTTATGGAACTTTCACCTCAATTTTTCAAAGAAGGAAAAAAAGTTTAATTGCACATGTCAGCGCACTGACAACGGGAAGGGAAGCGAACACCCCTCGAGAGAGAAATGGCATGATGGCTCGCAACCTGGAAGGCATCTCAGGACCATCTCCTCCCCTGGTTCTCAGCCTCACTGTGTCCCAGAATCACAGAGGAGGCTTTCCTAAAAACGCAAATGTCTCGGCCCTTTTCCCATAGATTTTGTTTCAAGGGAGGCAGGGAGAGAGGCTCAGGCATCAGGATGTCAACAGCTCTCCCGGGGACACTAGTGTTCAGCCAGAACGCGGAACCACTGAGGGAGTTCACCCTCCTGATTGTACCAGTGAGGAAACAGAGTTCAGAAAAAAGCGCCTAATAGCTAAATAGCTAATATTGTAACAGCGTTTACTATGAATTGGGCATTGTTCCAACCACTGTGAGTATAATAACTCACTCACTACCCATAGCCACCAGTATTATTCCCATTTTGCAGATGAGAAGACTAAGCACAGAGAAGTTAAGCAACAGTCCCAAGGACACACAGCTCTTAAGAGGCAGAGCAAAGCTCAGGTTCCAGGGTCCAAGTTCATCACCATTCCTGCTGTCTTTAGTATAAACGAATGAGGGACATCAATTGTTTCAGAGAAGTTATGGGGCGCCTGAGTGGCTCAGTGTCCGACTTCGGCTCAGGTCATGATCTCGCGGTTTGTGAGTTCGAGCCCCATGTCGAGCTCCGTGCTCACAGCTCAGAGCCTGGAGCCTGCTTCGTGGATTCTGTATCTCTCTCTCTCTCTACCCCTCCCCCACTCACGCTCTGTCTCTGTCCCTCAAAAATGAAGACAATAAAAAAAAATTGTTTCAGAGAAGTTATACACACAGTATGCTTATATTCTTTAAGCTTTTTCAAACTAAACACTCCCTCACTTAAGCATGTGGTCCCTGAAAATCAAGTGCAACTCTTATATTCCCCACGGGTACTCCAGTTTTATTTCCTTAAGCTTGTGATGTATTCTTCCAAGATGTAAGGGATTTCTGGATGCTGCGTGCCTTGTCCTGAAATCTACACTGCCTTCTCCCTTGGGAACAAGGAACACCACCCAGCTGACGGCCGTGCTCTTATACCGGTCAGCAAGGAATCGGGGGCTGGGATCATGGACTGGTTTCCAGAGTCTCTGCGCAGAGCACCAGCCCAGCTTGAGTGGTTTCCCTGGGAGCAGACCAAGTGGGAAAAACCAGGGACAAGCAAGAAAGCCTGAGGATTTCAGGGTGCGGGCGCAGGTGACCCTGAGTGAGCTGGCCAGAGCAGGTCAGCTCTCCTGGGTGCAAGTTAACAGCCATCCATGACTTCTGAAAACAGACCTGAGACTTTAACGTCCAATAACTCTGGGAAATTTCCCTTTGGGAAAACCATGCTAACGTCCTGGTAAAAAACGGTGTATACCAGACTTCGAGCTCCAGAGAGAAGGGGGACCTGGCGTCTGTGGGGTCCCCTCTGCCACCCTGTTTCTCCGGATCCTTCTCTCACCTTTACCCATCATGTACCTAGATTTAACGTAAGCCCAGAGGATGTATTTTTGTCACTGGGAAATTTCCAAATCCCTGTTTTTGCACTTAAGCAAACAAATGAAAAAGAATATTTTTCTTTGAGTTATCCACTGTGTTAAGTCTACAAAAGCTAAGCGAAGCAAAACGTATGGTCTTCAGAATAGACTGCGGAAGGGATGTGAAATACACCTGTTTTTCAAAGATGAGTAATGACAACAGAGTGAATGGGACCCACAGATCAGGGAGAGAGAAGACTCTGGACGTTTCCAGGCTTCAGCCACCCCGACACGTGACCTCAGGAGACCTTCTAACCTCACCATGTCTTCACCATCCCTGCCGGCCATTTGCAGCCTGTCCTATTGTCCCCCAAGCTCTCACGGGGTAGGGAGTGGGGCAGGGGGCAGAAAACCACCCTGCTGCCCTTCACGGCTCCCTCAGGGCTAGAACCCAGGGTTTCATCACTTACATATAAGTCCCAGTGCTCATCCTCACAAATGGCCTCCTTAATGCCCATCCCCCATCTAGCCCCCCCCCCCCCAACCCTGTTTGTTCTCTATCTTTAAGAGTCTCTTGTGGTTTGTTTCCCTCTCCCCGCTACCCGCACCACCCCCCCCCAGCCCCTTCCCATATATTCATCTATTTTGTGTCTTAAATTCCATCAAATGCTTCCGACGCAAAAGCCAACAGAACTGCCCTTGGCTTTCCGCCAAGTATAAATGTCCAGAAGTGAGCCCGGGCCCTTGATGATGCCCTACTCCGACCTCTCCCTGAGGCCGCAGACACACCCTACCCCTCACGCCCGCCCTGCGCCACCTGCTCCCAGGACAGAGGACCTGATGTCTCCACCAGCAATGGTGACTCTGAGGACACACAGGTAAGATGTCACCTCTCGGAGATCGGCTGTGAGAAAGCCTTCAGAAACACGCTCGGCCATAGGGGAAATGCTGCCTGTTACAGGGACCAGGTAAGACTTCTCTGCGAATAAGAGCCAGGAGCCCCGAAGAAAAGAATACACGCAGGTGCGCATGCGCACATCGCCCCCCTGCAGGTGCACTCCCACGGCCTCCCCGCCTGTGGCCCAAACTCCAACACAGCGGCGCTCTGCGGTCGTGAAGCTCACGGAGGTTTTTTTAGGTTGTGGTACGAACCATATGGAATAACTGATTATTTTCCCTGTAGCCCATAACCTCCAGCACCCTGAGGCCAAAGCCAAAGCCGAAAACCCAACACCCTAAAAGGGAGGCGGCACCCTCACTGCACGGGGGTCTCTGAATTCACCCACAGTGAATCCTCTCTTAAAGAAGGCCGATACCGCGGTGACTTTCCATCCCCAGCAAGCCCTCCCTGAAGAGTGCCCAGGGCCTCAGGAAACACCACCAGCTTGGAGCTGGTATCCGTTGGCCACTCTAGAAAATCGCTTCCCAGAGCTCAAAAGCCCTCGCCCAGACGGACATCCCTAACTGTATTTTTTTCTTTACTACAGACTATCAGGCACAAAGCAGGTATTTTCAGCTGTCACTGGTCCCCCCCCCCCCTTTTTTTTTCTTTTTAGCTTGAACACCTCACTTGTTACTCTTCATTCTACAGTAAACTACCCAGAGAGCACTAGCGGTCTTGAATATATCTGATCGGCTTAAAGTCAGTTGCTCAGGAATCATGTCCTGACTCAGCCCACGCCGATCACAGACCGTGTGATCACGTGATTTATAATAAGAAACTACATATTTGGTTTTGGTCCTAGTTCCTGGCACAGGGCTCCTAAAACTCTTGGAATTACCTAAAAGATGGGAGCCAGAAGGACAAAAGGGCCACCTTTCAACCACACCTGAGTTCTATTAATGAGGGGACTCGGGGATAGCCTCAGACACCTGAGGATGAGGGCCGGTGGCCAGGGGAAACAGTTGGGGGCGGGGGGAGGGGGTTGGAAGTTTCAGTCCCGCCCCTCCACTTCCAAGGGAGGAAAGGAGGACCAGAGGTTGAATGAATCACTAGGGATCAATGGTGTAATCAATCACACCAAGGTAAGGAGACCTACAGAAGAAAACGCTCCCAGGAGAGGTCTGGAGAGCTTCCAGACTGGTGAACACGTGGGGGTCCTGGGGCAACGGCGCACCCGGAGAGGGCAGGGAAACCCTGCACCGGCTGCCACACACCTTGCCGGAAGCATCTTTTCCGTCTGGCTGTTCAGAGTTGTATCCTTTTACAATGAGTTGCTGACCTAGTGAGTTAACTGTTTGCCTGAGTTCTGTGAGCAGCTCTAGCAAGTGACCGAACGTGAGGAGGGGGCCCTGGGGACCTCTGGTCTGTAGCCGGCCAGTCAGAAGCACAGGTGACAGCTCGGGACTTGGGGCGGGGGGTGTGGGGGGGGGGGGACTCTTGCCTGGTGTGGGGAAAACGCCCACGCGCCTGGTGCCAGAGGGTCTGTAGGCGGGGTAGGAGGAGAGAGGGGTGTAAAGAAAACAAGACTTTTTCCTTTCACACCTGTAACACGCATCTCAAAGCACCTGCCAGTGATAATGCCCCATAAAATCCCAGGAGGCACCCTAGATTCCTCCCTTTCTCTCAGGCCCTCCCCTTGCACTCTTAGAGTCATGAACGAGACCTGTTGAGTCTACATCCAGAACACATTCCAGCCCATGCACTCCTCCATCTTCCCTGCTACACCCCTCCCCGGGGGGTCTCATGCACCATCACTCTCCCACCATAGTCCCTCAGCCACACCCCGCTTCAAATGTTGCAGTGGCTTCCTGTGCCCTTCAGACGGAAGCCCACACTTGGACAGGACACCTTAGACACGTCCCCCGCCCACCTCTCCAGCCTCACCTCCCACCCCTCCCCACCTGGCTGCTCCCTTGGCCTTTCCGTCCCTCGATGTGCCAACATCATTCCAACCCCAGGCCCTTTGCCTCTGCATTTTCCTCTGCCTGCATGACCTTGTCCTCAGAGATGCGAATAGCTGATTCACTGTCTCTAGGTTCTCAGCTCAAATGTCCCCTCTATTGAGAAGCCTTCCCAGACCTTTCTGATCACCTTATCTAAAGCTGGCCGCCTCCCACCCCCCACATCCCAAGCTGTGTCTTATCATTTCAATTATCACTACCTCAAAGAGCTGCTGTGACGTGTGTGAGCGTTACCCAACACCTCCCCCAGCAGAACGTGAGCTCCTTGAGAACAGGGGCTGTGCCTGGTTCACAGCCGGACTCTGGCACCGAGAAGGAAGGGGCTCGTAGCAGGTTAAACAGTAAATATCTCGGGCATCTCTAGAATCGAATAGCTAGAGAGCATGTGGGGTCTTTGGTTGGAATTTCTCTCTCGTGGCCAAGGAGTGATGCTCCTGGCTGTAACCGGTGGACCATGCACCACAGCCAACTCTCAGATACCTGAAAGAAGGGAAGAAAGAGAGCATGCGTGCACAAGAGAGGAAGAGGGAAGAGAGAATGCTATGAGCCAAGAAATAAGTAAATTGGTTGTGCAAAGACACCAACGGGGGGTACCTGGTGTCCCTTCCCCGCAGTCTAACCGACCCTGGCCTTAGGCTCCCCTTTCCCTCCTAGCTGTTCTTTTCTCCTCCTCTCTTCTTCTTTTCCTGTCCCATTTTTGTTTCAAGCAGCCTCTGCTCTGGGCACCTGAAGATAAATAAGGCAGACACCCTGCACGTAGCTTTCATGGCTAGCCATGAAATCTAGGTTCCCTCCAGTATGCACACCGCATCTCTCGGGAAATAGACGGGCCTTACTTCATGCACAACAATAAAACGTAGACTCGTTTCGGGGCGTTTTTAAGTACCCAGTACGCTAAGCAACCAAGGACTGTGTCACCAAGAGGAGGTTGTCTATAACCGATGGTTTCCCCTGCATCCTGATTATCTGTTCTTGCTGAATATGCTCCCGCCCATTCGATCCTATTCAGCCTTCGGAGCCCCCATCAAAAGGCACACCTCCTCCAAGAAAGCCCAGGGAGGTTTCTTCCCCACTTTAGACCGCTCACTGCAATCAATGTCTCATGAAAACATTATAGTACTTGGAAATACGCTGTCTTATAGGAATCTCTCAGCTGTCACAGATAGAAGAGCCCAAGGAGAAGTTTTCTGAAGCCAAAGCCTGCATAATTATATATATATATTTTACATATATATATATTTTACATATATATATTTTACATATATATATATTACATGTATATATATTTTACATTATTTATATTATATATATTTATATTATTATATTATTATATATAATTATATATATAATTAAATATATATATATTTTACATATATATATATTTTACATATATATATATATATTTTACATCCTCCACGCTGATGGGAAATCTTGAACTTGAAATTACTTGGTAAACTAAACAACCTCTCAGTGATCGCCTGCGGGCGAAACCCTGGCCTCCGCATTCACACTCTGTTAGAACCCCCTTCAAGAGGAGACGGGAGACCCAGGAGCCAGCAAGAAGGGAAGGAGGAAATCCTAACGGCCAGAGACAACAAGGAGTGAGTGGCTGCCTGGGATTTCCAATGGGAGAGAGAAGGGCTGTCTTGTGTTCCTGTTGTTTCGCAATCTCGGGGCAGCGTGGCGATGGGAGGCCAGTTACCAGCAGCTAAGTCTGGGCGATCCATGCTAAGCACACCCCACCCTTACCTAGATTCTTACCTATACTGGGCTTGAAAGTGGCTTTGCACAAAGCTTTGGCCTAGGGGAAGCTGAGCCGATGGGGACAGGAGGTGCTCGGGGGTTCTGCTGGCTTCAGGCTGAGGCTGCAAAGAAATGAGGGAAGGAAGCAAGATTAGGCACAGACCCGTGAGCCCTGGCCTCCTCCTGGGCCCGCTTCACCCCTCCCTGGGCCAGGACTCTGCAGGACCTGACCCCTCTGGGGAGTCCCCCACAATTTACTGCTCCGCCAGTCTCTAGACCTCCCAGACCCCCTCACGCACAGAAGGTGCTGAATGAGCAGAGCCGGGGCGTGAGCCCTGGGAGCTCCCACACGCTCAGCCAGACTCAGCTCCGATCTCTGGAGCGACTGCCCCGTTCTTCTCTCCATCCTGCTGGGCCCCGTGTGTCTACGCCTCCTGCGCCTTTTGCTGGGCACTCTGCCACCACTCAGTGCGTCCACACCACATCTCCCATCTTCCGGCTGCTAAACCGCCCCATCCGCCTCTCCACGGGAGCCAGTCTTCATGCGAGCCCCAGACAAACCAGGCTTCGTGCCCTGGCATCATGTGGAAGCTCCCTTCACCCCACGTCGATCCTACCATGCCCCTCCGTGCTGCCCCTTATGTGTTCATTTGTTACTGCTGATGGCTGCAGGAACAAATTCCCACACGCTGCGGGCTGAAAACAGCAGAAATGTATTCTCTCACAGTTCCGGAGGCCAGACAGCCAAGATCAGCATCCCCAGGCCCCAGAGCAGACGTCAGCAAGGCCACGATCCCCGCAGAGGCTCTAGGGGAAGCCCTGCCTCTCACGGCCTCTGGTGGCTGCAGAATCGTGGCTTGTGGCCCCATCACCCCAGGCTCTAAGCCCAGCATTTTAGAAGAGCCAAGGAAAAAGCCGAGGAAAAAGCAACGCGTGTGAAGTGTTCGAAGGGAAGTATACCAAGGTCTGAAATTTAATTTCAAATCCATCAAGGGGCGCCTGGGTGGCTCAGTTGGTTGAGCGTCCGACCTCGGCTCAGGTCATGATCTCGCGGTTTGTGAGTTCGAGTCCCGCGTCGGGCTCTGTGCTGACAGCTCGGAGCCTGGAGCCTGCTTCCCATTCTATGTCTCCCCTTTTCAATGCCCTACCCAGTTCAGTGAACAGCACACAAGCAGGAGTAAGAATCAGCCTCCAGGGGGTGCCTGGGTGGCTCAGTCGGTTGAGCCTCTGACTTCAGCTCATGACATGATCTCGAGGTTCATGAGTCCAAGCTCCAGATCGGGCTCACTGCTGTCAGCACAGAGCCTGCTTCGGATCCTCTGCCCTCCTCTCTCTGCCCCTCTCCCACTTGTGCTCTCTCTCTCTCTCTCAAAAAAAAAAAGATTTAGCCTCCAGGCTCTGGCTGCCTGGATTCCAATCTCTGCTCTGGTACTTTGCTGGGAGAGCTGCAAAAAAAAAAACCTCTAACACGGCTCACCGGGGACGGCGGTGGGCAGGATCGCCCAGGGTGGGGTCCGGAAGGAGAAAATCCTGAGCGAGGCTGGGCTGAGAGGCAGCAGAGTGGTTCCAGAAGTGTGGACCTGGAGGTCAGAGCAGGCTGGCTCTACTCTGCTAACCAAGCGACCCTGAGCATCTCTCTGAGCCTCATTCCACATCTAAAAGAGTCACACATCCACCTCACCTCACTATGCCACCATTCAAATAGAAAAACTGATGTGTGTGTCCTGCAGGGCGCATAGTAGGTGCTTAATAAACGGTACCGTCTTGGGCCTTTTCCTTGCCCCATCCCGTTCCTAATTCTGCAAGAGTGCACGTGCTATATAATGAATTCCCAAAAAGACGGTCTGTGTGAAAGTGTCTACAGGACGGTAAAAATAAGCCCTTTTCGCCGGATTTGAGAATCATTCCGGTGACAGAGAAGAAAGCGGTCCCTGTGTTTTCTATTCCAGTTTCAAATAAACCTAGCTTCTATGGCCTTCACAGGTCTTGAAACAGAAATAACCTCAAAAAGAAAAAAAAAAATTGCTCTGGCCCTCTTCTTGCAAGAGGGAAAATGAAGTTTCGTGTCAGCTCGCTCCTGACCTTCAAGCGTCCCCAGCCGGGCCTCCACAGGCAGCCCAATTTTCCGAGAGAGCAAATGTCAGGATTTTAACCCCACCGACCCCCCACCCCCGGGGCACATTTGGCAATATCTAGAGACATCTTTGGTTGTGAGTCACGACCTGTGGGGAGAAGAATGCTTACAAATGCATATCGCACAGGGCAGCCCCCACAGCAAAGAGTTATCTGGCCCCAGTGCAGAAGTTGACAAACCCTGAGTCACATTTCCTAGATGTGGACGCTGACTCTCCTACCTACTTGCTGTGTGGCTTGGGGCAAGTTACTTAACCTCTCTGTGATCTTTTCCGCCCTTAAGCCCAGTGCCTTTTCCAACCATCAAAGGACAGAAGAGGGAGACTGAAAGGCAATTTAGGAGGCTGTCTAGCTAGCCCTGGACTTTCCAGGTAGGAAGAGCCGCCAGGCACAGCCAGGGAGGGGGCAGCGGTGGCGAGGGGGACACAGGACAAGATGCCTTCCCTGTGCAGCCAGAAGGAAGCCGGTCTTGTAGTGTCCTCTCATCTATGCTGGGGAACTGAGGAGGCACGAGACACCGTGATAAGGAAAGAGATCCAGTGCACTTTGAAACAGACTCGGGTTCCATTCTATTTCCCCCAAGTAAAAGTTAGGTGACCTTGGGCAACTTCCTTAACCTAAGTCTTCATTCACTATAAAACCCGAGCCACCCTTACAAACGGTAGAGGCTGACACCTACGTAACAATTCAACCACTCAGGAGTTTGGCGAATGTCTCTTATGTGTCAGTAGTGGAATAAGCACAAAAGGCATCAAGTTAGATGCACGACAGGAACAAATTATTCACAACCCAGGCGTGTCCAATCAGAATATTTCATTCTGCGGGCCACCTGCCCAGCAATGGACATGTGAACCTCACTGGGACAATCAGATCCTTCCCTGAGTGTTTTTCTGAATCTCTAAAGACTACGTGACCCTCTTGCCATCACAAGAGCACAGCTGGTCTGAGAATGAAGCCAACAAGGCATAGAGAGCCAAAGACCCAGTGACATCATCTGAGTCCCTGGATCTAGCCTTACCTGAAGCTGGTACGAGCCTGGGATCACAAGTTTATAACATACTGTTGGCATTTATAAAGCCAATAAATGCCCTTTCCTTAAGTTGGACCCAGTTAAATTCCTGTCACTTGCAACTAAAAGGGTCTTAATAAGATGAACAGAAAATCACTGTGCATAAAAGAATAAACAGCCATAATCCCACAACCCAGAAACACAATCCCCCAAAACACCATAACTTTGGAGTGTGTGGTCCTCCTAGGTTTTGCGGTGGTGATGTTTTGGCTTTCTTTTATGTGTTTAGGGGTGACTGGGGTGGCTTTTGTTAAGATAAAAACACAGGCTTTCAAGCCAGACCCCCTTGTACTTGAACCCTGACTCTGTCCCTTCTTCAGCTGTGTTGCTTTGGGAAGGTTACTCAACCTGATTCTTGGTTTACTTGTACATGTGATGGAGATAATGATCCTAGCAGCACTCCATCAATGACAAGTTACTCAGTATATAAGGCACCCAAGACGTGATCTGAGGGGCACTGTGCAACCACTACTTCCCTTGTTCCCTGTATTTGGCAACCTGTTGTCCTGAGCAGAAGGGATGGATTTTCCAGCTCTGACAAACTCTTAGCTTTTAATGACATTACACTGCTTAAAATAGGTCTAATCTTATTTGAGACATCTATGGTTATGCCCTCCTTTTCTTAAAGTTCCAACTCGTTGTCTTAAAAGAGAAAGGAACATGGGGCACCTGGGTGGCTCAGTTGGTTAAGCATCTGACTTCAGCTCAGATCACGATCTCGTGGTTCATGAGTTTGAGCCCCACATTGAGCTCTGTGCTGACAGCCAAGAGCCTGCTTCAGATTCTATTATCTCCCTGTCTTTCTGTCCCTTCCCCTGCTCGCACTCTGTCTCTCTCTCTCTCTCTCTCTCAACAATAAACAAACATTAAAAAAAATTTTTTTTTAACAGTACATAGTTAAGGTATACAACGTGATGCCTTGGTATATACATACATAGCAAAACGATGCCATAATCTAAGTAGTTCACATATCCGTCTCCTTGGTTACCTTTCTGTGTGCGGTGAGAGCCCCTGAAATCTAGTCTCTTAGCAAATTTCCAGTATTTGAGACAGGATGATTAACTATAGCCATCAGGAGTGTGTTAGACATCTAGACTTTCATTCTACAAGACTGTGACCTCTATTCCTTCACTATTACTCTACTATGATGGGCTCCAAGCAAACAACAAAGGGGTGGGAAGGGGACAGCCCGAAAGACCCACCTCCAGGGTTTTTTTTTTTTTTAATTGATTCATGAGAAGCATGGGAACTTAAAACAAAACCAGTAAAGTTCTTCTTGTGATCGCATCTGGATCAGTGTTCAGACACATCCAAAGCAACCTGTGCCTGATTAATTACCAAAGCTTGTGAAACCTTTGTAAATTACAGCAGCTTCTTCATAGACATTGGGTTTTTTTTTTTCATTATTATTAGTTTTATTTTTTTTAATTTACATCGAAATTAGTTAGCATATATCTTCACGGACATTGTTAAAATAACTTTGTTGGGGTGCCTGAGCGGCTCTGTCGGTTATACGTCTGACTTCAGCTCAGGTCATGATTTCACGGTTCGTGGGTTTCAACCCCGCATTGGGCTCTGTGCTGACAGTTCAAAGCCTGGAGGCTGCTTTGGATTCTGTGTTTCCCTCTCTCTGCCCCTCCCCCACTCATGCTCTCAATCTCTCTCTCTCTCTCTCCCTCTCTCAAAAATAAACATTTTTTAAAAATTAAAAATAAAAAAAGAACTTTGCTCACTTGTGGTACAATGACTTCACTTGCTTTGACTTTTTTTCCCCCTAATTTTTATTTATTTATTTTTGAGAGAAGGAGAGAGACAAAGCACGAGGAGAGGAGGGGCAGAGAGAGAGACAGAGGGAGAGAGAGAATCCCAAGCAGGCTCTGTGCTGCCAGGGTAGAGCCCAGTGTGGGGCTCGATCTCACGGACCATGAGACCATGACCTGAGCCGAAATCAAGAGTCGGAGGCTTAACTGACTGAGCCATCCAGGTGCCCCCTCTTGCTTTGACTTTCTTAAGTGAGAAATAAAAGACCATTAGAGCAGAACCTATCATTAATCTTCATTTAGCAAAGCCTACAGAGAATACAGCTGATAAATCAACTGTGAGATATAGATATATAGATATAGATATAGATATAGATATAGATATAGATATAGATAGATACATAATCTCTCTCTCTACATATATATATAAACTGTGGCTGTTAGAAATAATTTAGTGCTTTCTTACTCCCAAAGGTTGGGAGTTCCATTAAAATGTGGGAATGCTAAGTATACACGTGCAGTCATCCATCCTGTCTTGAGAAGAAAGGTTGAGAAATCCTGTTCTATGGGGTACATCACCCAGGAAGCAGTGATAAACATAAAACGGTATCTTCTCAAAATAATAACGAACGGTATTCAGGGCCTCAGACGGCCATACTAATGCGCAGAATATAGAAAAAAGGAGAAGTTTCAAACTTTATAATTTTAATTTTATGTTGGAGAGAGAAAAAGAATCTTAACCAGGCTCCACACGCAGGGCAGAACCTGACGTGGGGCTCGATCCCATGACCCTGGGATCATGACCTGAGCAGAAACCAAGAGTCGGACACTGAGCCAACCAGGCGCCCCGAGATTTTGCGAACTATAAAATGAAAGGAGGGGTGCCTGGGTGGCTCAGTCGGTCGAGCGTCCGACTTCGGTTCAGGTCATGATCTCGCGGTTTGTGAGTTCGAGCCTCGCGTCGGGCTCTGTGCTGATGGCTCAGAGCCTGGAGCCTGCTTCGGATTCTGTGTTCTGTGTCTCCCTCTCTCTCTGCCCCTCCCCCACTCATGCGCTGTCTCTGTTTCTCTCAACAATAAATAAACATTTAAAAAAAAAAAAAAAAGGAAGAAAAGAAAGAGTGGCCAACCTTCTCGGACCCGGGCCCTTGGGAGGAGACTTCCAAGTCCTCGTGCACACGGTCCAGAAGCCAGAGCAAGAACTCCAGGGCGTCGTGCTGGGCATTGCCTTGGAACTGAGAGCCATACTTGGAAACAGCATTCTGACAAGAAAGTAGAAAACCAGAGGGTCAGTTTAGCCCCGTAGTCACCCAAGTCAGGGCCTAGAGGCACCAAGTCTCGCAGCGGTCACTATTCAGCCCTGAGCAGGGCTGACAACCTGGGAAACGGTATAGGGGGACTGGGCGCCTGGGTGGCTCAGTCGGTTAAGCATCCAACTTCAGCTCAGGTCATGATCTCAGTCTGTGAGCTCGAGCCCTACTCTGTGCTGACAGTTCGGAGCCTGGATCCTGCTTTGGATTCTGTGTCTCCCTCTCTCTGCCCCTCCCCGCTTGCGCTCTGTCTCTGTCTCTCTCTCAAAAATAAATAAACATTAACAAAAAATAAAATTTAAAAGAAATGGCATGGGGTAAGAACTTTCCCACCAAAGCCTGCCCTTGGGAGGCAGTGTCCCCAAATGCTAGAAGGGTGTTCTGTATACAAGGTACCTTGTTCCCACCCCCTGACCCCCCGGAAAAACTACTAACAGACATCCCGTCCTTTGAAAAGCCACAGGGCTGTCTTGGCTGAGTATTTGGATGCTGTCGGCCATCTGTCCTTCCGGAAGCTCTTCTCCCTTGATCGCGAGGGCACACGTTCCCCTGGCCGCCTCCATCAGTCTGTTTCCACCCTGCCCCTCTGTGCCCCCACCCCCGCTGGGGAAAGCACCTTGCCCTCCTCTCTCCGTCGGTGATAAATTCGCTCCCAAGGCTTCAGCTATGTCTTGTGAATGACCGCAGGGCATGCTGAAGGACGTGGCCCTGAACACCGTGCACACGGCTGCCTTACTGCCTCTTTCTAGCAGGTGTGAAATTAAACTTCTGTGCTTAGATCACACGATGGCTGGACCAGCCCCTCGCCCCTTTCACACATATTGATTTAGTGCCTACCATGTGCCAGATACTATTGTAAGGACCACAACAGTGAACAAGGTACATGAGAGCCACCGGCATGGATGTTCCTCTGCCCTTCTGGGAAACTGTGTCATAACCTCATCACTTTCTCCTATTTTTTTAATTCTTTTTTTTTTTTTATGTTTATTTATTTAGAGATTCAGAGTGTAAGCGGGGAAGGGGCAGAGAGAGCGGGAGAGAGAGAATCCCAAGCTGACGGTGCAGAGCCCGATGCGGGGCTTGAACTCGCAAAACGCAATCAACTTGAACTTCAGCTGAGATCAAGAGACGTTTAACCGACTGAGCCACCCAGGTGCCCCACAACTTAAATCATTTTCTATGTGAATGTGTATTCCAGTTGTTTTAAAGGTTTATTTCAAAGGGTAATATATGCACATACTTAAAGAAAAGGATGATAATGAAAAGTCTTACCTCCACCCAGCCCCCATCTCTGGGTGCCTGTCCCCAGAGGGAGGCCACCCTTAGCATTTTTTTTAAAGCATCTTTCCAAGGAAATTAAAAAAGAATTTTTTTAAGTTTGGTTTGAGAGAGAGTGAGAGAGAGAGCACACGAGAGCAGGAGAGGGGCAGAGAAAGAAGGAAAGGGAATTCCAAGCAAGATTTGACACAGCTCAGAGCCCGATGTGGGGCTTGAACCCACAAACTGTGAGATTATGACCTGAGCTGAAATCAAGAGTCAGATGCTTAACAGACTGAGCCCCCCAGGCCTCCTTCCACCCGGGGCATTTTTCTAAATGCATGTGCAAGCATGAGCATCTGAGAACAGCAAATCTCCGTGTCTGAGTGTGTGCACATATACAGGTGCACATGTATACTGTAGCTGTTTGTTCTGCCCTTAGACGCAGCCAGGCATCAGGTGCTTGTCCCACACAGGGGTGTCCTCAGCTCCCGCCCGCCAAAGGGAGCGGTCTGAGAACCATGGCCCCGGCCGATTCTCACCACTGCCAATCAAATCAAGTAGGCTGGGCTTTTTCCTTTTTCTTTCTTTAATCCTTCCACAAACTTTAGGCTATGACACAGCAAAAATGCAAGATTGAATGAGCTGAAATACGGGCGGTTAGTCTTCATTCCAGTCTTGCTAGTTTTGCATCTAGTTTGATTTCTTCCTCCGCCAGATGTAGCAAATAAAAATGCAAGGTAGGGGGCACCTGGGTGGCTCAGTCGGTTCAGTGTCCGAATTTGGCTCAGGTCATGATCTCACGGTTCATGGGTTTGAGCCCCGCATCGGGCTCTGTGCTGACAGTTCGGAGCCTGGAGCCTGCTTCGGATTCTGTGTCTCCCTCTCTCTCTGACCCTCCCCTGTTCATGCTCTCTCTCTTTCTCCGTCTCTCAAAATAAATAAATAAACGTAAGAAAAAATGCAAGGTGCTCAGTTTAGTTCGAATTTCAGATAAACGATGATTGTTTTTAGTATACGTATACCGTATGCAATATCTGGGATGTATTTACACTACAAAGTTACTCATTGTTTATCTGAAAGTCAAATTTAACTGCGCATTGCATATTGCATGTGGTGACCCAATGCCTAGCCACCCTCAATATCCCACGATATCCTTAGATCCAACATCGTCTCTGAAGTGAGCAGTGCCTCCAACTCAGAATCTCTGAAACCGGGTCTTCCTTTATATTTTTTTAAAATATTTATTTATTTTGAGAGCGAGCGAGCATGCACATGTGTGCACGAGCAGGAGAGGGGCAGAGAGAGGGAGAAAGAGAATCCCAAGCAGGCTCCCCGCTGTCGGCACAGAGCCTGATGCAAGGCTGGAACTCACGAACCGTGAGATCGTGATCGAGTTGGAGGCTTAACTGAATGAACCACCCAGGTGCCCCTAAAACCAGCCTTTCTTCCCTCTTAACATCGGTATCCCCTCTCGGATTCTCTCTTGTACCCCCATGGGTCAGGGTCAATCAAGGATTCTGGAATCTGGTTCCCAATGTGTCTCTGCCCTGCCCCTTCAGTAGAGAGCCATTCCTGCCACTGAGTCCTAACCGCTGCTGATCCAGAGGGCGGTGGCCATGCCCAGCCCAGAGCCTCCCTCCGTGGCCAGCCCTCCCCCTCTGCCGCAGCACAGCCCAGTCGGGTAACGTCATGCCTCTACTCAAACCCTCCCTGACTCACCACCCAACAACCTACCATCCTCCAACTGGCCTGGACCAAGCCTTCACCACACTCCCACGTGTTTGAAAACTCCAGGTCACCGAGCCACTCAGGTGCCCCAGACATATTTTTCCAGTCCTGCAGTCTACGCCTTGACATTTCCTTCCTTCCATGTGAAACCCATTCCCTTCGTGCTAACCATGCTGAGCCTTTAAGATGGACACTCTTCATCTCTGCCTGACTGGAAAGCCAGACAACCTTTCCAGAAAGGATCCTGGAATTCTGTCAAATTCTTTCGACAACTTCAAAAAGATAGACGAGATAGGGCCTTAGAAACGTCCCTACGGGGGCGCCTGGGTGGCTAAGTCGGTTGAGCGGCCGGCTCTTGATTTCGGCTCAGGTCGTGAGCTCGCGGGTTCATGAGTTGGAGCCCCGCGTCAGGCTCTGCACTGACAGCTCGGATCCTGTTCGGGATTCTCTCTCTCTGCTCTTCCCCTACTCGTGCACGTGCGCGCGTGCTCTCTCTCTCTCTCTCTCAAAATAGAATAAACTTAAAAATTAAAAACTAAAATAAGGGTCCTTCTACGTATACACAGTAATTTCATTTTGGAGGATTTAGCATAAGGAAAGGACAGTAGAGAAACTGTATGCATTGAACTCTCCTGGGGAAGCCTTACAGCACACTCAGCTGGCCTTAAAAACTATGCTGGAGGAAATAATGAGAATAAATGATCCTATCATTTTTTTTTTAAAGTGCAAAAATACCTATTTGAGATTGTTTGACATCTATTTGTAGCTAGGCAAAGACCAGAACTACATGGCAAAATATTAACCACTGGTTATCACAGAAGGAAGGATGGGACCATAAGTGATTTCTTCCTTTGGATGCTGCAAATTTTTTTACAGTGAGTTTTGTTCTTTCGTTGTGTTTGTTTGTTTTGTTTTTTTCCCCAAAAAACCAGGTATTTTACAGACTTGGGGCTTTTTTCAAAATAACTTGACCTATTGATCCCTACAGAAGACACAGAAAGTCTATTAAAATGTGACCAGAACTGTATTAAAGCGAAACCCTCACTTGGGAGAGATGGACGGAAATCTTTAGTATGTTTACCCCACAACACAGCATAGCCCTACCTGCGTATGTGTGTGGGTCTCTCTGTCAATACTGATTTTTTATTTTTATTTATTTTATTATTTTTAATTTTTTTAATGTTTATTTATTTTTGAGAGAGAGAGAGAGAGAGAGAGAGAGAGAAAGAGCATGAGTGGGGAAGGGGCAGAGACAGGGGGAGACACAGAATCTGGAGCAGGCTCCAGTCTCCGAGCTGTGAGCACAGAGCCTGACGCAGGGCTAGAACCCACACACTGTGACATCATGACTGAGCCTAAGTCTGGCCACCCAGGCGCCCCTCAACACTGATAATTTTTAACACATCCCTTACAAAATTATTCCTAGCTATTTCATACTTCTGGTGGGTTTTGTGAATGAAATCTTATTTTCATACGTTCTAAATGGTTATTGCTTTTGTTTTCTATCTTGTTTCTGACCTCTTTAGTGACCGCAATAACTCTACAATATGGATTTCTAGGCCCATCCAGTAATTTCCTTTCTGCTCAATATTTTTTACTCAATGCCACATCGTGTCTTACTGTTTTTTCCAGAACTTCCAAAATAAAAGAGCAACGAAGGAGACATCCTTGCTTTTAAAAAGCAATGCCTCTAGTGCATGATTTGAGGCATACTGTATGTCTAAAACTGTAGGTCTAAAATTGATGCTTAAGTACATAAGCTATGATAAACTCCAGATGGCTAGAATCCTGAATATAGCCATGGGAAAACTAGAAATACATAAAATAGAATATTTATCAAAAGGTACGATGTAAATAAATCTACACCTTCCAGCACTGGGGACAGGAAGGAGTTTGGAGAAGACATCTGTGGCATGTATAAGGGTTGAGGAACTCGCAGAAACAAGTAAAAAGAGCACTGAAACCCTGGCAGAATGGACAGACAACCAACATGAACAGGTAGTTCCAAGAGCCTCCTTACAACTAGTAAAGAACCATAAAAATCCTGTACCTTACTCTTAAAGAAATAAAAAGAAAACGAGATGCTATTTCTATTTGTGCAATAAATAAAAGAGAAAATTAAGTATCTGACTTTTTTTTTAAATGTTTATTTTTGAGAGAGAAAGACAGAGTGTGAGTGGGGAGGGGCAGAGAGAGAGGGAGACACAGAATCCGAAGCAGGCTCCAGGCTCTGAGCTGACAGCACAGAGCCGGATGTGGGGTTCGAACCCACCGACCGTGAGATCATGACCTGAGCCGAAGTTAGATGCTAAACCAACTGAGCCACCCAGGCACCCCTAAGTGTCTGACTCTTGATTTCAGCTCAGGTCATGATCTCACGGTTCGTGAGTTCGAGCCCTGCATGAGCTCTGCGCTGACAGCTTGGAGCCTGGAACCTGCTTCGGATTCTGTGTCTCCCTCTCTCTCTCTGCCCCTCCCCTATTCAGTCTCTGTCTCTCTCTCCCTCTCCCTCCCTCTCTCTCTCTCAAAATAAATAAACATTATAAAATAAATAGATAGACCATGTGAAACTTGGTGTCATTATTTGGAAAGAAATTTGTCGGTGTGGATGCTAAAAATAGCCAAGCCCGATAAAGTTGATTTAAAAAGTAAAAAAAAAAAAAAAATTAACTGGTGGTGATCATACACGTATACCCATGTCAAAACCCATCAAATTCTACCTTGACAACGGGTGCGTTTTTATCCAGCCATGACACAAAACGTCATCCTACCACAACATGGATGAATCTGGAGGACATTACACTAAGTGAGATAAGTCAGACGGAGAAGGAGAAATACCAATGCTGTATCTTACATGTGGAATCTAAAGAAGTCAAACCTCCTAAGAGCAGCCAGTAAAATGGTGGTTTCCAGGGGCTGGGCGGTCAGAAATCGGGGTACATGCTGTCGAACGGTACGAACGTGCAACTGATAAATAAGACCTGGAAACGCACTACGGTAGTTAGAGACAACAAAACTGTACAATAAATATTACACTTGCTAAGTGATTGGCTTTTAACTGTCCCCAACCCTAGAAAAAATGGTCACCCTGTGACACACCGCACGGATGGTTGCTAATGCTATCTATAGCAATCATACTGCGACATAGATGTATCAGATCGATCCCTTGACGCCTTAAACTTTACACAGTGTTGTATGTCAGGTATAGCTCAATGTTTTAAAAAGGATGCATTGTGCCGTATATAAATTATACCTCAACCACGTTGATTTAAAAAGGAAAAAAGAAACAGGGGCTCCTGGGTGGCTGGGTCAGTTGAGTGTCTGTCGGCTCAAGTCATGATCTCACAGTTCGTGCGATTGAGCCCCACGCTGGGCTCCACATGGAGTCTGCTTGGGATTCTCTCTCCCTCAAAGTAAATAAACTTTAAAAAATGAAAAAACATAAAAATGGGGGCATCTGGGTAGCTCAGTCAATTAAGCATCCAACTTCAGCTCAGGTCATGATCTCATGGTTCATGGGTTCAAGCCCTGCATCAGGCTCTGTGCTGATGGCTCGGAGCCTGGAGCCTGCTTCGGATTCTGTGTCTCCTTCTCTCTCTGCCCCTCCTCCCTCGTGCTCTGTCTTTCTCTCAAAAATAAATAAACATTAAACAATTTTTAAAAAACACATAAAAATAAAATAGTCAAGTCTTTGGCCATGCAAGTTCACTTCAAAGGATTAAATTCAGGAAATGGTCAGGGCTGAGGACAATGATTTAAGCACAAGAATTTTTGATTACAGTGTGATAACTGGAAACTTGTACAGCATGTAAATGTCTCTGCAGGGACTTTTTCATTTAATGAAATATAAAATCATTTAAAATTAAGTTTTACCGAATATTGAATGACCAGGAGAAAGTCTCATGATGATATTTACATGAAAAAAGCCGGATACAAAACTAGAATTTCCAACCTGTAGATGCTTGGAAACACATCAGCGTTTATGAAGGGTGTCTCTAGTGGGCAGAGTTTCAAACCATTATTTACGCTTTGGCACCTTCCCGATATTTTATATGATACACACCTTTGATTACATCATTAGAAAAGCAAAGCATCCTAGATAATGCCACGGACAGGATTTGTTTTAATGTATGTATTCATTAGCTGTTAAAATAAAGAGCAGTCCTATTGTCTGTGGGAGGCTGGGTGCCTCGGAGGGCAGGACAGAGGAACACTGTACAACCATCCCATTTTCATGGTTGGGGTTGGGGTTGCTCACTCCAGTATGCCGGTCCCTTCTTGACTCCCCCTTTCCTCAAGACCAAACTCCTTGAGAAAACCTTATGTGGCTTGTCCCCAACCCATTCTCCATCCAGCATCCTCGGCCTGGGGACACAGGCTTCCATTAATTCACTTAATCTTCCATTCATTCTGCAGAGCCAGCGAGAGGGCCCTCAGCCCCGCCTGCCTTGGCGATTGGCAGGGAATGCACGTCCCCACCCTCCCCTGTCCTTGGTTGACCTCTCCGGATGGTTCCTTCTCCTGGGACACCCCTCCTCCCTGGGTCCCCCCATCAATCACATCTTCCTGCCAGAACTGCCACAGAGCCCTGTATTTTTATTTTCGGGCACTCATCACCAGCTCTGACCATGTGTCTGTGCGGTTACTTCAAAACATCAGCCTCTCCCGCTGGACGGGGGAACTCCTGGGGAGTTTTATTACTTTTTTTACAGCATATTGTTATAACTGTTCTATTTTATTAGGACTTATTGTTGTTAATGTCTTACCGTACCTAACGTATAAATTAAAGTGCCCTCAGTACGTATGTATAGGAAGAAACATTGTATATGTAGGGTTTGGTACAATCTGTAGGGAGTTCCCCTAGAGGTCTTGTACTCCTGTCTTCTTGTGCCTTCCATGTTCCTGGGAAAGTGCTGGGACACTCCAGACATATGTGTTGGGTGAAGGGATGTTTCCTCATCTGTAAAATAAGAGGAGCCCACCTAGATTCTAATCAGCAAGGTTTATTAATAAGTCCAGATACTGGAATCCTCTGCTCCCTTCAAGCCTGGCTACCCCCAAAAGTCCCAGGAAACCTCGGATGACAACACCCTCGTTAACAATTAACAAGGTGACTCCCTTCCAGCCCCCCCCCCCCCCCCCCGGGCTCACAGGGAGCTTCTAGGCTTTGGGGATTTGAGAGCAGGAGTGAGATGGGAAATCCTGGTGCATCAGTGAGAGTGGTTACTAATTTGGAGGATTTTTCCCAGGTACTCCTGTCTCTCCCACCTGCGCAGGAACTGCATGAAAATGTACCCAGCAGGAGAAAAGGTGCATAAACACGACCTCCTCCCTCCTCCAGGTCTCTGTAGGTGAGGAGACAGAATGGTAGGAATGAGGGGTGCCTGGGTGGCTCAGTCGGCTAAGCATCCGACTTCAGCTCAGGTCATGATCTTATGGTTCATGGGTTCGAGCCCCGCGTCGGACTCTGTGCTGACAGCTCAGAGTCTGGAGCCTGCTTTGGATTTTGTCTCTCTCTCTCTCTCTCTCTCTCTCTCTCTCTCTCAAAAATAAACATTAAAAAAAGAAAAACAATGATAGAAATGACAGAAGCTTCCCAGGGTCAGGCACTGCCCTAAGCGCTGTACGTGGGACCCAGTGAATCCTTCCAACAACTGATAATAAGGTAGATACCACCATGATCCCATTTCATAGGTGGGCAAAGTGGAGGCAGATTTGCTAACTTGCTCAAAGTCACAAAGCTCCAGAGACCTTGCTCTTAACCACCATACCCTGGAGTAATCCCTGTATCCTAAATTTTGCTTGTTTTCTGTGGTTCCAGTTAACAGGTGGTCAACCTCGTGCAAGAAGAAGATGGTCCTCCGGAGTTGGGTCAAGAGGTCAACTGTGCGGCCGGGCCTATGTCAATGACCTCACTTCATCTCGTCACGTAGGCACTGCATCATCTCACATCTTGGCAAGACGGGTGAGTACAGTTTATCATATTTGAGAGACACCACATTCCCATAACTTTTATTACAGCATATTGTTATAACTGTTCTATTTTATTAGGACTTATTGTTGTTAATGTCTTACCGTACCTAACGTATAAATTAAAGTGCCCTCAGTACATATGTATAGGAAGAAACATTGTATATGTAGGGTTTGGTACAATCTGTGGTTATAAGCACACCCTGGGGGTCTTGGGATGTATCCCCAAAGTATTATGGGGGGCGGGGGGGAATTACTGTACTGCCTCATCATTTCCAACGCGGAGGTTGTCAAAAGGGGATATTAATGACACCCATTTGACCCACTGACACCTGCCCAACAATGCTTCAGTAGTGGAAGCTGGAGAGAGGAAGAGGGGAGAGTGGCACCCTGCGGGTCACATGGCAAGGACTGCTTTTTCAGGCTGAAACTCAAGAGCGGTGATGCCTGTGGAATGAACACTGACAGGTTCCCCCTCCCCCAAGAACAATCGCTAGTCTACGGGGAGCTCCACTTCTGTGCCCAGAGCTGTGGTTTTTTAGCAGGAAGCAAGTCATGTGCATCAATGATCGGGAACTCTACAATCCAACTGGGATCCCCAACAGCCCGCTTAACCCTGGTGGTGGGGAGGGTCGGGGGTGGGGGGGTGGTGGCGAGATGTGATATACAGAACTTCCAAAGCCTCATGACCCTACGGCACAGGGTAAGTAGAACGTGACCCTGGGGCCAGTGAATGCAACCCCAAACTAAGGCATGACGGGCCATTTAACAAGGATGCAACTCCAATATACCGCATCCATTGCCTCCCGGAAGGATGGGGGGCACTCGGGTTCCATTGGGTTTAGAATAAAACACAAACAGAGGCCTCTGGATGGCTTGGTGGGTTCAGCGTCTGACTTCGGCTCGGGTCCTGATCTCTGGTTCATCTCATGGTTCATGGGTTCGAGCCCCGCGTCAGGCTCTGTGCTGACAGCTCAGAGCCTGGAACCGGCTTCGGATTCTGTCTCCCTCTCTCTCTCTCTGCCCCTCCCCTGCTCACACCCTGTCTCTTTCTATCTCCCAAAAATAAATAAACATCAAAAAAAAAATTTTTTTTATAACAAAACCCAAACGCCTTACCACTGCTTCCAAGACCTTACGTGATCTGACCAACCTCATCCATGCCCCACACTACCCTCCCGGGCTCCGGCCGGTAGTTTTCGTTCCGCGTCCCCGATTCTCAGCTCCTTCGGGTCTGTGGGGCTTGTTCTTGCTGTTTCCTCCACCAGGATTACCCCTAGACCTCGACCCGGCCTCGTCCTGCTCATTGCGATCGCCCCCTCCTTCCTCCGAGGCCCTGGCCTTGGGTGTCAGGCTGCCCACCCCGCCCCCCTGCAGGCTGGAAAGTGTCCGCGGGCCTTCACCACTTCAACAAATGTTGGCTGAGCGCACAAATGCTGAATAGACTCAACTCGACTCACCAGCCCCCTCCCACTCCCCACCCCCAAGAAACACCTGGGAGAAATTCCCAGAGAAGACGTTTGCAAGCGGTGGCACAAGTCACCTCGAAACGAAGGCGGTAAGCCGCGCTGCGGGGCTACGTTGTCACCCCAAGAGGGCCCCCGGAGGACCCTTCCGTGACGGGGCGCGCGCCTGGGCAGCCAGACGCGGCCGCCGCCCAGCGGCGGGAGGCGGGCGCGCTGCCTACCTTGAACTCGGCGGAAAGTTGGGGCGTGTACTCGCGCGTCCAGAGCGCGCGCACCAGCGCCGCCAGCTGCTCGGTGACCTCGGCGCGGCCCGGCGCCGCCCGGTAGCGCCCCAGCGCCAGGAACTCGGCCAGCAGGTCGGTGTTGCTGAGACACTGCACCACGGCGTTCATGAAACAGGTGTTGCCGTGGTTCTTCAAGCCCTGCGCGCCCGGGGGCCGCGCGCCGTCGCCGGCGGGGGCCTGGGGCTGGGGGCCGGCCGCGCGCCGCTCCCCGGGGCTGCCGCGCGCGGCTGGGGCGGGGCCCGGGGGCGCGAAGCCCCCCTCGCCGTCGCCTTCGCGGGGTCCCGGCCGGGGCCGGGGCGGCGAGGCCCCCGGGCGGGAGCGGCTGCTCAGCGCCAGCAGGAAGCGGCCGAGCAGGCGACGCAGGGAGCGGCGGCGGCGGCGGCGGGGCCGGGGCGCGGGCGGCCCCTCTCCCGCCGCGGCCCCCGCGCCCGGCTCCATGGCTCCCGCCCGCGCGCCCCCTCTCCGGAGCCGAGCCCCCTCCCCTCGGCCGCGAGGCCGACGCGCCGCCGACCCGCCCTGACGGCTCCGGAAAGGCGGCGGGCGCCGGCTACCTGCGGGCCAGGTGTGCCCGGACCGGGCGGGGGCGGAGCCAAGGGCGGGGCCGCCCCGCCCCGCGCGGGAATCCGGCCGCCGGGCCCGCCCAGGGCAGCGCCGCCGCCCAGCGAGCGGAGGCGCCGCGCGTCGCCGGCTCCGGGTCCCACCCCCCCTCCGCCCCCCGCCCTCACCTCTTGCGAACCGACGCCCCGAATTTCCCTCCCGTTCCCCGCCAGCCTCTGGCGCGCCGGGAGCCGTGACGGGCTGGGGAGTGCACCGCGGGGTGCTCCCACCTGCGGGCGCCACCGCCTCCCGGCCCCGTCTGCCCCCTAGGGGAGGCCACCGTGGGACCAGAAGCGGGAGCCGCGTGTCGCCCTGTGAAGACCCCACCCGGGACGGTTGTGGTTTGCTTGTTTCAACTACCAGGTCAGAGTCGCTTCCCCAAACCTGGCGAGACCTCCCCCGTCTCGCTTCAGCTGGTGGGGAAGCGGGCGCAGGGAGGTTGACACCTGTCCCGAGGCCGCAAGCCCCGTGGGCGGGGACGCCGGAACTCGACCCGGCTCTGCACCGGCTGGCGCTTTGCAACCTCCGTATTTGCTCATCCAGGAAGTTTTCCGGCTCTCGGGCGCGCCCCCTGTGCGGCCCCCGGTTCGCTCCGAAAGCAAAACTCCTCGCTGAATTGATGCCCAATCAGAGCTGGCTTGGCCTTGACCCGCCCTTGGTTCCCTGGGTGACTCTGGGGGCCTCCGTTCACTTGATCCTGTGACTGTCAGGTTTATAATTAATCGAAGTCTTACAGACGAATTTCTCATCAGTTTCTGGCTCAGAAAGAGATCAGCGGGATGCATTATTACATCGACGCCCTGAAATGTTACTCATTTGATAAAGTGATCATTTATTAAATATCCACCTTGATATGTCAAAGAGGGCCCCAGCAGGTTACCTGGGTTTTTGCCCAGCAGGCAAAAAAAGAAAAAGAAAAAAAGGCTTAGAATAAAACACTGTACTGTGAATTGGAGACTTGAAGTGTTTCTGGAAAAATGCCACGATTTACCCTTTCTGGAAAAAGATACCCGGTTGGATGATTCATATACAAGGTCCTTCCCTTGCCTAGAAAAGCATCTATGAGGGGGTGCCTGGGTGGCTCAGTCGGTTGAGCATCCAACTCCACCTCAGCTCAGGTCATGATCTCAGGGTTCATGAATTTGAGCCCCGCCTAGGGCTCTGTGCTGACAGCTCAGAGCCCAGAGCCTGCTTCAGATTCTGTGTCTCCCTCTCTCTCTGTCCCTCCCCTGCTCACGCTCTGTCTTTCTCTCTCTCTCAAAAGTAAATATTTAAAAAATTATTGGGGTGCCTGGGTGGCTCAGTTGGTTGACCGTCCGACTTCGGCTCAGGTCATGATCTCATGATTCGTGAGTTCAAGCCCCACATGGATTGGGCTCTGTGCTGACAGCTCAGAGCCTGGAGCCTGCTTCAGATTCTGTCTCCCTCTCTGCCCCTCCCCCGCTCTGTCTCTTTTCTCTCTCTCTCTCTCTCTCTCTCAAAAAGAAATAAACATTAAAAAAAATTTGAAAAGCATCTATGAAATTTCACCTTTGATAATCACCCCAAAATCTCCAAGAACACATGGTTTCTTTGAGAAAGCAGTGTAATTCATGTTTAACTGTCTACTCTGTCAGGAATTCTGCCTATGCTTAAACACCTTATTTCACTTAATTCTCAACCTTTTAAGCAGTCTGAAAAGACCAAACAGAGGCTCAGAGAGTTGGAAGGAAGGAGGGAAGGAATGGAAGAAAGGAAAGGAGGGAGGGAAGGAAGGAAGGGAGAGAAAGAGGGAGGGTAGGAGGAAGGAAGGAAGGAAAGAAGGAAGGAAGAAAGGAAGGAAGGAAGGAAAGAAAAAAATCCTAAAATCCTACTGAAGATCTGGACTCAAACCAAGTCTTGCCCCATTGCAGCTTGACCAATGAAATGCTGATTAAGAAGGTAAGCTGGCCCTCCTAATTTTTAAGAATAACAGCAATGCTATCTGTGGGCAAATTATGCAGAAGGGCCGTGGGCTTTGCAGTCTTAGAACAGAGATTCTGTTCTAAGGAACAGGAAACCAACAACTGGGCATTTAGTCATCATAAAAAAGAAACTTTTAATGTATAGTCCGGACAACGTATTCTTGAACACATTCCAATTTTAATATGCAATTTAATAAGATAAAATGCATTCTATAAAGAAAAGTTTAAAACTTAAAACATTTTGACTAAAGAACAGAATCACAGACGTGAGAAGTCAGGACCCGTCTTGTAGTCGTGTGAGGTCAACCTTCCAGATCCCGGAAGTCTCGGCAGCTCTCAGGAGGTGAATGGGTACTTCCATCTCAAAACAGCTCCGTCAGCACTTACGCTAACAATGTACTGATTTCCTGGACTTATCCGGATGCGGGTGATGTTGCCACTGTGCCCCACCCCAACATGAGTCACCTCACCTCCGTTATAATCCCAAACTTTGACCAAATGGTCATTCCCACCTGGAAAAGACAAACAGGTCTATGTCCTGCTGCATGAAAACACGGAGAGGGGCGCCTGGGGGGCTCAGTTGGTCCGAGTGTCCGACTTCGGCTCAGGTCATGATCTCACGGTTCATGGGTTTGAGCCCCACAACAGGTTCTGTGCTGACAGCTCGGAGCCTGGAGCCTGCTTCGGATTCTGTGTCTCCCTCTCTCTCTCTGCCCCTTCCCCACTTGCACATGTGTGTGTGTGTGTGTGTGTGTGTGCGCGCGCGTGCGCGCGCACGCTCTCTCTCTCAAAAATAAAGATTAAAATTAAAAAATAAAAAAATAGGGAGAAACAGCCCTGATTTCAAGTAACTGCCTAATTTTCAACACATTCCCCATGTTCCAATTTCAAGGAAGAAAAAAAAAATCTATATAGTAACTCTTTTCCTTGATTATGAAAGTCTAGGTCTGTTGTAGTAAATTTGGGGGAAAGAAATACAAAGAGGTGACATTCCCCCCTTATCCCACCACCCAGAAATAATCACTAACAACATCTTTGGTTTGGCTTCTTCCAGGCTTTTCTCTGATAAGTACACAGGTTTACAGATACACCCATAGATGTGGTTGGAATCACACCATGTGTGTTTTTATATTATTTATTTATTTTTAAAGTGTATTTATTTTGAGAGAGAGAATCCCAAGCAGAGCCCGCGCGGGGCTTGAACTCAAGAACCGCGAGATTGTGACCTGAGCTTGAAGTCAGATGCTTAACCCACTGAGCCACCCAGACCCCCCACACCAGGTGTAATTTTATATCACACTCTAAGTAAATGTGTTTGTGAAATTTTAATTCATTTTGGAGCGTGCATTTGTTAATGTCCTGAAGAATCAGGGCCTGGCAGGAAATGATCACGGATAGTGTTCCAGTAGGCATGTTGTAGGGAGGCTGAATGCCTCCCCCGCCCCCGGAAATGCTGGTTTAAGAGCTTGGCAGTTAGGAGACTTCACTAGGAAATTGCAGTGCAAGGCATATGCCGGATAACCCAGACCATTTAAAGTCCCGTTTCTGTCATCAGTGCCGCCACAAAGAAAGGAAGCCATATAAGGTTAGCCTTTATGTGTGCCCCAAAGGCCCATGGGCAGACATTTCCTCCCCCTGCAGCGTGACTACGGGATCTTTCTTTTCCAGCCGCGCTGGCTGCCGTGTGCAGGCCTGAATCTAACCACGTTGCCCTGCAGACACTTTTGTCATCACTCCCTGTTGCCTCCCACCTGCCAGTTCTGTATTCCCATTTAAATAAGCAGGGCTCAGCTTTCTGTGCCCATCCCATGACTAACCTGTGACAAAGTGCACTCCTTCCATGGTGATATCCATTCCGTTGATTGACCCGGACAAGGAACCTTCCAACTCTCTGATCACTGACCCATCAAATACTTCCCAGTAAGCAATCTGGAATTCAGAAAAAAAAAAACAGCATTAGGCAGGACTCAGCTCAGTGGAAGCATCCGTGTGCGTGCTAAGAAAAAGATAAGAAAAAGACGATTCTACTTTATACAGAAGGCGGCAAAAATACACCCTGGGATGATATATCGGCTGAAATTATAAATAGGCTCAAGCAGGGGGTGGAGAAGCCATTTTAATATTTTCAGCGTTGGTTTTTAAATTTGCATTCTATTTAGAGGGATGTGGATCTGCCAGGAGGCCCGGATTGTGACAGAAAGTGCTTTTGGTGAGAGTAAGCACTTGGGGGTCCAAAGCATAAGCTGTAAAAGAAGGAAGAAAACAGCCATCATGTCCACTCCCCCACTTCGGCTCTTAGAGGAGGACCACACGTCAGGTGTGGTGGAAGGCAGGCCCCCTCTCCAGCTGCTTGGGGAATGAGGGGTCCAGAGAGTTCTGCAGGCACCGGTCCCTGTGGCTGACGCCCCCCACCCCCGATTTGCAACTTTCTCTTCTGCCTCGAAACAGTGAAACATCCCACAGGGTGGGGTCCAGAAGCAAACTGGTAATATGGTCCCCTCCCGGGGAGGCGAACTAGGTCAGGGGGGTCGGGGGTGGGGGGCTCAAGGGAGGGAGATTTTTCTCTGAATATATTGCTTTTATAGTCTTTGAACTTTGAAACTTGTAAATGTACAACCGATTCAAAAAGAGAATTTCTTTCCAGGGATCTGGATGGCTCCATCAGTTAAGCATCCGACTCTTGATTTCAGCTCAGGTCATGATCTCATGGTTGGTTGTGAGATCGAGCCCTGCTTTGGGATCCATCCTGGGCATGGAGACTGCTTAAGATTCTCTCTGTCCCTCAGCCTCTGCCCCTCTCCTGCGTGCTCTCTCTCCCTCTCAAAGAAAGAAAGAAAGAAGGAAAGAAAGAAAGAAGGAAAGAAAGAAGGTAAGAAAGAAGGAAGGAAGGAAAGAAAGAAAGAAAGAAAGAAGGTAAGAAAGAAGGAAAGAAAGAAAGAAGGAAAGAAAGAAGGAAAGAAAGAAGGTAAGAAAGAAGGTAAGAAAGAAGGAAAGAAAGAAGGAAAGAAAGAAAGAAAGAAAGAAAGAAAGAACAAAAGAAAGGAAAAATTCTTTCTAAACAAAGCCCTTGACCAGGATTTAGGAGTGTGAACCTAGACATGCATTTCACCTCTTTCTCTTGTCTCGTGTTGACAGAAATTTGCTATATTCTAGTCATTACTCCAGGAATCTATATTCCTCTGAATTTAGCTAGAAATTGTGTATGCTATTTTAAAAAGGTTGTTTTTTTTTTTTTTGGCTAATTTATTAATTTCTATTGATGCTTGATTGCTTTAACAAAAAGTCATTTTCGTAGGAAAAGCATAAAGGGGTGTAGAAACATGCCCAGATCCTCTTTTCTCGGGAATCACATCCACGTAGGTAGGTAGCTGGTGTTTGATTACCTGCTCTCTTGGCCAAAGCCAAAGTGGCCCTCTTCCAGGCAGCCTTATGGCACCTCGGGCTTTCTCTCTACCTGGGAGGGTCTTCCCTGAGAGCTAAGCATGGTGAGGTCTCAACTCAAATGTCACCTCCTTAAAGGAGGCCTTCGCCGACCATCCCAGCTAAAGCAGCTTCTGTCCACCCACCCGGGATTCCGTAACCTATTGTTGCCTTTTTATCCCTTTCACCATCTGATGTCATCTTTGTTGACAGATTGCCCACTGTTCATGGACATGTTCGTTTACACGTGTCCTGGCCAATCTATCCCCTCCCGCCCGCCATAGCTGCATAAAGGTGGCTGGCTCCATGACGGCAGGGACCTTGTCATGTCCCCAGCCCTGATGGCGGTTGTACTGATTTGTGATTTATGCTTGGAATATTCTGGTGACAATTCCCCAATGAGGACAGTAAAGTGTTTCAAGTCTCATAACCTGAACCCTGGAATATGGGAAATATGACAAGAATCTAGAAACTTTCTGCACCATGTATAATAGCATTTATGGTGACGTCATGATTAACTTCCTAATATCCTTCTGCCCCAGTTCCAAGAGGAAGGCTACTTAAATCAGAAGTGAAACACAGGGTTGACGGGGCGGGCAGACATAGCCCAGTTTGGGTGGACAGCCGCAAAGAAACTAGCAAGGCCAACCTACAGAGACCAGAGTGAGGCAGAGCTCCGGGCCCCCCAGAACATTCTGTCTGCATCAGACAAATCCTGGCCGGCACCGGGTGGCATTTCTTGGATTTTTTTTATGACACAATGTCTTCAGGACAGTAGTCCCCAATCATCTGGGAACGGGAAAAAGCCCCATTCCTAGATTCTGTCTCTCACGCTGGGGGAGCAGAGAGAGGAAAACACAAAATGTTGTATTTTTCCTACAATATTTATATACTTTTAAGTCAACTTTTTCTGTAGCTGGTAAAAAAGGTAACTACACAATCTCTTCTTCAATGATCTCAAAGTCATCTCAGAGTCTGAATTAGGCGAACCCAAATCCAGTAATTGAAGGTGCAGTTAGACAAAGACCTGGCTGATCAGACATGGGGGGGGGGGGTAGATGACACAACAGCCTTTTGCTTGCTCTAAGAGGAAAGGTTCTCCCCAAAAGAGACACCAGTCTCTACCCAAGGACGTGGACTCCCCAGCTAATGATGACGCAGAGGGGATGAGCAACGAGGAGCTCTATTATCATTCAGTTGGATTGTAGCCCAAGGACAACTGGTGTGGGCAGGGTCATCCTGGCCTCAGAAATTCCCTAATAATAATTACCAGTGCTTACCGAGTAGCTACCATGGGCCAGGCCCCCTGCTATTGGCCTTACATGGCCTTAAAGTCACGCTCACCGCAAGCGTGAACTGAGTGGTGTCATTTCCACGCTACAGACAAAGAAGCAAAGGCAAAGCCAAGATGCAAAAGCAAAGAAGCAAATGCGGCATCTCCAAAGTGGCGCCGCTGATCGACAGCAAAACCATGTCTGAACTCGTGGGGCTCGAGTCCAGAGCCTGCACCCCCAGCCGCGACACTTCACTGCTTCTCTCACGTGCCAGAAGGACCCCGACTCTTGTCGGGAGGGCTTACCTTTCTGTCTGTGCCACCGGTGATGATCTGGAACTCTTCGGGGTGGTAACAAACACACTGGAATAAGGTGTTTGCCAGGATCATCTGATTCCTCCTAAGACGCCTGAAAACAATTAGACCCAAAAGCTGTGAAGCTTGACTTTCCCTTCCTTGGAAAATGCATTTACTCTTCAGCCTGGATTTGGCACAAGCTTGGATTGGGTTGGTTTATCTAACCCAGAGATACTTCCTGCTACTCTGCCCGCTCCACTTTGGAGTCCTCCCAATGCACCTACGGGGCCTCAGAAGATACCAGGCGGGCCCTTTTCCAAAGACAAAGCACAGAACTCCGGGGGAAGCCTCAAGTTCCAATGAGAACAGAAGAGGCTGAATTCGGAGTCAACCCGCTGTCTTGCACACAAGCCACCGTATTCTTGAGGCCGCCATTTTGAAGCCAAGTTTCCCACCACCTGAGTGGCAGCGTGGGGGGCAGCTTTTTAAACACGGATATTCTTGAGCCTTCCCTGTGGGGATTTGATCTAGCAGGCTGGGAAGAGGCCACAGATGGGCAATTTCCGTCAGCGTGCCAGTTGACTGTCATGTGCGAAACAGTTTGGGAGCCACTGCCTGAGACACCGTGCTGACGAGCACGTAAATATTGCTTCTCCTTCCCTGGGAGATGGGTGGCCATCTCCCAGGCTGGGCTCTACTGGCTAAAAAGACATGCACACCCTGCATAGTTCCTTCTCACTATGGAACTTTTCAAACGTGGTATCTGGGCTGACGGTTCTTTAGAGATTTTGGCACAAATTAACCAAATAGTCCCACCATACAACAGGAAGGCTTCAGCAATTTGAGGTGGTCACAAACAATCCATGGAAATATGTTTAGACACATCCTCCCTTCTAGTTCCGTATTTTCCCAGTGGGGAGTTCGGGTGTAGGCTAAGAACCCCTGCAAGCGTGGTCCTTGAACCAGGGGCATCCCTGGGGAGCTGGTTAGAAATGCGGGATCTTGGGGCGCCTGGGTGGTTCAATCGGTTAAATGACCGACTTCAGCTCAGGTCTTGATCTCACGGTTCGTGGGTGTGAGCCCCGCGTTGGGCTCTGTGCTGACAGCTCAGAGCCTGGAGCCTGCTTGGGATTCTGTGTCTCCCTCTCTCTCTGCCCCTCCCCAGCTTGTTCTCTGTCTCTCCCTCTCTCCAAATAAATAAACTAAAAAAAAAAGAAAAATGCAGAATCTGAGGCATCCCCTCTGGACCTTCTGAATACAAATCTACATTTTCACAAGAGCTCCAGGGGCTTCAAATGCACATCAAAGTGAGGAGACACAAAGGAGACAGAAGTTTTGTTTTTGTTTTTTTTAAGATTTTTTAAAATGTTTATTTATTTTGAAAGAGAGAGAGAGAGAGAGAGAGAGAGCATGAGAGGCAGAGAGAGAGGGAGACACAGAACCCAAAGCAGACTCCAGGCTCTAAGCTGTCAGCACAGAGCCCGATGTGGGGCTTGAACCCATAAACCATGAGATCATGACCTGAGCTGAAGTCGGATGTTTAACCGACCGAGCCACCCAGGCGCCCCTGGTTTTTGTTTTTTAATATATGAAACAAAAAGTGTTCTGCCTTTGCCTTAATTCCCACTCTCTTCTCTGCAATCTAGAATGTTCCATATTCTTTTGCAATATATATATCCATATCTCCATTTAGGTCTCTTTTCTCCCACTTCTGGACTTATTCAAGTCTCTCTAATGCAGTCAGATACAGAGGCAAGGCATCTTAGGAGTAGTAGAGGTGTGCTGGGTGAGGGGAGGGTTAGGGGAAGAGGGTCTAATTCTAAATAAAAACACAGGGGCGCCTGGGTGGCTCAGTCGGTTAAGCGTCTGACTTTGGCTCAGGTCACGATCTCCCAGTTCATGAGTTTGGGCCCCACGTTGGGCTCTGTGCTGACAGCTCGGAGCCTGGAGCCTGCTTTGGAGTCTGTGTCTCCCTCTTTCTCCGACCCTCCCCTGTTCACACTCTCTCTCTCTCTCTCTCTCTCTCTCTCTCTCTCTCTCTCTCAGGAAATGAATAAACATTTTTTTAAAAATCTAAATAAAAACACACAGCCAAATGCTTATAGTTAAAAAAAAAAAAAATCGCCCTTGAAAATCCTTTGCGTGGCTCCAACAGTAAGAGTTCACATGCTTTGGTCTAGTTATCTTGGAGTCGGGTGCTCTTACGGGGGCTGTGACCGGCTCCCAGCATCAAGAGGGCCCGGGGAGCGGGGCTGGCTGAGGGGAGGGGCTAGACTCACACCACCCCCCCTCTTGCACCCCTCATGGCAAGCTCATTCTGGGTTCCACTGCACAGAACAAGAGAAACTGCCTGCATCATTACTTCCCTTCTCCCTCTTTGCGGGAGAGGGGATTCTTAGAATTGTATTTGCATACGTTAAATCATGCTTCGCCGTATGTGTCCAGGAAGCTACTTCCCCGTGCATCCGGAATCTTCCAACGTCCAGCTTTTCCGGGACACTGCACCCTTTCTACCAGCATCTGTAAACCCTCAGCAGGCACAGAGGAAAATGGCTTCAGATGAACATCCCCGTCCTGTGGCCTCAAAGGAGATCTCTACCCTTTGTTCAGATCTTCTCTCAGTGAAATGCTGGAATCACTGGGTTTTGGGTCAGATTGTCCTCTCACAGCTACTTACACAAGGTCCCAAATGATGCAAGTGCCATCCGTGCTGGCTGTGACACACTCCAGGTTGTTGTTCTTTACCCTAATGCAGGACACAGAGGATTTATGCTCCTTCAGGGCCTCCTCCAGCTTCTGGGTCTGGCAGCCTATCTGCCACACCCTCACCTGAAAGCCACAAAGCACAGGCTTTCAACACAAACTTGGGACTTTGGAAGGGATTGAAAACAAACAAACAGGGGCGCCTGGGTGGCTCGGTCGGTTAAGCGTCCGACTTCGGCTCAGGTCACGATCTCACGGTCCGTGAGTTCGAGCCCCGCGTCGGGCTCTGTGCTGACAGCTCAGAGCCTGGAGCCTGTTTCGGATTCTGTGTCTCCCTCTCTCTCTGCCCCTCCCCTGTTCATGCTCTGTCTCTCTCTGTCTCAAAAATAAATAAACGTTAAAAAATAAATAAAAATAAAAACAAACAAACAAACAAAAACTCCGTGAGCTTTTCCACCTCTGCTGTGCTTGACTTGTTTTTGTAAATTCCCTGCTCTGATCTCAGTTGAGTGGGGTGGGACTGCTGGGAGCAGGAAAATCCTTCCACGGAGCCAGGAGAACACTACCAATGATCCTACACTTGGATCTACTTTCAAGGCTGAGAAATTTACCAGACACCTGCTGCTACACCAAGTGAAATAACAGGTCTGCTCATTTCTGCTGAGCACCGCTCTCAGATATCTGGTGCCCCCAGGAAATCTCCCGGGGACCCAGAGCCGTATTTAAAGTTCACATCAGCTGCTCAGGGTTAATCATTTCAAATCGATGGGTCTCAGCCTCATCGGAGCCAACACCCACTTTCTACGGCAAATATTTTCCGACCCTCCCCCCCCACACACTCTACTATCCTGAAGTGAAATTCATAGGTCATCGGTCTTACACACAAAATTTCAAAACAGTCCATGTGATGCCCTACCTGTAATAAAAAGAATACGTAAGAGGAAAGCTATTGTATGTCCTGTGATAAACATTCTGTCACAACTGTACCAGAAAACACAATAGTGTAGCCGGATGCTTATACTTTCTTACAGTGAGTATGTTGGACTTGTAAAAAAAAAAAAAGAGAGAGAGAGAGAGCAGAGGTTATCTTGTGTAAGTAATATGAGACAACACAAGAATAGTAGGTCCTGGTGAGCCCCCGTCCAGAAACTAGTGTCAGGGCAAGTCATAACAGACTTATTTGTACCTGAAAGAGGAAAATAACCATAAGCAAAGTAAGAGAAACATTCTAAGATACTTCCTTAGTAAGGCAGATGAGGAGGCATGAGGTTATCCCAAATGAGCTGTGCCATATTCATTTCTCTGGTGTCCAAATAATTGCCCGTGTCCTTGCACAGGATGAGATAATGATTACTGCCAGAGAAAATGAATCTCTAACTTTGTGATCCCACTACATCGGGAGGCACACATTCGGTCTTTAGCAAGAGTAATACTCAAATTTTCCAACTACTATGGTGGGGGCACCAGCCAAACAGCACCCAGGCCTGGAATGTGGGGTGTTCTGAGTAGTAGCCCTTTGGCTATGGGATTGCAGGGGGGTTGGGGTATGTTTGGGGCAGGGGAGGAGCTACGTGGTGGGACTGGGGTCTTTGCAACTCAGCCAAGGCCATTTACCAATGAAAATGGAATTATAGATGCTTGAGAATTTCAGGAACTGCTGAACTCATAGCACTGCACACCCACTGACCAGCAGCCCTGGTCTCCAGCACTTGACAAAGACCTTGGAGACTATGTCTTCTGGAAGGAGGGTCTGTAAGAGCTGAGGAGGGGATGGGAGCAAGGGCTGACATGGTGTTCTGAAAAGATTTCTGAACAGGGCCAAAGGCAATGAATTTGTCATGTGTGATTTCCTCCGGCAGCTCTCCACAGCTCGGGCTCAGGCACCTAGAAGCTGATGGTCTGGCACAAGCCAAGTTTGGGCATCAGCAGGGCAGGTGCCCCCAAAGGCCGAGGGACCAAGCAGGATGCTGATACTGTCAGCAACAGCGTGGCTGAAGAGATGGGGGAAGGGATGAAAGCCCTTGCGGGGCTGGTGGGCAGACAGCTGGGGAGGCTCCAGGGCCAGATGCGTCTATGGAGCACCTGCCCCATGGCTAGCCCACACGGAGATGTGCTCGGAATGTAAAATATGCATCAGATTTCGAAGACTTGGTGCAAAATAGTGTGAAACATCTCATTGATTGGAATATTGTTATCTTCCCTTTACACGTAAGAAACCAAAGCACAGAGAGGTTCAAGAGCATGCCCCAGGTCACACAGCCGGGACGGGGCAGAAGTGAAACACGACTCTCGAACTCAAACGCTCAGCCACAAGTCTGCTTGGCCCAAACTCTGTGAAAGGCCACATCAAGATGCTGTCTCTTTCTTCTCCCTGACAAGTTATTCCTACATTAGCATGAAGAAAGGAAAGGAAATGTCCTATGTTGAGAAAGGAAGGCTTTGGGGGCAGGAGACAAGTTGGGGAGTGGGGAGGGGGCGCACTGAGGTGAACGTGTGGGTGGAAGGTATTTAAGGCTCGTCCAAAGGATGGAAGGGAAGGTCAAGTGTACCAACTTTAAAATAACAGTCAAATGTCTGGGTAGATGAAAGAAGTGATTCTAAAAATAGCATCTCCTTAAAAGATAAGATGAAGACAATTTATGTAACTATAGTCTTTGAAGGAAAAGAACAAGTATTCCAAAACTCTGGCCAAACACCAACTTGGATTCGTGGCTTCATGCCATACAGAACGCTTTCATGTCTGTATCTTAAATGTTCTTTTGTAACTAAATACAGCTCTCTGTGTGTTTGTATTATTAGAACTTTCGTTTATGATGTATCTGATAGGGTTTCTTCAAAAATCTTACTTTGGTCCTGCCTGACTCCTAGTATAGGTCAAAAAAAAAAATCAAGTCCGTGGCCTCTTACAAGGAAGGCTGTTGGTCGGTCTACACCTAGGGCTCCTGTAAAAAGATTCTGCTTTCAAGAACAATACCTCCCCTTCCCCACCGCCGCTGATGACCCTTTTACAGTCACTGGTGGTAGCGATAGCTGTCACTCCGATCCTGTGGGCGTTGTTAATGACATACATCAACCGGCCCGTCTCTGGGGCGAAGGCTCGGATTCTACCGTCGTCCCACGCTGGCGTGGAAGGGGAACAAAAAGCAGGCAGCATCAGTATACTCGTACTCTCTGTGAAGACTGTAGCTCTCATAATCACAAAGGAGTCAGGACTGGGGAGCAGTGGTGGTGACGGAGGAAAGAGACCAGTCTCCCACAACTCCCTGGAATCATATCCCTCTTTCCCCTGACTCCCCAAACCGGCCACACCTGGCTGGAGGAAATGGCTGGCTTGCCTTAGTTGAATCTGCCTCTAGCTGCACCCCATCCCAGGAGAAAACATTTTTATGGGGGAGGGGGGGGAGAAAGAGGCCATTTCCCACCTCTCCCAGCTCTCCCAGAGCTGCAAATCTTGTACATTTGACTGGCTAGCTGATACTGCACCTGGGATGGGGAATTTAATATCTGCAAACACATGTTGGCTTCCTACCCTTCCCTCTTTAAACCCGATGCTCCTTCCCCAACTCCTGCCATCTTTCCCATCTCAATAGAAGGTGCCACCATCCATCCAGTTGTTTAAGCCAAGAGTTTCAGTCATCCTTGATTCCTCTCTATTCCATCCACCCGACTCCACCCGACGCAACCCAACATCCGTCAGCAAGCTCCACCAACTCTAGAGCTAAAAAACATCCTGAATCTGGCCACTTCTCAACCCTTCCGCTGGGCCTACCCTCATCCAAGCCACCAGCATCTCTCTCCTGGGTTGTTGTAACAGCTTCCTCCTTGGCCTCAGACTCTTGCTCCCTTCAAGGAATGACCTATGCAGGGGCCTGGGTGCACTTCTTAAAATCATGTCGACTCCCTGATCAAGAAAGTTCAAAAGGTTTTCTCACTACACTTAACAATTCAACTCCTTTATCCTCCATGGTAACTACTTTCCACTCCCTACCTAGCTCCTCACCTTCTCCTACCTCTCCCTCAACCGTGACCCCAACCCTCCCCACTGAGCTCCAGGCACACTGGCTTCTTTCTGTTCCTCAGATACTCTAAGTGGTTTCCCCCCTCAGGGCCTCTGTCCCTGCTGTTCCCTCTGCCTGGAATGCTCTTCCCTCAGGTCTTCATGCGGCTGGCTCCTTCTCATCAGCCTTAGTGTCACCTCTGGATCTTTGCAATTTTCAATAAAATGTTCGAGGTAAATCCCATTTCAGCAAAGACTTGAGAAGAGAGGGGGTGAAGGGAGTGAGTCACGGGGCCCCCCGGTGAAAGAACAACCCAGGCAGATGGAATGTCTAGAGCGAAGGCCCTGTGCACCGTGTGCCTGAGGGATAGCAAAAAAGCAAGCGTGGCCAGAAGGGGTGAATGGTAAGAGACAGAGTCAGTGTTAAAAAGGTGGAGGTGGGGAAGGAGAGAAGGTCACAGAGGGGCCTTGGAGGCATCTGCAGGGATGTAGGAGTGAACCCTAGAAATGGCATGATCGGACTCACATCTTAAAAAGAATTTACTGGCTTCTGTGTTGACTGCAGACTGGGGGAGAGGGGTGGTGGGGAAGAACAGGGGTCGGGAGCCGTGGAAGAAAGCTGCTCGGATAATCTAGGGGATGGTGGTGGCTGAGACAAGGGAGGAGATGAGAAGTAGTCTGAAGTGAAGGCCATTAGAGGGAAATGCTGTAAGCCAGGAGCTCCCGGTGGTGGCTGCTGTGTGGGAAGACACGCCCGAAGGAGAAGCCAATGGAGAGGAAACAGAACCAGGAAAAGAGGGGCTGAGATGGGCTCCTGATATCACCACTTCAACAGCTACTCCTAAAGATACTCTTAACTCTTCCCTGATGTGAACACGCGAACTTAACGTTTTGACCACGGGGGAGATTTGCTTAGGATGTGAACATAAGATGATATTGAGAAATTATTATTTCATGGCAAAATATTATTTTTAGGGATGTACGCCAAAGTATTTAGCGGTGGAATATCATGGCGTCCGTGCTTTATGTGAAAATGCTTTGGCGTGGAAGGATCAGCTGAGTGAAAAACGAATTCCCTTTGAGGCATAACACAGTTTAAGTCTGGTTTTTAATCTCTCAAATAACCAAAGGGGTTGTTAACATAGGTGCCCGAGACTCGCCGAGGCCTCAGATCCGTTTGGTAACCGAATTGCCAAATCCCCCTACTGGAGAGAAGGCTGCACGCTATATGCAGACATTTTGGGGGAAGAGAAATTGCTCTTTGGTCATTCTGAGCTCAGAAAGCCTCCCGGCGGGAAGGGAACTCTAAGGAGGGGCTGGATTAGAAGCAAGGAGGGGCGGGCTAGACCACGGGGCGCTGCCCCAGGGTATCCACCCGGAGAAACCGGCGTTGAACGAGAACGCCAACTCCCAAAGCCACAGCCGGCACCCACGCCAAAGCCTGATCAGGACTGCATTGCCGGAAATGATGTCAACGGTGCCGGAAATGACGTCAACGTTACCGGAAATGATGCTCTTGCCGTCTCTCATGAAGTCGATGCAGTGGCAGGTCATGTTGGGCACGGTGATCCGCAGCAGCTCTCGGTTGGATAGCGTGTGCCACACCCTGATGTCTTTCTTGGCACAGGTGGCAAACAGCTCATTGGTGCCACTGCAAAGGAGCCACGGCGAGAATAAAGAGGTGCAGCCGTACACGACGCATGCTGTTTCTTAGACGCACGTTTGACTCGCCAACGTATTGCACGAGGATATAGGGAAGGACGCCTTTTAGGCTCCACGTATCTCAAAGTCTGATGGCCTTACAGAAACCTCGTGTAAAATGGCATTCAATGCCCACACATCACCTGTGGGCCATCTTTTGTAGCCCTTTCCCCGGGAGGATGGGTTGGGAGGAAGTCGCCCAAAAGGAAAATGTCAATTTCAAAGTTTTTAAATGTCCTGGTGGACAGGAGGTCAAATGGGTCTGTGGAATATTGATATTAAGACAAGCTAAACAAAACTTCTCCTGTAAAGTAGATAATCATTAACAATTTCAAAGACAAAAATGACACGTGTGCTAGATAGCATGCCTGCAGATAACCTAAAGCATTACTTTGCTTGGTTGTGAGAAAATATGGGGCTCTGGACAAGGACGTGAACCCAGAGCGATTGGTTTGTCCGCATTTTTTTTTTTAAAAGGACAACTTGTAAATATAGTGAAAAACACCATGATGTCAAAAATTACAGGTTATTCCAATTTGGATCAGAAAAAGAATGCTGGGGTAAAGCCCACCTGCTTTATAGATATGAATTTATAGCTACAGCCTCTGTGGGGGCTGAGCTAACTTCTAGATACAAGGGCTTCTCAAGAAATCTCTACATTTCATCAAAGGCACATTCAGGAAAAGAGAGTCCCTCTCCCATACACTTTGGAATTAATAAAAAGTGGATCTTTTCTGTATACTTAGCTTTGGGGCTTGGAGAAAAACAATTATAATGTGGGCTAGAAACAATTATAATGTGGGCTAGTTACTTAGAAAGAGTGACTGCTGGAGGGGTGCCTGAGTGGCTCAGTTGGTTAAGCATCTGACTCTTGATTTTGGCTCAGGTCTTGATCCCAGGGTTGTGGGATCAAGCCCCTCATCGAGCCCCGCATTGGGCTCTGGCACTGCGTGTGGAGTCTGCTTAAGATTCTCTCTCATTCTTCCTCTGCCCCTCTTCCCCTGCTCGCATGTGCTCTCTCTCTCTCTCTCTAAAAACCAAACAAATAAATAAATAAATAACAATAAAATAGGCTTTTTTTTTTAAATTTTTTTTAACATTTATTTATTTTTGAGACAGAGAGAGACAGAGCATGAATTGGGGAGGGTCAGAGAGAGGGAGACACAGAATCCGAAACAGGCTCCAGGCTCTGAGCTGTCAGCACAGAGCCTGACGCAGGGCTCGAAGTCACGGACCGCGAGATCGTGACCTGAGCCAAAGTCGGCCGCTCAACCGACTGAGCCACCCAGGTGCCCCAGAGAGGCTTTATATAGGACACTGCCTTCAGTGAACGACCCCCTCCTGTGAGGAAAGTGAGGTTTTCAAGAGGCATATGGACTCCTTGTGAAAATCAAATATCACAGAATGAGCACACCTAGAGAACTTTCCAAACTCTTCCTACCCTTGATGGACAGTCCACTTTTTCAGGAGTCTAGTCAAGACATTAGCTCTTCAAGGAGCAGACTGTCCCTAGTTTAGGATCTGAAAGGTGAAGTTCCAGAAACAAACAAACTGATTGGATCGAGATGGCCTATCAGGCCCGTGTGCCTCCCGTCTAAAAGCCCATAAAATAAAGACACAGATAAAGATGACGGAGAGAGGGGTAGACGTAGAAGATGTCGAAGTAGATATGGGAAAGCAGGAGAGATTACCATCAAATAGGCCAGAAATATTGAGGACAAAGAGAAATCAGCCGGATAGAATCTGCGAAGAAACAGAACCGGAGAGACATACAGAATATTAAGATCACGGATAGACGGTACTTCTCGTAATGTTGGAGCAGTGAAGCCACACTAACCTTCCCACAGACAACAGTTATGAACACCGGATTGAATTCATGACATCAGGGACCCCGAATCCCAAAGACAATGAAGACATTTGAAAGTAAACAGAAATCAAGGAGTGTTTGCTCTTGTAAAAGTACAACCGGAAAGGGTTCAGGATCATTACTGTGTTGCTGGCTAATTCGAAGGTTAGCCAGCAGTAGCCACACAAAAAGGTGGCAGAGAAACCGTAGCCTCACCAGCTACAGATATGCAGAGATCAGAGTTAAGGCCTAGAAAATTAAAAGGGGAAATCATGGCAGCAAGAGACCCACTGGGATAAAACCTAAACTCAGATTATCAACACTGCCCAGATTCCCATCTGATAGCTAAGTTCTACGTGCATGGTAGAACCCCCAAGAGGAAGAGAAAGCAGAGACCAGAAGGAACTCTACTTTTCTTTTCTTTTTTTTTTTTAAATTCTATTGATTTTTTTTTTTTTTTTAAGGATTCTATTTTTGAAGACAGAGCTATATGGGATCACCCTAGGAGGGTTTTTTTTTTTTTTCTTCCCTTTTTAACTGAATACATTCACCAACTGTGTTCAGCTTGAGTGGCAGAAAGATGGACCTTACAGGCTTAACATATCAGAAGCCAGGGCCTGAGGTCATAAGAACACCTGGGAACTAGGGGAAAATCCCCAGTAGCAAGGAAACCATGGAGAGGATGAGTTTCATCTCTGCACAAATCCTTGGGAGGATGCTAAATTACACAAGCCCACGGGCTTGCCCAGAACCTGTACAAAAAAGTAGCCGTGGGAAGCCATGAAAACGTCAGCTGCTGCATTCTATGAGAAAGACAAAGTTTGCAGTTTGAGTCCAGGCCAAGAATCCTCACAGAATACTACAGAATTCAGAGTTACTGCATTATATGTAGATGTAGATATGTATGCAGATATACATGTACGTAGATAATATGTCTGTAGATAATACATGTATGTCGATAATATGTATTACCTATTATGCTGAGTTTTCAACAAAAGGTAATTAGACATGCAAACAAATAGGAAAATACGAGTCAAGAAAAAGGCAGTCAAAAGAAACTGACTCCAAGTAGATCAAGGTATTGGATTAACAAAGACTTTAAAGCAACTATTTAAATTGCATTCAAAGTATTAAAGGAAACTATGATACCAATAAATTAACAGATAGGTAATATCAACAAAGAACTAAAAACTACATTTTATTATACTTATAAATTATTATAATATATATTTATGACAAAGATTTATGACTCTTTTAAAACAAAAATTATAATTTTCTATCAATGGGTTAATAATATGAATAGGTAGGTATACATGAAAACAAAAGCACCAAGAATAAGAATGGGGGTAAGAGACATAAGTTGTCGCAAAGTTCCCAGACTGCATTTTACTTGAAGTAATTCAACATTAACTCTAAGCAGACTGTGATATGTTAAAAATGTACATCATCATCCTTAGAGCAGCCATTAAAAAAAATTAATGCAAAGATGTATAGGTAGAAAGCCAATAGAGCAATTAAAATGTAACACTAACAACATCTGATTAAAGCAAAAGGTGGAGGGCGCCTCGGAGGGCTCAGTCGGTTGAGCGCCCGACTTTGACTCAGGTCATGATCTCACAGTTCGTGGGTTTGAGCCCCGCGCTGGGCCCTGTGCTGATGGCTCAGAGCCTGGAGCCTGCTTCAGATTCTGTGTCTCCCCATCTCTCGGGCCCTCCCATGCTCACGCTCTGTCTGTCTCTCAATAATAAATAAACGTTAACAAAATTAAAAAAAAAACAAAAGGTGGAAGGAAAGAATAGAAGAACAAAGAACAGATGAGACAAAAGAAAACAAATAACAAAGGAAGATTTAATACTACTAGATCAAAAATTACATTAAGAGTAAATGGACCAAGCATTCTAAATAAAATGTAGAGATTTTTAGACTGGATAGAAAAGCAATAACTAATTACATGCCGTTTCAAGAGAAGAACTTTAAAGATACACTATATTGAAAGTAAAAGTATTTTGTAAAATATATACAAAGGACAACAAAGCTGGGATGAATACATTAATATCATATTTCAAATCAAAGAGAATTAGTGGAAATGAAGAGGGTACACTTAATAATGATTAAAATGTCAATACATTAGATGTGCATATATATATATATATATATATGCTAATGTGCACACACACACACACACCCTTCAAAAATACATGAAGCAAAAACTGACAGAAATAAAGGAAGAAATCAATGTTCATTGCTTGAGGCTTTAACACACTTCTCTCAGTTAAATGATAAAACTATTGACAAAAAAACTACTAAGGATAAGCTATGTATGACAGTAACATTAAAAGGTTCCATAGAGAAAAAAATATGACCTCCAAAATACATAATGAATTGTTCCATTTACCTGAAGGTCAAAAGCAGGTAAAATGAATCTATGGGGCTAGAAGCCCAGGTAGTGATTCTCTTTAAGGAAAAGGGTTAAGGGTAGTGATTGAAAGGGGTGTTTTGGGGTGATGGAAATATTCTATTGTTTGAGCAGGTGGTAGTCATATAGGTGTGATATTTCATCGAGGCGGTTACTTATGATTTATATACTTTCTGTAAGTATATTTCAATACAAAGTTCATTAAAATACTTTTTATACCTAGCCACATTATCACTGAAATCCGAGGGTAAAACAAAAATATATTCAGATAAGTAAGGACCAAATTTTCTATACACAGACTATCTCTGAAAGAATTGCCATCCCCCACCCCTTTCCCCATGAACAACATAGAAAAAAATCAAATAGCGAGATGTGTGAAAGAAAAAGAGGGTGATAAAAGCAAAAAACAAAAGTTATAGTTAAAGCTAAAAGTAATTATTTGTAAAAGATAATAACTATATAATCTGAGTCTAATTCTAAACAATGTTATCATCAGAGACGGTGAGAGGGAAATAAAATATGCCGAGACTCTTGCTCCTTTGGAAAATATGATGTAAATGTTGGTTAACTCAAGTGTTTGAAAGAAAAATAATTTATATTAGAAATTCAAGGGTAAATCACTAAGTGAATAAAAACAACGTGAATAGTTTCCAAGTCATGGGGAGCAGGGGAGGGGAAGGGAGGACCGAAAAACATGATGTCCACACAGCAAAAGACAAGAAAAGTAAACAAGAAAAAAAGAAACTTTGTTAAATAGAAAATTATCTATAAACTCATTTGACATAAATAAGTACGAACAGATCGAATTCTACGGAAGACCAAGACTTACCTAAAATTAAATGATACCAATAGGTTGAAAAAAAGAGACAGTTTCTTTTGCTACGATGCATGTTTCTGTAATGTGTATTAGCTCACATGCAATTGGCAAAGAGGCACGTGATAGCAGAATATTGCAGAAGTTGCTTTGGTTCGTACATATTTTCCCCCAATATATCAATGCTTTGGCATACAAAGTAATAGCAGCTGAAAACAATGTACATTAACACAGATGAATCAGCAAGGAGAGGAAGCGTGTGTTCCCTTACATGATGCTCATTTACCCCACGTCCTTCCTCTCGGCTCAGTTTTCTCCACAGCTTGGCGGGGGGAGGGAGCAAAGCAGGAAGAGGGTAGTGACTCTTAATAGGTTTCTTTTGGGGATAATGCAACGTTCTACAATTAGATTATGGTGATGGTTGCACAACTCTGTAATACGCAAAAATGACTGAACTGCACACTCTAAATGGGTCAACTTTATGGTAGGTGAATTATATTTCAATAAAGCTGTTTAAAAAAAAAAGGAGGTGGGGAGAAAAAGAAGAGTTACAAATCCTGTATTCGAAAAGATAGTTGAAAATCTGCTCTTATAAAAGGCCCCAGGGGCCAAATAATTTTTACCAATTGATTCTACCAAGCTCCTTAGAAAAAAGAGGAAAACAGTGAGATGGAAAGAAAATGACCAATCAGTTTTATTTTTTTTTAATTTTTAAAAATTTTTAAATGTTTATTTTTGAGAGAGAGAGAGAGAGAGATCGATCTACAAGGGGCAGAGAGAGAGGGAGACACAGAATCTGAAGCAGGCTCCAGGCTCCGAAGCAGCTGTCATGACAGAGCCCAATGTGGGGCTCCAACCCATGAATGTGGGGCTCAAACCCACGAACCGGGAGATCATGACCTGAGCTGAAGTCAGATGCTTAACTGACTGAGCCACCCAGGCGCCCCTGACTAACCAGTTTTCCAAAAAGATCCCCCTGGTAGGAAGCACGAGCCATTTTCACTCTTAGAAACATTTAGAAGAACCCACTTTCAAGGACTCAGGGAACCCAAAGCACATTTCATGATCGTGAGCAACGATTTTGAGTTTTGCAAATTCAAGTTCATGCTGAGGAAGGTCAGAGCAAAACCTATCTGATCAGCTTTGTGGGATGAATGTTGCCAGAGACAAAATGTATTTCAAAAGCAAATCATGGCAAACGACTTTTTTTTTTTTTTTTTTTTTAATTTTTTTTTAATGTTTATTTATTTTTGAGACAGAGAGAGACAGAGCATGAACAGGGGAGGGGCAGAGAGAGAGGGAGACACAGAATCTGAAATGGGCTCCAGGCTCTGAGCTGTCAGCACAGAGCCCGACGTGGGGCTCGAACTCACAGACCGTGAGATCATGACCTGAGCCGAAGTCGGACGCTTAACCGACTGAGCCACCCAGGTGCCCCAAACGACTTTTTTTTGATGTCACAGCTGCTAATGGTTGTTTGTTTCACTTGTTTTGTGTGGGATTTACCAAGAAATCCAGAAGATCACCAAGAGGTCCAGGAGACCTCCTGAGGCCACCACCATTAAGTATGCCCAATCTAAAAGACCCAGTTGAAAGAAGTTTGAAAAAAGGCACTACTAAGGTTTCTCCAGACAGCATTGCGAAAACAGAAATGTTTCCCTGATGGGCTTATTAGAAAAGCCAACATTCAAAAGAAGCCCAAATTTCAATTGTGAAAACAAATGTAGCGACGTGGTGAAGGTAATAGAAATAATTATTGTTAAGAATTCTTATTAAAGAATAAGAAAATACCAGTATTATATTTATAATTATTACTGTAATTAATGATATTAAATTACAATTGCTTGTTTTCATTGATGTTAGGAGCAAAAGTCCTTTGCTCTTCTACTTACAATGGAAAGACAACGTCCTGGACAGCTTCAAAGTGACAGGTTGCAATGAGAGTCTCTTTGAAATCCGTGAAGTTGACCCGATAAATGTGGGATTCTTCCGTTCCTACGAAAAAGTGGTGTCCTTCCCCTCGAAGGGTGATAGAAGTGATGCCACCTTGTAACTGGATTTTCCTTTCAGGAGAAGCAAGAAGGTAGAGTCACTCAATCAGGGAGCATTTATTACAGAGGATACAAATCACGCATATGACCTGGGACATAACTTCAGGGAGGTGATGCGATCGGAGAGGCAGGAGTGACTCACAATATTGGGCGCCCACAGTCAGCAGAGGGAGAGGCCAGCATGGTTTATGATAGTCGGGGGCAGGGGAGGGGGCTTGCTCAGCGACAGAGAGTCTAAAATGGGTTGCGAAACACTGGCAGGATCTGGATAGAGGGAACATTCCAGGCAGGCAATGCGCACAAACCACCATGGCAGTCGAATACTTTATGAATGCCATTTCTGGGAAATAATCCTAAAACTGGGGGAGGGGAGAAGACTTGATGTCAAAGGATGTTATTACAACCTTAATGAAAAGAGAAAAAAGTTGGAACTATTTAATAATAACGGAATGGTTAAATCGTCTATGGGACGGCAACTTCTCAAAGCCATTTGCCTAGCCAGTAAAGCCATGTTGAAAACTTTATGGAGTATATGTATATTTTACCACAGTTTTTTAAAAAACAGTAATATTGAAAATGTTGATGATGCTCGCCTTAAGTAAAAATAAACCAGAAAATAGAATTTCATACACAAAATAAGTACAATTATTTCAAAATATGTGCGAAGAACGCAGACCAGGAGAAATAACAAGATGTTCACGGTGACTATCTTCACCAGAACTTTCAGGGACTGTTTTCTCTTCTTCCACATTTCAGATCCTTCTGTTTCCCAAATGTTTAACAAGTATGAACTTAAAAAAAAAAAAAGTAGAAAAATGAATGAGGCCCTAAAAACCCAATCATGCTCTGCAACCGATTTAGTTTTAACAATCAGAATGTAACAGGGGTTCTTGTGCAAGGGATCAGCGTGGGAAATGCAGTGTTTCACAAAGATCCATTTGTTGGTGGGATGCAGAACGGTTAATGAAGAAAGGATTGACCCCAAGTCACATGCCGGATTCTTCGCTAACTAGATAGAGCTCTGCGACTCTGGATACATCGCCAGAAATCCCCGGGCCTCAGTCCATTCAACCGCAGAGTAATTTCTCCTCTGCGGGGTCTCAGTGAGGATTAGAGATAATGGAGGTCATGTACATGAGGCCATGGAGGGCAGCCAATAGAAATACTGGCTATTGGCATGTGGGCTGCCTAGAAGACAAGGTGAAGGCCAGGGCTATGCGGGGCGAGGCCAGGGGTCCCTGAACTCCGGCAGTCTGCTTCATCATAATACTTTCCTGACTTCTCACGGGAGCTACTTTCTTAACCCACGAAAACCCAAGGAGGTAGAAGTCACCGCGTCCAAGGGGAGGCTATCCTGTCACACAAGGTTAGTTTGGAGGCTTACACAGCACAGACCCTGTACTAAGTGCCTTGAATCTAACCGTCTTCGTTACAATGGGGACATCACGTCTGTGTATTCAAAACAGGGTGTTAGAAAACTAGGGGGTTCATTTTTTTATACTCACTCCATGTATCCAGAGTCTAACCAATGCTGCCCTGGAGTAGCCTCCCTCTCTTAGTCCCCTTCACACAAACATAAAACCAGTCCCCATATATTCTCAAGAAGACCTATCTGGGGGGCACTGAATTTAAAATTGCTACCTGTCCCCTCTCTCTTCAAACCCTAGTCCCCCCTTCCTGTATCTCCAACTCCATTTGTCTCCACGGTTCTCACCAGCCTTCAACACGATGTAATTCCTTGTTTACTGTGTTACTGACCGTCTTTTTCCCTCCTGCCGCAACGTCAGCTCCATGAGAGCAGGGACTTTTCCCTTCATTTCTGTTTGCTTTGTTCGTTGCTGTACCCCAAGCACACCCGGAATAGCACGGGGTACCTAGTGAATGCTCGGCACAGATCTGTCCGAATCAAGACAGCTGATGCACTTCCTACAATCCTGTAGCTCCCTTGGGGCTGTGCCGAGGCCACAGGGGGCGCATCTAGGGCCATCTGATTTTGCTGAAACTCCGCTCAAGTTCTGCCTCTGCCCCTCTGCCCACTACCCCCGTGGGATGGCCCCCTTCTCTGACGTCCTTTGTAACAGATCTATAATACGTTTTACTTTATCTGGACTATGAGATTTGTGTATACATATTATCTTGTATTCCGAGGACTTTTTCGTACGTGTAGAACTTATCCCCAAACCAGACTCTAAGTTCTGGAAGGACAAAGACCATATCTTACTTTATGTTTTAATAGCATCTGGCACACTGGTTTGGACAGAGGTGCTCAATGAACACTTACTAAGGACAATGGATAAAGTTTTCTTGCGTTTTATTTTAATTGGATAATCCATAAAGAGTACATGGCCGAGTATCTACTACAAAGAAGGAGCTGGTGAAGGTTGGCTATTTGAATCAAGACTTGTACTCAAACGAATAGTAGTAGTCGAACCAGCAGAGTGCCTGACGCATAATAGGTACACATGGCATCAGAAATTCTACTGAATACGCAAATTTTCAAAGCTTGAAATTTGAGGTTATTGGCTGGGTATCTTTATAACCGCGTCTTATCTGCCGTCATGGCTCCATGTATCAAGTGAAATCATAATTTATGTGTTTATTAGAAGGGCAGTATCCCCCTTTGGGTCATCGGGGGCTACTTTGTCTCGATTCAACACGAGCTATTGTCTTTTCACCGGCAACGAAATCATCGGTTGTGATTCCAACTGCTCGTTTTCACAGTAAGATGCAACTCTTTTTTTTTTTTTTAAATTTTTTTTTTCAACGTTTTTTATTTATTTTTGGGACAGAGAGAGACAGAGCATGAACGGGGGAGGGGCAGAGAGAGAGGGAGACACAGAATCGGAAACAGGCTCCAGGCTCCGAGCCCTCAGCCCAGAGCCCGACGCGGGGCTCGAACTCACGGACCGCGAGATCGTGACCTGGTTGAAGTCGGACGCTTAACCGACTGCGCCACCCAGGCGCCCCTAGATGCAACTCTTTTTACCAGATACGACTTCGCCAATATCTCACAGCCCCTGGCTTTACGCAGACCTCCCGCTGGTGGGTCTTTCCCCATCCCAACCCCACGGAGTCTGGAACTTACTTGATGGGTTTGTAGCTGGGGCTTTTACAGAAGACCAGCAATCCGGCTCCGGAACCCACCAACAACCCCCCCATCTTCAGGCACTTGATGGTGGACACTCCCTGTTGGGGGAGAAACAGCATTGAGAGAAAGGCCAAATGGTTTCAGCGGGAAGAGTCAGCGTGTGGCCTGGGACAAGGGATGGCCAGGGGGTTATGTCAGTGCTGGCACGTGTTGTCAGAGAAAGCTCATGAAGGGATCGCCTGGGATGCACCCCTGGGCTGGACACAAGGGCCCAGTGCCAACAACGAGCCTACGTGCCGGAAGTAGCCTTCCCGGTCCGGCAAGGACCAAGCACGCTTCACCAAACTTCCTCCCTGTAAAGCCAGCTGTGCGTTTTGAATGCATCAAACATGAATACTTTACATCCACTCACACGGAGTGAGAGCAGGAGATGGAAAGACGGCCACACAACACTAGATCCTCAGCAGCCACTGTTTTCACCAGAATTTAATTCTTTTTTTTAATGTTTATTTAATTTTGTATGAGAGGGAGAGAGAGAATGTGTGAGTGGGAGAGGGGCAGAGAGGCAAGGAGAGAGAGAATCCCAAGCGGGCTCTACACTGTCAGCGCAGAGCCCGACGCGGGGCCCGAACCCACGAACTGTGAGATCGTGACCCGAGCAGAAGTTGGACGCTCAACCGACTGAGCCACCCAGGTGCCCCCGGAACTTAATTCCTACACTTACAACTCTTATAACCCCGCATTGTTTGGTGACTATATTTTGTGAACTAAAGCGTGCAGTATATAACCTTACCAACGATAGGACGTATTTAAACTCAAAGCCATCTTCGACGTTTGGGGAGATTGGATGGTTATTTTACAGCACCCACTGTGAAGTTCTGATTTTAAAATGTGCATGACCAATATTTCATGGTAAAGCTTTCGGTAATAGTACAGCTAGTGACTTTTTTCAGGCTTGTCTTAACAAACTTTGACCATCATAAAACAAATATCGTGTCCCTTCGAGTTACGTTACGTTGAGTTCTGCCTGTTCTGGTTCAAAAAGCATTTCATGTTGGAGAGGAGAAAGCAAGGTTCCAGAATATGAAGGCATGGAGCAGAATTATGTGGCTCCCCCTCCCCCTGTCTGGCTGCCCCAGTTCCAGAAACACCGTGGGAGGACAAGTCAATAAATGCCTGGCCCGTTGTCCAGGGAGATGACCCAGGAGTGAATATTCTTAGCATGTGTCTGGGGACTTGGGGAAGCAAGAGATAAAGTGTTCAACAGGGCCTCAAAGTTACCTATGTGTGATTTCTTTTTTCTTTTTTTATATTTTTAATTTTTTAATCTTTATTTTTGAGAGAGAGAGAGAGAGAGCGAGCGTGAGCAGAGGAGGGGCAGAGACGGAGACACAGAATCTGAAGCAGCTCCAGGCTCCGAGCTGTCAGCATGGAGCCCCACATGGGGCTGGAATCCATGAGGCTGAAGATCATGACCCAAGCCAAAGTCAGATACCTAACTGATTGAGCCACCCAGATGCCCCTAGGTAGATTTTCAAAATGGGTTACTGCCCAAGATCACGTAATATTCCAAACAAATGTGTTCAGTGATATTTCCTATCCCTTCATCCCGTAAGAGTTATGTAAGAGTTCCAGGATGCCTGGGTGGCTCGGCCGGTTGACTGAGCATCCGACTCTTGATTTTTGGCTCAGGTCATAATACCAGGGTCGTGGGATCGAGCCCTACATGGGGCTCTGTACTGACAGCGTGGAGAGCCTGCTTGGGATTCTTCCTCTCCCTCTCTCTCTGCCCCTCCCCTGCTCTCTCTCTCTCTCTAAAATAAAAAACAAAAAGAATTACTTTCTTTCTACTTGTATAAGAGGCATCTTAGAATCATTTCTTTATGGAATTTACCGTCAGGCTTAAATGGTTAGGAGTAAACCATCCACAGTGCACTATGCAAGGCACGTAGGTACCAAAAGCTTGAGAAACATGAAGACGGCCAACAATTTTTTTTTGGGGGGGGGGGGATGTGGTTAGATCCCAAGTGCTGGGGGAGGAGGGTGCAAAAAATATCCAGATCAGTACTTTTCACACGTTTTATGGGGCCCTCTGGCAGTATCTCAGGAGTTGGAAACAGCAGGGTTCTGAGCCTTGCTCTCCTTGAACTGATCTGCTTTGGCTTTTATCTGTTTAACATACTGGAATCTGCCTCCTAAAAATAACTTGGACAACATTATCGAGACTACGTCTCGATCTCCTGTGGCGTTATTTCTAAACCCTTCTCTACCCATACTACAGCTTTCTCACTCTTAGGCATGTCCTTAAAAACTTGGGTATTATTAAAAAACAAAACAAAACAACAAAACTTGAGTATTATTAAATGGCTGCATGATTAAGAAAACCCTAACATCTTCCCAGAACATGGTACAGGATTCCAAGTCTTCTCGGGAATATCTGCTGAGTGGATAAGTATCTAAGCTTAGTTAGGACCATCTGCTCTCAAATGCAAAGATTAGTGGAAACAGCCCTTGTAACTTTCTGGGGGTACCGAAAACAGCCGCACTTACTCTGTGAAACTCTCCTTTGATCGCATTATATTTTATTTTGGTTTAGATATCAAAGTCTTTCTGGACTTTCAGCCAGAATTGTTAGGAACCCTGCAAATACAAAAATCGACAGCTTCTAGGGGCGCCTGGGTGGCTCAGTCGGTTAAGCGTCCAACTTCGGCTCAGGTCGTGATCTTGCGATTGGTGAGTTCGAGCCCCGCTGTGCTGACAGCTCGGAGCCTGCAGCCTGCTGCGAATTCTCGTGTCTCCCTCTCTCTCTGCCCCTCCCCTGCTCATATTCTGTCTCTCTCTGTCTCTCAAAAATAAATAAATGTTTTAAAAAATTTTTTTAAAATCGACAACCTCTAGGTCTTGCTTATGACTTACGGTGCTGGCTGGAGTTAAAATCTAAGACTAGTTATTAGATTGGGAAAAAAAATTACATGCACATGCATGTCTATATGTGGTATTATAGATCAAAAAGCACATTTCTCTTATATATGGTAACAGGGTTGTCGAAATGTTGGCAGCAACGTGGTAATAAATCACAGAGCCGCAGGCCCTGTGCTTGGAAGGTCTGATTCCCTAACTGAGGATGCTGACAAATATGTTTGCTCAGGGAAGAAGTTTATGCACCTTGCAAATTTAGGCGTGGCCTTGGGTACAACATACACTTTTTCTTTTGAACGCAGACTCTTAATGTAGGTCTGTGCTACCAGTGGAGGGAGGAAATCACCGGAAAAGAGCAGGGCAGAGCAGACTCTGGGGGTCTCTACTCACCAGGCTGAATTTGTCCTTCGCAGGCCCAGTGTCTGCCAGCAGCTTGGTCCTTGGGTTCATTTTCAGAATATCTCCAGTTGTGGTACCAAGGTAGAAAAAGCTATCATCGACGGCAATCTGATCAGAGAGGAAGAGGGACGTAAAGACCGGTGTTTTTTTCTCAGCGATGCCCGTGGGCCCTGATCAGGGATGGGACGAACTTTCTCTGAGGCCCCATAAAGACCTCCAAAGGTGCTCACGGCTACTTCAATTTCTGCAGACTCTAAGATGGGTAAGAACAGCCTCAGGGGGGCGCCTGGGTGGCGCAGTCGGTTAAGCGTCCGACTTCGGCCAGGTCACGATCTCGCGGTCCGTGAGTTCGAGCCCCGCGTCAGGCTCTGGGCTGATGGCTCGGAGCCTGGAGCCTGTTTCCGATTCTGTGTCTCCCTCTCTCTCTGCCCCTCCCCCGTTCATGCTGTGTCTCTCTCTGTCCCAAAAATAAATAAAAAACGTTGAAAAAAAAATTAAAAAAAAAAAAAAAAAAAAAGAACAGCCTCAGGGGGGTGGGGGGGTGGGGGGGTGGGGGGGTGGGGGGCAGAATTAGGCCCAGACTCAGAAATGGAGGAAATATGTGAGTCCAGTTAGCCTGTGCATTTCCAGGGGAAGCCTATAGTGTCTGGTGTCAGATCCACATGCGTAGATATCCTGCCAGCTCCGATTCCGGAGATGCCTCTGTAGGGCTCCTGGGATGAAGGTTTGCTCTTCCAAAGAGAATGTGTATTGGCTTTATCTCATATTTTCCAAAGTCTGTCTGTATAAAATGAGGACGCATTACCTAAAGAGAAGTCAGTCCATGGGGAAGGGAGTTATCTGTGTGAACGTATGCGTCCACATTAAAAACATAGGAATAATTCCTCTTTATAGAAGAGACTGTGTTTCAACCATGAGTGTCACTGTTGGGGACTTTATTTCCAGTGGTGGAAACAAGAAATAGTGGCATGGGAGTGTGCTGCGGCCTCTGAATGCCTCCTGGCCACACGGTTTCTGTCTAGGTGAGGCGGGTTTCTGGGGTCTGATGGAAGCCCCAGTCCCGGTAAAACGAGACCTTCCCAGAGCTGTGTCTGGGCAGTGAGTCTCTCCCTCACCTGTGCTTCCTTAATCAGCATCCCTTATGTCCAGATCTCACCTGCCTACCCCCAGCCCAAGGTACACACACTTACGTATGTGTGCATGTGAGCTGGCACACACACACACACACACACACACACACACACACACGCACACGCACACACGCACACACCCCTTGGAATTTGTACCAATGGTTACAGGCAGTAACACTTAAAAGTCATACTTACTGTAATACACATGACTATTCTTTTCATCTGACCGGTCTGGCACTCCGTTGGCCAGATTTTTCTATTTGGGAGATCCAGTTCCCATACTCGAATTGTCCCACTGTGGAAGAGAAACCCAAGCAAATGGATACCCATGTAACAGCCTCTTCATATCTTCTCTGTTTTCTGCATTCCCCCTGAAGAGGCAGCTAAGGGGGACAGAACAGGGTATTGCTGAGGGTTTGCTAGGCCCAGGGTTCTCCTTAAAATCTTCCACTCGACCCTTCCAGCCACCCTCTGAGTAGTTTTTCGGATCCTGCCGCTGTCCGAATGAGAAAACGCAGAGCCCGAACACCAGCAGAGCAAGGATTCATACCCAGCGAGCGCTCTGTCCACTGCAGTGAGAGGAAACAGAAATGCCAAAAACTAAACAAATGAAGAGCAAACCAGGGGCTCCTGGGCGGCTCAGTCGGTTCAGCGTCTGACTCCTGATTGCGGCTCAGGTCGTGATCTCGTGGTTCGTGGGTTCGAGCCCCCTCTGGGTTCCTAGTGCAAGGCCTGCTTGGGATTCTCTTTCTCTCTCTCTGCTCTGTTCATGCTTTCTCTCTCAAAATAAATAAATAAAGTAAAGTAAAAAGAGAGGGCAAACCAGAGTTCCCTAAGTATGTTTCTTTTTTTTTAAGTTTATGTATTAAAAAAAATTTTAAGTTTATTTATTTTTGAGAGAGAGAGAAAGAGAGAGAGAGAGAGCAGGGAAGGGGCAGACAGAGGGAATCCCAAGCAGGCTCCACGTGGTCAGCATAGAGCCTGACGCGGGGCTTGATCCCACGAACCGTGAGATCATGACCTGAGCCAAAATCAAGAGTCAAATGTTTAACCGGCTGAGCCACCCAGGCGCCCCACTAAGTATGTTTCTTTCAAGGTCTGCAGTTGTGAGGAAATATTTTCAAGAGCAAGTACTTCATTAGGGAGAATCCTGTCTTCATGAGAAAGGAGACTAAGTAACCAAAGGCCAAACGAAATCAGTACCTGACACAAGATTTGGCATATAACTGGCATTTACTCATTACATACTGAGCTAATCTGAATTTGTAACTGTAGAAACATATTGTGGTCAACATCAGAGCTGAAGCTAACAGTTGAAGGCAGAAAAGATTAATTTAAGAATAGATTGATTGGGGGGGGGGGGCACCTGGGTGGCTCTGTCGGTTGAGTGTCCGCCTTTAGCTCAGGTCACGATGTCATAATTCGTGCGCTTGGGTCCCTCATCGGGCTCTGTGCTGACAGCTTGGAGCCTGGAGCCTGCTTCAGATTCTGTGTCTCCCTTTCTCTCTCTGCCTCTCCCCTACTCACACTCAGTCTCTCTCTCTCTCTCTCTCTCTCTCTCTCTCTCAAAAATAAACAAGCATCAAAAAAAAAAAAAAAAGATGGATCAGGGCGCCTGACTGGCCACATCAGTACAGCATGTGACTCTTGATCTCAGGGTTGTGAATTTGAGCCGCACATTGGGCGTAGAGATTACTTAAGTAAGTCAACCTTAAAAGAAAACAAAAATAAAAAAATAAAAATAGATCAAGTTCAGCTTTCCTTTTTTTTTTTTTTTTTTTTTTAGCTTCCAGAGTTAGGCACATAGTAAGCGCTTAAGAAGTATTTTGTTTAAAACATTTTTTTTTATGTTTATTTATTTTTGAGACAGAGAGAGACAGAGCATGAATGGGGCAGGGTCAGAGAGAGGGAGACACAGAATCCGAAACAGGCTCCAGGCTCTGAGCGGTCAGCACAGAGCCCGACGCGGGGCTCGAACTCACGGACCGCGAGATCATGACCTGAGCCGAAGTCAGACGCTTAACCAACTGAGCCACCCAGGCGCCCCTAGAAGTATTTTGAATACTTTCTTATTTGAATACAAATCTATTTCTTGTTCCAATACATATTTTGCGTACTTTCAAAATTAAAAAAAAAAAAAATCAGCTTTTCCATGGCCTTCCTGGTAGATGTCACTTGGACGTCAAATTGGAATTTGCAGGATCTCTCATGAGGGATGATATAGTGGCGTATCTGAAATAGGGACCATCATGGAGGATATCATGGGTGCCATACCGGAAATCTTAACGCAGGAGTCCTTACTTGTTCTCGGCTATCGCTGTCACATGCAACCAAAGCAGACCTAGAATACAGATTGTCCTTAAAAAATTTGCTGGGGGTGGGGCGGGGGTGGCGCCCGGGTGGCTCAGTCGGTAAGCCTCCCACCCTCGATTTAGGCTCAGGTCATGATCTCATGGTTCGTGAGTTTGAGCCCCACTGACAGTGCAGAGCCTGCTTCGGAGTCTCTCTCTCTTTCTCCCTCTCTCTCTGCCCCTTCCCCTCTCAGGTGTCTCTGTCTCTCTGAAAATAAATAAATAAACTTAAAAATATATATATATATTTTTCATTTGCAGGGCAGGGAGAGAGGGAGGGGAAGGGGGAGGAGGGGGACAGGGAGAAACGGGGAGAGGGAGAAAGGTGGAGGGGAGGATGGGGGGGTAAGGAGGAGGACGGAGGGGAAGGAGGGGCAGGGGAAGGAAGGACGAGGGGGAGGGGAAGGGGGGAAAGGAGCTTCAATTCAAGTTTCGGCTCCTGGAGTAAGGGTGTCCATGGACGCCAGCAGCTGGACCCTCAGGAAACAAGGACCCCAACGAAGAAGCCCTGCGTGACGGTGAGTCGCCTCTGAAGACAGGGGTAGGACACGGGCAGCTGCTTCAGGCTCAGGGCGCTCTCCTAGTGAGATTTGCTCCCTAGGGGCTGGCTTCCATTCGGCCAGCCAGTTTCATGGCCAGGAAGTAAACTCGTGCACACACATAATTACCCCGGAACAAAGGCGGGCTGCATACCCCAGGGTGGGGACTGGAAATGGCTGAGAGGTAGGGCAGGACCACTTCTTTGATCTGGCTGGAAAGGTAGCCAGTGACGTCACAGATGGGAGCCGACAGAGGGGTTGAAAGAGATAGTCCCGCCCAACAGGTACCTCGACCCCACCACGTTCGGAGCTTTTTTTTTCTTTTTTTAATGGTTGTTTATTTTTGAGAGAGAGACAGAGCATGAGCAGGGGAGGGGCAGAGAGAGGGAGACACAGAATCTGAAGCAGGCTCCAGGCTCCGAGCTGTCAGTGCAGAGCCCCACGCGGGGCTCGAACTCACGAACCGCAAGATCGTGACCTGAGCCGAAGTCCGACGCTTAACCAACTGAGCCACCCAGGCGCCCGACAGCTTTTTGACCTCTGAACTGACACACCACATTAGAGAGGATGCTTTTGTGCGGACTTCACCTCAAACTCCAAGCAGGGCCCTGTTGGTGAATCTGTAAATTAACTTCTTCTGTTAGACAGATGCTGGCCTCTGGCTTGGTCCCCATTGGCTGGTGACAAGCTGTTACTGCTGGAAATGATCTCACGTGGCTAAAAATCAAACACCTGAGGGCTCCTGGCACGGTTCATTCGCAAACTCTCCTTTCAGGAGGCCTAACTCGAGAGCAGGTGCTAAGAAACGTCAACCTGTAAGCCAATCTGTGCATTCCGGCACATTCCCCTGGGAGCATGCATCGTAGGGCGTGTGTTATCAGTGACAAGTAACCGGAACCTGAAATCAATTCAGCGGGAAAGCAGACCCTTCTCAGGAGGAAGCACGGAATGCTCAACTAACTGGTATCTGAAAGACTTTCAGTTCAAAGGATGTTTAAGGACTGCAGCGTCACGCAAATTTACGACGGAAGGGAATTTGCTGGGACGAATACTATGTTCCCCCCCCAAACTCGAGTGGCCGTGCTTTCTGCACAAGCAAACGCAGCCGTTTACGAGTTCTGAAAACGCCGACCGCAGACACGTACTTTCCGGCGGTAACGAACATCTCGTCTCGGCACCTCGAGAAGATCACTGTCGTGGCATTCCCCACGTTGAGGCCAGCCGCCGGGCTACCGCAGATGGCTTCTCTCTTGGCTATGTTCCACACCACCACACTGCCAAAACGAGAGGGACCGAAAAAGTCAGGGGAAGACAGGCTCTCACGGTAAGAAACAGTTTTTTGTTTTCTTTTGTTTTTGTTTTTTTTTTTTAATTTTATGTATTTTTATTTATTATTATTATTTTTTAGTGGTTCTAGAAAGGAAAAAAAAAAGGTTACTTACAAAGGATCAAAAGAATTGACCCCCTTCCCCCACTAGATGTCTCCTCCATCACGCTGGATATTAGAAGATTAGCGGGTGACACTGAAAATGTTTTGACGGAAGATGGTGACGAGGCTAGAAACCAGTGATCCCATCAGTCAAGTCTGATGCTAAAATAAAGACATTTCCAGGGGCGCCTGGAAGCATCCGACTGCAGCTCAGGCCGTGATCTCACGGTTCATGAGTTCGAGCCCTACATCGGGCTCTGTGCTGACAACCCAAAGCCTGGAGCTTGCTTCAGATTCTGTGTCTCCCTCTCTGTCTCTGCCCCTTCCCCGCTCACACTCTCTCTTTCTGTCAAAAATAAACATTAAAAAAAAAAAGACATTTGCAGATAGCCAAGGCATAAACGTTTACCACCCATCTGTCTCATGTAAAACAAAAGTTCCTAGGAGAAGTATTCCAGAACAGAATAATGCGATGAAGAGGACAGATGACATAAGGCACTGTTCCCAAACTTGAACGTACATCAGAATCACTTGGAGGGCTTGTTCAGACAGAGGCTGCCGGGACTCACCCCGAGAGCTTCTGATTCAGCAGGTCTGGGGTGGGGCCTGAGGTCTCGCTTTTCTAAAAGGTCCCCGGTGATGTCGATGTTGCTGGTCTGGGGACCACACTGTGAGAAGCGCCGCTTTGGATCCCAGCTCCTTCTTTCTGGGTGTAATCACACAACTTAGTCCTAAACTGAATGTGTTCAGACAATAATACTAAAAATGCTGGGGAACACCGGAATCAAAATATTAAAGAAAAAGAAGGCTAACGTTACAAACTCTGTTAACGCAAAAGTATGTCTAGCTATGCTTCCCAAATTTTCTACATGTAGAAGGTTATTATCACAGGCGCTCTAAAATCAAGGTATAACCAAGATTGGTAGGAATGAGGAGGTAGGAGGTGGTGTAAGAGCCATAATTTTTTTTCTTGGTAGGAAATCGACAGATACCATCTGAAGTGGAAAACTCGAGAGAAATATCACTTAAAAAGTCAAAAAGTTATCATGATAAGCAGGTAATCTTCTCCAAAAAGACTCTTAAAACCAAGTACATCATACCTAAAATAAATGAAAACATACATCTACATCAAATCTTGTACATGAATCTTCATAGCAGCATTATTACCAATAGTCCAAAAGTGGGGAAGACCCAAAGCCCCATCCACTAGGAGCGACTGAGTGGTTCAGTCAGCTAAGCGTCCGACTTCAGCCTGGGTCATGATCTCACGGTTCGTGAGTTCGAGCCCCACATCAGGCTCTGTGCTGACAGCTCGGAGTCTGGAGCCTGCTTTGTATTCTGTGGCTTCCACTGTCTCTGCCCCTCCCCCTGTCACCCTCTCTCAAAAGACCCTCTCTGTCCCTCTCTCAAAAATAAATAAACATAAAAAAATAAAACAAAATAAACAAAGCTCCATCCACTGATGGATGAAGAAAATGTGAAGAAAATAATACAATGGAATATTATTTGACAATAAAGAGAGTGAAAGATCGACACATGCCACAGCATGGATGGACCTTGAAAACATTATGCTTAATAAAAAAAATCAGCTACAAAAGGCCATATATTATATTATCCCATTCATGTGAAACACGGAGAACGGGCAAATCTCTGGAGACAGAAAGTGGATCAGTGGTTGCCTGGGGTTGAGAGGGTAGTGGGGGAGCGGGAACGGGGAGTGACTGCTAGCGGGTGTAGGGTCTCTTCTTGGAGTGTTTAAAAATGCCCTAAAACTTTATGAAACTCTTGGTTTCGGTTCAGGTTGTTACCTCCCAGTTTGTGAGTTCAAGCCTCTCGTTGGGCTCTATGGTGACGGTATGGAGCCTGCTTGGGATTCTCTCTCTCAATTAACCTATGATAAAGGAAGCAAGAATACACAACGGATAAAAGACAGTCTCTTCAACAAATGGTGCTGGGAAAACCGGACAGCTACGCGACACGCGAAAGAACGAAACCGGACCACCTTCTTACGCCATGCGCAAAAATAAATTCAAAATATATTAAAGACCTAACTGTGAGGCCTGAAACCATAAAACTCCTTCCTAGAAGAAAACACAGGCAATAGTCTCTTTGACAGCGACCATGGAAACATTTTTCTAGATCTGTCTTCTCTAGCAAGGAAATAAAAGCACAATTAAAACTATTGGGACTAAAGCACCAAAGCAAAAAGCTTTTGCACAGTGAAACCATCAACAAAACAACAAAGCAACCTACTGAATGGAAGAAGGTATTTGCAAATGACGTATCCAGTAAGGGGTCCAAATATATAAAAAATTTATACAACTCAACACCAAAACAACAACAACAACAAAAACAAATTTACAAATGGGCAGAGAATCTGAATAGACATTTTTCCAAAGAAGACATAAAGATGGCCAAGAGGGGCGCCTGGGTGGCTCAGTCGGTTGAGTGTCCGACTTCGGCTCAGGTCATGATCTCACGGTCCGTGAGTTCAAGCCCCACGTCGGGCTCTGTGCTGACAGCTCAGAGCCTGGAGCCTGTTTCAGATTCTGTGTGTCTCCCTCTCTCTGACCCTCCCCCGTTCATGCTCTGTCTCTCTCTGTCTCAAAAATAAATAAATGTTAAAAAAAAAATTAAAAAAAAAAAGATGGCCAACAAACACATGAACAATGTTCAACGTCACTCAACATCAGGAAAATGTGCATCAAAACCATAATGAGATATCACCTCACACCTGTCAGAATGGCTATAATCAAAAACATAAGAAACAACAAATGTTGGCACGGATGTGGAGAGAAAGGCACCCTCGTGCACTGTTGGTGGGAATGCAAACTGATGTGGCCACTGTGGAAAACAGTAGGGAGGTTCTCCAAAAAAAAATTAAAAATAGAACTACCCTATGATCCAGTAATTTCACTCCTGGGTAGTTACCCAAAGAAAATGAAAACGCTAATTCAAAAAGATAGATATTATTACTGTAGCATTATTTATAATAGCCAAGATATGGAAGCAATCCAAGCGTCCATCAACAAATGAATGCACAAAAAAGACGGGGGATATATAAGAACATTCCTCAGCCACGAAAAAGAATGAAATCTTGCCATTTGCAACAACACGGATGGAACTAGAGGGTATGATGCTAAGTGAAATAAGTCAGAGAAACACAATTACTGTATGATTTCACTCACATGTGGAAATTAAGAAACAAACGAATGTAGAAAACACACACACACACACACACACACACACACACACACACACACAAAACAGACTCTTAAGTACTGACAACAGACTGATGGTTGCCAGAGGGGAGGTGGGTGGGGAGAAGGTAGAGATAGATAGAAGTCCACTTCAAAAGTCCATCTATCTCGATGACCACTGAGTAATGCCTAGAATTGTTGAATCATTGTTTTGTGCACCTGAAACTAATATAACCTTGTTTATTATACTTGAAAAAAATTCTTTTAAGTTTATTTATTTACTTTGAGAGAGAGAGACAGAGAGAGCAAGGGAGTCACAGAGAGGGAGGGAGAGAGGGAGAGAATCCCAAGCAGGCTCCACGCTGTCGTCACGGAGCCCGACTCGGGGGCTCAAATTCACGAACCGTGAGATCATGACTTGAGCCGAAACCGGATTCTCAACTGAATGAGCCCCCCCAGGCACCCCCCAGGCATCAGTGATTTTCTAAAGCTCCCCAGTGGCCTTCAGCATGCAGCTAAGGTCGAGAAGTGTTGCACTACCGTATTTTCCCCATAGGCTTTTCATATGAGACACACACATGAATGTGGACAGGCCGACAGAGAACCTCGGAGGGGAGAGAGAGGATGACAGAACTAGAAATATGCCCGGTGAAAAATAAGTAAACGTATTGAGTTCATTACCTTCCGTCGTCTGGGCCTCCTAGTGATACCAAGTACAAATCATTTGGTGAAAAGGCCAGTGCTTCGATTTTGCCCTTGTGAAGTGACAGCCGGGCAATCAGCTCCCTTTGCTTATAATCCCACAAAATGATATCTGCCTGGGGGCGAGAAGACACTGTCAGATCGCAGACCGGCTTCAGAAGAGTCTCAGCACAGAGCTACCTCTCTTGGTGGAAAACAATCAGTAAGAGCACTTTTCTGGAGATCGGACTGCGTCTCACAAACATTAAGGGCAAGAGGGAGGAAACCATTCTAAATTAAGCAGAGGGGGAGCCTGGGTGGCTGAGTCGGTTGAGCGTCCCACTTTGGCTCAGGTCATGATCTCACTGTTCTGGGGTCGAGCCCCTCGTCAGGCTCTGTGCTGACAACGTGGAGCCTGCTTGGGATTCTCTCTCTCCGCCCCTCCCCTGCTCGCACACTTGTTCTCTCTCTCTCTCTTTCTCTCAAAATAAATAAACATTAAAAAAATATTTAAAAAAATTTATTAATTAAGCAAAGGGGCACTTGGGTGGCTCAGTTGGTTGAGCATCTGACTTCAGCTCAGGGCATGATCTCGTGGTTCATGAGTTCGAGCCCTGCATCAGGCTCTGTGCTGACAGCTGGAAGCCTGGAGCCTGCTTCGGATTCTGTTTCCCTCTCTCTCTGCCATTCCCCCACTCAAGCTCTGTCTGTCTCTCTCTCAAAAATAAATAAGCATTAAAAAAACTTTTTAAATAAATAAATTAAGCAGGGACTTTTTGTTCCTGAGCATTATCAGTCCACTCTCTGTGGAGTCAGGTGTAAACACCAGAGTGCTTACTCTCAGCCGGAGGGAATAAAAATGAGCTCAAAGAGGAGGCCATGAGGAAGAAGAGGGGAAAACCAGGGACCATCGCAGAGCTGCCCTGAAGTTGGGGGGGGGGGTTCTAGGGAGTCACCTCTGTATCGATTTACAAGGAACTATTTTTTCAGTTCATTCACCTTGAAACCCATGAACGTGACTTGCCCGGAGGCAAGGTACAGCCCACTCTTGGAGATGGCCACACAGGAGACGTTGTTACTGTGGCCGTGCAGGAAGTTCTGTTCCCGAGTATTTATTGCCTGGATCAGGACTGTGCAGCCCAGGGGGAAAATCAAATGTTCCTGGTCAGGATGGCATTTCAGACCAGTGGGCACGTGTCCTAGAAGAGAGAGATTAAAAATAGTAATGATTAAAGGAAGAAAGAAAGAAAAAATAAAGGTGGTGATAATTAGGGGTGCCTGGCTGGCTCAGTGAGAACAGTGTGTGACTCTTGATCTCTCTGAATTCAAGCCCTGTGTTGGGTGTGGAGCTTACTTAAAAATAATAATAGTAATTTTTAAAAAAATAATAATTAGGTGCACAAGTAACCTATATATGTATATACATACATATACACACGTATATATACAAATGTTATATACATATATATATGTACATATACATGTACATATATATATGTACATATATATATTTTTTTGATACAGTGGTGCCCGGGTGGCTCAGTCAGTTGAGAGTCCGACTTCGGCTCAGGTCACGATCTCACGGTTCGTGAGTTCAAGCCCCGCGTCGGGCTCTGTGCTAACAGCTCGGAGCCTGGAGCCTGCTTTGGATTCTGTGTCTCCCTCTCTCTCTGCCCTCCCCTGCTTGCACTCTGTCTGTCTGCCTGTCTCTCTCTCTCAAAAATAAATAAACATAAAAAAAAAATAAAACAAAATTGAATACAAATTTTGAAATAAAAAAAAAATCTGAGATCAACTAAAACAAGTGGGTTGGTGGGGGGGTAGTCATATATGTAATTTTATTCCACTGACAAGGTCGGTCTAGTATACCACTTCTCAGACTTCAATGCATAAAATTGCCAGGGGATCTGGTTAAAATGCAGACTTCAGGTCTGGAAGGGGAGCTGAGATTCTGAATTTCTTTTTTTTTTTTTTTTTATCTTTTTTTTTTTTAATGTTTATTTATTTCTGAGAGAGAGAGACAGAGTGCAAGCGGGGGAGGACAGAGAGAGAGGGAGACACAGAATCTGAAGCAGACTCCAGGCTCTGAGCTGTCAGCACAGAGCCCGATGCGGGGCTGAAACCCACAAACCGCGAGATCATGACCTGAGCTGAAGTCAGACGCTGAACCCAGACGCTGAACCCACTGAGCCACCCGGGTGCTCCTTGAGGTTCTGAATTTCTGACAAGTTCTCAGGAGATGCTGGTGGTGGTCCAGGAACCTCACTCTGGAGAACAAGGCCAATTCTTGGAATCCTGAGAAGCAGGAAATACCAACAGCCAGTCTGGGTGAGTGGGAAGCACAGTACGAACATGAATTCACTGCCTCCACTGCCCACAAAGTAAAGATAATTTGGTTCCGAGTCACCACCAGGAGCTCGCTCTAAGGAAGCCCAGACCTCTTGCAGTGAGACCCCATCCTCCAGCTCTGGGGCAAGAACCATCACCCCAACTATAAACCTTTGCAACATGCTTTATTGTGAAAGAGAGGTCCTCCCTTATCACTCAATTTTGGCCAGAATTTGGGGGGCTAGGCTTGATACTATTTTACGGTACAAACCGTAAAGTCAACTTGATTAGTTAAAAATCATTTTTGGTGTCATGGTATTAAATGTATAGATTAAGGAAAAATAATTTTTATAATAATACATTCAATCTCCTTTCTAAAAACAGGATATGTTTTTCTACGAAATCTCCTTTTAGGGCTTCCATTTTCGATTTTTCTCCCTAAAGATCTCACACATTTCTTAGTACATTTATTCCAGGGTATTTTAAAACCATTCTATGGCTATCTCCTACTCCATCAAAAGAGTCATAAATATTTATTAATATCATGTTCTCATCTTTTAATGAATTCATCTTTTACATTTAACTCCCTCTAGAATTTATTTTGGTACAGAATGTGATTCCAGTAGCTAAATAGATCACAGATTTTTCTTTCTTTTTTTTTTCTTTTGCTCAAATTGTCAAATGTATTTATTGACTAAATGATTTCTTTCGCTTTACTTGAGATTGTTCCTTTTTCCTGTCGTAAGTTCTCCAAAGCCTAAGGTTTCTGTCTTTGGGGGTGATCTGTCTGATGAGGTTTTGGGGTGATGGTGGGGTTCGGAGCTGACAGCCAAGAAAGAATTCTTGAAGACGTCTTTGGGGCAAAAAAGACGATTTTGTTAAAGCACGGGGACAGGACCTGTGGCAGGAAGAGCTGCACTGGGGCTGTGAAGAATGACTGGTTATATACCATGGTGTTGGGGGAGGTAAAGTCAAGAGGACGTTTCTTAAAGGGATTTCCACATGCGAAAAAGACTCACAGGGTACTGGAGGCCTAGCTATTGTCAGGCCAAGGTTGGTTTTCACTCGAGCAAAACACTATCCTTAAGACAGTAGGGAGTTCCTGGACATTAGGCTATTGATAAGATTGCCCCCTTTTTTTCCCCTTAATTTTTAAAAAACATTGATTTATTTTTGAGAGACAGAGCAGAGTGGGCGATGCATGGGGGGAGGGGGGGCACACAGAATCCAAAGCAGGCTGCAGGCTCTGAGCTGTCAGCACAGAGCCCAAGGCGGGGCTTGAACTCACTGACCGAACTTCACTGAGCTGAAGTTGGATGCTTAACTGACTGAGCCACCCAGGTGCCCCTAGATTGCCCTTTTCTTGCAGTTGTACTAAGATATTTGTAAACCGACAGTGACTCTATCAGTTTAACCATTTGTTGTCTGTCTTCTCCTTTGTTCTTGGGCAGCCAGGAATGTCACACATCCTACCTGCGGGGGACACACATCCCACCTGGGGGGAGGGGGGTGGGGCATGGGTATGCTAGTTTATGCTTTACCCTCAGCTTGTCCTATGCTCCCTCTTCATGTTCATATATACATTTTCAATTGCAGTTACCTAATAAGCAATCATTTGACTATCCATATGGAAAAAGCAAAATCAGATCCTACCTCACACCATCCGCAAACAGTACAATAGGTAGATCAAGGACCTAACTGTGACAAACAAGACTTCATGTGTACACAAGTTGTAGGAGATGACTTCTTTTTTTTTTTATTTTTTTTTTAAATTTTTTTTTTTTTCAACGTTTTTTATTTTTTAATTTTTGGGACAGAGAGAGACAGAGCATGAACGGGGGAGGGGCAGAGAGAGAGGGAGACACAGAATCGGAAACAGGCTCCAGGCTCCGAGCCATCAGCCCAGAGCCTGACGCGGGGCTCGAACTCACGGACCGCGAGATCGTGACCTGGCTGAAGTCGGACGCTTCACCGACTGCGCCACCCAGGCGCCCCGGAGATGACTTCTTAAACGTGCCACAAAGAGAGCAAATCCTAACAGAGAAGGCCACCGTAGTCATCCAGTTATGTTAAGAACCTAAGACTTCTGATGACAAATGACAAAATGAAAAGAAAAACCCAAACCAGGAGAAGATGTTTGCAATGTACGTAATAGATAAGGATTATATCCAGAACATACAAAGAGCTACCACAAACAAATAAGAAAGCACAAACTGCTCCAATGGAAAAATGAGCAAAGGCTATGAACAGGCAATGTAGGAGGGAGGAAATTAAAAAAACAAAAACAAAAACAATAAACATGTGAAACTATAGCCATCAAAGTAATGAGCATTGCATGCCAAATGAGACACTGTTTCATTTCCATCATAACAGCTAAAATTAAAAAGGCTGATAATAGCAAGCATTAGCGGTGATGTGAACAAAAGGAAACGCTCATACAACTGCGTTGTGGGAAGGTACTTCGGTGGAATAGCTTTGGAAAACAACACAGCCACGTTCAGAATGGTTGAGCACGCACACACCCTAGGACCCAGGTGTTCCACTCTTTGGTACGTGACCTAGAGAAATACTTGCAATTCTGTCTACAGGCCACTACAAAGGTGTTCACTGCAGCCTTGCAGCCTTGTAGTAGCAGAAAGTTGCAAATAAATTAAAAGACCATCTACGGGGAATAGATAACTAATGTTGGTGTATTTACACAAGGGAGTAGCAGAGTTAAATTAATCGACATGAGAAGATTGCATAAATGCTGGGTGGAAAAAAAAGCAGGCTTCAGAATGTGTGCAGGATGAAACCATTTCTATAAAATATAAAAACTTGCACATTTACAGTATAAATTATTTATAGATAGCATATTTAATATTTTACACACACCGTAAGCTTTGAAAGCATGGCTGGGAAGGGTACATATTAACTTCAGGGTAGTGGTTGTCTCTACAGAGGGAGAAAGGATAGGATAGTGTGATAGAAGAGAGGACTTAAAATGTGTGTTTTTTTTCTCAAAAATATTAACTCAAGGGGCGCCCGGGTGGCTCAGTCAGTTGAGCTTGACTCTTGATTTTGGCTCAGGTCACGATCTCACGGTTTGTTGGATTGAGCCCCACATCAGGCTCTGTGCTAACAGCACAGAGCCTGCTTGGGATTCTGCCTCTGTCTCTCTGTCTCTCAAAATAAAGAAAAGACATAAACTCAAAAAAATTAACTCAAAAAAGAAACAGTATCAAAACTTGCTAATCCTGTGTGCAATACTTGGTATTTATTATGGCATTCTAAATTTCTGTTGCACTATTTTATGATAAAAATAAAAGAGCCCTATAGTAACCCCTGCACAGGAGCACCTGAGTGGCTCAGTTGGTTAAGCTTTGGACTTCGGCTCAGGTCATGATCTCACAGTTCATGGGTTCGAGCCCTGCGTCAGGCTCTCTGCTAACAGCTCAGCGCCTGGAGCCCACTTTGGAGTCTGTTTCTCCCTCTCTCTCTCTGTCCCTCCCCCACTCAAGCTCTGTGCTAAGGGAAAATGTACATGGCATAGTGTTAAGTGGAGTTAAGTAGAAAAAAAAAAAAGTCTAAAATTATACAGTATGAGCCCCCGTTCATTTAAAAAAGGTTTAGGGGTGCCTGGGTGGCTCAGTCAGTTAAACACTGACTTCAGCTCAGGTCGTGATCTTGTCGTTCGTGAGTTCGAGCCCTGTGTTGGGCTGGGAGCCTAGAGACTGTTTTGGATTCTGTGTCTCCCTCTCTCTCTCTCTCTCTTCCCCTCTCCCCCTGCATCATTCTCAAAAATAAAATAAACATTAAAAATTGTTTTTAAAAAGGGGCACCTGGGTGGCTCAGTTGGCTAAGCATCCCACTTCAGGTCAGGTCATGATCTTGCTGTTCGGGAGTTCAAGCCCTGCGTTGGGCTCTGTGCTGACAGCTCAGAGCCTGGAGCCTGCTTCCGATTCTGTGTCTGCCTTTCTCTCTGTGCCCCTCCCTCGGTGGTGCTCTGGCTCTCAAAAATGAATAAATGTAAAAGAATAAAAAATGAAAATGAAAAAAAATTTTTTAAAAGTTTATATGTAAATATATATTTGAAAGGATCACACCAAACCTTTAACAGCACTATCTTTGCAAAATGTAACGATGGCTGATTTTTCTTTGGGCTTCACTGTATTTTTCCAGTTTCCTAAACTCTTCTTCTTAAGTGTGGCTATGGATTTATCCCTGTATGCTCAGAACATAGCATACTATTTGGCATATAGTGGTTCTAGATAAATGTGTATTTGACTACAGGAAAGAATATAATATAAATTGTCACAAAACCAGCAAAGTAAAAATAATTCCATTAATTTGGGCCATTTTAAAAGGCCAAGATAACCAGTAATGGCCATGGAAGGCACTGGAATATAATGTACCATCTATTTACTCTCTTTTTATAACTTTTTTTTAATGTTTAAAGTTTATTTTAGCTGAAGAGAGAGACAGAAGGAGAGAGAGAGAATCCCAAGCAGACCCAGCACCGGCATTGCAGAGCCGGGTATGGCGGCTCGAACTCACGAACCCGGAAATAAATCATGATGTGAGCCAATGTAGGAGGCTTAACTAACTGAGCCACCAGGTCGCCCCCATATATTTACTCTTAGAGCTCCACAAAACATCATGAATTCAGTTGCAGAGCGCTGTGTTTGAGGTTCTGCACTGACCCCCTGCACTCAGCAGCGGTCACTCACTTCCTTTACCAATGACCTTGCCACCAGCTCTAAAGATGGCCGATATCTCAGATGTACTAAGAAGTGCCCACTATCTATAAGAGACTGTTAAACTAACACGAAGAGTCAAGCTCTAGGTTCCAGAATGTGCCTAAAGCTTTAGCCATTGACAGTCTGGTGTGCAATACTACAATTTTAAAACTTTCGGGCAGCACAACACACTTTAAAAAAAAAAGTTTGCTTTTTCTAAATGTAACGCGGTTTCCTTCCTTCACACACAAAAACAAAGAGCATTACCCCCCTTCATGTTCAAACTATCAGGCAGTCATAAATAAGGTGTGAGCAGAACCGCCAGGCCTCCAGGACAGAAGCATCTCCCTGCCTCCACAGCCTCCCCTGACACCCTCAGTGTTAGGGTCCTTCTCCGGGTTAGAGGACAAGATCATCCCCTAAAACGGCTGCTCACTGCCACGTTCGGTCCCCAGCTCATTCTCATGGGCACATCAGCTGGGGTTCTAGTAGTTGTGCCCAGGGGCCGAACAGGACTCAGCCATCCCGCGGTTACCCAGGGGCGGGCAGCTGCGGGGGCTCGCGGAGTCACAGGGCCAGGGCAGAGCTGACCAGGGGGAGATGGGTTACGACCACCCTTACTCATGCTTCGGTCCCATGAGCAGGCACTTGTCCCTCTTAGGTGCTGTGAAACCATCCCGGTCTTTGAGGTCTGGGGCGAGGATGTGATTCCCCAGGGCCTTGGGGGCGGGAGAGAATTTGGCTCTTGCCAGGGTCCCGCTGCCTTCCAGGTGCCACCCGGTGTCCCACGGTCCCTGTTTGCGCTACTCGTCCCCAGGGCTTGCAACCCCCCGCCCAGACACGTTCGAGGCCTCACCATTGAAGCCGATCGCGGCCTCAAGCTCCAGCTCGGCCACCTCGGCCACCTCGGCCACCTCGGCCTTGGGAGGAATTTGGTTCTCCATTCCCTGGACACCAGGCGCTCCCTCTCTCTGCCTCGGGCCGCGCAGCGTCTCCTGGTCGGTATGGTAACGGACGCGCGCATGCGCGCCGGGCCCAGGCCCGCGCACGCTCTCGGCTGCTGAGCCCTGAGCTCCCGCTGCGGAAGCAGAGAGGGCTCCTTTTCCTTCCAATTTCCGTGAAAATTTAGGGGCATTGGCTGCACGTTTCCCCCTACGGACTCTTTTCGTAACCGCATAACGAATCACCGAGTGTCATTTAGGGAAGGGTGCTATAAGACAATCTATAATTGCCATTCTTTGGGTCCTTTGTTTGAAGCAGGATTAACAATTTTTTTTTTTTTAAGTTTTATTGAGGTATAACTTTACGTATAAAATTCACTCTGAGGTTTAGTAAATGTACACAGCTGTGCAACTATGCCCACAGTCCAGTTTTTGTGTGTTTTTTGTTTGAAGCGGGTTGCAACTTCGGGTAACTGCCGGAGGGCTTGAGATGCTTCCACCTTCCCGGGAAAATGCTTCGATTTTTGTCCAAAAGTTTTATTTTAATTGCGCCGGGCTGTTCGCGCCGACCTAAGGGTTGCTGGGGGGGGTGGCTTCCCTACCTTGGAGGCCGCAGCTCACACGCACCGGGGGAAACGGCAGGTTCCGGTCGCGCCCGGGCCGAACCGCGGGGTGTGAGCCGCGCGGGCCGCCGTAGTCAGCTGCCGCGAGCAGGAAGTGTCCGAAGGCGGGCGGAGACAGCGCGATGGCCCCGGACCCCTGGTGAGCCCGGGGTGAGGGCGGCCGCGCGGAGGGGTTCGCGAGGGAGGCCGGGCTTCCGGGGAGCCGGTGGTCGCCAGGGTCTGGGGCCGGGGAACCTTCGGGAAGAGGGGAGGGGCAGCGGGGGGGGGCAGCGGGGCCCCTTCCCCAGCCGAGGGAGACCCTGCCGTGTCCCGCCACCCTCGGTGTTCGCAGGGGCGGCCCCGGACGGGGGGGGGGGGGGGGGGCGGGGAACCCCGGGGAGCTGCGGGCTTGTGCCGAACCCCGGAACATGCCTTCAGCCCTTCTCGGCTGCATCTGGGGAGATTTCCCGCCCGTCCTGGCTGTGGAGGTGGCTGGTGCTGGCTTCCCTGGACTCTCGGGAAAGTGAAGTCCAAGTAACCTTTTCGTGCAATGCCGGTCCATCTGGTGACCCCCACCCCCGGCCCCTTACTTCACAGGCGGAGAAGCCGAGGTTCAGAATGCATGGTCACCCGCCAGTTAACCAGCTGGCTCTAGGACTTAGATCTTGTGGGCCCTTCAAAAAAACTTACCGGAATCAGGGAGGGAAATTACGCATTTGTTTATAGGGCATTTAACCCTTACCTGAGTCAGCGTCACGAAGGCTGTTTTCCTCTGCTGCAACTTCTGCAGCAGAACAATAGCTGGTAAGGGTCATTCCCTCCACAATTAAGTCCCAAGGACTGAACGATGACAGACACAAGTACTGACCCCAAGGAACATATTGCTATGGCATATCGGACTTGACTTTTTTTGTTTCATAATGAAAAGCGTGTTATATAGCTCTGTAAAGTTCTTGTTGGACTTTATGTTTTAGGTTAATATTTCTGGTAGAATTTATAATTGTTGAAGTTGTAGGCAGGATGGCTACCGGGAGAATGGTGTGCAAGATCAAAGTTAGCACGCTCTGGGATCTGGGTGACCTGGCCAATGGCTTACTTGATTTAACGCTAATTTTTTCCCACCAAGTTTTAACAATTGTATACACCCTGATAGAAAATTTAGGAAGTACTGAATATTTGCACAGGGGAGAAACGTCTTCAACTTTGTCATTTGGAATGATAGCCACTATTGATTTTTAAAATGAATACATTAGTTTATATGCGTGTGTATGTACATATAATGATACATATACAAGCATCCGTGGCTTTTTGAAACTTCACCTTATGCCACTTTGCTTTTAGGAAAGACCTACCTTAGTTCCTGTTTTCTCTAACCAAAAGAAATCTGAAGGGGGTTTTTGCTTTTATGAAAAAAATGCGGAAAGCGAAAATGGTATTCAGCGTTTATTTTGCAGCAAGCTGACTTAGGGGCATTGTGCACCCCAACCAGCAGAGTGACCCCCCCAAGCTCCTTCCCTGGGAGCTATACTCAGCATGACAGCATCAGACTGTGATAGCTTTGAGCTGTGTCTGTGAAAACCTGTGCGCTTTTTTGGGTTTATTTTGTGCACCTGTTAGCAAGATGTGCCTTAAGGTATCAGAAAAAACCAAGAGCAGTCATTTTGGGGGGTCTGAGAAAGCTCAAAAATTTTTCTGTATGAATTAGTGGTCACTGCCCTTTTGCTTTATACCCCATTTTGCCTTATGAAAGGTTTCATTGGAAGACTACTTTTGGATAGTGAGGGAAACCTGCATGTTTTACAAAGCAGGGAACGTTTCCCTGTGTCATTAAGTATTTACTAAAAACAGGATTTTTCTAATGGTACATAATAGTGCATCATATGAATAACCATAATTATTTCCCTCTTTTGTACCTCTTTGTAATATTAGAGTTTGTTTTGTTTAACTGTTGCAGAGACAGCCCCTTTGTTCCATCTCTTACTTCCTCGGCTCACTTCCTGGAAGTAAACTGTTGGGTTCAAGGATATGAACATTTTTAAGGCCCTTGATAACGTTTTGCTAAGTTGCCCTCCACTTCCTGGAAGCTGACCCCCTCACTTTACACATAAGGTAGGAAATAGAGCTCAGAGGTGATAATCCATTTAGATTGATGGAAGCTGTCCTTGGACCCCAAGCCCCTTCCCCAGTTCATGCTGAAAACGCATTTATGATTTTTCCCGTTGCTCTCAGGTAGTTTTGATTCCGTGGCTTTCTCATTTGTCCGTTGACTATGAAACAGGTGGAAACTCTGCTGTGCTGGTAGCTTAGCTCCGTTGCAAAGTGGGTTGCTGGTCAGGAGGGTAGGAGGGAGTATGGAACGGGACTTTGAAAACCTTATAAAAACAGACTTGGCTACATACAGCCTTCTGTTCGTGCTGTTGACAATCGTACATCAATGATGCTTTACTCCTGAATGGTATTCGGCTGGTCAGTCGTGGCATAGAGCCGTGACTGCTTTACCAGCGTATCAAAGCAAGCAGTAGGCTCGCTTTTTAATAGAAGGATGACTGTCTCTGAACAGGTTCTTTGCTAAAGCTAATTAGCTTTCCTGCCGGGGCAACATGTGTGTTGGTGATGCACCGTTCCTGGAAGAGTTAGAGTTAAACAGACCTTAACGGTTTTGTATTCTGGTTGGTCTTTTCTTTTTTCTTTTTGGTCTATTCTCAAAAATGTTGTGGAAGGTAAAAGAATATACAGAAAGGGATAGTCTAACAACCCCCTTTGTACTCCTCACCCAGGTCCTATAATTACCAGCCTTCTGCCATGCTGGTATCATTCCTGCCTTCCACATCTTTTTTCCCCAGGTTTTTGGTTTTTTTTAAGTAAATCTTACGTGTGTATGAATTTAACTGTGCATTCAGTGTTTTTGTGGTAGAACAGGGGACTTCCTGCGTGTTCCCCTTTTCAGGTCTTCGGTCTCTGCTGTGGCATCACCATCCTCTGTGTCCCTTGGGCCTGAAAACTCCAGTCATCCACTTTTTCTTGCCCTCCTCCTATCTGATTATTGAATATTTGGTTTTTCTTTCAAATGCCTCTGGCATCTCTTTAAAACATTTTTTTTTTGGTAACGTTTATTTAACTTTTTGAGAGAGACAGAGAGAGAGAGTGAGTGTGAGTAGGGAAGGGGCAGAGAGAGAGAGAGAGAGAGAGAAAGAGAGAGACAGGATCCAAAGCAGGCTCCAGGTTCCCAGCTGTCAGCACAGCGCCCGACGCAGGGCTCGAACTCACCGACTGCGAGATCATGACCTGAGCCGAAGTCGGACGCTTAACCGACAGAGCCCCCCCTGGCGCCCCTGGCAGCTCTTTCATGCTGTCTGTTTCTGCCTTGGCCCCATGCTTTTAGTTGTGGGCCTTGCAGACAGGAGATACTGGTGACCAGTTATGGAATGGGAGTCTTCTGGGCTCCTGCCACTCCTCTCTCGTTCCCAGCCATTTATGTAAATGAGTGCAGGTTAATTTTCCTAAAGTAGTACTTTATTTATTTATTTATTTATTTATTTAAATGTTTATTATTTTGAGAGAGAGAAAGAGAGAGTGTGTGTGCACAAGTGGGGTACGGGCAGAGAGAGAGGGAGAGCCAAGAATCCCAGCAGGTTCTGTGCCATTAGTGCAGAGCTCGACACGGGGCTGGACTCATGAACCACGACATCGTGGCCTGAGCTGAAATCAAGAGTCAGAGGCCCTGCTGACTAAGCCACCCAGGTGCCCCTGGACTACTACGTTAGGTACTCGTGTGTTTGATACTGTGATGAGGCTGCCCATGACCTCTGTGCTTGTGGTTCTCAAACTTTGCTCCAGGTAGGAACACCAGGGGGAGTTTTGACAACTCCTCGTGTTCAGGTCAAACCCCATTCCCAGGGCGCCTGAGTGGCTCAGTCGGTTAAGCGTCCAACTTCGGCTCAGGTCACCATCTCGCGGTTTGTGAGTTCGAGCCCTGCGTCGGCCTCTATGCTGACGGCTTGGAGCCTGGAGCTTGCTTTAGATTCTGTGTCCCCCCCTCTCTCTGTCCCTCCTCTGCTCACAATATGTCTGTCTCTGTCTCAAAAATAAACATTAGGGGCGCCTGGGTGGCTCAGTCGGTTAAGCGTCCGACTTCGACTCAGGTCACGATCTCGCGGTCTGTGAGTTCGAGCCCCGCGTCAGGCTCTGGGCTGATGGCTCAGAGCCTGTTTCCGATTCTGTGTCTCCCTCTCTCTCTGCCCCTCCCCCATTCATGCTCTGTCTCTCTCTGTCTCAAAAATAAATAAACGTTAAAAAAAAAAATAAAAAAAAATAAACATTAAAAAAAAAAAATAAAACCATTCCCGTTTAAGCAGGATGCTTGGGTTTGGGAGCCAGGAATCGGTTGTGTTGTTGTTTCAAGATTCCCTGGTGATCCCAGCATGTAGCAGAGTTTCAGAACTAGCACTCTCCAAGGCTAATGTGGGAACGTAAAGATTGGGAGCAAAACATCTGGGATTTTGGCCTTCTGCATTTCCTAGAACCTCTTCAGGGGCTCACTCAGTGTGCCAGAGTATCCCCTACAGCTCCAACGTCCTCTTTTTTCAAAAGCCTCCCCTGATAATTCTGGTGTTCAAGGCTCCACAGAAACTAGCTCCCATGCATCTGTCCCCTTTTATACCTTACCCTCTTACCCAGGGCTGCTCAGCCGAATGTGCCCCTCCCTCCTGCTTCAACCTTGCTGTTCAGCCCAGGGTGTCACCTCGTGGCCCAGCCCTGTCCAGTCCGAGTGCCTCGGCCGACACTACTTTCTCTCCCTCCCAAACTCCAGGAGTACTTACCATTTAGGCTCCGTGGTTGTTAGGCAGTGTATCATACCTTATTATCGATTTCCATAGGTCTGGTCTGGGACCACAGAGCCAGACCTGTCTGTGCTCCTCTTTTCAGAGGTGACAGTATGGAGGGGAAAAGGAGAAATGTGGTAAAGCTGGGAATCAGGACCCTGTTTTCCTTATCAGCTCCCCTCCTATTTTCTTAACTACGTGTCGTGTTACTTGCTCTTTTCTTGGACGCATGAACATACACACACTTTCACACGCATACACACGTGATGCTCCTTCAGCGTAGAGTGGGGCATTGTCAAAGATCCTACCTCATGAGATTAGAAGTAGGACCTGGCCCAGATCAGGTACTCAGTTTGTTACCCATCGCCGTAATTACTCTAGTAAGATTGCTAAGGGAAGTGACGGGAGATTGTTTTTTGTTGTTTTTTTTTTTGCCGTTATCGAAAAACACATTTGCCGAGTTCCCTCAGTGGATGAGTAATGTGTGGGAGTTCAAAGATTTTTAAGAAACGGATCATTTACTTTTTCAAGCAGAAATGGGGACATGGGGGCAAACAGCAGTTTTCCCTAGTTTGTACTAGGACAGCCCTAGTCCCTCCTCTGCAGAGCAGGGCCACCTGGTAGGAGAGATACAAGGTGTACTTAGCTGTTCTCTGCAAAACAAATAGGAAGCGAAAAGGCTGTCCCAGAAGGAAAAAATAAGGGACCCCGGGGAATTTATTGTGGATTTTTCAAAGCCTCCCGACACTCTGAATAACAAATAGAAGCTTGGCAAATGTTTCCAGAGAGTTCTTGCGAGCTTAGATGTCCGGAGGGGGTGTCCTGCGTCCCCAGCGCATTTTGTTGGAGGATAAACAGTACCTGCTGTTCCTGTTTTGTGAAGCTCTTCCCCAGATACCTGCCTGGCTGGCTTCCTCACCTTGCCCGTCGCTCTGTGTTCTTTTATCCTGCTTTCTTTTTCTTGTTAGCGCCTACCAGCCCTGGACATGCTGGGTCTTTATTTATTTTACGCTCCTTGAGCAGGGACTTTGTCCATTCGGTTCGCTGCCCTGCTCTCCAGTGCCTGGAACCCATGCTCAGCCCAGAGGAGCCCTTGCATAAATGTTTGCCGGATGTTCTGTGAGTGGATGAATTCGAACAAGTGGTTGGGGACGTAGTTTGCAGTGGGCGGGACCACTTGGCCAAGTGGATCTACTGCCTGTTTGTGCTGATTTTCTCATTTGTAAGATGGCGATGGGAGCGGTACCCGTCTCCTGGCGTTTTCGTGCGGATGAAGCGAATTGTTACAAACGGAGCATTCAGAACAGAGCCCGGCTCACACAGTATTTCCTATGACAGCAACACGTGTCGCTGTATTTACTATTCTCATCCTCCCCGTTTGACTTGGTGGCTAGAAGTAACAAGTGGCGCGCAAGTCATGCAGAAAGTTGCTTTCAAAGAGCCTGAAGCGTTCTTCTCCTTTATGCCTTCGATGCAGGTTCTCCACGTACGATGCCACCTGCCAAATCGCGCAAGACATCGCCGAGAAAATCCAACAGCAAAATCAGCATGGAAGAAGTGGTGAAAATACAATCAGGGTGAGAGCAGGAGAGAATTAGGACCCGGAACGGTTTGTCTGAGCTCTGAGCTCTGCAAACCCTCCTACTGCTGAGACTGTGTGTGTGTGTGTGTGTGTGTGTGTGTGTGTGTGTGGCTGCGAAGCTTATGGGCGTTGCGTTGACCTTACAGTCAATCAGTGAATCGTTATAACTGAGACGAAACGAAGCATGACACCCGTTTAATTTCTCCTGTTTAACCATAAAAGTGTCTAACAATTTCCTAGTCCAGCTCAGTCCCCAGGTAGTAAATCTTTCGGGCTCTGCAGGACAAGAGGCTACGCCTTCACCTCTCTGAGAATCTGTTCTTGCCAAATGGCCTTTTTGACATTTTACATTTATTCTATGTAATACATGTAATAATTTGCATTTTATATAGCTTGCAGGCTGTATAAAAGCAGTGGTAGGATTTGGCTGGGGAACTGTGTTTTCCAGACCCTCATGGATTCACTCTAGCTCCTTCGATTCAGATCCCAACACCGCGGGTTTCTCTCTAACCTTTCCCCTTCCAAGTTGGTATTTTTCTTTTCCGGCAATCAGAACAGGGAGATCTTTTTGCTCATGGGGTCTGTCTTAGGGGTTGCAGAACACAGTTTCAGACACTGTACCACCACGGGCACCACCACAGACACTTAAGTCTGAGTTTGTCTTTCCTTTTTTTTTTTTTTTTTTTAACGTTTTTATTTATTTTTGAGAGAGAGAGAGAGAGACAGAGACAGAGACAGAGCACGAGCCGGGGAGGGGCAGAGAGAGAGGGAGACCCAGAATCCGAAGCAGTCTCCATCCAGGCTCTGAGCTGTCCGCGTAGAGCCCGATGCGGGGCTCGAACCCATGAGTGTGAGATCATGACCTGAGCCACAGTCGGATGCTCAACCGACTGAGCCACCCAGATGCCCCAAGATTTCATACTTTTTTATGGCTGAGTAATATTCCATTGTGTATGTCCACTGCATCTACTTTCTCTATTTAGCTATCAATGGGCATGTGGACTCTTTCCATAATTTGATTATCGTAGATAAAGCTGCAATAAACATAGGGGCTCACATATCCCTTTGAATTAGTGTGTTTATATTGGGTTAAATACCCAGTAGTGCAATTACTGGATCGTACGGTGGTCCTATTTTCACCTTTTGAGGAAGCTCCATACTGTTTCCACAGTGGCTACACCAGTTTGCATTCCCACCAACAGTGCACGAGGGTTCCTTTTCCTCCACGTCCTCGCCAACACCTGTTGTTTCTTGTGTTGTTGATTTTAGCCATTCTGACAGGTGTGAGGCGATATCTCATTGTGGTTTTGATTTGTAGTTCCCTGAGGAGGAGTGACGATGAACATCTTTTCATGTGTATGTTGGCCATCTGGATGTCTTCTTTGGAAAAGTGTCTATTCGTGTCTTCTGCCCATTTAAAAAAAAATTTTTTTTAATGTTTTATTTATTTTTGAGACAGAGACAGAGCATGAACGGGGGAGGGTCAGAGAGAGAGGGAGACACAGAATCTGAAGCAGGCTGCAGGCTCTGAGCTGTCAGCACACAGCCCGATGCGGGGCTCGAACTCACGGATCATGAGATCATGACCTGAGCCGAAGTCGGACGCTTAACCAACAGAGCCACCCAGGCGCCCCTCTTCTGCCCATTTTTAAATTGGATTACAGTAAAACCTTGATGTGCGAGCATAATTCGTTATGGAAACAAGCTTGTCATCCAAAGCACTTGTATATCAAAGCAAATTTCCGCATAAGAAATAGTGGAAACTCAGATGATTCATTCTACAAAATATAAAGAAAAATAAACAACATGCACTTTTAAAAACCTTCGTGGCTGGTGTGAGGGAGACGAGAGAGAGGAGGGTTACTGCATAGGACGACTTTCACTATCACTAACGGAAGTTGACTACAGTACGATATTAATAAACTCTTGTCTTATACTGCATTTAGTGTAACTGGCCATAAGGCAGCAGAGGAAGGGGTCTCTATCTGCAGGCAGCCTGACCTAGAATGGAGCACAGCATTCCTAGGCTCACTCTTGGATGGAAAAGCAAAGGACTGTCCAGAGATGCTTGGAAGTGACAAAAAATACACTAATGCCTGTTGTGGGCACCTTCCAACATTCCGAAAAATCACTGATTTCTGCCAAACACTCCAGCCTGAGACCGAGCATCCGAGTGTGGGAGCGGATGACCCACAATCCCGCGGCGAGAGAGAACCATTGGCTCAGTTGTGATCATGCGACATTCAGCATCACATCCTACTCGTATTGTGAGACGTTGCTCGTTTATCAAGTTAAATTTCATTAGAAATGTCTGCTCGTCTTGCGGATCACTTGTAGAACGAGTTACTCGCAATCCAAGGTTTTACTGTATTTGATTTTTGGGTGTTGAGTTGTATCAGTTCTTTATAGAACTTTATAGAACTGATTTTGGATACTGACTCTTTATCGGATATGTCCTTTGCAAGTATCTTCTCCCATTCAGTAGGTTGCCTTTGAGGTTTCTTGATTGTTTACTTTGCTCTGCAGAAGCTTTTTATTTTGATGTAGTCCCAATAGTTTATTTTTGCTTTTGTTTCCCTTGCCTCGGGAGACATGGCTAGAAAAAGGTTGCTATGGCCTGTGTTCTCTTCTAGGATTTTTCTGGTTTCAGGTCTCACATTTCGGTCTTTCATCCATTTCGAGTTTGTTTTTGTGTTTGGTGTAAGAAAATGGTCCAGTTTCATTCTTTTGCATGTTGCCATTCGGTTTTCCCAACACCGCTTGTTGAAGAGACTGTCTTTTTCCCATTGGATATTCTTTCCTGCTTTGTAGAAGATAAAGTGACCATATAATTGTGGGTCTATTATATTAATTTTTAGTACTTCTACATGTAATCATTTTCATTAATTTCTGGCTTCCTCTTCCTCTGTTACTTTTTGCAGAAATAAGCGTGTGTGTGTGTTCTCATTTCTCTTTCTTTTCCATAAGATACTCCTTTGTGTCTTGCTCTGTTTATTTACTACCGTGTTGTAGTAATCTCTCCATATTAATTCTTTGAGATCTTCGCTGTTCTTTAGGACTACGTAGTTGTGCTACTGCACGGATACGCCATAGTCCACTTAACCTGCCTAAGGATGGGAGTTTATATAATTTCTCCTCTTTTGCTGTTATGAATAATGCCACAATAAATAGCTTTATGTTCTTCCTCCCCTTGGTATTTGTGGAGGTGTCTTTTCAGGGTGAATTCTCAGAACCTGGGTGGATGTGATCTTTTTCACCTGCCACCAAATTCCTGTCCACAGGGGTGTGCTTACTCACCCTTTGACCAGCAGTGCACGAGTTTCTGTTTCTTCACAGGCTGGCCAACAAGAGGGTGTCATCTGATAAGTGCGATATGGTATTTCAGTGTCGTTTCAAATGTGCATCTTTCATGTGTGAATCGAGTGAAGTGTGTTTGCACATGTTTAAGCATCATTTACATTTTTCTGAGAAGTTCTTTTGTTAAAAAAACCCTTTTTTTAAAATTGGATTGTTGGTCTTTTTAGTCTTTAAGAGTTTCTTATCTAGTACGGAGATGAGTTCTTGGTGACATGTTATACTTTATTTTCTTTATTATTTGTTGTTTGGCTTTGCTTAGGATATCATCTGCCATGTGAAAGCATTATTTAAAAAAAAATTTTTTTTAGTGTTTATTTATTTTTGAGACAGAGACAGAGCATGAACAGGGGAGGGGCAGAGAGAGAGGGAGACACAGAATCTGAAACAGGCTCCAGGCTCTGAGCTGTCAGCACAGAGCCCGACGCGGGGCTTGAACTCACGGACCGTGAGATCATGACCTGAGCCGAAGTCGGACGCTTAACCAACCGAGCCACCCAGGCGCCCCGAAAGCATTATTTTTTAAACAGAGTTGGCTAGCGATCTTTAATTGCTTCTGTATTTTCACTCATACCTTTTGCTATTTTTGGGATGTAAGGGAATTCATTTCTGTTTTCTTCTAATAAACGTATGGTTTCACTTTTTTACATTTAGACCTCTGATTCATTTAACTGGTATAATCTTCTTGGGTACTTAATTTCTAATTATAAATGAGTTTTCAGTGTGGCCAAATTATTGCCCATGGTAGAAAAGTTTCCCAATGTAGACTTTCTGGATTTAGGTTGTATAAAATTTTAAGCCTCTTCAATATACAATTCTGTCCCAATTCCAATTATCTTTTAAAAATCTTACTCATTCTGTTAGGTGTAAGTATATAATAGTTTAATATGCTTTTTTTGTTATTTATGCCATTGAACCTGTTTTCATATATTTATTGGATACTTCTATTTCTTCCTTTGTGAATTGCCAGTATATGTCCTTAACCTAACTTATTATTTCTTTTGTTTTTAATTTATTTATTATTTTGAAAGAGAGAGCAAATGTGAGCAGGGGAGGAGCAGAGAGAGGAAGAAAATCCTAAGCAGGCTCCATGCTATCAGAGCAGAACCCATTATGGGGCTCAATCCCACAAACTGTGAGATCATGACCTGAGTCGAAGTCAAGAGTCAACCGCTCAACTGACGAACCACTCAAGTGCCCCTGAGAAAGGTCTTTCATAACCAGAGATGATCTAAATATTTCATCTAATCTTCCAAATTTTCTTTAATCTTTCCTTCTGTTTTTATTTTATTTTATTTTTTTAATGTTTATTTTATTTTTGAGAGAGACAGAATGTGAGTGGGTTAGGGGCAGAGAGAGAGGGAGACACAGAATCCAAAGCAGGCTCCAGGCTCCGAGCTGTCAGCACAGAGCCCCATGCGGGGCTCAAACTCACTGGCTGTGAGATCATGACCTGAGCCAAAGTTGGTTGCTCAACCAACTGAGCCACCCAGGTGCCCCTGTTTTTATTTTATTTTTAAACATGTATCTTTAAAATATTTGAAGTTTATTTTGGTACGTTGTAGGCATCAAATTTTATTTTTTCCCATAAAAAAAAAATTATTCTTTACCTCATCCCCCCCAACATATGAAATATCCACAGGGCGCCTGGGTGACTCAGTGGGTTGAGCATCCAGCTTTGGCTCAGGTCATGATCTCACGGTTCGTGAGTTCGAGCCCTGCATTGGGCTCTGTGCTGACAGCTCAGAGCCCAGAGCCTGCTTCGGATTCTGTGTCTTCCTCTCTCTCTCTGCCTCTCCCCCACTTGCTGTCTTTCTGTCTCTTTCTCAAAAATAAACATAAAAAAAAGAGGGGCGCCTGGGTGGCTCAGTCGGTTGAGTGTCCGACTTCAGCTCAGGTCACGATCTCACGGTCTGTGAGTTCGAGCCCCGCGTCGGGCTCTGGGCTGATGGCTCAGAGCCTGGAGCCTGCTTCTGATTCTGTGTCTCCCTCTCTCTCTCTGCCCCTCCCCCGTTCATGCTCTGTCTCTCTCTGTCTCAAAAATCAATAAATGTTAAAAAAAAAATTAAAAAAAAAAAGATATGAAATAATCCTGTATTTCATTCACTGAATTTATTTTTGCACAGCCATACTGTGCCTGGACCTCGTGTTCTGTCACACTAGTGAAGCTTTCACTAACTGCCAGCATCATATTCTTGTAGTTTTTATGAAGATTTAATATCTCATTGTTTAAGTGCCCCTCTATCACACATATTCCTTGTCTTTTAAATTTCTCTTTATCTATGTTTCAGAATAATTTCGCATGGCTTCATTACAATTCATTTGTCCTGTGCCTCTGTTACCAACTCTTTTCTAGTAAGAGAACTCCACTTGGGACTTTGAATAGATGTGTAGTTTATTCATAGATTAATTGGGGAATGCTTACATTTTTACAATATCGAGTGTTTCCTTTTATTCATTCCTCCATCAGTATTTACTACATAGTCGCAATGTGCCAGGCAGGTGCTAGATGCTTTTTAGGTTTTGTTGGTGTTGTTAATGATGTTCAAAAATAATGATGCAAAGAAATGCTCCCTACCTAGTACTTAAATTTAGAAATGCCCTGGATTTTTTTTTTTTTTTTTTTTTCATTTTAAGATTGATTACCAGACTGACTTCTTCTCTGGTTTCTAGTAATTTGTCAGTGGATTCACTTAACTTTCCCAAATAGACTTATCCATTTATATATCATGATGATTTCATCTCCTTCTTTCCAGCCCTTGTGTATTTCTTTAACTTGTCTTATTGCGTTGGTTACAACTTCTAGACCAATGTTGGAAAATATTACGGTTAAGGTAGTAATGTTCCATTCTTAGTTTTCTTTCTTTCTTTTTGTTTTGTTTTTAATTAATTTCCCCTGTGCTGTATCAATCATACATTTGTTCTGTTTGTAACCATTAACACTGTCGGAGTTAGTATTAGATTTTCTAACATCAAACTGTTCTTAAATTACTAGGATAAATTCTACTTGGTGATGGTATGTTGTCATTTTAATGTAATTCTGAATTTGCTTTGCTAATATTTTTAAAGACTTTTGCATTTTATAATCCTTACAGGAGACTAGCATGTAGTTGCTTTTTTCTTTTTGTCTCTCCCCCGTCCCCTCCCCACCCCCTCCCCCCACTCCCCAGTATCTCTGTCAGTGATTGTTATCAGGGTTGTGTTAGCTTAAAATATGAGTTAGGCTCTCCATCTTTTTCTGTGCTTTGGAAGGTTTCTTGCAGATTATGATGATGGAAAACTTTTCCTGGTTTTAAAAGTAACCATTTTTCTTATAAAATATTTAAAAAATCCACTACTTAGAGATAATCGCCCTTGGCATTTTGAAGTATTTAGTTCTTAGATTGATTTTTTTTCTCTGTGGGTGACATTTCATTTTAGGACTTGATTTTTTTCTCTTTTAATAAATTATGCTGGCTATCTTTCTATGTCGACAAATCGAGGTTTCCGTCATACTTTTTAATGGCCACATACTCTTTGATCTCTTGAATGCTTTTGAGCTTTAATTTCGTAGACTGCTCTTCGGTTTGGGGCGTGTGTGTGTGTTTGTGTGTGTGTGTGTGTGTGTGTGTGTGTGTGTGTGTGTGTATTGTGCTATGTTTGTTTGTTTTACTCTTCTTGAACGAGGGGCGATCTCCTCTCCGTGGTATTTCCTCATAAACACTGTGGGTGGTTTCTCTGTGGTTCCCAGAGGTATTAGAATAGTTAAGGTTAGACTTTTCTTGGCTGCTGATACCTTTGAGGGTTGCTTGATGTGTGTGAGCCCTCAGCCAGCCTCTACTGTTCTGCCGTTTTTCCCTTAGTGTGTGTGACCCTGCTAATCCTAGGGAGGGAGTCCTGCCTTCCCCTGAAGTTATGTAATTGCTACTTCGAACAAGGTAGCAGATGAAATCTGCATTAGTCTGTCTTTTCACACCTATCTCTGATTTCCCGCGTGGCTGGCTGTATTTAATTTACATGGGCAGTTTCAGTTTTCATATTTCCTCAGTTCCCCAGAGGTTCTCTCCCTACCTTCCTCCATCCTTTTACATAGCACTCAAGAGTCACAAACAGCAGTTTCCTCTGGGTTTGTAGAACAACTAAGAAAATCTGTACACTCCTGGAAAAAGAGTCACGGGGAGTGAGCATCGTTATAAGAACACACTGCTACAAAACTTTTAAATGGGTTTTAAGTAAGCCAGTGTGTTCAGAGCAGACTGGCGGGGTTGCAGTGAGACTTGACGTCTTGTCATTTGAAGCGAGGTTGAAGACACTTGGGTTTTTCACTGGCGAATGGGGTAGATGCTCAGGGGACAGGATTCAGACTGTGAGGGCCAGGGGTTGGTTTCCCGTCACTGTCTACTCAGGTATGGGCTGGCTGTCCACTTGGTCACCTTATACAGCGGATGCAAGCATCAGGTGGGCGGCTGGACCAAAATTTGGATACCTTAGAACGCTGAAGGTGTCCTTGGGAAGTTAAGCATCTGCCAGCTGGTCCTTGAAGGAATCATAATGTGTTTACGTGATGTTTTTAGTAACTCCCCCACCTCTGGACTAGCATACTTAGGATGTGTTCTTTTCTTTCCAGCTGACCGTGACAATCAGAGCTTTGTTGCAGAGTCTGAAGGAAAAGATCGCCCTTTTGAAGGACTTATTGCTAAGAGCTGTGTCAACACATCAGATGTATCCATGTAAACATTTCCACCTCTTCTCTAGAGTGGGAGGAAAAAGCAGTCTTATTTGGAGAAAGGAAGGAATCCGGGCCACCCAGATTTTTTTCCATAGCTCGAGGAAGACCTGGTTTCCCAAATATTGCCTATAATCTCGATTTCTATTTTAAGTGTCTGTTGCCCTGCTCTACCGTGAAAATGCTGGCAAGGTGAGCATATACTGATGGAATAAGTACTGTGGCCGCTCTTGGGTGTGACCTTGACAGTGTAAAGAGCTAGTGCTCTCGTCGGTGCTGTCCTTGCCTAGAGCCCTGCGCTGCCACATGCCCCGAAGATGGTGAGCCACTGCTCCCACAGGAGGCCTTCCATGATCATCCCGGGCTGGGATCATGCTGGACTTTCCAGAGCTCTGAGTGATCCATTTTCTTTTCTGAGAGGCCAATGCCAATAGCCACCATAGACCTTTGGGGTTCTTTCTTTCTTTCTTTCTTTCTTTCTTTCTTTTTTTTCTGTTTATGTAGGTTACTGAGATGTGACTCCTTTGCTTTAACGTTCTTTGGAAAGCACAGATCCCGCCCCTGGTTTTGGGAGGTTTGGGAGTGTGGGCGGGGAACAGAACATTTACTTGAAGCAACTTGGGCCATCACTCCCACCGACCCTGCCAAGTATTGAAAGCTTTTTTTTTTTTTTGTTAGAAGTTCATCATTTGATCAATTTAAAATCCATGTGACCCATTCCCTAAACCAGTCCTTTATTTTTTATTTATATTTTAAGTCTTTTTAAAAAATGTTTATTTATTTATATATTTTGAGAGAGAGACAGAGTGTGAGCAAGAGGGGGGGAGGAGCAGAGAGAGGGAGACACAGAATCCGAAGCAGCTCCAGGCTCTGAGCTGTCAGCACAGAGCCTGACGCAGGGCTCAAACTCACAGACCGTGAGATCACAACCTGAGCCGAAGTCGGACGCTCAACCTACTGAGCCACCTAGGTGCCCCTAGAATTTTTTTCAAATCTGTTTTTAACTGTTATTTATTTTTGGGAGACAGAGCATGAGCGGGGAAGGGGACAGAGAGAGAGGGAGACACAGAATCCAAAGCAGGCTCCAGGCTCTGAGCTGTCAGCACAGAGCCCAACGCGGGGCTCGAACTCAACGAACCGCAAGATTGTGACCTGAGCCGAAGTCAGATGCTTAACCGACTGAGCCACCCAGGCACCCCTAAACCAGTCCTTTAAACCTGAGTTTTTTGGGCTTGAAAACTAGTCTCAAACTGGTCTTCTCTCATCATTTCTTCAATTGTCAGCTCATACAAAAAAGCCAGATGTTGGTAGCTCAAGAAATGGTGATTATTGCCTGATTTTAAATGGGAGAAGGTAGGAATATTGCTTTTCAGACAAAATCATAGAAAATGTTTTAACAATTATTTTCTCGAAGGGCAACCCCCTTTATGCTACCAGGGAGGTTCATTTAGATTAATCTCGTGATTTTCCAAATATTCAATTATTAACACGCTAAGGTTACAAGTAGAAGTTTAATTTCAATAAACAACAGGGGCCTTTTTTTTTTAACTTTTTTTTTTTTTTAACGTTTATTCATTTTTGAGACAGAGAGAGACAGAGCATGAACGGGGGAGGGTCAGAGAGAGAGGGAGACACAGAATCTGAAACAGGCTCCAGGCTCTGAGCTGTCAGCACAGAACCCGACGCAGGGCTCCAACTCATGGACCGTGAGATTATGACCTGAGCTGAAGTCGGACGCCCAACTGACTGAGCCACCCAGGCGGACAGGGGCCTTATTTTTTAACACGGTTGGAATATTCTTTAAAAAGATTTTTTTTAACATTTATTTATTTTTGAAAGGGGGAGAGAGAGAGAGAGAGAGACAGACTGTGAATGAGGGAGGGGCAGAGGGAGAAGGAGACACAGAATCCAAAGCAGACTCCAAGCTCTGAGCTGTCAGCACAGAGCCCAACGTGGGGCTCGAACTCATAAAGTGTGAGATCATGACCTGAGCCCAGGCGCCCCAACGCAGTTGGAATAGTCTGATACATTTACTTTGTAACTTTACCCTCTATCTAGTATCATTTATTACTGCACAGTATTGTAAAAAAAGAGTTTTTATTTTATCAAAATCAACGAGTCCTGATATGTAGACCTCAGGTAGTTTCCAATCGGCTTGGCTATTTTCTCTACTTTGAGTACCAAGTGTCAGGAGGTGTGCGTGTGAGGTAAGGTGTGCAAACTCATTTTGCTGTTGCCTAAAGCATGTGTGTTAAAAAGGTAACTAAATCACTGCTTCACGGTATAATATTAACAACTACCGACTTGGTAACTTCCATAAACATAACTTATTATTATTCATTTTATAATATTCATGTGCTCAACTATAGGGCAAAAAAAGAAACAAATTAAGAACCCTTCCTTTTTCACTGTTAGTAATAGGAATTATTAACTACTAACTACTAACTATTAACTACTAACTGCTGGTTATTAGTTATAGAGAAGCATGTGGCAGTAATAATGGACTTGACTTTGTTCTAAATGCCTTCAGCCAGACCATCTTTTGAAATCCCTTAGACTTTGGTTTTGTGGTCATCTCACAATTTGCTGAATGAAGCACTAAAAATCTCTAAAAATATTTTAAAATATTGAGCAGAGTTATTAAATACATTATGAAAGTACTTAAGGATGTTAATGCAGATAATTTAGAATTTTGTAGGACAAAGCAAAAACCCAACTGGACTGTAGCAGTATTCTTTCTTAGGTATTTTTTCAAATGATTGGGTCTGTTTCTACTCGAAACACAACCCTTACTAGGACAGAATTCAGATCACCCGCCTCATGGGGGCGCTCAAGACCTCTGTATTTTCAGGGAGACCGTTTCTGCTGATAGAATGGAAAGGAAGTAGTTTCTCTAGTATGAAGGCCTCTTGTTAACTCTTTCTCTGTTCCTCACATCTTCCCTTCCCTTGACCTTCCTGTTCGCAACTATTTCAAATAATTCCATAGCAGTTCTCCTCCGGATTTAAGATGTGTCAGGTGGCCACTTGTGAGTCCTAATAACCTCGTATTATTAGTCTGTGTTGGTGGCTCCTTATTTTCTTTACAAAAAAAAAAAAAAAAGGTAGTGAGGCCAGGCCAACCTTTGCACCCCAAGTCAGGGACGGAGCTGGAAAAAAAGTCCCGCATCCCAGCAGGGGAGTGTTTTACACTGAGGAGAGGAATCTGAGAGCTTAAGTAACTTGCCCCAGACCCCACAGCTGGGGTGTGGAAGAACTTGGACTCAGATGCAGGGCTGTCTGGCCCCAAAGCCAGTTGTTTAAAAGCTGAATTCTACCGTAGTAGAAATAACACAGTCATCTGTCACCTGGCCTGTCTTCAGCTAGAATTCCCTATTAATTGGCATGTTGCTCTAGTGCCAAAACAAATCCTGTTTATAATGCAAATCCTCAGGGCCCTCCTTAATCATCAGAAAGATTAAACAGTGTTCACTGCGCTTTATTAGGTATACTTTATGATGTTGTAATTCTTAGAAAATTTCTTGTCCGTAAATCGCCAACAGAGTGACAGTTTAAGCCTTTCTTTTCTTGAGGCATAATTAATGCCGGGTGACTTTTTTAATGTGAATATTCGAATACCACATTCCCTTACCGCGTTGGGTAGTTGAGAGTTTACAGCACTTTACTTCGTAAATTTATGCATTTGTGAAGTTTTCCAAAGAACACCAGGGATTGCCAGAAAGATAAGTCCTATGCACATGCCTTCCAAACAGCTAAATTCATGGAGTTAAGGCCTGAGACATTGTTGCTCTTTCTTGGAAAAGTATTTTCTCCTGGCAGGAAGAGATGCCAAGTTAAAATGAAAGTCCTGTGCTTTTGAATCGGTTAGTTTGCGATTCATAAACTAAAGTCCTGCAGCCAGAGAGTTTCAAATTGCTGAAAACCATTCATTTCTATTCACAGTGCTTCTTGGAGACAGGAGCGATTCATTGCTTCTCTGGTTGAGAAAAGTCGTGTGCCACGGGAGGCTTGTATGTGAAATGTCAGGTAGTAGTAAAATTATTCTTAGACTTGGCCTTACGCGAGCTCGTCTTTTTGTTGGGTTTTCAAAGGCAGCATCTTTACTAAGTTAAGGAGAATTTAAAAATCTCTTTACAAAGGGGTTCAGTATAAAAAGGTATTCTGGTGTCTTGGGAGAAGTCCTATAGAAATAGTTTTTCAAAAGTATAAATAACTTTTTAATTTATTTGGAGAGAGAAGGAGTGAGCAGGGGAGGGGCAGAGAGAGAGATGGGGAGAAACAGGATCCCAAGCAGGCTCTTCTGCACTGGTAGTGGGGGGCTTGAACTCACCAACTGTGAGATCACAACTTGAGCCGAAATCCAGAGTCGGATGCTTAACCGACTGAGCCACCCAGCACTCCTACATAGCTTTTCTCCGCTTTGTCTTTTTTGGGGGGGGAAAAAAAACTAGGAAGATAGGTAGATGGATAGACGGTTGCAGTGATTGCCATAACTGAATGCGGATGTTGAGGGGCTAACCCGGTAAATTTTAGGGAGTGCCCCTTGTGGTTCTCACACACCCTACTTGTTCGTGACAGTTTTCACCGAGAAGAGCGAGGGTAAGATCATGTTTACGTCGGTAGGGATTTTCTTCTTTATGCTCTGTTACGTTCTTTCTAGTTTTCCGTGTTAAAAGCTCCTTGCTTTGTTACCACGATAATAAAAATAGATGGTAGTATGGTCTGCTGTGGTTTTTTTGAATATCCATACCTGGCAAAGTGTATAATTGGCAACTTTTACGTAAGTCTCCTGCCACCCCCGATTTGTTTGGACACTTTTCTGCTCCATGAAGTCCAAACATCTGGGCACCTTTGGTGTGGCGGGAAAAACGCTGGCTTTGGAACCAGACGGAACTGAGACTGAGGGCCAGCTCTGCCCCTTCCTCAAGGCCAGAGAGCAATTTAGCCTGTCTAGACCCTCTACTCTAATCTAGAGTAGAATTAAATGTGCTCACCTTGCAAGGTTTGTGTAGGAGCTGGAGGAAATCTATTTATAAAGCACCCCACTGGACTGGCCCCTCATCTTGGTGGGTGTTGAATAAAAGGTAGCTTTCAACATTGACTGTGTGACCTTGGACAAGTTACTTAATCTCTTGGTGCCTTGGTTTTTGGTTTTTTTTTGTTTGTCGTCTTCTGTGAAATAGGGCTAACGAAAGTACACCTGGATTACAGAATGGCTGCTGAGGGTTAAAGAACATTCACAGAAGGTGCTTTGCACGTAGTAAGCCCTCCTTGGAGATTAACTGCTGCTTAGTCTTTTGTTGCTGTTGTAAGAAGTCCAGCTACCATGGGGGGATTCACAGGTGGTCCTTACAGAGCCTACATTCATGTAACGAGGTCCTAGCGAAGCAGGACCTCAGCATTACAGATAATGCTAGTATTAAAATATTACTTGCAACCTGTGATCGGTGCTTCGAGAAAGCTAAGGACCCAGCCTGGAACATCATAAATACTCAGTAGAGTTTGTTAACTTTAAAAGGAAAGAAAAAAGGAAGAAGTAGTACGGGAACCAGAAAAGTCTGGCCTCAAGGACTGTAGACCATCCTCTTGGGGATCTGCCGTTATGGCACCAAGAAAGAATTCCCTACACATTTCTCCCTTCTCCAGAGCCATTAATTCGCAAGCAAAACTTGCCAGCGTTCTTTTTTTTTTTTTTTTTTTTTAGTTTGTTTTTATTTATTTTGAGAAAGAGAGCGGGAAAGGGGCAGAGAGAGAGAGAGAGAGAGAAAGAGAGAATCCCAAGGAGGCTCCGTGCTGTCAGCACAGAGCCCGACACCGGGCTTGTACTCATGAATCGTGAGATCATGACCTGAGCTGAAGTCAGACGCTTACCTGACTGAGCCACCCCAGGCGCCGCAAAACTGGCCAAAATTCTTAAGCCTTCTACCAAATAAAGAGAAAATCAGGGTGCCGGAGTGGGGGCGGGGCACCCAGTGGGACCAGCAACACCTCTGCTAAACCTCATCTTAGGTTTAAAGTCCTTACCAAGAGCTGGAGCCTTGCTCCAGGAAACACGAGCCCCGCTTTGGGGGAACCCCGCTTCTCTCCCTCCCCCTCACTCGCGCCCTCTCTCTAAAAAAATTAAATTAAATAAATAGATGAAGGACTTATCAAGTTTCTGCAGAGAGGCTGGGCTTCAGCCTTTGGTAGTTAGTGAGTACCGGTAATATGAAGTCCGCGTCTGATTTCATAGAGTCTGACATCTCCATGACGGGGCTTTAGTTACATATAAAAAACCAGCCTAGCCGTTGACAAGGAACTATGGTTTTGTCTGTTCTCTGACCTTCCTTCCTTGGTTATACTCCTCAGACTGGTGGAAAAGGAGGTCCCAGCTCTGGCCACCGACTGTGTGCCCTCTTTCCTACCCTCACTCCTCCCAGCTGCCATCAGTCTGCATGCATGTAGTATGGTCATTTCTGGACGATTCTCGGACCTCTTGTTAACAACAACCCCTATATAAGAAGCGTGCTATGCAGAAGGGCTATTAATCTCTTTCTCCTTTTACTTCCCTCCCCCCCACCCCTTATGCCGCATTCTCTCAGTAGATTAAAATAAAAATGAAACAAAGAAGGAGGGTGTTCCTAATTGGTGAATTTTCCAGCTTTTCCACATTAGCAGGAGGTCCCCGGGAAAATTCTGAATGAGTATTACTAGTATTGTTAATGCTTTCAACAGGATGCTGGGAGGTGCCTAGGTTAAGTGGGGGCAGTACTGGGAGTGCCAGGGTAGAGAAGCCCCCGGGAGGTGTGGTGGTCAGGTCCAGCACGATGTGGTGGAAAAGCCCTGACCTAAAGCAGAGCTGGGCTGTAGGCCTGCATGGTCGTTAACCAGCCAGGTGACAGCCACACGGGGCCGATTTCCTGGTCAGGAGAAGCAGGAGAACCCTCACTGGCTTAGGGGAGCTCTGAGGGTTCCTGCGGCATTAACTGTGATTCCTGTCTTCAGCTGCTAACCCACAAAACACAGTCACCAACTTCTACGGCTCTTGAAACTGATGTTCCTTAATGAAGCCCATTCTTAACCAGCTTAATTCTGTAACCAGTGTCTGCCAGATTTTAAAACCTGTCTTTCCTGTGTTTATTGTAAACAGCACCTTCTACCTGTATACTTCTCATTGTTGGTTTTTCCCAGTGATACTTCCCACCGCCCCCTCCCACCCCCCCCCCCCCCCCCCCGCCCCTAATCCTCTCCATCATCTTGTTGTTCATGGTCAATGATGTCGATGGCCGGTGCCTGTCATCCCAAACTTTTCTAGTTTCTAGGCATGAACAAATATACGTACATGTAAATATCAATTCTTTTGACTAGCGAGGGATCATACCATATGTATGGTTCTGAAACTTGTGTTTTTATTAATTAGCATGTGACAGGCAAACATTACAAAATGAGATTCCATGAAAAGTTAAGTCCCCCTCACATCCTGAATCCCCCAGCTCCCCCCTCCTCACAGGCAGTTGTCTGTGTATCCTTCCAGAAGGTTTCTGAGTATATACAAATGTGTATGTGTCCAGCTGAGTGTTTTTAAAATTTTTTTTAATGTTTACTTATTTTTGAGAGACAGAGAGAGACAGTGCAAGGGAGCAGGGGAGGGACGGAGAGAGAGGGAGACACGGAATCCGAAGCAGGCTCCAGGCCCCGAGACGGTGGGGCTCGAACCCACGAAACGTGAGATCATGACCTGAGCCAAAGTCGGGCGCTTAACCGACTGAGCCCCGCCCCAGGCACCCCTACATTTTGTTATTTAGAAGGCGGTCTGGTAAGTGGTTGGACTTGTTTACAGCCCCACCAGGAATAGCAGAGAGCGGTGCCTGTTTCCTCTGCCCTTTCCACAACTTCCCGGTCACAATTCCTCATCTGATAGGCAGAGGTGACATTATGTTTGTTTGCGCTTCTCTTACTAACGTAAAACTGAATGTTTTTCAATGGGATGAGAATTACTACTGTTTCTTTTTTCTGTGCTCCGTTACGTCTTTGCCTTTCTTTCTCGTTGTTCGCCACTGTGCGTTTGTCACTTGCAAATTTATTTCGCAGACATTTAAAATTTCTGTATAGTCAGATTGGTCTTTTCCTTTTGCGGCCTCTGTGTTTTCACTCTTGACGAGAAAGATTTTTTCCTACTCCGAGATGATTGAAAAGTTCCCCTATGTCTTCTCTACTGATACTTTTATAATTTGTTTTTTATCTTTTAATCCCTGAGCCAGGGGAATCTGTGCTTAATCGTAAGAATGAACTGTAGTTCAACTTCCGTTTGCCTGGGTGGCTGGACGCTGAAAACCACAGATTGCCGGAGAACAGAACCCAGGACAAGGCGAGTTAGCATTGGGATATAATTCACAATTCCCCAAATTAAAATGCCCGGTCTGCCGTGTACAATTCACGCCCACAGCTTCTGTTTCCCTCTCCCTCCCCCCACCACACACTTCTTTGGGACAGAAGAAAAGCCTTCCGCTTTGTTGCCAATTTGCCACTAATTGAAACACATTGATATTTATTCTTGGTGTTGAGATGATCAAAAGGCTAATGTTTGGCCTTCTTATTGGCACGGAGGAGGTATTTCAGCCCGCTGTTTCTTAGTTACAGTTGCTACTTGATGGTGTCCAAGTGGGGGTGACTGCAGGCAAGTAGGAAACGGAAAAGCCGCGGTAGCGATTTTCCTCGGGGAAGCCTGAATTCTGGATTGTTGAGAGAATCCGTTTAGTTATTTATTTATTGTTATTTTTTTTTAAATATCTAAAGCCATGGAGGCTGTTTAGCCTCATTGGTTTGGGGACTTACGATTTTACCGATTACCATCTTACTGGGGAACTTCTTCAAGCGTTTTCTAAAAAACTTTTTTAAAAATTAATGATGATTATTTTAGCAAGCTAGCTCCTTCTATCCACAATAGCAACCAGCGTTATAGATTCCCTGGGCCATGGTTTCGCTACGCCAGCCTCCCCCAGCCCAGGAAACGATGATGCTATCATTTGATTCTGCCAACTTCCTTAGAAATATTTTGGGCGTCCGTGCAGGGTTTGATGCCCCTGTTTGAAGTAGAAAAGTGTCACTGGATCTAAAGCAGCCGCCTAATGGCCTTACTGTCACCAGAACTAGGTAATGTGGCCCCGGCAGCTCTGAATTGCCAGTTTCAGGTCTAATAAAACAAAAGCCACCCAATAAAAAAAACCCTCAAAGCCAGATAAAATCCACTGTGCTGGGGATGGCTTATTTTTGTACTTACTCTTTATGTCTTGTGTCAGGTATGTCCTTACAGAAGTATCCGTTGGGGTGCCGAGTGGCTCAGTCAGTTGAGCCTCCGACTTCGGCTTGGGTCACTACCTCACGGTTCGTGGGCTCGAGCCCCACATCAGTTTCTGCCCTGATAGTGCGGAACCTGCTTGGGATTCTCTTTCTCTTCCTCTCTCTGCTTCTCCCTCGCTCTCTCTCTGCTTCTCCCTCGCTCTCTCTCTCTCTCAAAATAAATGAACTTCAAAAAAAAGTATCTGTTAGCTTTCTCCCATTGTTCTTTTGATAGCTGAAGTCTTCCCCATCAACGTTTTATTTTGTTTTTAAACGCACGCACACGCTCACTGGCACTCAGCCTAGAAGAACTCGCTTAACTTGCTTCAAGAAAGCTAGTACAGAAAACTCTGGATGTAGCCCTGACTTGTTATTTTTTTTAGCCATAACTTGTGAGTTGTGCCGGAAGAGGTGTTAGCGATAATCTGGCGGTCCATACAAAAAGACAGAGATCCGCAAAAGAGAGATAACTGCTTCAAGGTTGCCGATAACAGTCAACACAAGACTAATCAGCTTTGGACTCACGGCTTAACCCGCTCGCTAGGATAACGCAGTGAAATCCGAATCTTTCCTTGTAGTTTTCTTTAGAGTTTAAGGCTCATGCATGCGGTGTGCTTAAATAATGAGCTGATGGGGGCACCCTTTACAGCAAATCTGTCACATAGAGTAGCACTTTTCAAAATGGATTCCAGGTGTGTGAAGACACATTCACACGGAAAAAAGAAGGCAGTATTGAGAACCCGGCTCATTTTTTACAGGGCGTCTTGGGGGTGCTAATGTCTAGGCAAATACCCTTGAACACTGACACCTATAACTCAACACCCGAGGAATTCCTGACTCAGATCGCTCTGTTGACGGGAATAATCATTTCGGCATTGGTCACCGGGAGGAAAAATAATCTCTACCTGCCGCGTTGCTCAGCGGCAGCTCGGTGTCCGTGGCCGCGCGAGTCCTCAGCTATGGTTCTGGCGAGGGCCTTTACTTGGGAAGTCTGTGGTGTCGAAGGTCAGAGCGGGAGGAGGAGGAGAACGGTTCAGGTCTCTTCTGGCCAGTACCGGTCAGAGTCTGTAATCGTCACACCTGGCCTGGGAGAGCTCGCTTAATAACATGATAGGTAAACTGAGGTAATTCACCCACCGTTGGACCTTAACGAGATGTGTACAGAACACAGCTTGAAGGAGACCGGAGACAGAACCTTCTGGATGAACTCATAACCCGGGAGAGGCTACTTCTGGCATCCTTTAAGAACGAGGGGGCAGAGCCCGATCTCATCAGGTATGACATTTTCCTTCACGGGGATTACGTGGTTGGGTGAAAAGCGTTCTTGGCCGAGATCACGGATGTGTTTCCCGAACGGCTTGATTTAACTAGTAAAATCTATCCCGCCCCTTTACAGCGTTTGCCATGTCATGGTCTTTCTCTTTAGCGTTCTTTAATTTTCTGGATTGAGTAAGCCAGGTATGTTGGGCGGATCTCATCCTGAGGGAAGACGGTTTGCGTGGAATACAGACCGGGTCGGAAAAGTTCCTTTGCATCCTCTGCTTGTGCTTTCTGCCACGTGAGCTGTCTTTTCGGCTCCTGAAGTCACGTGTTCACCTGGGTGGGAAAAAGGCTTCCCCGTGTGTGTGTTTTCACTGGCACGTTTGGGAAACTGTGTCCTAGCGAGACTGTGGTCCGTGCTCACGAAGGTAGGGGAGCACGGCCGTTGGATCCTGGCCCGTTCTGTGCCGGTGAGTGATTCCCACTCCGTGGAGGGGACAGCCGCTGTCCACCCAGCTCTGTTGAAACACCCAGAGGAGCAGGCCAGCTCTCCAGGGTTGGGGTTAACGAACCCTATGTGCTTCCCTCTTCGGAACTGTCCACACAGCCCCCTTCCAGAACTCCTGTAACTTCATCGTGGGAACCATCACGATGGTTCGAGGAAATGAACTTCACGTAGAAACTCGCCTCTCTCCCTCTTTGCTACGAGGGACGATGCTTTCGTTCTGCGGAGTGGCTTGCTTCTGCTTAGTTCCTGGGTAGGAATGACATGGCTTCTCAAGGGCAGTGGTTTTTGACCTTTGGCCACGAGTTACTGGGCCCTGTGTCAGACAATTAAATCGAGGGGGCGCATGGAGGGTCCCAGGTAAGTACGATATGCAGTCAGGATTGCAGACCACTGCCCTGGGGTAAGCAGAGGAGAAGGAAACAGTGTCCTGTTGGCCCCAGGCCTTGGGAGCCTGTGACCCAGGGACGCAAGAAAGAAACGAAAGACAGGAAGCCGAATGGAATCCTGAGTTGTTTCTGTGGCGAAATAAAGCCCAGGAGTCAGGGAGGGAGGAGTCATGTCCCGGGCAGGGTGTGTAAGAAGCCAGAAGTGGGCCAGATAGCTCTCTGGCGGTGTGCGGTGAAGAAGGCGGTGATCCAGGGCTGGCGAGACAGAAACACATGAGCTGGGGATCCGTGGGGCACAGTCAGGGCCACCTGTCAAGAAGCGCGTCTATGTCGGAGTCCAGAAAGTAAACAAAGGTGCAGCTGGCAGAGCCAACCGGAGAGGCGATGGGCGGCATGTAAATACCTCTGCTTGGTGGTCCAGCAGGTGGACCTTCTAGGTCTGCGTTTCTTTCTTTCTTTCTTTTTTTGTTTTTTTAACATTTATTTATTTTTGAGAGACAGAGAGAGATAGAGCACAAGCAGGGGAGGAACAGAGAGAAAAGGAGACACAGAATCCGAAGCAGGCTTCAGGCTCCGAGCTGTCAGCACAGAGCCCGACGGGGGGCTCGAACTCACAAACCGTGAGATCATGACCTGAGCCAAAGTTGGATGCTCAACCGAGTGAGCCACCCAGGCACCCCTAAAAAATTTTTAAGTAGGCTCCACCCCCAACATGGGGCTTGAACTCACAACCCTGAGATTAAGAGTTGCACGCTCTACTAACTAGAGCCAGCCAGCCCCCCCTGAATCTGCATTTAAATTTAAAAAAAAGTGAGAGAGAGAGAGAGAGGGAGAGGGAGAGAGAATGAGTGGGGGAGGGGCAGAGTGAGAGGGAGAGAGAGGATCCCAAGCAGGCTTTGCACTGTCAATGTGGAGCCCAATGCGGGGGCTTGAACTCACAGACTAGACTGTGAGATATGTATGACCTGAGCTGAAATCAAGAGTTGGACACTGAACCGACTGAGCTACCCAGGCCCCCGATGCAGAATCTGCATTTTAACAAGATCCTGGGGATTTGAATGTACCTTACAACTTGAGAAATATAGCTCTATATCTTCTGTTCTCTCTTTTTTTTTTTTTTTTAACGTTTATTTAATTTTGAGAGAGAGGGAGAGACAGAGCATGAGCAGGGGAGGGGCAGAGAGAGAGGGAGACACAGAATCCAAAGCAGGCTCCAGGCTCTGAGCTGTCAGCACAGAGCCCGATGCGGGGCTCGAACCCACGAACTGCGAGATCATGACCTGAGCCAAAGTCGGACGCTTAAAGCGACTGAGCCACCCAGGCGCCCCTATCCTTTGTTCCTAATGGTGGCACTGGGCATCTAAGTTACCCAAAGGGCTTGTAAAAAACAATAAAGAAGAGAGACACAGAGAAAGAAGAGGAAGGAAATACAGGTGGCAGGACCGAATCCTTGCAGAGTCTGAGTGAGTAGCCTGGCCTGAGGCCTGGGTAGCCGCGATGGGGGGCGCACTTCTCAGGTGCGTCTAACAGGTGGCGGGGAGGCCGCTGCCCTGTGTCCACCCGCGGTGCCAGCTGAAAGCTCGAGTCTGCCACGCACTTCCCGGGTGCCGGGCACGGGCTGAGCACCTCGTGTGCGTTTGCTCAGGAGGTCCTCGTGACGTCCATTTTACAATGGAGAAACTGAGTTTGGAGGGGTCAGGTAACTGGCACAAGACTCTGAAGCTGACGGGTCTCGGAACGTGGACCCAGATGTGAGCGCCGTCACACGTGAACTCGCAGCCACTGCAGCGCGAGAAGTGCTGGGCCCGGCCCTGTTGCTCACTGGTCTCCCGGCCATCTGGGCTTCGAAGTCACTGACCTTGGGGTGCAGGTATGCGTGCCGCCTCTTTCACTGCTGTTAGGACAAGGTGAGGCGATCGGTATGTGAAGGGCTTAGTGACGCAAGATGTTCCTCCTGGCAAACCGTGCCGCCATCAGGCCTGGAGGAAGCGCCTGCTGCTGCCTCCTTCCCTCCCCCTCGGGAGCTCCTGCCCCCCCCCCCCCCAGGCCTCCCCGACTGATCTGTCTTGTTCCAGGGAGCCCGCCCCTTCTCCCCTTCCAGATCTCGCTCTGTGTCCCCTTCCTCCGTGCCCTGCTTTTTGCCGTCTTACCCGCAGACAGTCGCAGGTTAACTCTCTCAGCGGAATCCATGGCTGCAGGGGCTTCCCCTCCGGGGGTTTGTCCGTGGAAGCCTCCTGGAGCCCAAAGCAGATTGACTGTCGGGAGAATTTTAGCAAAGCTGGTGGATTAGCGTAGAGGCGTTGGGTCTCCGAGGCCTTCCACGACCAGTGCCCCTTCCCCGTCCCGTGGTTCAGGCTGAGCCACATGCTGGGCCCACCCGTGTGGCTCGGAGGGGAACGGTTGGGGTGGCTTGGGGACAGGGAGGCCACACCAAGGCGGAACCGTGAAGCAACGAAGGCCAAAGTCCTCGGGGCTTGAAGTCACTGAGGCAGCCGGCCAGGCTTATTTACACGCGCTCGAGATGGAACCGAGGGAAGTGTAGATGCCGTTGTGTCGTCGTAGCTCAAGGAACGGAAGTCCGGAATAGCTCGGACTAAGCTTCCAGAAGCATTCTGTTGAAAGGTGCGTAAGCACCGTGGGGTAGAAGGGACTCCTGAGGAGCGATGTGAGGAAGGTGCGAATGGATAGGACGTTCCGTGCCGGGTGGCATGGGGGCTAGCCAAGAGAAGGAGGCACTGTGGCCCTGCTCACCTCCGGGAGAAAGTCAGTCAGTACAGGTAAAAAGAGGGAAGCTTATGGTGGGTGGCCTGGAAGGTGGGTCGCTGGGGAATCCCTGCGGGGCCCAGATTGCTGTCGACCCACCGTACGCGTGCACCCTCCTACAGGCGCTTGCTAGGGCTGCTGCGGGCACAACACCGGGGGCTCAGCTACCAGAAATGTCCTTCCTCATGGTTCTGGAGGCTGGAAGGCCAGACCAGCGTGTCACTGGCAGTGTCGTGCCCCCTGACGGCCGTGACGGAGGGTCTGTTCTAGGCGTCTCTCCTGGCCTTTTAGGTGGCCGACTTCTGTCTGAGTCTTCACGCGGTCGTTCCCCTGTGAGCACATGTCCCCCTGACGTGTCTGAGGTCTGTGTGTCCAGCATCCCCTCTTCTCATAAAGATAACCCGGGGCATGTTGGATGATGGGCCACCCCAACGACCCCATTGTAACTTAATGACCTCGTTAACGGACCTGTCTCCGAATACTGTCACGTTCTGAGGTACGTACCAGGGGTTAGCACTTCAACCCCGAATTCACAGGAATTTTTTGCGAAAATGCACGTCCCTGTGACATCCCAGGAGAACCTGGTCGATGAGAGGATGCGTGCTGGGTAAGAGCATTCTCAAATATCATGTAGGAAAATCCTTGGGAAATCTGCTTTCGGGCCACGAAATGGGCACGAGACAGCGCTGACCCGACCCGCTGGGAAGACAGCGCCGCCGGGGACTTACTGGAGACAAGAAATGGGTCTGTTGGCGAGCGGAGGAAAGAATGATTGTCACAGTCGGGTGCTGGCAGTAGATTGTCATCACCCGGAAGTCAGAGTTTCTGGTCTTTGATTTCACTCGCCTGGCGACAGCAGAGTGTTATTTTTGCCCTCTGTACCCCTAGTCCCCACGCTTGAGGCCTCCCCTTCCACTCCCAACTTCTCGTACCCCGGGAACTCCTTCACTGGCCTTCGGAGGCTCTGAATTCACATGTAGACGTAACCAGGCTGGATTCACAGTTCAACTTGTCCTCTTGCGTCCTGACTGTCAAGGCCGCCTGGTCCTTTCTGATACCAGCCGTCAGGGACCTTTCGGCTCTGTCTTTGGAGGGACCCCGTTCCCTTCCCTGCCGGTCCGTTTCTGTGACACACAGCTTCCTCAGGCCTCCCCGCGGTTAATTCCCGGTCCTGGGCTCCCCGGCGTCCTTTCCTACTTCTCTGATCTCTGGATTCCTCTGGCATTTTTGTTTGCTTCTGTCATTCTTTAATAAACCAGCGGGAGTTGCTTTGTTACCTGGCGGGGGCAGGGGTGGAGGCTCCGTGGCACATGTCTTTGCCTTAGGTCACGACCTACGGAGATGCGCTGGCCGGAAAGCCTTATCAGAACCTTCAAATGTGATAGACACGCTCTCTGCGGCACACGTTGTCATTAATGCCAGACTGCCAGCACGGCGCATTCCCTGTCGCAGACCTGGGGCTAATCGGCTTGCTAATCAGTGTTTCAAAGCCCCGTGATGACCGGCAGCCAGAGTGAGGCATCGGTTTGTCCCATCAGGACTCACCGGGAGCCCGTGGAGCCCCTGCCTCTCCCTCTCCTTCCTGTTTCCTTTGTGTGACCCCGCTCCTCTCTTGCCTGCACCCGAACCCTCGGCCTCCTCTCTCCCAGGGGCCCCCCCCCACCCCTCCCTCTCCTCCTCTTCCCCCTTCCTCCTCATATGTGGCCTTATTAAGGAGAGAAGAGTATTGTCAGACCGCGGTTGGGATTAGCATTCCCCTTACACCGACATTGATGTGGCGATCACGCAGTTGAATGTGCGGCTGTCATGTGATGCGATCTTAGCTGCACCTTACGGATTACCGATCATTATTTTAAAGCAGTAAACCTTGATGGGAGACGGCGGGCTAAATAAGCGATGGTTGACTGACTTAGGGCCTTTGGAAACTTGTTAAAGAAGTCTCCGCGTAACAACGTCTCCTAGAAGATAAGCCGCGACTTAGAAGGACGCTGCTTTAAAATCCTCCTGCCCTTTATACTCGAGAGCATTGCTGAGTCTCACCATTAGTTAAATCTTTGTCTGTAGAGAGAGAGAAAAACAATCATTGCATACTCCACTGCTCGGTGAGCATCTCAGAGATTATGTGATTAACTCGGCTGTAGTGGGTGGCTAATTGGCTAAGCTTTAGTCTTTACACCAGCAGCTATATTGAGGATTATAGGAAGTAGGAAGTTATTTAGACGTCGGGATGGTAGCTGTGTGTCAGGAATGGCCTATTAGGAAGGAGACCAGTTGCTAAAGTCAAAAGGATGACGGTGGAATGTTCCCATTTTCTTAGAGTGTCGACGTTAGGCATTTGATGTCAGGTATCTTCCTTTGAGCTATTAAAAAAAAAAAAAAGAAAAGTATGTTACTTCCAGTGTGTATTTCATGTCACTGTATCGGAAACCACAGTGGACAAAAGAAAAATTTATATTCAATTTTACATGAAAAGCACCCCTCCCCCATTTTAAGCCATTGAATGTTGGGTTTTTATGACTATTATTTTTAATTTTTTTATTTATTTTTGAGACAGAGACAGAGCATGAGCAGGGGAGGGGCAGAGAGGGAGGGAGACACAGAATCCGAAGCAGGCTCCAGGCTCTGAGCTGTCAGCACAGAGCCTGACGTGGGGCTCGAACTCATGTACCGTGAGATCATGACCTGAGCTGAAGTCGGCTGCCCAACCGACTGAGCCACCCAGGTGCCCCTATTTTGTTTATTTTTTAGAGAGAGAGAGAGAGAGAGAGACAGAGTGTGAGCAGGGGAGGGGCAGAGAGGGAGGGAGACACAGAATCCGAAGCAGGCTCCATCCAGGCTCTGAGCTGTCAGCACAGAGCCCGACGCGGGGCTCGAACTCATGTACCGCGAGATCGTGACCTGAGCTGGTCAGACGCTCAACCGACTGAGCCAGCCAGGCACCCCTGTAACTTAATTTATTCTTTAAAAAAATTTTTTTTTAATGTTTATTTATTTTTGACAGAGAGAGAGAGAGAGAGAGAGAGACAGAGCATGAGCGGGGGAGGGGCAGACAGAGGGAGACACAGAATCGGAAGCAGGTTCCAGGCTCCGAGCTGTCAGCACAGAGCCTAACATGGGGCTCGAACCCACATACTGTGAGATCATGACCTGAGCTGAAGTCGGACGCCCGACTGACTGAGCCACCCAGGCGGCCCAAGATGTTTTATTTCAAATTACAGCTTGAGTTATAAGAAGGATGATTCATATCTGACTCCACTTAGATTTCCTAAAGAATCATTGCTTGATATTTTATGTTGCCTAAAGTTATTAACACATGAGCAACCCCTACTTTCCTAAAACTAGGAATAGCTAAAGAATGCATAAGTAATATATTCACACGGATGAGGAATTTAAAAAGCATTTGACAGTATTTGGTGACAAGCCTCTCTCCCACTGTGTTCCCCACTTCTGGACATAAATATCAGTGTTAAAAATCATTGGCATATCAGGGCTCCTGGGTGGCTCAGTCAGTTGAGTGTCCGACTTCGGCTCAGGTCATGATCTCACGGTTCATGAGTTCAAGCCACGCATCTGGCTCTGTGCTGACAACTCGGAGCCTGGAGCCTGCTTTGGATTCTGGGTCTCCCTCTCTCTCTGCCCCTCCCCTGTTCACCCTCTGTTTCTCTTTCTCTCTCGAGAATAAATAAACATTAAAAAAAAAAAGTCATTGGCATATGCTTCTGAAGTTCTCTGAAGCATCTACCAGCAAATATGAATATTCCTTATTTCCCTCCGTCTTTTACGCAAATGGTACATACTATTCTGCAACCTTTTTTGGTCACCTGATCAGATGTATTGGAGAGCTTCCCAAGGTAGCAGGTTTTTGTCATTCATTTTGATAGTCTTATAATATCTTGTTATATGCATGTACCATGATTTCTCTAACTAGCTTTCTATTAACAGATGTGTGTTTCCAGTCTGTTACGCATATATTTTATATGTGTGCATATATTACTTAGTACATAGATTTCTTCTACAAAAAAATGGTGGTGAATAACGTTACATATAAGGGAGTTCCCCCGTGTGAACATCTGCCTCTAGATAGGTTCTTAGAAGGAGGAGGGCTGGGGTGGGGATGGGATGGGGTGCGCCTGGGTGGCACAGTCGGTTAAGTGTCTGACTCTGTCTCAGCTCAGGTCACGATCTCAGTTTGTGAGTTTGAGCCCCGCATTGGGCTCTACACTGACAGCATGGATGGAGCCTGCTTGGGATTCGGTCTCTCCTTCTCTCTGCCCCTCCCCAGCTTGTGCGCACGCTCTCCCTCTCTCTCTCTCAAAATAAATAAATAAACTAAAAAATAAAATAAAATAAAATAATAAAGAAGTAGGATGGGCTGGGCCCAAGTATATACACTGTGACTCTCACAGAACCAGCGTAGACTTTTATGTGAGTGCCTGTTTCCATCCAGTTTTCCCCAAAGACAGTGTCACTAACCTTGGTTTCCTAGGCCAGTCTCCGATATGAGGATTGTTACTTCCTAGTAGAGTTTTATGGCGCTCCTGTATAAAATCGTAACGAACCAAGGTTATCAGGAAATTCTCCTGTGTTTCTTTTTAGTGCTCTCACGATTTTATTTTATAACTGTTAAATATCTGATCCATCTGGAATTTAATTTGGTGAAGAATATGAATCCCACTTTTTTCCTACTTGGCTACCCTATTTTTTTTTTTTTTTTTTTTTTTGGACTGTGTTTTTTCCTGAATGATCCATTTTCGCAAATTTTGAGATGGTGAGCGTTATACTATTGCACTGTGTATCTGTGTGTGTATTTGGATCTGTTTCCGGACTTTGTGATGTGTTCTGTGGTCTCTCTGACTACTCATGTGTTAGTACCTTTTGAGGCTCCATTGTAAGTTTTAATACATGATAGTCTCCTGTCATTATACTTCTTTTTTTTTTTAATTTTATTTATTTTAAAGAGGGAGAGAGAGAGAGAGAGAGAGAGAGAATATCTCAAGCAGCTGTTAGCACAGAGCCTGATGCGGGGCTCTATCCCATCACCCTGGGATCATGACCTGAGCTGAAATCAAGAGTCAGATGTTCAACCAAATGAGCCACCCAGGCACCCTTATGCTTCTTCTTTTTTTTTTTTTTTTTTAAGAGTTTTTTTTTTTTTTTTAAACATGAATTCTAGAACCAGCTAGCCTAATTTTTGAAAAGGAAAAGTAACTTTTTTTTTTTAATTGGCATTCCGTTAAATCTTGAAACCTTTTATCGTATTGAATCTTTCTCTCCAGGAACATGGGGTGTCTCTCCACCTGGTCAAGACGCCGTTCAGGGCTCTCAGGGTGAGCTGTGCGCATTTGTGGCTTAACGTATTTTTAGGTATTTTATGTTTTTGGTGGTTTCGAATTCAGTATTTCATGCCATGGTGCTTTTCGGTCATTGTTTATAGGAAGCCGTTCGCATCTGATGCCTGCTAATTAGTATTCTAACCACCTTCTTAAAGCTCTGATTGTTTCCAGTCTTCCTGTTGGTCCCCTTGTCTTTGCCAGTTGTTATTTGTTTGTTTCCTAAGAGAAAGGAGCTTCTGAGCTTCCCAGTGAGTAGACTGGCTCAAAATAGAGCTAGGCTGGGCTTGCATCACATGCCGTGTTATGCCGAAAACTGTGGAAGAATAGAGTTGCTATGATTGGCTTGGCTCTGCTCAGGAGAGATGCATCCTTGAACCTAAATGGGGGATGGGCTCGTGCGCCCTGAGCGGTGGAGCCCTGAGGAGAATCAAGGTTCCGCTCACAAGGGAGAAGAGACTTGCTGAAGTCAGGTAGGCCCCCTGTAGCGACCACATCGGCCCTCCCCTACAGCTCTTCCCCTGGCGGTAACTTGCCACATCCTGAAGTCTCTTCTGACACCAGATGAGGAAGGTTCTGGAGCTCTGTGACCTCGAGTAGGACCTTCATCTCCTGTCCCTTCTCTTGTTCCTGATGTCCCAGGGAAGTGGTACCTCACGGGCCTTCTGGGTGATGTTAGTTAGGTTCACGTGGAGCTTAGATAATCGCCTTGAATCTCCAGTTCACTTTTTAAGGGAGCTGGGAAAGCCATCACTACCACCCGTCTGCACAAAGAGGATTGGGAGATAGGCTTTTGGAGTTCAACCCGTTTTCAAGAGTGACCCACTTACTCAGTGTCACAGAGCGGGTTTCTTCTGTGGGCAGAGGATCCCGTGCATTTCACGTTAGGTATCATTTAACTCTAGTTTGGACGCTCGTAGCTTCTGACCTTGTCTCCACATGCCTGACAAAGGCAGTGGGCTAATTTCATGCACGGACTGATACTTCGTATGACAAGAGGGAGTATTTACGGTAGGGACTGGCCTGAAAAATCCGGACTGTATGTTGCCTTAGTATATTTTTTCCCCCTCTGTTAACTACTGAAATGACAGCAGCCGTGCAGCGTGCACCATGATCACGTTTCCTTGGGGAGAAAAACTGGGTACGTCATAGGACAGAGTAGATTTGTGACTCCCTTTGTGGTGGAGGCAGGCTGGTTGAAGGCTTCGGCCAAATTTTTGACCCTTTAGGATATTCTAGTGGTTTATGGGAATGGATAGAATTTTAAAAATAAAGACTTAATCTAAAAGTGGTGCATCACGGGGGCACCTGGGGGCTCAGTCGGTTGAGCGTCCGACTTCGGCTCAGGTCATGATCTCCCAGTTAGTGGGTTCAAGCCCCGGGTCGGGCTCTGTGCTGACAGCTCGGAGCCTGGAACCTGCTTCGGATTCTGTGTCTCCCTCTCTCTCTGCTCCTCCCCTGCTCGGGCTCTCTCTTGCTCTCAAAAATAAACATTTAAAAAATTGAAAAAAAAATTTAAAAAATACAAGTGGTATATTATGTCATAAACACATTGTACAAAAAGAGTAATCAGGGAAAATTAGAGCTTCCTTCTACTTCAACAGACGTGAGTTTCCTCATTTCTTCCCCAGAGGCAACCACTTCGAACAGTTTTTTACGTGTCCTTCGAGAGAGACTCTACACGTAATAGAAAAGCATGCACACACCTCCAATCTCCCTCCCCACTCTTTTATTTTTAACATGAATGATAGTATAATATGCCCTCTTGACTCTGAATTATCTCTTCAGTTTCGCAGGATATCTTGGACAGTCTGCAGCAGAATGTTTAAACCAGTACCCTTAATCAGGGCGCCTGGTGGCTCAGTCAGTTCAGCGCCCGACTTCGGCTCAGGTCATGATCTCACGGTTCGTGAGTTTGAGCCCCGCGTCAGGCTGTGTGCTGACAGCTCAGAGCCTGGAGCCTGCTTCCGATTCTGTGTCTCTCTCTGTCTCGCTGCCCCTCTGCCCCTTGCGCTCTCTCTCTCTCTCTCTCTCTCTTTCTGTCAAAAATAAATATTTAAAAAAATTAAAAACTATAACATTATTTAAAGAAATTAAGGAAAAACGAAACGATATGCTATGTTCAAGATGGGAACACTCAGTAGTGTAAAGACATCGGCTGTCTCCAAATTCACCTGTAGGTTCAGAACAAATCCACTTAGAGTCCTCAGCCAGTTTTTTATTTTGTCCCTTAAGAAGCTGATTCTGATGTGGCGTTTAATAATTCTTATGTGGCATTTAAAAGAGCCAAGGCAATTTTGAAGAACAAAGGGGCTGAGCACTCACATCAGCGAACGGGACTCTTACCATAAAGCTGCATTGTGGTTTTGCCCCCAAAGTAGGCAAACAACCCCAGTGGAAACAGTCCCGCATACACAGTGTCACTTGATTCTTGACAAGGGTGTGCTACAGTGGAGTAGAGAAAAGACAGTCTCTACAGTAAATAAGGTTATATCAGCTGGGTATGCATATGGGAAATAAAAGAATTTCAGCCTCTGCTGTCATTCTCCATAAAAATCTGTGCCAAGAGGATTGCAAATCTCAATGTGACAGGTGAAATGAGAGCTTGTGGAGGAAAACATAGGAGAATGTCTTTATGACCTCGGGATGCACAAGCCTTTCTTACAGGACACAGAGAGTAACTGTGAAAGAAACACACGGTAGGTGGGGCTTCCTTAAAATAAGAAATTCTGTTCATCATGGGGCGCCTGGGTGGCTCAGTCAGTTAAGCGTCCGACTTCGGCTCAGGTCACGATCTCACTCTCCGTGGGTTCGAGCCCCGCGTCGGGCTCTGTGCTGACAGCTCGGAGCCTGGAGCCTGTTTCGGATTCTGTGTCTCCCTCTCTCTCTGCCCCTCCCCTGTTCATGCTCTGTCTCTCTCTGTCTCAAAAATAAATAAATGTTAAAAAAAAAATTGAAAAAAAAAAAAAAAAAGAAATTCTGTTCATCAGAAGATACCACAAAGCACGAAAGATAAGCCAGAGAATGAGAATCTGTGTTTGCAGCGCATACATCCGACCCAGGAGCTGTATCCAGAGTACATAAAGAACGCCTATAATTTAAGAAAATGGCTGACAACCCATTAGAGAGAAGGAGGCAGAAGGCCTAGAATTTGGACTTCCCAGAAGAGGATAGCTGGTTGCTGGTGAGCATATGAAAAGATTGCGAAGCAAAACCACGATCGCCGTGCCATCACACCTACCAGAATGGCGGAGATTGAAACGGCAGACGTGTCCAGTGTTACTGGACAGGGACTGGCTGGATTTCTCACATACTGCTGGCAAGACTATCAGTTCTGTAACCACTTTTCAAAAATTTTTTTTCGTGTTTATTCATTTTTGACAGAGAGAGACAGAGCATGAGCGGGGGAGGGGCAGAGAGAGGGAGACACAGAATCCGAAACAGGCTCCCGACGCGGGGCTCGAACTCACAGACCGTGAGATCCTGACCTGAGCCGAAGTCGGCCCCTTAGCCGGCCGAGCCACCCAGGCGCCCCTCTGTAACCACGTTGGAAAACTGTTTGACCGTGTCTCCTAAAACTGAGCTGCACAGAAGCATGTATAAGACCGTTTCTAGCAGCATTGTTCCGAATATTCCCACCTGGAAACAACCCCGTGAGCATCTGCCCTGCGGCGGGTAAATGCGTCACGGCGTCTTCATACGGCGATACAACAGGAAACGAGAACAAGTGATCTACGGCTACACAGCACACACCACGGAGGATCTCACAAACACGTCGAGCAAAAGGAGTCTGGCATAAGAGGATGTGCTGTCAGATGGCGTTCCGGTAAAGGCAGAACTTACAGTGTTACAGCTCACCAAACAAAGTGGGGCCCTTTGCGGGAAGCCGTGAGGGAGCAGGGGGCACGAGGGATCCTGGTGTTCTGCTAGTCCTGTTTCTTGCTAGGTAGTGACTACCGGGGTATTCACCTTGCAGACCATCTCTGAGCTGTGCAGTTACGACTTTTCTGTTTCTGTGTTCCGCTTGGATTGAAAAATACGTATAGGGGCGCCTGGGCGGCTGAGCCGGTTGAGTGTCCAACTCTTGGTATCAGCTCAGGTCATGATCTCACAGTTTGTGGGATTGAGCCCGTGCTCAGCGTGCAATTCTTTCTCTCCCTCTGTCTCTCTCTTCACCCTCTCCCCCACTTGCACTCTCTCTAAAAAAAATAAAATAAAAGTATGTATATAACTACATATATACACACCTACATTTGTATATAACATGTATGCAGACAAGTGTGTATATACCTGTATAGATGTGTAATTGTGTATGTATATGTACTTATTTATATAACATAATAAGTGTAAGAAGTGATACTTTATATGCCTTTATAAATGTATATGTATACCACTCATATTTATGTATGAGTACATATAAATGTATACACACACACACACACACACACACACACACACACACACACTGAGAACTCTGTCCTGAACAGACCACAAGACGGAGATGGAAGTCAGGAGAACTCGGGGGACACTTAACTCAGCCCTTCCCAGTTTCTAGATTTCGAAAAGTTAGGGTTTTTCTCCCTTGAACGTGAGAGGGAGGGTCAGGGTTCTGGGCCGCCCACCTTCACAAAAGGGACCCTGTCCCCCTTCCGTTCTCTCCCCCATCCTTCTTCCCTCCCCTTCCTCAGTGTAACAGCCTGTGTGTCACTTGAAAACTTGCCCTCGGTGTCTGTGGACCCCTGCCCAGCCTGTCTGTTCCCTTTTTCTTTCTCCCCGCTTCGTCTTTCTTCCTTGCCTTTAGATCTTTCTCTTCCATTTCTCTTTCCCCACCCCCCCCCCCCGCCCCGGGAAAAAAATTAATGTTTGAATCTGGCATTTCTTCATTTTAGGTATTTTTTTTTTCCTACCCTTAATTTTAAACGCAGAAGGATGCTTTCGATAACGCTTTCTGTCAGTCGACACCAACATTGTACGTCTTCATTCCCCCGATGCCTCCCCTCCCGTGGCCCCCCTCCCCTGAGGAAATGACTCATCCTTAATTGGATTTGAAACAAATTATCAACACGGCACAGGCTCATTGTAACAAGTCAAACCACGCTGGGGCGTAGCGGCAAATTAATTCTCTCCCTCCTTTCCCTCCAGTAACTAGTGTGAACCAGCTCCATGGTTTTCCTCCAGACACTTACCTGTATGTAGACAAATATTTATAAATATATTTACGTACATACGTGTTTTTCTCCTTTTTTTTTTAATGAAGACAGAGTTGTAACTCTACATATGACTCTGTGATTTACCTTTTTCATTTAAATCTGGCAAGTCTTCCAAATCAATAGATCTAACAAATTCTTTGTTTTTATTTTTTTAAGAGAGAGAGAGAGAGCAGAGTGAGCGCGAGTTGGGGAGGGGCAAAGGGAGAGGAAGAGAGAATCGTAAGCAGGCTCTGCGCTGAGTGTGGAGCCTGACGTGGGGCTCGATCTCTCGACCCCGGGTCACGACCTGGGCGGAAATCAAGAGTCAGACGCTCAACTGACTGAGCCACGCGGGCGCCCCAACCCATTCTTTTGAATGGCTACCTTGTGCCACAATATACATGCGCAGTGATTCCCCCAACCACTTCCCCACTTGATGGTTCCTGGTTGCCTCGTACTTCGCCATGATAGGGAAGGACAGCAGTCGGTATCCATAGTGAACGTGGCTTTCGTTTCGGTAGGACAGAGGCCCTGAAGTGGGGCTGCTAGCCTGAGGGATGGGAGTCCATGCTAGTTAGCATGCTGGGTCTGTTTCTGAAAGTCCCCGTGCCTCCCATGTCCCTCCCATGTTTCCCTAGAACTGGTTGGGTTTTATTGATCTGATGGGTGAAAAATGGGATCTTGTTTTGAATTGCAGTCCTTGGGGCACCTGGGGGGCTCAGTCGGTTAAGCATCCGACTTTGGCTCGGGTCACGATCTCACTGTTTGTGGGTTCGAGCCCCCCGTCGGGCTCTGTGCTGACAGCTCAGAGCCTGGAGCCTGCCTCGGATTCTGTGTCTCCCTCTCTCTCTCTGCCTCCCTCTCCCTGCGCGTGTTCTGTCTCTCTCTCTCTCTTTCTGTCTCTGTCTCTCTCTCAAAAGTAAGTAAGCATAGGGGCGCCCGGGTGGCTCAGTCGGTTGAGCGTCCAACTTCAGCTCAGGTCATGATCTCACGGTCCGTGGGTTCGAGCCCCGCGTCAGTCTCTGGGCTAATGGCTCGGAGCCTGGAGCCTCCTTCCGATTCTGTGTCTCCCTCTCTCTCTGCCCCTCCCCCGTTCATGCTCTGTCTCTCTCTGTCTCAAAAATAAAAAATAAACTTAAAAAAAAAAGTAAGCATTAAAAAAAATTTTTTTTTTTAATTTTTGAATTGCAGTCCTTAACCTCTGGTATATTGGTGACTTTTGGTGGAAACTTAAAAAGATTCCCTACCCCTGCTTGTATTCATTTCAAATTATAACGACTGTGTAGGAATTGAAAAAAGAGGAAATTCCAGTCTATGAAGAAGCTGGGGGTGGGGGGAGGGAGAAAGCAAGAGTCACCTACACGTACTGTATCCTAAGTTACTTGTGTTGATTTTTCTTTTAAAAAGCTGATTAAATAGTTTCCAACTTGGACTTTTTAGAAGTGCAAATGTGTAAGAAACTGAAGTATTTTCTCATTTATTGAAAAAGGTTTTTGGCACCTGGGTGACTCTGTGGGTCGAGCGTCTGACTCTTTCTTGACTTTGGCTCAGGTCATGATCCCAGGGTCGTGGGATTAAGCCCCACACCGGGCTCTGCACTGAGCTCAGAGCCTGCTTAAGATTCTCTTTTTCTTTCTCTCTCCCTCTGTTCTTTTACCCTGCTTGTGTGCACTCTCTCTCTCTAAACATTAAAAAATATATATATTAAAAAAAAGGGGTTTTCTATTTCTCCCTCCCTTACCTGTTTCAAACACTTGGAGATATTATTTGAGCCTGAAGAGAATCTTCAGGGGTAAGAGAGGAGAAGCCAGTGCCAGTTTGCAGATGGGGAGACATCCTTAGAGAATCCGTCGTGCCCGAAGGGAATGAATGGGAGAGAAGGAGCTAGAACTCAGGTCTCCTTGTCCTCTGCTGTAGGTTTTGTCTCTTGGGCCTTTTCTCTCTTGCTTTTGGTATGCTACCATGGCTGCCTTGTAGAGACCCCTCATTCGTTTGTTTCTCACTGGCCTTGGGTACTTTGTCCTTCTTCCGGATCCCTGTACGTAACACGCAGCGTTCCCTCCGTACGTTCAAGCCATGTATTGCTAACTCTGCTTGTGGTAGGAACGAAGGGTTTGGTATTCCAAAACCTGGGTTTGAATTTTGACTCCCACTCGTGTTTTGTAAAAATGCAGATCACCCTAACTCCACAAAATATTGTGAGGGCCACATGAGGTAAATGCAGGTGAATGTGTATGTTTACACCTTTGTTACGTGCCTTTGTGAACATTACCGACCACGTGCTGCCACTGCTCTCAGCAGAGGGGAATCCAAAAATGGCATGCCCTTTGGAGAGGCCTTTCTATCCTGCACGAAGCGACGAGAGAACAGTACCATGATAGTTGATAAGTAAGTGCTGAATCGTGTGCTGTGAGCCATAAATGGTGTAGGAGATAAGAACAGAGAGACAAGGAGGGGAGGTTGAGAAGAAGGTGGAAAAAAGGAGCCCTGAGACAGCAGTTGCAGAGTTAGTAGACTTCACGTATTTTCTCTCTGACTTGGGTCTTCTCTCAAGCCTTCCCCTTGTAGACTGATAGTTTCCGTATGAGCCTCCAGATTGGTGCCCAGCTGGTCATAGAGATACCTAGCTGAGGGTGCTTACGGATTTGTGGGCCCCGTCCCCAGAGAGAAAGTGAAAAGCACCATTAAGAGCACGGGTGCCCATCTGGAGAATTTGAGCTTTTAGATAGGAACGAGATGAATCGATACAATTAAAAGCAAGATTATTGAGGTGGGAATGATAACTGTGTAGGTGGTTCTTGGCTTTTGTGCGTCTTGGGCATATACACGTTTTCATTGCCACGCTTAGATGTTCTTTTAACGCCAGATTAGCATTTTTGCCCATCAGCGGACAAGTACAGATTTCCACTACTGTCGGTGGTCCTTCTGCCAGCTAAGAATTTCACGGTATTAACACCTGTACTTTGTCGTGGAAAACAGCGTTAATTGACGGGATTAAGGGGCAACATAGTAGAGTTGAGACGAAGATGGGCATCCGTGTCTGTGCCAAATGCCTCAGTGCAAATCGTTAACCTCCGTGGGGCGCCCGTCGGGTTCGTCCTCGAAGGGTGCTTGGTCGTGAAGAACAAAGTGGGGGATGTAGGGCCCTTGTTATTGAAACAACAGTGTCAAGAGGGCTCAGTTCTCACAACAGAATCCACCCCCCACCCCCCCACATAATATGTAAGCATATGTTGACTTCTGCTCATTCTGTTTGTAAACATGTGTTCACAGGTGCTTTGTGTAATCGCCGAAGGAGCTACTTGTAAATAAATGGCGGTCATCGCATTACTGAACATTTTGTAGTTGAATTGTAAGCACTAACCAGCAGGTGGCTCTCGGTCACCAGACATTTGGCCAGGCAGCTAATTCGTCTCCCTTGGAATTCTTCTGTTTTATGTGCCACCCTACGTCCCCCCTCTTCTACTCCTCAGGAGCTCTGACAATCGAACACGGAGGGTAAAGGACTGTTCCCCTTTGGTTTTGTTTTCTAGATTTGGGGTTGCTTAGATGACTCTTAGGAAGAGCACCCTAGGGTTTCTGAAATTTGGTTTGGAGGTCAAAATAATGACTTGTGATGACCTTTTCCACCCTGCATGTCTGTTCTTCTACAAACTGTTTCATCAAGTTTTTAACTTGACGTTAAAACTTTTTATTGCTCAGTGTGCCCGTAGCGAGGAAGGAGAAAACGAGACTGGTTTAGGACTAGAAAGATCTTTGACTGCAGTAGATTTTTAAAATGCCATGGCAGGAACCTCCTAGGATGCTAGGTAAGGAAGATACTTTCCTTGTTTGAGGTCTTATTTGTTCTGGACTCATACTCCAGAAAGACCGTTTGCTCAACTTAACAAAAACAATTGTTGTGTATTTGCAGAAGGCACGGTGTGAGGCATTTATTGTCCCCAGAGTATCAGCTCCATGAGGTCAGATATCTCTTTGTGTGTCTTGTTCCCTTCTGAGCCCCAAGATTAGAGCCCGACGCATAGAAAGTGCGCTCAGTGAGTATTTGTAGCAAGGATGGATGGAGAGGGACACGGGATACAGGAAAAGAACAGGACAGTCTCGGACCCAGAGAGATCGGCCATCTAGCAAATATGGCTGATGAAGTAGACATGGTTCATAGCCGTAGATCCTGCAGAAGCAGTTTTACTTTGGGGTTGGTCTTAGGAGCTATGTGCAAGTTTGAGAAAATTCTGGAAGGAAATAAAAACTTTCCCTTTCCCTAGGCTGTGTCACTTCTCCAAGTCCCATTATTCCCCAAACCCCGGCCCCACGTTTGAAAATCTTTGTCCCCTGTATCCAGTCTGTTCACCAACACTTGGGGGGTTTTCCTTTGACTCAGTGTGGGAATTGTCCTGCTCTCCCCGTTCCCTCTTGTCATTTCCCTCACCCGGACTCCGCCACCTTCCGCCTAAATTACACCAGCCTCCTGGCCCACCTCCCTGGCTGCGGCCTCTACTCAGCGTAATCCAGTCTGCATATTGTTGCCAGATTTTGCCTCCCAAGAATTTATGTCAAAGAATCTATTTCTGATTGAAATTTGAGCCCCCAGTCATCTTTATACGCACAGAGAGAAACTACCAAGAAAAGTTCCGAGAAAGGAATTACACTTTTCATCCCGTGGTAGCGTTTTCTCATCTTTTGAGACAAGCCTAATTGCAAAGCCTTGCAGACTGTGCGTTTCACTGACACCCTAGAAATGGGGTCTCTGGGCCTACCTGCCAGCCTCTCTCTGCCCTGTGCATACACAGACACTGATACATACATGTATTTTTAGACAAAACCAACATTTTAGATAGTCACTCTGATGTCTTTCTGAGATGCTAAGAAAAGCTAAGGAAGACTACTTAGAATTCACTGCTTTTCAATTCTGTTTGGTCCATAAGAGTGCCCTCCCCTATGATTTTCCAGCAAGCTTCAGCCCCTTCGACTTGTCAGCAGAAAAACGTGAGTTATCTGTGCACCGCCCCCCCCCCCCCCCCCATAGTATCATCATTTAATCCAAAGCGTCATTTACTTTGGGGGATGGAAATGAAGTATTTTCATATCTTCAGAAGCAACTGTGAAACGTTTTGCTAAAATCTTTATAAGACAGATTCCCAACCTATTTATTAATGTGGTTTTTATCTCAGAAGTTCTAGATAAGTTCCATCTTGAAAGAATATGGGCAAAAATTAACCAATTTATTAAAAAAAAAAATTTCAGTTCTGTCCCAGACTCAGAGATGTCGTATTTAGCACTTGGTTTCATTAACTTTTCGGAGGAGAAACGCTCCCTTGGTGTAATTCTGAAAGCAGGGTTGAGCTGGAAGGTGTCTTCGTGAAAGAATTCTCTTTCAAGTGATATCCTCTCCATCTGCTTGAACAAAATCAAAATCAGTCTTTGCTCTGGAGTCTTGGAGGCCCACAGCAATAGATGAAGTTTTGTTGTGGTTCTCTTTCCTTTTTTTAATCTCTCAAGATAGAGATGTTAAATACTCCTCTCATTTTGTCTCTCTCTGGCCTAAAAAGCTCAGTGGTTTCCTAGTTCTGTTTCATAAACATGTACTGAATGCCTGTTCTCTGGTATATTCCAAAGCCCTGTGTTTTTTTGTTTTGTTTTGGTTTGGTTTGGTTTTTTTTTTTTTTTTTTTTTTTTTGCTACTAGGGATATAAACATGACTGTCATGTGGCCTCTTTCCTCGCAGAGCTCATAATTTAGGAAGGGAGACATATGAGTAAATAGCTAACTACAATCCTGCTTGATAAATGCCACGTTAGAGGTTTTGAACAAAGTGCCATGGGAGCTCCAGTGAGTGATTGATTCAAGGGAAGGGGGGGGTGGGGATGGGGATCAGGAAAGACCAAACAGGAGAAGTGACATTTGAGTTGAGCCTTAGGGGATGAATAGAATTTTGCCAGATGGACAAAGCGGTGGGGGTGGGGACCCTCCAGACTCATACAAAAACATGAGAGTGTGGAAGTTTGTGCCTTTGTCTGAGCAGCGGTGAGCGGTCTGTAGGGCTGAAGGAAGAGTAAGGGTATGGAAGGGGGTGTTGAGAGATGACGTGGCACAGATCCCTGGGGCCATGTTGTCGAGCTGAAACGTCCTCCCTGGCTTCTAGGGAGCCGGGATCGTTTTGAAACAGGGAAACGTCATGGCCAGATCTCTGGTTTAGAAAGAGAGTTCCAGTGGCAAAGCCCAAGGCGATTTGGACGCGGGTGACTGGGAACACGGGGACCAGTCACAAGCCTGAGGCCATGCTCCCAGGAGAGGTGATGAGGGTCAGAGGCAGGCAGTGCCCACGGGGGGTGGGATGGGGGCGCGGACGCCTTGGTAATCGATGAGATGGGGGAGAGAAGGGGCAAAAAACAAACGGGGGAAAGGGCTGCAGGACTGGGCATACGGGGCGGTGGGGTGGGGGCGGTGCTCACTAGATAGCGTGCCCAGGAGAACACGGGTTACGGGGTGAAGGTCATGGATTCAGTTTTGGATACATGGGGTTCGCCGTGGAGGAGTCCCAAACAAAAAGGCGTAAATGCACGTAGAGCGCCTGCAGGAAAGTCGCAGAGGTGGAGGGGGGTCTGGAAGTCTTGAACACAGTGATTTTCCATCAGGACGAGCGTGGAGCGGGCCTCAAAATCCCCTGGATTTTGATAACCTGGGGTCTCGGCTGTGAATGTGCTGTTCCTCCCAGATCCACCCGCGGCTTCTGACCTTGCCCTGCTAGGGAGCGGAGCACGTCCCGCTCCCAGCCCCAGTTAAGAACCCAGCACCACGATGACCCCAGAGAACGCATCCTGTTTCTTTCATACCGGGGCACGCAGAGTGCGGGAGCACCTGCTACTTCCTGTTCTTACAGCGCACAGCCCCAGGGACAGACGGCATGGCCCGGAGAGAGACCACGCAGCAGGGGGAGAAGGACCGGACAGAGTGGCTGACGAGCACTAGTGTGTAAGGGGCAGGTAGAGGACGAGGCACCTGCAGGTTACGGAGAGGCAGCTGCCAGTGGGAGAGAGTGGCCTGGAGGAGGCCAAGGGAGGGTCGCCGGTGACAAAGGAGGCCCAGCACGGGGCAGAGTGGCGGCGGGGCACGTTTGGGCAGCAGGGTCACGGGTGAGGAGAGTTTGTAGGGCGGGAGCAGCAGTGGGACTGCAGTGACGGTCGGGCCACCAAGTTCAGTTGATTTTTTAAGGAAACTTGGCTGTGGACCGGCGGATTTCCAGGATGGGGACAGTTAGTGCAGCCCGAAAATGACAGGATCCTGCAGGAGTGGGGATGAAAGGAGTGAGGACAGAGGCAGATGCATCACGGCTGCCTGCCCTGGAAGGAGTTCTGCGAGACGCGGCCTTCCAGATTCCACCCTCTCCCCTCCCGCCCCCTGCACACGGGCGGCTCACATCCCCTCGGCGTGTTCAGTCTCTCTTCCGGTGCCTTCCGTCCCTCCCTCCCCGTATCGCGGACCCTCACCCACTCTGCAAGGCCTTCTCGAGTCTCCCTACCCTCAGGAAGCCTTCCCCACGACAGTGCAGAGGACAGTCCCGGGGCTCAGAGCACGAAGTGATGGGTCGCACCTTTAGCTCTGCCACTATGCGCGCCCTCCAGAAAGTCACTGGATGTCTCTTTTCCTTGGTCTTCCTGTCAGTAACACCTGCGCTGACCTATACCCAGGCTTGCGTATGACTGGAAGGGGACCGTGGATGTAAAATGCCCCTGAAATCGCAGAGGACAGCACCAGTGTGCAACGTTACCGTTTCCGGGCTATGCTTACTGATCTCCTGCATTCAGGGATGGTTTTGGCTGAATAAGTTAGTTCCCTCAACTTCGTTGTTTTTTTTTTTTTTTTTTTTAATTTTTTTTTTTTTAACGTTTATTTATTTTTGAGACAGGGAGAGACAGAGCATGAACAGGGGAGGGTCAGAGAGAGGGAGACACAGAATCTGAAGCAGGCTCCAGGCTCTGAGCTGTCAGCCCAGAGCCCGACGCGGGGCTCGAACTCACGGACCGCGAGATCGTGACCTGAGCCGAAGTCGGCCGCCCAACCGACTGAGCCACCCAGGCGCCCCTCAACTTCGTTTTTTAAGTCCCTGCCCATTAGGCCAGAACACTGAGGACAGTGTGACAAGCAAGCTAGTTCCTCCCCGGGGGAGCTTATAGTCCAGTGTGGGAGGGCAGAAAATAACCCACTATATCGTATCTGATAGATAGTTGTCTAAGTGCTATAGAGAAAAGTCAGGTAAAATGAGGAGGTGGGCTAAGGATTTACAGGGAAGGGTACTATTTTACATGCAGTAGTCAGGGGAGACTCTCTGAGAAGGTAGCATTTCGGCAGAGTCAAATGAAGTGAGGGGCCAAGGCCACGTCTCGATCTGGAGGACAGCAGGTGCCAAGGGCCCGAGAAGGGAATGTGTTCGTTGTGTTCTAGAAGCAGCAAGGAGGCTAGTGTGGCTTGTAGGTTATAGTAAAGACACTGCATTTTATGTGGAGGATGGTGGAGGGTGGGAACAGAAGCAGGAGACAGGGAGGGATACGGGGCAGAAGCAGTGACCAGACTTTAGACATGTTTTATGTATGTATGTATGTATGTATGTATGTATGTATGTATGTATTTATGTATTTATTTAAAAATATTTTTTTTATATTTATTTTTGAGAGAGAGAGAGCAGAGAAGGGGCAGAGAGAGAGAGAGGGAGACACAGAATCGGAAGCTGGCTCCGAGCTGTCAGTACAGAGCCTGACGCGGGGCTCGAGCTCAAGGACCGCGAGATCATGACCTGAGCTGAAGTCGGACACTTAACTGACTGAGCCACCCCAGGCGCCCCTTAGATACATTTTAAAGGATTCGCTAATGCAGTAGATGCCGTAGGGTGTGAAAGAAAAGAGTCAAAGTGGATGCCGAGGTTTTGGGCCTGAGCCAATGGGTCAGGCGTGGTCTTGAACTGAAATGGGGAAAATCCGTGGCGGGCGGGGTGGGGGAAGGAGAATGGGTGTTTGTGGGCAAGTGTTGTCTTCTTCTGGTTAACAGTGCCTTCCTGTGCGGCTCGTTTCTTTTTTTCAATTTGATTGTAAGTGCTTTGAAGGCAAGAATCCTGTCGGAAACTCTTTCATGTATTCCTTCTGGCCCAGGAGAGTACTGAGTAAAAGTAGGCATTGTTCCAAACGTCAAGTTGAACGTAAAACCTCACAAAAAGGAGGTCAGGTCTTCCACGTACAGTGACACCTGTGATCTTACCTGCTCTTGTTGGTAAAGGCTGTTTCCCGTTGGACTTGGGGTATCAACACAGTATAAACGCCAAGGGGAGAGACAAAGTTCAGACTTGAACTTCCAAACTGAAACTTACCAAACTTCCAGAACTTTGGAATCAGATAACCCGGGAAGGAGGGCATCGGGGAAGAATTTTTACTTCGGTGCACCTTGGCCAATGGCGCTGCAGTTGACGGTTGATTTGTCGGACTGTGTGAGATCAAGGCCAACACCGGTCTTTCAGTGCTCAGCGCTTCATAGGTCAGCCATTCGGCCCCGGGAGATCTTTCCTGTACGTGTGCTGGCTGATCTGAGTTCGATATTAATGTTGAATTGGGCCCATGTCATGCTGTATTCTCTAATACATGCCAAGATATATTATATAAATATAGTTAGAGGCTATAGCTCTAATTCGTTGTTTTTGAGATTGCTACGTCAGTTTGATTACATCTCTTTTATTTTCTCCTTTAGTAATCTTTTTAATCTTTAAAAAAATGTTTATTATTTAAAAAATTTGTTTAAATGTTTATTTTTGAGAGAGAGAGCACGAGCAGAGGAGGGGCAGAGAGAGAGGGAGACAGAGGATATGAAGCAGGCTCCAGGCTCTGAGCTGTCAGCACAGAGCCCAACTTGGGGCTCGAACTTACAGAGCTGTGAGATCATGACCTGAGCCGAAGTCGGACACTTAACCGACCAAGCCACCCAGGTGCCCCTCTCCTTTGATAATTTGTAAAAATGTGCTCTCGGTGTGGCACGGGCCACCAGTGGGACATTCCAGCTTTAACTTCGGAGGAGCCATGTCTCCTATCAAGGCAGGTGCAGTGTACTGATCTGAGTGAGTGGATGCTTGTAGCTGGTGACAGATGCACTGTGAGGTCACTGTGTGTGTGTCTGGCCCGTTGTCCTGGTCGTCAGTACTTGCTTTTCCCCAGGGATCCGCACACGGCATCCCGCATGAATCCTGTTGTGATCCAGAGCTGGTGCTGGTGCACGAATCGGGGAGTGTGCTTTGTAAACTCACTCTTCCTTTCCTTCTCCATTGCTTTCGTTACACCATCTCCAGTTAGGCGAGATGAATGATTACTCCAGGGAATAAATCCAGAAATCTTGACGTCTTAGATACTTGGGGCCAACCAGGTAAACAAAGTAAGGCTTTAAGGGGACACACCTGCTCTTTGAGAAGGTGGAAGCAAGCTGTCCTTGGGCTCGGCATGTTTGTGCCCTTGAGCAGAGAGGCCAGCTCTGTGTTTAAGATCTTAGTCCAAGGCCAGTGGTGGGGGAGGGGGGGAGACAGTGTCTGGATGGCTCAGTCGGTTAAGCATTCAACTTCGGCTCAGGTCATGATTTCACGACTTTGGCTCAGGTCATGATCTCACGGTTCGTGGGTTCAAGCCCCGTGTTGGGCTCTATGCTGGACAGCTTGGAGTCTGAAGCCTGTTTCTGATTCTGCATCTCCTTCTTTCTCTTTGACCCTCGTCCACTCTCCACCCCCCGCTCAAAATAATAAATATACATTAAAAAAAAAAATCTCTTCTTGGGTGCCCAGGTGGCACAGTTGGTTAAGTGTCCAACTCTTGATCTCGGCTCAGGTCATGATCTCATGGTCCGTGAGTTCGAGCCCTGCATCGGGCTCTGTGCTGACAGCTCGGAGCCTGGAGCCTCCTTCAGATTCTACGTCTCTCTCTCTCTCTCTCTCTCTCTCTGCCCCTCCCCCACTCACCTCTGTCTCCGATATAAGTAAACATTTAAAAAAAGATTAAAACTTAGTGCGAGGAATCAAAACTTTTCTTCCGGTTTTGCCTCGGTTCGTTTCCCATAACATACCACCTTCTTCTCTAGGTTTCAGAGTGCTCAACTAAAACTGAAGGAGAGGTAGGCTTTTGGGGGTCCACTCATTTGTTCAGAAATCAGCCTTCCGTGTGCCCTGTGTATGCAGCTCATTGAGTGGTAACATGACACTTGTTACCACGTGTTGAGTGACTGTTATCTTCTAAGAACAGCGTTATACACTTTCCGCACATTTCACACTTGGTCTCCCCCCAACCCCCCCCCCCCCACACCAGAATGGAAGCTGCACCCATAACAAGAATTTCTGCTTGTTAAGAGCAGAGATTTTGGTCTGTTTTTCCTATATTCTATTTTTCCTTCATTCCCATGAGCAAGAACAATGCCTATGCCATAGTTGGGTACAGAATAAGTGTTTGGTAAGTGGATTTTAAAAAATTTTTGTAATGTTTATTTATTTTTGAGAGGAGAGACAGAGAAAGAGCACGAGCAGGGGAGAGGCAGAGAGAGAGAGAGGGAGACACAGAATCGGAAGCAGGCTCCGGGTTCCGAGCTGTCAGTACAGAGCCCGACGCGGGCCATGAACCCATGAACTGTGAGATCATGAGCTGAGCCGAAGTCGGACGCTTAACCGACTGAGCCACCCAGGCGCCCCAAACGGATTGTTTTATATACTCCCCAACAGGCCTCTGAGGTGGAAATTGCTGTCTGTATCTGCTGGTAGGTGGTGAAGCTGAGATCTGATTATCTGGTACTCGCTCTGTGCTGGAGAGCAGCCTGCTGTCCGGTCAAGGGTGCAACTTCCGGTTCCTGCCTTGTACCTAGTAGGCAGGAGGCTTACCCACATCAAAGGTTATGGGGTAGCAGTGATTTCCAGGCAAGAGGAGAAACGTGAGAAGTGACGGAGAAGCCAGTGGCCGCACGCGCGTCGTCCGGGGTTACGATCGCACGCGGCAGGTCCTCGCTGCCCGTTAACCACCATCGCGACTGCTAGTTCGGTTATATCACCGTCGTCGTGACCATCAGTTTTCATAAATCCCAGGAACCCAACTCCCAGATGAATGACTGTTCACGTCTGGGTTGAAATGGTCACAGGTGGTTCCACGAACAGCACCGTCCTCGTGGCTTGGACAGAATGTGGGGACAGGGAAGGCGAGGCTTGGGATGAAAATCCTACAAACATGGGGACCGAGGCTGAGAATGCGGGTTCCCTGTTCCCGGATGGCAGGGTGACCGATATGCCTGGTTTGGCAGGGGCGCGTGGGCTTTCTAGGGTGAGTAAAGATTAAGATCGATAATTCAGGATTTGTTCTGTTGTGAGTGCTATCATACGTTCGTGAGCTTGGATTTGAAACCCTGTGTGTGTTTCTATCTGTGAGCAACTGCATCCCCTTGCATAAGAATCCTGTGGCCCTGTTTTAATGTCATCATCTGTGGTGGTGGCAACATTTGCACCTTCTTGAGAAATAGCATCTGTGCCTTTGGTGTCATGTAGCCTGGGAGACAAACTTTGTCTAATCAAAAGGCCACTTCTATGTGGCCTTGTGTTTTGGAAATTTAAGACCCTCGTTTACGATTATTGACTCAAACGTGTGTTGGAAGATTGGTAAGGGTCTTATGTGCTGCTTTGGTCTCCTTAACGGGCTCTAATTCTCCGGGGGACCAGGCCTGTGCCTTAATTCGTCCTCAGACCTCGTCCAGCACTGAACACAGTTGCTGGCATTGAACTAAGGATGCAGTAAATTGTGGTCGAATTGCATTTTCAAAGCACGTGAGGCTCACGTCTGCGCTTGTGGGAGTAATCTGCAGCAAAGCTGTGTTTTTTGAGTTATGTAACGCATTTGATCTCGTTCCTAGGTCCAGCCTGATGACTGGAGGGGCTAAGCGAGGAGTACCCAACCCTTGGCTCTTCGAGGAGCCAGAGGAGACCAGAGGCCTGGGTTTTGATGAAATCCGGCAACAGCAGCAGAAAATTATCCAAGGTACTGGACACCCCAAGAGCGTGGGCTCGGAAACCTGGTCAGAATTTTACCCCTGCCTTGAATGTTCCTTACAGCCATTGACGATCACAGGGGAATTAATGCTGGTCTTTTAAAGCTCTTGGCAATTTTGTGCCTCAGGACACCCAAGGAACAGACAGATGGCGTCATCCATCAAGGTAGCCCAGGGAAATAATGATTCTCCACTGGGAGAGAGCGTGCACAGAGCTCTGAATCTGATAAAACCGGGTGAATCAGAGACATGTGCCCACCTCCCTTTACTCTGTGATGGGACTCGTTCTCCAAACACAACACTCCCATCTTCTTTTTGCTTTTCTTTTCTTTTTTTTCTTTTCTTTTCTCTTCTTGTCTTCTCCTTTCTTTCTTTCTTTCTTTCTTTCTTTCTTTCTTTCTTTCTTTCTTTCTTTCTTTCTTTCTTTCTATTTGAGACAGAGAGAGAGAGAATCTCAGGTGCAGAGCCTATGCAGGACTGGACCCCATGATCCTGGGATCATGACTTGAGCTGAAGTCAAGAGTCGGATGCTCAACCGACCGAGCCGCCCAGGCACCCTTCCCATCTTTTTCTTACACAAAATGAGTGCATCTGGCTTCTTGTCTTCAAGTTCATCTCGCCCAGTGGCTTTTAAGCCTAATTATTTTTTTACGTTCTTCTATTTTTTTTTTTTTTAATTTCAGAAGTAATGCATGATCGTTGTAGAAATTTCAAACAAGCCTGGGATGTATAAAATGGAAAGCTTTCTTTATTGCTTCTCCAATCTCAAAACTGTAAACAGATGAGCATATATTTCCTCAGGCTTACTTGGTATAAGCACACACATATTTTTACGTAAGTGAGATCATGATAGGGGTAATGGCATAGCTCTGACGCTCTTATTTAATGTGTGCAGTAGACCTTTTCCATGTTCCTGTTTTTGTACATGGTTTTTCTGTATTACAGATATGCTATTCTTTCTAATTCCTTTTAAGAACAGTTTTATCGAGGTATACGTGACCTGTCCCAGGTAGCACCTATTGAAAATGTATGATTCAGCAAATTTTGACACACATATGACATCTTTTATCACATTTCTCCCCAAGTATTTCATGTTTTCCATCTTATTAATGGTATTTTAACATTTCTATTTCTGATTGTTGCTAGTGTATAAAAGTACAACCGATTACCTATATCGATCTTGGATCAGTCAACTTTGCCCAACTCACTAATTTGTTAAAAAGCTCTCTCGTAGAGCGTGTGGGATTTTCTATACTAATGGTCATGTCTGAATCAAGAAATTTGACTTCTTTCTTTTCAAAGACTTTGTTTTTTTTAGAGCAGTTTCAGGGACGTAACAGAAATGAGATGAAGGTACAGAGAGTTTCCATGTAACCCCTGCCCCCAGCCATGCAGTCTTCCCCCACATCGACACCCCCACCCCCCGCTAGAGTGGTGCGTTTGTTACAATTAAGCTACACTGACACACCGTCATTGCCCAAAGTTCATGGTTTATCTTAGGGTTCACGCTCGGTTTTTTGCATTCGGTGGGTTGGGACAAGGCTATGGTGACATGTATTCATCATTAGATTATTTATACAGTATTTACACTTCCCTAAAAATCCTCTGTGCTGTACTTACTGATCCCCCCTCCCTCCTCAACCCTTAGCAACCTCCAATCTTTTTACTTTCTCCATATTTTGCCTTTTCCAGAATATCATATATTTGGAATCATACAGTATGTAGACTTTTCGGACTGGCTCCTTCATTTAGTAATATGCATTTAAGTTTCCTCTATGCCTTTTCATGGCTTGATAGCTATTTCTTCTTAGTGCTAAATAATATTCCACCGCTAATGGACTCTAGTGGATACACAGCATTGAAATACAGGTGGGCAATGTTAAGCGGAGAGAAAGAACCAAAAAGAAATCGTAGAGATCAAAAACACTGTAACAGAAATGAAGAAATGCCTTTGATGGGTTTTTAGTAGACTGCCCATGGCCGAGGAAGGAATCTCTGAGCTTGAGAATATCTCAACAGAAACCCTCCTAAAGTGAAAAGCAAAGAGAACAAACACTGAAGAAAGAAAAAGATGAAAATATCCAAGGACTATGGGAGGACTATAAAAGGTATAACACAGTTTTGATGGGAATACCAGAAGGAGAAGAAAGTGAAAAGGGAGCAGAAAAATATTTGAAACATCACTGAGAATTTTTCCAAAATTAAGGTCAGGCCCCAAACGACAGATCTAGGAAGCTCAGAGAGTGCCAACTAGGACAAATACCAAAAAAAACTACCCATAGTCAGTCCCTTTCCAAACTACAGAAAGTCAGAGATAAAGGAAAAATTCTAAAAGAAAACAGGAGAAAAAAATACCTCACCCATAGAGGAACAAAGGTAAAAATTGCATCTGCTTCATCTACAGAGACAATGCAGGCACGAAGAAAGTGGGGTGAAATTTTTATTTTATTTTATTTTACATTTATTTTTGAGAGACAAAGAGAGCCAGAGCACAAATTGGGGAGGAGCAGAGAGAGAGAAGGAGACACAGAATCCAAAGCAGGTTCCAGGCTCTGAGACATCAGCACAGAGCCCAACGTGGGGCTCAAACTCACGAGCTGTGAGATCGTGACCTAAGCCGAAGTCGGACACTCAACCGACTGAGCCACCCAGGTGCCCCGTGGGGTGAAGTATTTAAAATGTTGCGAGAAAAAACCCACAACCTAGAATTTTGTACCTTGTGAAATTATCCTTCAAAACTGAAGGAAAAATCATGACTTCCTTAAACAAACAAAAGTGGAGGGGATTTGTTGCCAGTAGACCTGCCTTACAAGAAATGATTTAAAGTTTCTTTAAAGGGAAGGAAAATGATACAGATCTGAAACTTGGGTCTACATAACGAAAAGAAGAACACTGAAGAAGGAATAAGTGAATTCTTTAAAAAAAAAAAAAAATCATTGCCTACCCACGGGCCATGTAGGTTTTCTCCTATGTAATCTTGGAGTTTTCTAGTTTTGTGTTTTACATTTAAATCTGTGATCCATTCTAATTTGTGTTGAAAAGTGTAAGGTCTGTGTATAGATTCACTTTTCTTTTGCGTGTGAATGTCCAGTTATTCCAGCACTGTTTGCTGAAAAGACTATCCTCGTGCCATTGTATTACCTTTACTGCTTTGTCAAAGGTCATTGACTATGTGGGTCCATTTCTGGGCTGTCTGTGCTGTTCCATTGATCTATTTGTGTATTCTTTCACCCAAACCACAGTATCTTGATTATTATGGCTTTAGAGTAAATCTCGTGGTCGGGTAGTGTCAGTTTTCTTGTTTTGTTCTTCTCCTTCTTCTCCTTTTGAGTCTTTTGCCTTACCATATGCATTTTAGAGTCAGTTTGTCAATACCCACAAAATAACCTGCTGGGATTTTGATTGAAATTGCATTGGACCTATAATATTGAGGGAAACTGACATCTTGACAATAATATTGAGTCTTTCTGTCCACATCCATGGAATGTGTCTCCTTTGGTTCTTTTTTGATTCCATTCATCAGTTTTGTAGCTTTCCTCATATAGATCTTGTCCATATTTGGTTAGATTGTACCTAAGTACTTCATTTTGAGGGATGCTAATGTAAATGGTATCGTGTTTTTAATTTCAAATTCCACCTCTTTGTTGCTGGTTTATAGTAAAGTAAATGGCTTTCGTATATTAACCTTGTATCCTGCAACCTTGCCATAGTTGCTTATTAGTTCCAAGAGATTTTCATCAGTTCTTTTGGATCTTCTGCATGCATGATCATACCATCTGCAAACAAAGTTTTATTTCTTTCTTTCCAACCTGTACATATTTTCATGTGTTGTCTTGTCTCATCTGATGCATTAGCTAGAACTTATAGCATAGTGTTGAAAAGCAGTGGTTGCCGGGGGAGGGGGGGGTGCGGACATCCTTGCCTTGTACCTGATATTAGTGGGAAAGCTTCAGGTTTCACACCATCAAGTGTGATGTTAGCTCTGGGGATTTTGTAGGTATTCTATATCAAGTTGAGGAAATTCTCCTCTATTCCTGGTTTACTGAGAGTTTTTTATCATTAGTGAATGTTGGATTTTGTGAAGTACTGTTTCCGCATCTAGTGATATGATCATGTGATTTTTCTTTTTTAGCCTGTGGATATAATGGATTACATTAATTGATTTTTAAATTTTTTTAATGTTTATTTTTTTTTGAGAGAGAGAGAGAGGTGGGGGGTTGGGGCAGAGAAAGAGGGAGACACAGAATCTGAAGCAGCTCTAGGCTCTGAGCTGTCAGCACAGAGCCTGACGGGGGGCTCGAACTCATAAACCATGAAATCATGACCTAAGCTGAAGTCGGATGCTCAACTGACTTAGTCACCCAGGCACCCCACATTAATTGATTTTTAAATGTTGAACCAGGCATGCATACCTAGGATAAATCTGATTGTGGTGTATTATACATTCTTGGATTTGATTTGCTAATATTTTTTTGAGGATTTTTATATCTGTGCACATGAGTGATACTGGTCTGTGTTTTTCTTTTCTTGTAATGTCTTTGTCTAGGACAAATGGTGGCCTCAGAAAATGAGTTAGGAAGTATTCTCTCTGCTTCTGTCCCCTGAAAGAGATTGTAGAGAATTGGTATAATTTCTTCCTTAAATGTTTAGTAGAATTCACCAGTGAACCCATCGGGCCTAGTGTTTTCTGTTTGGGGAGGTTATTGTTAATTCAGTTTCTTTAATAGATATAGGCCCATTCAGATCATCTGTTCCTTCTTGTGTGAATTTTGTCAGCTGTGTCTGGCAAGGAATTGGGCCATTTTATCTAGGTTATCCAGTTTGTGGCATAGAGTTGTTCATAATATTCCTTTATTATCCTTTTAATGTGCATGAGATCTGTAGTGATGTCTGCTTTTTTCATTTCTGATATTAGTCATTTGTGTTCTCTTTTAGTTACAGGCTTATTGATTTTATTGATCTTTCAGCAAACCAGCTTTGGTTTCAGTGGTTTTTCTGTTACTTCCTATTTAAATTTCATTGATTTCTCTTCCTTTATTGTTTCTTTTCTTCTGCCTACTTGGGATTTAATTTGTTCTTCTTTTTCTAGTTTTCTGAGGTGTGGAAACTTAGACTGTTGATCATATATATATATATATATATATATATATATATATATATCTTTTTTCTAACATATGCATTCAGTGCTATAAATTTCACTCTATGCACTGCTTTTGACATATCCCTTTAATATATAAGTTGTGTTTTCATTTTTATTTAGTTCAAAATATGCTTAAAGTTCCCTTGAGATTTCTTTTTGATCATGTGTCATTTAGAAGCATTTATTTAATCTCCATGTATTTTGGGGTTTTTCCAGTAATCTTTCTTAAAAAAATTTTTTTTAATGTTTATTTATTTTTGAAAGAGGAAGAGACAGAGCGTAAGCAGGGGAGGGGCAGAGAGAGAGGGAGACACAGATCTGAAGCAGGCTCCAGGCTCTGAGCTGTCAGCACAGAGCCTAGCCCAGGGCTTGAACTCATGAACCTGAGATCATGACTTGAGCCAAAGCTAGATGCTTAATGGACTAAGCCACCCAGGCACCCCCTTTTCTTTTAATTTTTGTGGTTTTACTTTTTCATTTCAGTCTGGACGCCTTTTATTTCTTTTTCTTGTCTCATTGCACTTGCTACAGCCCCTGGTACAATGTCAACTAGAAATGGTGAGAACAGATTTCCTTGGGCTTGTTTCTAATCTTAGGGGGGAAACATTTGTTTGGAAGCTAGGTGTGAATTTTTCTGTATTTGGTACTAAGTATTTTTGTATTTCTAGGAATATTCTTGAGGTTTTTTGTTTGTTTGTTTGTTTTGTTTTTTTCCTAGGATGCAGTCCAGTTATTTGGGTATTGTTTTGTAAGGTGGACCAGGACAGTGTTTATTTTAGAGGAGGGGTCGGCAAACCATGACGTGTGAACCACATCTCACCCACCATCTGATTTTGTGTGCTCTGCAAGCTAAAAATGGTTTTTCCACTGTCCATAGTCAAAAGAAGACGATTTCATGACTCGTCAAAATTATATAAAATTCAAAGGTAATGCCGTGTCCATAAATAAAGTTTTATAGGAGCACAACCATGTTCATTTATTTATGTATCATCTATGGATTCCTGCTACAGGGGCAGAGTTGAATAGCTGCACTGGAGACCATATAAACCACAGAGCCCCAAATGTTGACTCTCTGGCCCTTTATAGAAGATGTTTGCGGACTCCAGTGTAGAGGCGGTCTAGCCCACTATAGAGCTGAAAGCACTCTGAGTCCCCCGATGCCCCGTAAATCATGAGGCCACCTGGTCGGTGGGAATAGGGACTGTGTTCCAACCCAGTGTGAGCTCAGAGGATCATCCCCTCTCACCCTTTCAGGCAGTTCTTTCCCCAGCCTTGGATAGTCTCCTCACGCGCATGTCCTGGTTACTGCTCAGCTGAAGCCTTGAGGTGGACCCCGTGCAAACCTCCGGAGATTCCGTTTGCGCCGCTCTCTCCCCTCTGTGCTGTGCCCTGCGCGCTCTTACCACCTTGACCTAGTTGGATGCTTCTCCGTGGAGAGATGCCGCCGGGTTCCATCTGGATGCCCTCCTCCCCGCGCCGGGCGATGTCTGGGGCAGTCCTAGACCTCCTCTCATTTGCTTTGTCCCTCAGGGATCACTGTCCTTCATTTCCTGATGGCCGTGTCTCTCCTGAAACTGTTGTTTTGTGTATTTTGCCTGTGGTTTGGTGTTTGTTTGTTGTTTTTTTGTTTTCTTTTTTTCCCCCCCAGTTGTTTCAGGCCAGAAGTAAATCAGGCCCCTGTCAGCCCCTCTTGGCCGGAAGCAGAAGTCTCCTTCTGTCTTGAACTCCCTTTCCACAGTGAGTTTATCTAGCAAAAGGAACCCTGAGCCTCCCCGATGCCTTTAATTCCCTGTACTTCACCCACTATCATGTTTGGAAGCAAAATGAACGGTGCAGGGCGGTGTGGCTTTGCGCGCAGCAGGGCCATTCATTCGTAGTGCTTTATCCTTCGGGATTGACGGTCCCTGAAAGGGGCGTCTTGCAAGCCAACAGGAATGGGTTTTCCGGCATTGTTGCTTCTTTGCCGAGAAAAGCTGCTTCCAGCCAGGAGAAGTGTCCCCTGTCACTGGGAAGGTGCCACGTGCAGAGATGGTGGGAGGTCAGGCGGGAGAGGATGCCACCTGTAGGTTTTTGTGTTGGTCCCCGAAGCGGAGAACACCCTTACTGAGATGCCCGCCCTTTGAAAGCCCGCTGGCCTTTGGGGTATGTTGGAGGGGTAGGGACGGGTCGGGCAGAAAGAGTCGAGGAGCCATCTCCTACCCTTACCTTGGGGTTTGGGAAATGCTGTCTTCCTCTTTGCTTTCCTAGCAAGCGGTTTTACAAGGAGAAGCACAAAGACTGAAAGCGATCTTTACATAAAACCCTGCTTCGCCTTTTCTCTGCCCGAAGAATCTTGGGGATGCGCTGAGGTTGCCATGGTTTTGCTTCCTTGCCAGGTCCTGCACCAGATAGAAATAAGGGACCATGAAGGGTCATTTCTAACTTCCTTCCGCCCACGGAATCCGTTAGCCTTTCTGTACTTTTGTCGACCCTTAGAAACACTTTGAAACGCATCCCACAATAACAGTTTATCGGTAGAACTGAGACTCAAGCAATGAATGCTTTCCTTTCCTAACCTAGATCCGAGGCCTCATTACAACCGGTTAGCCAGGCTTGGCTTCTGTGCTGCATAAGCAGTAATTTAAGGCACAAATAGATGTTAGGCAGAAGATGGGTGAGGGGCTGACAATAACCAAATCACCTCGAAAACCCGTGAGATGAAACAAAGGAAGGCGACCTCTCGGCTAGCTGAGACCCTTGTCTCTGAGTCACATGGCAGACCTTGAGGAGGTATGAAGGCTCATTCTACTTTACTCAGGGGCTCTCGTCGTGCGGGTTTCTTAATCCCGTCTCTTCTCACCTTTGTTCCGTAGATGTTCTTTCTAGATTCTAGCAGGAGAGTTTGCACTCCTTCTGGACGTCTGTGTTCTTAGGTCTCTTGGTATCGTCATGTGAAATAGCAGTGGGGAACGTGGCTAGCCGGACTGGCAAACCTTGGTAGCTGATCTTTGAACCCTTGCAACCACAGCTTCAACAAAACTAAAAATATCTACTCTTTGGGGCGCCTTGGTGGCTCAGTCGGTTGAGCGTCTGACTCTTGATCTAGGCCCAGGTCGTGATCTCACGGTTCCTGAGTTCCAGCCCTGCATCGGGCTCTGCGCTGACAGTGCTTGGGATTCTCTCTCTCCCTCTCTCTCTGCCGCTACCCTACTTGTTCTCTCTCTCAAAATAAATAAATAGCAGCCCCTGGGTGGCTCAGTCGGTTGAGCGTCCAACTTCGGCTCAGGTCACGATCTCACAGTTCGTGGGTTCAAGCCCCACGTCAGGCTCTGTGCTGACAGCTGGGAGCCTGGAGCCTGCTTCGGATTCTGTGTCTCCCCTCTTCTCTGCCCCTCCCCTGCTCACATGCTCTCTCTCTCTTTCAAAAATAAATAAACATTAAAAATAAATAAATAAGTAAATAAACTTAAACAAACATCTACTCTTAGGACTTGCTCTGGGAGTTTTCCCAATGTAGTAATTAACTTTCTGCAGCGTATCCACTATCCCCATCTGTCCCACTTCCCCTTATCCAGGGACAGTACCTCCTTGCATCAAATGTGGGAATCCCCAGTGCCTCTCTCTCGGCCCTGGACAACCCAACATCAGCTACCTTTCCTACTACCTAAACTCAAGAGGACTACCTCGTATTGCCCGCAAGCCTTTGCGCGTGTCTAGCAGAGACTAGCGCTTCCTTGCACAAGCCTAGTGGGCCCTCTGTGTCATTCCTTGCTTTAAGCATATTTATTAAGTATATGCTCTGTGCCACCAGTTGGGCTCAGAACTGGGGCAAAAGTACAGGATAAAGAAGACACAGCCCCAGCCCTTGGGCCCTTGTCACGCGCTCGGGCGGGGGCCTGAGATTGCAGCTCCTAGGAATATCCCTCTGTTTTATTTACTTGTTAAAGTATCGGTAACTTTTTGCCGTGGACGATTGCAAAACTATCTAAGTAGAGAGGGTAAGACAATGATCCCATTCTGCCCATCAATTGCTTCAGTAGTTAACAATGCATAACCAATCTCGTTTTATCTATATGTCTACCCTCCTCCCTCTCCTGCCCGTCACCTGGATTTTTCTTTTAATTCTTTAAATTTTATGTTTTTTTGAATGTTTAGTCATTTTTGAGAGACAGAGACAGAGCACAAGGCACCCCATCACCTGAATTATTTTTGAAGCAAAAACTAGGCATCGTATCATTTCAACCGTGGATATTCTGGAACATATCCCTAAAGTATGTTTGCAGAAGATAAGGACCGGTTTTTTAAGAATGTAACTGCAATGCCACTATCACCCTTAATAAGTTAATTGTAATTCCTTAATATAATCAGATATCCAACGTTCAGACCTCCCGGATTGTCCCATGATGGTTTTGTGTGTGGGTGTGGTTTTGTTTTGTTTTGTTTTTTAGATCATTCGATTCAGGATCTGAATATATGTATGGACATTGCAACTAATTGATACGTCTGTTAAGTTTCTTTAATAGATAGGTACTTTTGCCAGCTCTCTCTTTCTCCCTGTGCAATTTCTTTGCTGGAGAAGTAGGGTCATTCGCCCTGGACTTTCCCAGTATCTAGACCTGCTATTTGTAACCCCATATATTGTTTAACGTCCTCCTCTGCCCCACATATTTTCTGTAAATTGGTAGTTAGGTTCAGCGGGCTTGATCAGAATCGGGTTTGTTATTTTTGGCAAGAATTCATCATGCTGATTGTCCCTCTCCGGCCCACAGCCACCAGATAGTCCTCCCACAATTACAAGATGTTCCGTTAGAGGATGGTTTTTCAGAATGTCTAAAGATAGGAAGCATCCAAACACCTAATTATTCCAGAGGGATTTTCAAAACAATGAGTGTATTAGTTTTCTGTTGCCACTGCAATAAATTTGCACAGACTTCGTGACTCGGTGTACCGATTTGTCAGTTTATGGTTCTAAAGGTTAGGAGTTCAGAACAGATCTGACTGGGCAAGATTAAGGCGTTGGCCGGGCTGCTTCCTTTCTGGGGGCTCCAGGGAAGAATTCATTCCCTCACCTTTTCTGGCTTCTAGAGGCCACCCATGTCCCTTGGCTGACAGTCCCCTTCCTTGGTGTTCAAAGCCTACACTTTGCAACCCTCCGACCCTTCTTCACAGCTCCCTCTGAGCGCAGCTGGGAAAGATTCTCTGTTTTTAAGGACTCACGATTACATTGAGCCCACCTGGATAATCCAGAACATTCTCCCATCTCAAATTCCTTAGCCTTATTCACATCTGCAGAGTTACTTTAGCCATGTAAGGTCACGTATTTTCAGGTTCCAGGGATTGGGATGAAGACATCTTCAGGGGGCCGTTATCATATATATGTATATGTAGCCCGGTGCTCCTACATTTTTAAAAATTCACACCATTGTAATGCTGACAGATGATTGGGAGAGTGTGGCATGTTGCAAATGATTATGGTATCAGGGTGACTTGGGCTATGTGACGGGGGGCAGATTACGGTAATGAGCTATGAGCGTGACGTTAGCGTAGGTTTGCACGCCTCTGCATCATTGCGTGGGTCTTGATTGTATAAAATGAGCAGCAGCATTTTATCTTGGCTCATTGTCTCTCAGGTAAGTGTGCCACATCCCCTTAGGAATGCTGTGGTAAGCCGGGAGATGCTCGGGTCATCAGGATGGTCAGTGACACATACACAACCATCTCCATTACCTGGACCTTCTGTGTCTTGGGAGTATGGACAGCACTCTAACATAGTGAGGAGGTGCTAAGTTCTTGCGCAAATGATCCGAGTGGCGCAGAATTTTTAACCCTCGTTCTGTTTTGCGTTAGCGAGATAACCTTTCTGCAGTTAAGTCAGACGGTGGGTGAAGGTTGAAAGAAAAGAGGGAGGAATAGGTTTTTTCATTCGCAATCCGTGTCTCTACTAGATAAAGAGACTTCAGGACTTTAATGATTCTTTTCCTAATTGGAACCGTGGAGGAATCTCCTTTCCTCTCTTGAATTGTTTTCCCTTTTAATCCAGGCTGACACTTGACCCTTGGTCCTTCATATAGATTATTCTTGGGATGCATTTGGAATCTTACCATAACATCGGTCATCCTATAGTGGCGCTAGGCCGATGATAGATTTAACTTGGAGGCCATCCAAAAGGTTGTTACTTAAGACCAAAAGGACCTCATTGTAAAGTGATTTTTGCTATAAAATGGTCCCTTGGAACAATCCCTGGAGATGGCAGGTCATTTGTATAGTTAAAAACATACATAGTGTCAAAAAATGTTACTAAGGGGTCCTTACCTCACACCATTAGTTCAAATAAATTCCAGATGAATTAACAAGTTAAGTGTCATGGCTTAATTCCCTGAAAAGACTAGGAAAAAAAATAAGTAAATGTCAATGTGATCTTGGGTGAGAAAAGACCTTCGTGATTCCTGCTTTTGTAGATCACGCTTCTCTGTGAAGCAGTCGTTGAAAAATCCCCATCAGCAAGTCAGGCCGCACATGGCACGTTGCCCTCATCTGGCATATCGCTAGGGTAGAAAGAGCCATGAGACTCAGCCCCAGAATGTTCTTCCCAAGGCACCCGAAAGCAAAGTAAAAAAGCTCAAAGAGATGGCTGAAATTGCCTAGTTAAAAAACAAAACAAAAGAAAACAAAGAAACAACATCACATTTTAAAGACAATATCTAGAGTGACTTGAATTCTTTTATCTTTAAAATTTCAGAATCTAGAAAAGTAATACATCTTTACGTTTAACACAAACTATTTTTTTTTACTATTTTGCTCTGCATCGTTTTGCTATATATTTTGCTATTTTACTCTATATCGTTTAGCATCCTTTTTTTTTTTTTTTTTTTTTACTTACTGACATATCATGAACTTCTTTTAACATCAAAATATTCCTGGATAATATCATTTTTAGTAGCTGTTAGTGTTTTCCTTATGAATATACTGTATGTTTTTAAACAAATCCCCATGTCTGGGCATTCAGTAATTTCCAGGATTTCGCTGTTAGAAACGTATCAGTCTGGATCCAATCAGGAAAAAGAAATTTGAACGGGGAAAGTTGAATGTTTTGTTAACCAAAGGGGATCAGAGTAATGAGGCAAGGAGACAGAAATAGCAGGCGTAAGGTGCAATCACAAACTCTCGGACTGAAATCGAGTGTCCTAGGAAGCACCCCACACCCCCGGGACTGAGGTGTGGGGGTCGCTGCGGTGCTGAGCTCGTGGAACTTGCCGGAAATCTGCCCTCTGGGGCGCCAGGGAATACTGTCCTCATGGCAGTGTTGAGCCGGAGGTATTCTGTTATGAAACGGCCCAAGGTGGGGGTGTGTCGTAAGAAGTTGCCGGTCTCTTGGTGTTGCTGTGCACGGGCTCGTGGCACAGAGTGGGCTGGAGCCAGGAAGCCGAACGTTGTCCTCCCGCGGTGTCTCCGCGGTCCTGTCCATTGACAAAGCTGGCAAAGGAAAAGCTACTTAAAGGACCCAGGTGTATTTTCACTGCACAGTCAAAAAGGGTGAGGTTGGGGTTCAGAGGCAATAAAATCGATAACCAGCACAGGAAACGTGTCCAGGAATATCCTGTACGTACTTCACTGCATACTAGCTGAATGTTTTCTCACATTCCTACACATGGAATTGATTGATGAAAAGACAGGCCCAACCTGCTCTCCAGAAAGGTATGTCACCTGTACTCCCATGATAGTACATAGGAGCTTCTCCGTCACGCACTGGTGAACCCTGGGCATCGGCATGCCTTTAAATCCGTGCATATCCGATAATCCAAAAACAAAAACCAAAACTCATCGTTGTTACTTTTATTGGGTTTTTTTTTTAAAAAGTAGTGATGTCAAAGCTTTTATTTATTTTTCCGTTTTTATTCTTTTGTGAAATTCATGTCTGTATCCTTTGCCCATTTACAAAATTGGAAAATTGTCTTAACTAAGCTGTAAATGCTCTTTGTGTATTAAGCATCAGAAAGTTTAAATGTTGATGTAGTCAAAACTTCTGTTATTTCATTTGCAATCTTAAAATTTAATTTATCTGGAAATCGTTTTAGGGGCACCTGGGTGGCTCAGTCAGTTGAGTGTCTGACTTCGGCTCAGGTCATGATCTCGCGGTTTGTGGGTTCGAGCCCCGTGTCGGGCTCTGTGCTGACAGCTCGGAGCCTGCAGCCTGCTTCGGATTCTGTGTCTCCCTCTCTCTCTCTGCCCCTCCCCTACTCACTCTCTGTCTCTCTCTCTCAAAAATAAATAAACTTAAAAAGAATTAAAATAAAAAAATCATTTTAGCTTAAGGTATGAAATAAGTATTTAATAGTTTGTTTTCTTTATTTTTCTCTTAATAATATTAACTGTTTTTTTGTTTCTTTTCCTTATATTGCTTTTACCGTATATTGAATTGCACTACATGCCTAGGTATGGACTTCAAATTGTTTTCCTTTGGTTTTTAGCGGCCTGTTTTGCTTTTTCTTTCAGAACAGGATGCAGGCCTCGATGCCCTGTCCTCTATCATAAGTCGCCAGAAACAGATGGGAAAGGAGATTGGGAATGAACTAGATGAACAAAATGGTAAGAACATGTCTGGGGTCAACCGTGTTTGCCATTTAGTATAAATACTCAAGGCTCTAATGTTCGTTAAATGATCTTGGTACTACAAAACATGTAAAGTAGTTTAATGTCGGCAGATTATTACAGTTGGATGCCATTGAGGGTGGTTTGTGGCAGATTCAGATAATGGTTAACTAAACGACGCGAAGAAATTTGATAAGAAATTGCCAGTCCCTTGTCACTGCTTTAAAAAATTCGTCGTATTCTTGGGGGTGCCTGGGTGGCTCAGTCGGTTGAGCGTCCAACTTCGGCTCAGGTCATGATCTCGTGGTCTGTGAGTTTAAGCCCCGCGTTGGGCTCTGTGCTGACAGCTCGGAGCCTGGAGCCTGCTTCAGAGTCTGTCTGTCTGTCTGTCTTTCTCTCTCTCTCTCTCTGCCCCTCCCCCGCTCATGCTCTGTCTCTTTCTCTCAAAAACTAAAAAAAAAAACAACAAAAAACATTAAAAAAAAAAATTCGCCGTATTCCGAGCCATGCAAGGCTTCCAGGAGCGTGTCCTTTATGTGGTGACGTGATAAATGGCTCAGAGCGCTGGGCGTGATGTGAGGCTCACCGGGCCGCAGGGACCCCGTGTGGTCCACATCCCCGGTGGAGCTGGCCCCTCCCTCATCAGCAGTACCAGGCTGCAGGGCAGAGAAGTCCTTGAAGATCTCTGTTCTGGACTCGAGGTGACAGATCTGGTGGAGCAAGATTGGTTCCCACACCACAGGATGGCCGGGGAGAAACCGAGCTTTGTCGGGGGCCCACCTGCCAGGCTCCTGTGCTGGGGGCGGGCGTGTGGTGTGAGGGGCGGGGCCTGACGGAGAGCCTCGGTGGAGGTGGGGAGGGTGGGGGGGAGGGCGGATGCAGGTGACTGACCGGTGACACCTGTACTGTGGTGGACAGTTGGGGGCGGGAGGGCCACTGGTTTGTGAGTGGAGACCCTGAGCGCAGTCGGGACGTGTCCAGGTAGAGATGCCAGTGAGCCATCCGAGTGGAAAGGCCAAGTGGGCCCATGGAGGTGTGCTCCCTGGGCTCAGTGACAGCACGGGGCCACAGAGGAGGGACGTCAGAAGCTTGTGCATGGAGGTGAGGTGTGAAAGCATAGCAACAGTGGGGTGTCCGTGCAGCCGGCATTTAGCAAGAGCCCCTCCTGTGCGTGCAGCTTGTTCATCACTGTCATTGCATTGAATCCGTACGCGGCGTCGCAAAGGCGGCGTTAACCCCGTTTGCTAGAGACGGAGCCCGGAGTGGCTGACGGGCCTCCTAACGTCACGTCACTTGGAAGTGACAGCACCGAGGTTCCAGCACGGGCCACCCGATGCTCGTGACTGCCTTTTCTACTACCCTGCCCTTCCTCTCTGAGGAAGACGACGTAGGGAGAGAAAGGTGGGAGGTTCTAAGGCCTTAGCTTTGGTGATAGCGTCATGGAGGCTGGTGATGGCGTGGGGCGTTCAAGGAACTGCCCACGCACCTGCGAGCGCGGCAGCCTGGGAACGGACGAATCCTTGCCCCGAAGGCAGGGCTGTGCCTGTCAGAACCAGCAAGCTCTTTTCTCCATGGCCACTGAGAACGAGCTAATTTCTTCCCGTAGTGCTGTTGCATTTATCATAAAGTCCATCTGGCTATCATCTGTCGTAAATAAGTAGGTTGCTGAAGCAAAGGGACAGATCCTCTAAATTTATAATCCCAGTAGTGGTTTGTAAACAGTTCAAACACGCGGAACGCCTGGTGGCTCAGTCGGTTACGTCTGACTCTTGATCTCGGCTCGGGTCACGATCTCACGGTTCGTGGACTCGAGCCCCACATCGGGCTCTGCGCTGACAAAGCAGAGCGGAGCCTCCTTGGGATTCCCTCCCTCCCTCTCGCTCTCTGCCCCTCCCCCACTCAAGTGTGCATGCACACCTGCGCTCGCTCTGAAAAAAATAAGCACACAAACGTTAAAAAAAAAAAAATGAAAAAAAATAGTTCAAACGCAGAGCGGAAGACATTTGAGTCCTTATCCCGATGGCGCTAACATGAATGTGCTCGATTATATATTTGCATATAATTCAGTCGTCGGACGGTTCCTTCCCCGAAAGAGCGTCGGTAAGAAAGCAAGCTCTAGAGAAAATCTGTTCACAGGGATAACTGTTCTTTATCTACAGGAAACAGGGCCTGTTCAGTGGGTCAGACTAGGAAGGATTCTAGCCACCAAAATGGTGAAGCACGCCCATGCTGTGATGTGGCTCCGTCCGCCACGTGTGGTCATCTCTGGGCAGGTGGCCGAGAACTGGTGGTGGATTTCTTGGCGGGGGGGGGGGGTGGGGGTGGGGGGGGGGTGGAACTTGCTCACCTCCCAGGCGCGATCACCAGGCATCTTTGTGGCATAAGCAATCCTGCCGGCTCGTCCTTGTCTTCCCTGCAGTCCCGTGGTTCTTATACTTTGCTGCCTGTTAGAATCACCTGGGGAGCCGTTAACCGCCCCCCAAACCCCCAAAGCCCAGGCCACGCCAGTGTTCGTTTTCTCTTGTTGCCATAACAAATTCCCATAAACTTAGTGGCTTAGAAACAATGCACACCTGCCATGTTAACAGTTCTGGAGGTCAGAGGTCTGGCCCTCACCTCCCTGGGCTGAAAAGGCGAGGCGTCCACAGAGCTGCATTCCTTTCTGGAGGCTCCAGGGATGAATTCATTTCTTTGCCTTTTCTGGCTTCTAGAGGCTTCCTCCATTCCTTGGCTCGCGGCCCCCTCCTCCATCTTCAAAGCCGACAGTAGCGGATCGAGTCCATCTAACATCACATCACTCTGACCTCTAACTTCTGTCTCCTTCTCCTGCCTTTAAGGACCTTTGTGATTCCGTGTGGCCCACCCAGGTAATCTGGGATGATTTCCCCCACTTTAAGGGCAGTCGATCAGCCACCTGAATGCCCCTTGGCCGTGCGTGGTGATATGTTCATAGGTTCCGGGGACTGGAATAGTAGACGCCGTCCCGGGGCCGTTGTTCTGCTCACCACAGTACTCTATACCAGGTCGACAAGAGTCTCCAGGGGTGGGGCCAGGGCCAGCGTCTTTAAGGCTCCCCAGATGGTTTCAGTGTCCTGCAAAGCGTGAGAGCCAGCGCCCCCAGCAAACGTCCTGAGAGAACTGACTCAGCGCTCCCCTTTCGTGCAGTCTCCTCTGTGCTCGCTCTATAGATGCAAATCGCGCACGCGCACGGACGTGCATTCGGCGTCACACAGACACGCGGGTACCGTCCTTGGCACGGCCGGAGGCTCTTCCTTCCGAGCCCACGTTTTACCCCCATCGTCCTCCCTTCTTCCTCCGTACCTCCCACTCCTCATCTCCATTCCGGACCCGGACACACACGTGTGTATATAGATAAACACGAGGCATTTTTCCACTTAGTTGCCAAAATAAGCTGGGTTTTCTCTGTGGCGGCCTCCCAGAGAGATTGCTGTTATGCTGGTGGTTTTCTAATGTGCACATTCGCTCCTCAGAAATAGGGCAGAGTCAGCCATTTTCCTTCGTAGGAACGGAGAGACTCTCTGAGGATAAAAAATTCTGTCCCTGCCAAGACTACAATCAGCCTTTCTTTCCTTTGTCCAAATCAGAGAGGCCATTATATCTGTAGGTATTGAGAACACGGTGGCAGCCCCATCTGGATTTTTATTGTGATCTGAGTGCGTAACGAGGCGTCGGGGACCCTGGAGCAGGATACCACTTTTGTTGTAAATATCTCCATTTGATTTACTGACCTGCTGGATTATTCTTTTGGGTTTTCATTAGATGAGAAAAACAATAGGCCAGCCAGGCCATTTTGGAATCAACTGTCAAGACCTTCCTAACAAAACACGTTGTACTTAGAACATAACCCGCGAAGCCGACGGGCTGAATTATCATCAGTTTAGGAATTCGGGTTCCAATCTTCTCACGTAGAGTTAAAAAGGGCCAGACCAACACCAGTAACTGCCCTGTTTGTGGGCCGATGACTAGGCCTGATGAGGAAAAGGATTAGGGGTTAAGTTGAAAGTTCCAGTATGGGGTGGGGGGGAAGGAGGGGAGAACCTAACTACACCCTGGATGTGGGGGTGGGGAGCAGGTGAGTAGGGTGGGGAACCGAGCCAATGAGATCACTTAGGGAACTACAGAGTTTAGTGCCCTTTAGTTCAAGCTGAGATGTACGGATAGCTGGCCACAAAGGGCTCATGTCTGACTACCCAGATGCTGTTCCAGAAGGGGAGTCATGGCACTGGCTTACCAAGCAGCTCCTTAAAGTTCATGCTCGAGAGGACAGGGCCTTTTGCAAAGAGCACTAACACAAGCAAATGAACGAGATTGACTCGATCAATGTAGGTGTTTTTGAGACCTGATTTTGGCATTGGCCAAGCCTTAAAGTCAGCACCAAGAAGAAGAACCGTGGAGGCACAGTTCTGATGGCAGAAAGGGCACCAGAAGCAGGCCGATACACCAGTTGCTGCTAATATGTGCCAGTCCTCATCATTCTTTTTGATGTTCAGATATCCCAAATTTGGCCCAATCCTTCTGATGCTTCTATGTTAATCTCTGAGCACTTCCTTGTTTTCTAAAAGAAACCAAAGTGACAAAGGAGGGAAACTGCCTTCATAGTGTCAATACTGAGGTTGATGAGACCGGTGTGTCCTTTCAAAGAGCTAGACTAATAGTATGACTAATGTCATTGAAGGACACACAAAGGTGGGAATTGCCATCACAAAGGTCTTTAGAACCCCTCAACTCAATTTTCACGTTGAAAGTCTAGGAAGGTAATGTGGTAGGCTGGAGAGTGGCCCCCCCAAAATATGCACATCCTGATCCCTGGAATGGCAGGGGGGACTTTGCTGATTTGTCAAGGAATTAAGGGTATTGAGGCAGGAAGATCATCCTGGATTATGTGGTTGGGTCCTAAATATCACAAGTGTCCTTTATAAAAGGGAGGCAGAGAGAGATATGAGAAAGAAGACGGTAAGGTAGTGACTGAAAAGATGTTATTCTGCTGGCTTTGAAGACGGAGGAAGAGGGTATAAGCCAAGGGATACAGGAAACGTAGCTCTAAAAGCTGGAAAAGGCCAGGAAATGAATTCTTCCCTGCAGCCCCTGGAGGGACAATAACTTCGGCCCAGTGAAACTGACTTTGGACTTCTGATCTCCAGGACTGTAAAGGAATGAGTTGGTGGTGGGAGTGGTTTCTTTTCTGGGTCTTAGATCACGCTTTATTCAAGAACATGCATAGATGTCTATCGACTGCTGGAAAACGTGGTGTATACTGTTGGGGAGGAAGAATTTTCATCTGTCCTTCAAGATCCTTCCACCTGGACTGGAAATCGAATTGGCATGAGACAGTTTTGCAGGAGAAAATCAAATTTAGTTTCATACGTACTGGGAATTCACATGGACGTGAAATTCGAATGTATGTCGTTTTAAGCCCCTAAGTTTGTGATAATTTGTTAGCGCAGCAACAGGCAGCTAATATAAGAATTAACGGTGGTTTTTATTTAATCAGTTGTCAGTAAATTCTGGTTAACCACCCTTATGCTAAAAAATGCGTTTTGATATTTTGAGCCTTCCAGGTGTTTGTAGCTCCTCTTGAAGAAATTCTTCAAAGCAGCCTTCACAGAAGGAAGTTTGCATTGCCAGTGCCCCAGGCGATCTCTACCGGAAGCTTCCCACACCGTTTATTTAGCACTTTGATAATAGAATTTAGTTTTGTATTAATGAAATGCGTGGACAGTTCGGTGACAGAATTTTTGGTGGGGTATTCAGGATGAGGATTTCCCAAAGCGTGTTATTAGGCAAGGTGGTTTTAGAAAATATGTGGAGAAACACTTTACATCTTAATAGTTGCATAGTTCAACGTGTGACAGAAATAAAAACGGCTAACATTCGAAACCCGTGATTTCACAGCAATATAAAGTTTCCTTATTCAATTAAACTGTATAAGCAGAAAAATAAGCATAATATGTACCATAATAAGCGTAATATTTATGTAATAATATATTATTATAAAAGCATAATAGCGAGTTGATACAAAGGAAAACATTGAGCGTATATGGTGTGGATGAAATACGAACACGGCAAAGAATTCTAAAGGTGGTACTTGAAAAGCTGACGTTTGGGAAACACCGCCGTAAGAAGACTCTTTGTGTTCCAGGGCTACAGAGTACTTACCTGGTTTTCCGCCTCGACCTAGTACAGCACTCTGTGATTTAGTAAGTGCCCCCTGCCCATGCGGCCCTCCTGGCCAGCAGTGGGGTTGGGAGACCAGCTGGAAGGATGCTTCCCAGGCCTGCGCGAGCCTGTAACCCTGGAAGGCCGTGACTGTGGTAGGAGCCATGTTGTCTGGTGCTCCCCACCCCCCACCCCTGGCCCCCGCTTGGAGGGAAGCAAGACAGGCAGAAACCACCTTTTTTTTTTTTTTTTTCAGGGTAATATAAAATGTTGTTGTTGTTGTTTTGAACACTTATTTGTTTTTGAGAGAGAGAGAGCACGAGCAGAGGAGGGACAGAGAGAGAGGGAGACACAGAATCGGAAGCAGGCTCCAGGCTCTGAGCCATCAGCCCAGAGCCCGACGCGGGGCTCGAACCCACAGACCGCGAGATCGTGACCTGAGCCGAAGTCGGACGCTTCACCGACTGAGCCACCCAGGCGCCCCTTCCAGGGAAATATAAAATGGCCCAAGGTGCAGGGAGTTCCTGTCACTGCTTGGCAGGTGGGATGTGAGCAGTGGGACGCGGGGTTCCACCGCCCAGAGCTGTGACCCAGGAGAGCTGGGTCCAGACTCTGTGAGCATTTCCCTGTGGCATCGGGCGCTTCACCCGTCAAGCGGGCTTTTGTGAACCGACACGGGAATCTCACACCCCTCCCCACTCCCCGCGCCCCCAGCTTTGGAATGCAGACACGTAAACGTCAGGTGCAGGAACAGTTTTCTGTAAATGGCTGTGCCAACCTGGATTCAAGTTTCCTTTACTGGGATTTCATTCAGCGCACTTGCCCAGCTGCTAGGATTAGCACAGCTAATTAGCAGGGCTCTGACGCCCGCACTTCATTCATAAAAAAAAAAAAACAACTTGTAGGGCACCTGGGTGACTCAGTTGGCTGAGCATCCAACTTCAGCTCTGGTCATGATCTTACGGTTCGTGGGTTTGAGCCCCGCATCGGGCTCTGTGCTGACAGCTCAGAGCCTGGAGCCTGTTTCAGTTTCTGCATCTCCCTCTCTCTCTGCCCCTCCCCATTCATGCTCTGTCTCTCAAAAAAAAAAAAAAAAGAATAAATGTTGAAAGAAGAAAAGAAAAGAAACTTGTGAGTTACTTCCATCTCAGAAATTCTGAGGGTGGGAAGGAGTCTGAGGGCATCCCTCCCCCAACCCCCAGCCGCCTGCCATCTTCCTGTCTGTGCTGGAATGTGGGCCTCCAGCTATGGCTGAAGACACGGCTTCTGCCCTCATGGAGCTTCTGCTCTGGTGCGGGAGGCTGAGATTAGACAGATCACCGCACAGGTCCCCAGTTAGAGACCCTGGTAAGCAGCATACAGGGTACCACGAGGGCAACAGAATAGCCTGATGCAGTTGGAGGCCCAGGAAAGCCTTCCCTGAGGAAATGACCACTGTACTGAGATTTAAAGGAAAGAACATGTCAAACAGAGGGAACAGCATATGCAAAGCTCCTTATGTGCAGAGGAGCACAGCACGTTGAGGAACGAACGTGCGAGAAGGCCAGTGTCCCCAGAATCCAGAGAGCCCGGTGAAGAGGAGAAGGGAGAGCAGGCGGAGGGGAAGGCAGGCAGGGGTCGTGTAGGGGTGACCTTCGGCCTCCACCGGGCAGTGCCCTGACCATCCATCAGGCTTGTGCTCTCCGTTATGGGGAATCGCCCAGCTTCCCACTTACTCCTGTCATTTTGTCTGTTTAATTTGCTCAGAATAAGGGAGCCAGGTCTCTAAATCTGTGTCTGTGCCCTTTGCAGTGTTCATAGTAGTTCACGCATCTGAACCGAGAGTACTCGGCCGCTTTGGGGGACAGGAAATCAACATATTGCAGTGGGGGCATTTGCTCGTGTTTCCAACCATGGGCCTTTGTATCATGAAAAACAGCACTGAGAAACCAGGTCGCCCCTCTTTTTTTTTTTTTTTTTTTTTTTTACTGCGCTTACTGTCTGGGTGGGGGGAGACAGACACTGAACGAGTACTCGCCCACATCAGGGTACCTTCTCTGATCATGGTGAGTGCTGTCAGAGAAGAGGCCAGCCGCCGTGGCCGGGATGACACAGAGCCCCACGGCCAGGTGGCGGCTGAGGTCTCAGGGATGGGCCGGACTTGGCTGCGGGCAGCTGCCGCATCCCGGGAGCGGCCGGACATCCCATGTGAGGTCCCCAGAGGCTGGAGAGAACCCTGGAAGTCCAAGAAGGCTTTTGTGGCCGGGAAAGAGTGAGTAACGTAGGTGCGTGGACCCGGATGAAGTTGTGCAAGGATCCGGAGCCAGGACTGTTCACAGCATGAACACCTAGTAAGCCCTGAAAATTACAGAGAATTTATATTTTCCTGGGAGGGACTCTGGTTTCTTTTAGCCACAATCAACAGTCCTAGTCAGGAAACGGTTATGTTCACAGCAGTTTTGGGCAGGGCTGCGGCTCCAGAATAATTTATACTATTTCTTCGTTGGAAATCTACTAAAAGCTCGTACATCTTCCTGCAAACAGCAGTCCTACGGCCACAGATACTGCCGTTCAGTATTTTTAATTCCATTGAGCCCATTAGATTTTGTAATTGCCGTCAGTTTTCCTTTTTAACTCCTTGTTTCTAAATTTCCAGGTGTTGTTAAACCATCTTTTTTTTTAATTGTTGATTTTCCCGTTGAGTTGCAGAGGGGTCAGAGAATCACGTCCTGTCTCATACTGGTCCTTCTCCACTCATCACGATCTCCTCTGGGAGGGTGAGAGCATGACCTGAGCTGAAATCAAAAAGTCAGACACTTAACTGACTGAGCCACCCAGGCACCCCTGGCCGGTTTTTAATTTTATATATTTCAAGGAGAGGCTTTTAAGCATATATATGTACAGGGCTATTTTATTTTATTTTGGTGGTTGTGTCTTTTTATCATTATGGAAATATCTGCCTTTATCTCTGATGCATTTGCCCTTTAGACCTATTAATCGGTATTAATATCACTACCTAGGCTTTCTTTCATTTGGTTATGGGGACATTACCTAATATAGCGATTGTCCAACTTTGTGGTCTAGGACCCCTTTGTATTCTTTTTTTTTTTTTTTTATACCATTTATTTATTTTTGAGAGACAGAGAGAGGCAGGGCATGAGCAGGGGAGGGAGAGAGAGAGAGAGAGAGAGAGAGAGAGAGAATCCGAAGCAGGCTCCAGGCTCTGAGCTGTCAGCACAGAGCCCCACGCGGGGCTCGAGCTCATGAACTACGAGACCATGATCTGAGCCAAATTCGGACGCTCAACCAACTGAGCCACCCAGGTGCCCCTGTATTCTTAAAAATTATTGACAGTTCCTCAGAGCTTTTGTTTATGTGGATTAACTCCGTCAGTACTAACTGCATTTGAAATTAAAAGGAGACATTTAAATTTTTTTTTTTTAACGTTTATTTTATTTTTGAGACAGAGAGAGACAGAGCATGAACGGGGGAGGGGCAGAGAGAGAAGGAGACACAGAATCGGAAGCAGGCTCCAGGCTCCGAGCCATCAGCCCAGAACCTGACGCGGGGCTCGAACTCACGGGCCGCGAGATCGTGACCTGAGCTGAAGTCGGACGCTTAACCGACTGAGCCACCCAGGCGCCCCTAAAAGGAGACATTTAAAAAAACATTGATTAATTCTTTTAAAAACGAAAAACTATTACATGTTAACATAATAAACTTAATTTTTGTGAACAATAATCCTCAAACATAAGCAGCCTCAACTAGAGAATGCTTATTATATTTTTTATCTTTTAGTGCCTGTCCATTGTAGATCATTGGTGGGCATAGTTCATTGAGATCCCTGGCTGATGGAGTCATCACCATTTCAGACATTTCGGGACAGTGTGTTGGAGATCGAGATCTCGAGGGACTTGTTCCTACAATTAAATGCTCTGGCCCAGAAGTTACTGGTCAAATTTTTTTTATTATTACTATTTTTAATGTTTATTTATTTTTGAGAGAGAGAGAGAGACAGAGCATGAGCAGGGGAGGGGCAGAGAGAGAGAGGGAGACACAGAATCCGAAGCAGGCTCCAGGCTCCCAGCTGTCAGCACAGAGCCCGACACGGGGCTCGAACTCACAGACTGCGAGATCATGACCTGAGCCGAAGTCGGACGCTTCACCGACTGAACCGCCCCAGGCGCCCCTTGACTGGTCAACTTCTTTCGCAACTCATTGGTCAGAGCTAATCATGTGCCGGGAAGTGTAATCCTACCAGTATGTCTGGTTGAGTGATGCGGGGGTGGGGGGTTGCAGAAGGTACTGGCTGAATGGCACAAATGAGTATCATGGGGATAGTATTTAGCAGTGAAGAGCCAAACTGCCTCGGATACTTATTAGCTCTGTGACCCTGAGCAAGTTACTTACTCCTCTCCTGACCTTCTCATCTCTAATATGGGGATTTCAGTGCCTGTTTTATAGCGTTGTTTGTGAAGCTCTTAGAATAGTGCCTCACACGTAGTAAATGCTGTAAGAGTGTTTTCCGTCGTTAACTGCTTTATTATTCACAGTACAGACTTCCGGGTCAAAATGGCAGGCTGAGCTGATAGGGGAGCCCTCTCACTTCCTCTTCCAAACACACGGAAACATTAGATGAAACATTTTTTAAAATTGGTTTCTACTTCTTAGCTGACCTTGAAAGCAAGCAAGGGAGTCCCCTGGGTGTCAGAAATGAGGGCACTTATCCTAGCGGTGAGAGGAATGGATGTCCCGTGGCCTCAGAGGTGGCTGAACCAGATATGTCCCTTGGGGACCGGCGTGTAAACCCCCGCGCGTGCGGATGGGAATTGAGGCTCTGGGCCCTGTGCCTTGTAGGGGGGGCTTCAAGCGGGCCCTGCGTGTAAAGCCAGGAGCTGGGAAATGACACTTTTATGGGAAAGCCAATGTCCCCCACCTGCCACCCAAGAATGAGATGCTCAGTTAGGCCACCCACCTTGGGCCGCAGCCACCCTTATATTTTTAACATGCATACCTAAGTTTACATTTTTTCTAAGAAAGTCTAAAGCAAATAAATATCTCGGAATAAATCAAGTTGAGAATGCTTACACTTTCCTTCAAAGTCCTCATCTTTCAAGCTGTTTTCAACAGAAGCCGCTCCCCCTCCCCCACTTCTTTTTTCCTACAGTCAGTATTTTATTCGGATTTACTAGCATATTTTACTGATTTCTGTTAAAATTGTGGTAGCCATTCTGTTGCTCAGCTCTTCTGGTTGAGTCTTTTTTCTTTTTCCTTTCTAATTTTTGAGAAATAGACTTTTGAAACACTCAATACGCTTTAATGCCCACCGTTGCCTTTTTTTCCACAAAAGTGTGTTTTTAAGGTGGCAAAATCTTTGACACCTTCGAATGGTACACCAGTGAGAACTTAAAATTTTTTTCCTTTTGCTCCCCGCATCCTTTCTGTTTCCTCCGAGTGAGTTTTGGTTTATTGATCTCCGTCTTCGGCTTTCACGCCGTCGCGGGCTGAATTACGTCCCCTCAAAACTCCTATGTTGATGTCCTAACTCCCGGAGCCTGAGAATGTGACTGTAATTGGAACTCTGGTCTTTGGAGAGGTGTTTGAGCCGAAATGAAGTCATTAGGATGGGTCCCCATCCCCTGTGATCGATGTTCTGTGATAAGAGGAAATGAGGACGCAGACACACCCAGGAAGGGACCGCCACGTGAAGAAGACTCAGGGAGAAGGTGGTCACCTGCAAGCGAAGGAGAGAGGCCTCAGGAGACATCAGCCCTGTCAACACCTTCATCTTGTACTTCCAAAGCCTGTAGAACTGTGAGACACTAAGTTTCTGCTGTTCGGGATACCCGGTCTCGGTACTTCATCGCGGCAACCCCAGCAGACCAGCACCCATAGCACGGAATTCCTTATTGACGGCATATTAACGAATTAAGGGCCAGGTCAATGAGTATGGGTAGCTAACATAGGCTTTCTTTGTACTTAGGTGGGTTTATTTACCAAAAAAAAAAAAAAAAAAACACCCCGCTTTTGTTGAGTGGGGGGATTAGCTATGCACTGTGTTTAAATGGGCGGGGTATACCAGTAGGCGGGGTTCCCTGTAGGGTACGCGGTCAGCTAAAAGAGAACCAGGACCCTTTGCTGTAACCCTTTATCCCCAAATTACTAAGGTAAGGAGAACTTTAACCTTTGAGGGCAGAGGGGGGACACCAACACCATGGGTACTCCTCAGGCAAACGTTCCTCTCTAGAGAGAGCTGTTCTGGGAGCTCCAGCTGGGACCCAACACTGCAGACTGTGGTTTACACAGGACAAACCTAAGAGCCAACGGGCTCAGCTTTTCTGTAGACAATTCTCCCCTCAGATGCCCCGATTCCTGCCCGACAGCCACTTCTTTGTAGGCCATTCTTTGGCTCCCAATAGCCATTGACTCACTCCGAGCTTGGAGTCTCTCCAGGGTTCTAGCAGGAAGAAAGAGCTCCTATCTGTAGCTCTCATGATGTATTTCAGGTTGCCTGCCACCCGCCACCCCCCACCCTCAGTTTTGGCTGATTCGTCAACACAGTCCCAACTATCTTCTTTTTAGGAGAAAGCCTTTAAAATGACTTATTCACTGATAGCGCTCTGTGTTTTCAGTGCCACCATGGATTTATTCTTTCAAAAAATATTTTTACTGGCCTTTCATTGTGCTCTTGGGAAGAAAGGGGGCAGCATGTATGTTTACTCTAGTGTCTTGAGCTCAGAGTCTCTCTTTTATATCGTGTACGAGGTCACACTATGTGTAGAAATCGTCTTGCTGAAACAACTAGTGTTCCGGAAGCTTCAATTAAACAAGTTTTTAATGCGGTCTGTGAAAGTCGTTTTCTAGGGCTTCTGTGATTTGAGTGACACCCCCAAGTTCTGCCTGCTATGTTTATAGATGAATATTCCAAAAGAAAAGACAATTAGAGAAGGTGATTCTTTTCCATGCACTTAGGGTATTAAATACTCCGTGGAAGTAAGATCAGTTCTTTATTGGGGCATTTGTTACTCATCTCTAGGGAGGGGCTAGTTTATAGTCATGGGGTCTGGAACAGGAGGACAGAGGGAGAGAGAGAAAGAGTGAGTGACCTAGTGAGAGCTCGTGTGTTGTTCCAACAATAATTGATACCAACTGGGTGTCCGATAATTTAATTCAGTTATGACAGTATTTACCTGGAGATAATGTCAGAGTCCGCAGGTTTAGGGGCTCAGTCTCATGACTGCCCTCACCTTGGATACCAGCTTCAAGTCCTGAGTATCCTGAGGTCTTTATGCCCCACTGGCTGCAAACACAGGGTTCCCACGACACCCCTCTGGGATCCAGTAGTTTGCTAGAAGCACTCACAGAACTCAGGAAAAGGCTATACTTACGGTCCCAGTTTTTTATAAAGGATGCAACTCAGGAAGGCCAAACGGAAGAGGCCCACAGGGCAAGGTCTTGGGGTGGGGGTGCCCACAGAGCTTTCATACCTTCTCCGGGCACATCACCCTCCTAGCACATCAATGTGTTCACCAGCCGAGAAGCTCCCCAAACCTCATCGCTGGGGAGTTCTTATCGAGGCTGCATTGCATAGGCGTGGTCGATGAAATCTTTGGTCATGCAGGGAAACCCAGATTCTTTGAATTTGCTGACTCTGCAAAAAAGATACCCAGACACACGCATGAGTGGTGTTTATCAACTAGCTTTAACTCTGATGATGAACTGGGTTGGATGCGTTTTGGGTCCCAAGCTTTTATTTGCCCATCTGGTCTAGGGCCTCCTTTATCCCTTCCTTCCAGGTCCACCCCTTGGCCTCTACCCTGGCCACGAAGCCAGTCTGAGAGGCCGTCTAATGAGAGAGAGTGGCAAGAATTTTCCAAAGGAAGAGCTGTGGAAACAGTTGTCAAGGGAAAGGGCATTTATCCTCAGGCCCTAGGGTAGCTGGCCTGGGTGATTCATCAGGCTTCCTCTCCCCAGGCTTTACCACAGCTCCTCCTTGACTTCCAAGAGGGAGGCTGTGAGGCCAACCGTAGCAGCTGAACTGGAGAATGGATGACAGGAAAGCAAGCCAAAGTGAGAGATCAAAGAGAGGAAAGGCCAAAGCAATCGCAGATGGAAAGAGGTCAAGCTAGAAGCTCCCCGTCCAACCACTTGAGCCCAGTGATAACACTGTTACTGCTCCTTGGCGCTTTTGCAGGAAGGGGGAACCTGGGGCGCTCCTTGGAGGCTGCGTCAGGGGTCCCCAGGACCACTGTGGTTTCACTGATGTGCTGGAAGGACTCACAGGACTCAGCATATACGTGCCTGCTCACTAAAATTTGTTTATAACCCTCAAATCCGTGCTCACGGTGCTTTCGCAGGTCCTCACAGACGTGGGTGAAGAGGTGAGAACTTTGAGGCATCCAATGGCTACCTTCTCAGCCAAGGTCAAAGCAGACGATGCTCTGCCTTTTCATTTTCCCTCTTACGCAGAGATAACCAGAGCATGGAGACCCCAGCTCTGGGGCCAGGTGGACGGGATTGGAACCCCCACTCTGAGCCCTGTTGGGAGGGTGGCCTCAGGCAAGTCACAGAACACTTGTGAACTTCGTTTTTCTTTTGAAAACTAAAGAAAATAGAATCTACCAGGATGAGTTGTTTTTAGGATTTAAGATACAATCTGTGTGAGATCTCTCTCCCTCTCTCTCTCTCTCTCTATCTATCTCTCTCTCTCTCTCTCTCTCTCTCTCTCTCTCTTACACACACATGTACCCTTCACTATCCAAAATTAGAGCATTCCTGTGATATCTTCCATAAGCCGAAATGGCATAGAGCAAAGAAACAGTTATCATTAATTTACCTGAAAACAATTTTGAGCCTTCCCAGACCCAAAAAATAACAATCTTTAGGCTTTTCTGATACCTTAGGACACATCTTGCTAACGGATGCACAGAGCGAATCCAGATAAAACACAGATGTTCACAGAGCACGGTTCCTGAGTGTGGCGGTGTAATGCTGGGATGCTGAGTGTAATTGTTTCCTGGGGAAGGAGCCTGGGGAGGTCACTTGCGCTACATCCGGTGCGGGCCGCCTCTGTAATGGCTCGCTGCAAAACAAACGCTCAATGCAATTTTTGCTTTTTTTTTTTTTTGTAAAAGGGAAAAATCTTCTTTGGATTTCTTTTGGTTAGCGAAAACGAGTACTCGTGTAGGCCTTTCGTAAAGGCGGAGGGGCATAATGCGAACTTTCGAAAAAGCGTGGGGGCCGGGGTACTTGTCTAATGTCCACGCAACATGCACACAGACGTGTCCTTTAGGAACAGTGGTTCAGTATCTGCTAAGTGAGCGTTCATGATGACTTTATAAAACTACCACGAATAACGAGAATTGACTCCGGTTATGCCCACAGTTACGATTTATCACAGTGAAAAAACACAAAGGACAGTCAGGGAAAAAAGGTGCACGGGGCGAAGTCCAGGGACAACAGGCGTGAGCTTTTAACCGGCCCCTTCCAGTGAACTCACACAGCATTTGCGTGAACAGCCCAACAGTGAGTTGTGACGGCATCTCCAAGTGTTGCCAACCAGGAAGCTCGCTAGAGACTCAGGGCCCCGCGTTTTTGGAGGGTATTGGTCACGAAGGCCCTCTCTACTTGGCTCGTTCCCCAGTTTCAGACTCCCGGAAGGAAAGCAGGTGTTCAGCACAAACCGTATTATTTATACAGTTTAGGAACAGAGATGAGCACTCGTTATCAGTTAATGGTGGGAACCCTCTGAAAATCCAGCTTTCCAAACGCGAGCCAAGAGCCAACTTTGTAAAGTAGGCTTTTCTAAGAAAAGCGCTTACGCCTTGCTGTGTCGACTCTTTTTCACAAAGAGGCCGCCCCCGAGTATGATTTATCCGTCCTAGTGCGTCTGTCTGTGATCGGAGGATTTGTGGAAGAATGAGAGAAGTAGGGTGTGCTCTTCTGAAAATAGGGGCACAGACAGAAAGCGCAAGACTGAAGACAAACGTGAGCCCTTCCCCGTGTTTTCTGGGATATTACACGTCCAGTTCCATCCCCGAGGGTCTCGAGCTGAGTTCGGCGTCTCTTTAGGGCCCTCAGAGAATGTGCGTTCCTAAGTGGAGGTTGTTGAGGATATGGGGAGGTGAAAAAGATGAAGAACTTTGGTAACAAGACCCACAGCAGTAGGAAGGAAGTGGTCTGATCAGAAGCAGGTGTTCAGGCAGGGAAAGACAACGTAAGAAAGGAATGGGAAGGCCAAGCGGTAGTTTTAGCCGACTTACAGTCCTTAAAGGAGCTTGAGCAGGAAGGTGCCGGGTCTTGACCATTCATTTTGGGGTGAGACACGATGCTCTCTTTCCATCTGGCCAGTCCTGCCAAGAGAGAGAAATCTTTAGAGACTTTTCATTTGATTTCTAGTATTACTTAAAACCGTTTTAACCATTTTAAGTGGTAGTGTAGGAACCGGATTGGTACCACACGTGAAATAATTCTGCCAGCCAGTTTGGTTGGTTTGAAATCCATAAACACAGGTTAGTACTAAAGAACTAACAGCTCGTTGTTTAGAGTATGTTTATAACCATCCCTTGAATACATTGAGTATATGTACCTCCTGAGTGTCTGTACTTTCGAATAAGTGAACTTCAGGAGATCCCATTGTGCCTCTGCGTCCCTGGGAGTCATTCGGGGAAGAAAATTTGAGGCTCTGTATATAGAAGGGACCCTTAGGATTCACTCCTAACTCATGTTGGATTTGTGCCATTTCACGCCTTCCAAGCCTGGCCAGTCACTGGGGGTGGAGGTGAGATGAGTATTCACTTACTGTTTTCAGCCAAAGGGTATAAGAGTAGCCATTTTTGTTTTGCTTTGTTTTCAAAAATAATACTTTCTCTTATACCTGCTTTTGCCAGAAATGGGCAGAGGACCTAGGAAGAAGTAAGTCATTGTGTTTTATGGGAGATGTGTTTTGGGTGGGCTCGTGAAGAGATCAGGTTTTAAGTAGTGGTTTGGGGCGTAAAATAATGAGATGATTGTATCGTTTTTTCATCTTTCTGTGTACTTGTGTATGTATAACCTGACTCCTACTGCTGTAGTCAGGCCTCAGTTTCCCCTGCGAAGGAAGAGGAAAAGACAGTGCATGTGTGTGTCCGGGGGGGGGGGGGGGGGGGAGAGACGGGCAGGTGTGGGCTTATGCTTACATTTGGAATGGAGTATATTTCATAGTCTAGGAGTTCACAGTACATGAAAGTACCAGGTGACAATACTATTCTCCTTCTCAAAGGGCACTGTGGGCTGGCCAGGTTCCTCAGCTTCCTCACTGAGAGTCCTGTTTGCTCCTTTATCTGGTTGGAATAACTAACACCACGTGGGTTGCACAGACGGGGAAGATTGCCAAGAGGGGAAGGGAAATTTTGTTTCCGCATCCTTGCTTAACTTGTGACTCTTACCTTGAAAATCAAGTGTCTTCTCTTTTTTTTTTTTTTTAAGTTTATTTATTTACTTAGAAAGAGAGGGAGGAGGAGGAGCGACAGAGAGAGAGAAAGAGAGAGAGAGAGAATTCCAAGCAGGCTCTGCACTGTTAGCGTGGAGCCTGATGGGGCTCAAACTCATGAACCATGAGATCATGACCTGAGCTGAGATTAAGAGCCAGATGCTTAACCAGCTGCGCCACCCATGCGCCCTCACATGTCCTTTTCTTATCCATAAAGGCATTGAGTCACATGTTGGATTCTCTTGGGAGAAGACTCAGGAGGGAGTTTAATTTATTTCTATTTTTATTCATTGTTTTGCTCTTTCTACCGTTTCTTTTCATTTACAGCCCATGTGCCAGGGAAATCAATTCCATAACATGAGACATTTCTATGAATCAAAGCATAAATACGCAAACACAATAGACAATCCAAAATGGATGGGCTGCGTTCTGGCATGACACAAAAAGGAATGTTCGTTCACACACGCAGTAGCTTGTGATCTGTTGTTCCGATGCCGTATTTTTTCTAAAGATGGCAAAAAAAAGACTTTGGTTATCAAGACCGCCGTGGCCATGTTAGATATCGGAATACCTGAGGACTGGCGCATGACCATGCAAACAAAAGTCCTGTCTGTTTTCAAAAACCTTTCCATGCATCGAGGCAGCTGTGAAAGATTTGCTTTCCAGAGTCAAGCCCAGATTAGGCTCAGGACCAGGTCCTAACTATCTAAATATATTGACTGAGAACAGAGAGTGTTCCAAATATGGCTATTCTGATTCAGAGTTAAAAAAAAAAAAAAAAAGTGTTTACAGAAAGAGTATAAGAGTTTTTCTGCCTTCAACATTAGTAAGCTTTCAGTCTTCACGTTTCAACTACTTGATTTATGATTTTGGTTCCCGCACATATTTTGCCTTTTTAATTGGAAGATTTGTCAATTTTGCCTTCAAAACGGATCATTTTTTAAATTGTAAAAAATGGGGCACCTAGGTGCTCAGCCAGTTAAGCGTCTGACTCTCCATTTCGGCTCAGGTCACGATCTCACGGTTCATGAGATCGAGTTCCCCATCAGGCTCTGCGTTGACATTGGAGAGCCTGCTTGGGATTCTCTCTCTCCCTCTCTCTCTCTGCCCCTCCCCTCCCACATATGTGCATGCTTTTTCTCTCTCCCTCCAAATAAATAAATATTTAAAGATTGTAAAAAGTGTTCAACATACGTAGAAACAAAAAGCATTTTGAAATTAGTTGAGGTCAGCGTACTTCTACTCTCTGTCATCAGTTTAGCTAAATAATCTGGCACTCGTTTTGATTTGGAATAGGTGATAAAGTATACATAAGCAAGATTTACCCATCAGGCATCCGTTGAGGGTAGATGCCAATCCATCATTCCCCTGACACATGTCAGGTACTATACAAAAAAATCAAATGCAAGGTCAAATCCAAAGCCTCAGAGGAAAGTGTTCAGTTCCCAAGAAACAGTGATAGCTGAACAGTGGAAAAATTTATCCAGAGTACCTATGTCATTAAACAGCGCATTGAGGATTTCCATTGGAAATTCCTTCTAATGTACATGTATATAGAATCATGGAAGCTTTTTGTATTATCTGTTTTATGGCCTTAAAGATTTAATGAACCAAATGAAAGCTGAACCAGTTCATATCCCATCCTTCAGATGTAGGTAGGATCTAAAATCCTTTCTCACGTTCAAGGTAGAATTTTACGTGTCCACACGTCTTAAGCTACGTTTAAAGAAATCATCTCTTAATTGATCTTGGATGTTGTCTCGTTTTCTTGTATATGAAACGCCGGTAAAGTTAACAGACATCATCTGGTCAAATGTTTCACACGTTCTTCAAGCCAATCAAATCTGGGATCCTCAACATTTTCTGTGTCAAGAAAATATCACGTCGAATTAGCAGATTCAGCGAAGACCCGTTTTTCCCTTGTCACGCTGGATGTCTAGAGGGTGTTTGGATTGGGTCTAGAAGACGGGGCGTTTGGATTGGGCCTAGAAGACAGGGCAGGACAGATGCTTCTTGGCCTGAGTCTCTTAACAGTAGAGATGTAGAAGGGAGAAGGAGATCGCGAAGAGACTGGCTTTTGACTCGCAGAGCACCGCCAGTTGCCATGGTGGTGGCATTAGCTGGACTTAGGGCAGACGAGGTATTCTGGAAGGAGGTGCTGGAAAGTGTTAAACAGTTGTTTGGTTTGAATAAATCTGCATGGGTAGGAGCAGTGCCAGAAGCAGGAGCCAGCCCAGTCGGAGCCTGGCCACCATCGCTCTGCCCACGTCCTCTCCATCAGTGTCCACATGCAGCACGTTGCCCTGGATGCAGGATGGGTGGAGAGCACTGGCTCGGGGTGGGCTCAAGCCAGGTTCTCAGGAGGGAGTTTGGTGTGTAGGGTGTTGACTAGGGAGTACCTCTGGGACCAGCTTCCTGGGAGAGGGAGGCCACGTAAGCAGGATGGGCAGAGAGAGAAGCTGAGCTTGAAGACGACCTCACCCAGTGCCGTTGGGAGGCTCTGGAGCCCAAATCACCTGTCAGTAGCCATGTTGGATTCACAGGGCCGAGCCTTTGTACCCCCATCTCGAGCACCCCCACGGACGTAGAACGCCCTGGGAAGAACACATCCTTGTGCGAGACGGCTGTGTGCCCTGGCGACAATCCCTCAGGAGGCTGATGGCTGAAGGCCAGCTGCTCACAGCACCCCAAGGAGCTGGGGCAAAAAGTCCTTCCTTGACGGGGGAACCAGGTGGTGCATCTGCTTCGGGTCCACCACACGTCGGGCCCGTTTTAAGCATTTGAAATGTGTTGGGTCTCTAGAGTCAGAAATCGACAGGTCCCATGGGACGTGCGTTCATGGAGCGCAAGCTTGACCCATATCTAACCGTTTCGAAAGATGTTTGTAAACCCTTGAAATGGAACCAGAATATCCCACCTGATTTCTAACCACAGCTTTCTTAGTAGCCAGGATAAAAACATGCAACATTGTGTTTTCACCTTTACCTTTTATACTTAAATGTGTATTGTTATGGGAGTTGTATGTTTTAGGGCTTTCTGTGTTTCAAAACTGTTATCCTGTGAGAGCATGTTCAAAAACAACTGGAACCTGTCAGCAGGTAGAAAGGGTTCTTTTCAGGACTCTGGGAAATGAGAATAAGAACCCCAGGCCCGACAGAAATGATTATTTGCTCTATTTTATAGCACCAGCGACCTGCACACTATATCTTCACATCACACCCCTTTTACTTTAAAAAAAGAAAATGAGGGGTGCCTGGGTGGCTCGGTCGGTTGAGCGTCCCACTTCGGCTCAGGTCATGATCTCACGGTCCATGAGTTCGAGCCCCGCGTCGGGCTCTGTGCTGACGGCTCAGAGCCTGGAGCCTGCTTCGGATTCTGTGTCTCCCTCTCTCTCTGCCCCTCCCCCATTTATGCTCGGTCTCTCTCTGTCTCAAAAATAAATAAACGTTAAAAAAAATTTAAAAAAAATTAAAATAAAAAAAGAAAATGAGACTTTATGGTTTTATCCTTTGAAGAAGTTCACACTTCATTGGTAATTCTTACTATTATCTAAGTAATTGAGGGAAAGATTAAATGGGCAGATTTTTATCTGGAGACCCGTGAACTTCCCCACAAGAAACCATTTACCGAACCCAACTCTCTCAGCTCAGTTGGAAATAAGATGGTTTTCCTTAAGGATTAGCTTTTCTGCTTTTTTTTTTTTTTTTACCTTAAAAACTGTTTTTTATGTTTATTTTATTTTCGAGAGAGAGACAGAGTGCGAGCAGGGGAAGGGCAGAGCGAGAAGGAGACAGAGAATCCGAAGCAGGCTCCAGGCTCCGAGCTGTCAGCACAGAGCCCAACTCCGGGCTTGAACTCACGAACCACGAGATCATGACCTGAGCCGAAGTCAGATCCTCAGCTGACTGACCCACCCAGTTCCTTTCCATGGAGAAGTGTCTTCCTGTAACTAACGTCCACTCAGGATCCGTTCTCAGTTAACGTTTGTTAAAATAGGGAGGGACGGTCACTGCCGTGTTGGATAAGGGCCCTTGACAAGACGGGAACGACAGGGAGGGTCCGAGCAGGTGGCCCCGGACTCTGCAGCCTGGCGTCTCTTCCTGGAGGCTTCCCGTCCCATGAGCGGCCCTGTGGAGTGGGGGGAGCACCACGGCTTTCCCCCCTTCTCGGGGGAGAGGGAGGTCCTGCGTTTCCGGGAAGTAGGAACACGTGGAAGTCGTGGTTTGGGACGCCTCCTCTTCCACGTTTCATCTTCCCCTTCCCGAGTGAGCCCTTCTCCAGGAAACCCTCCCCCCAGGATGAACAGAGCACACTTCCTCCTTCTCAAGGAGGAGAGAAGGATCATTGTCGCCGATTTCCTCCAGTTACTGTGTTGTCAGCGCGGGAGGGAGTGGATGGGTGTTGGCTCTGCCCCTTCCCCCTGGAGGAGGCGGGGGAACGTCTTTCTCTACAGTATTGCCAAAGGGGAAGGGCAGGTGTCGCCCCACAACGCCTGCAGGGTGGCCTTAGTGACGAAGCCCGAGACTCCGGCAGATTCCTTAACTCCTCTGTACGGCACAGCCATCTCGCTTTTAAAGTAGGATGACAGGGGCGCCTGGGTGGCTCAGTCGGTTAAGCGGCCGACTCTCGATTGCGGCTCAGGTCATGACCTCACGGTTTCGTGAGTTCGAGCCCCGTGTCGGGCTCTGCGCTGGCAGTACAGAGCTTGCTTGGGATTCTCTTTCTCCCTCTCTCTCTGCCCCTCCTCCACTTGTGCTCTGTCTCTCTCTCAAGATAAATGAATAAAGTTGAAAAAAACATAGAGTAGGACGACAAAGCGCCCACCCGACAGGGCTTTTGCGAGGATGAAAAGCAATAAAACGTATAAAGGGCACACTGTCTCACACGCTAGTGACTGTTGTGAGCGTCCTCTCGACGCCTTGTGCTCCGTAGGTGGTTGGTGATGTTTTGTGGAACTGAGATCCTGTTGGTTCTTCTGGAGCCGCTGGGCCACCACCACGGTCCCGGTTCAGCCTGTCGGGCTGAGGGAGGAGGGACAAGGGCATTTTGGACACAGGTCTGTGTCCCTTTGTTGTTGGAAACAAGCGTGGGAATTGACTATCACTCTTCCTTTTAGGATGAAACCGGCTGGGAATCTGTAATATACTCCTTGAGTTTTTCGTGTTTTACGCAGAATTGGAAGATGTAGCCGACGTCCCCCCCCCCCCCCACGCACACCCCCCCTCCACCCACTGCTTATTTCTTCGTTGTGTTGTTGAACCATTCAAAATGTTGGTCCTTCCCAGCAGCCAAAATGCCTTTCGTCTTGGAAACCCTCCTTAATCTATCTCCGAAGGCAATTAATGAATTTCGTCCACTCTAGAAGTCGGCGCCCCACGACGTATTTTCCAAGACCGTCCTGCTCAACCTGTACCTGTTCACATTTTAATATTTCTTCTAATTTTCCCAGGTGTTTTTTTTTTTTTTTTACCCTTTTCTATGAAACGGGGGAAGCGTACTGAGTAGTATGGTGTTTAAGAACAAAGGCTTTGGAATTGGAGCCGACCCCCCACCCCCACCCCCTCCCTGGCCCCGTCCTCTAGCCGCGTGACCGAGAGCAATTTCCTTAATCTTTCCAAGGCTCCTTCCCCATATGTAGACGGTGGGGTGATAACACCTACCTTATGGGCTGTGAGGATTACCCCAAATAGGATCATGCAGACGCAGAGCTTAGCCCAGTGAGTGCCCCAGGTTAAGCCCCGTGAGTCCTCCTCCCGCGGCGCGCCCAGACCCCGTGGAGCGCCGTTGGGTCTCGAGGACCCCGTGATGACAGGCGTGCCGCTTGAAGAAACGTTTGAACTCGCCCTCCTGAAAGTCCCGTCCCTCCAGGTGATCCCGCACACCTGTGATACGGCTGCTCTCAGGGTATAAATTTCTGCAGCACGCACAATTTCCTTTTCACCACGCTCGGTTCACTTCGGGGCTTAGTCCCTGAACTTGGAACTTTTCTGGTTTTGATTGGCCAGTCAGGGTTCACACCGAGGCAGATTCTTGCCCGATTTTGCTCCATGTGTTCGGGAAGAGGGAGTGTTTGTAAGCTACCCAGGCGGAGCTGGAGCCCCGAAGCCAGCAGGCAGCATCCCGTTGCCTGTTTGCAGCTACTCCCAGGGGACGACGGGGCAGGATGATTGATACTTTAGCATCTTTGTTCTTTCTGTGTAGTTGTAACGCTAGAGCTGTTTAAATCACTCTGAAAAGAACATGCCTGACATTTCTCTGGTTTGGAAAACACACACACACACACACACACACACACGCACACACACACACACACACACGCCCGAAGCAATAATCCTCTGCCTGTTACCAAGGAACTGTTTTTGGTGAGAACAGAGAGAAAACTTGGATGACTTAGGGGAGAATAATTGAATAATTCTGAATAGCTTCATGGCGGAGAATACATTAAAACCTAAAACAGCTCAGAGGCGTGCCCAAAAACGTGCATTTAAGAGGCGGAGATTAGCATCACAGGGCACTTAAAGTCCCGAGCCTGGTCCCCGGGTCTGGCCGCTCCTCTGGCTTGGAACGTTTATTCTGTGCCCGCTTCTGACACTCTTCACTTACGACACACACTTGACATTGTTCATCACACGGGGCCCTCCAGGAATTTCAGTGTTTTGCTTAACAAGTGCTGGAGACTAGCGATCGCAGTTTGATTTCGTGTTTCAATGCTTCTCTTTCCTTCTCGTGGCCTTTCGCACCAATCTAAGAGGTTGTTCAGCAGACACTTGTTCAGCCCACTCTGTGTAAGACGCGCACCTGACTTTGAGATGCGATTAAGGGTCAGACAGAGCAGTAGGCTTGCAATATAAGCATAAACACTTGCCTGGTGTCATGGCTGTGTTCCTAAAATAATTGCATATCCTAATGGAGAGATCAGAATCGCAGGCCATAATTTAAATCCCTCAGCACACCTTTCTATTTACAGGAGCGCCGTGGAAAATCTCTTTCTAAAGCACCTTCTCTTTTCGATAATCACCTTATAGCTGCTGAGTTTTTTTTTTTTAATGTTTATTTATTTTTGAGAGAGTGTGAGCTGGGGAGGGGCAGAGAGAGAGGGAGACACAGAATCCGAAGCAGGCTCCAGGCTCTGAGCCATCAGCACAGAGCCTGATGCAGGGCTCAAAGCCATGAACTGTGAGATCGTGACCTGAGCCGAAATCTAGAGTTGAACGCTTAACCGACTGAGCCACTCGGGCGCCCGTCCTGTGCTCCTTATTAAGCCACGACCTCTCAGCTCCAGGCCCCCCTTGATGCCCCCCACCTGCTATGCTGTGGCTGGCACCCTGCAGGCCACATTTCCACCTTGCCGGCACCTTCTGTGGAGCCGGCTGGAGCACTGGAAGGACGTGGCAAGGCCAGAGGCCGAGGACGAAAAGGGACGCGTACCTTCCCCCTGCTTCCCACCTGCCTGGGTCACACGCTGCCCCATCCCTGCAGCAGCTGGACCCCACGGGCAGTTTCCCAGCACGTGCAGGGTCTGCCTCACCGGGTGCCTTCCCGAAACCAGCTCCAGCAGAGAAATACCTTTTCCTCAGAAGGCTGAGTTTCCTTTTCCACAGCGCCCACCTCCAGGCTTCTAATTTTTTTTTTTTTTTTAAGATTTTTATTTTTAAGTAATCTTTGCACCCAACGTGGGGCTCGAACTCACGACCCTGAGATCAAGAGTTGCGTGCTCCACCGCCGGTTGAGCCAGCCAGCTGCCCCTCCCGGCTTCTTATGGATTCTTTTTGCTCCCTGTACAGCTTCCACGATACCGCAGGGTTTTCTGTCCACCCTTTCGGCCACCCTAGTCCACAGCTTTCTATCTTGTTAACGGTCGTCTATGTTAAACTCTCGCCGTTAAGAGAACTGCTATGGTACATGTCTCCTGATCAGGCCTTGACTGATACGCCCAGAAAATTCAGACTTCTGGCGCTTTGCATCAGCGATTCCTTTCCTCGCGTGTCAGTGCGTCCATCTGGGAGAGCGGGCCTGTGAGCCGCCACTGAGGCAGGCTCCCACGGCTCGGGGTCTGCTGGCCTTCTGACGGCCCCTGAGGAGCGAGAGCATGACCACAGACCGAAAGGTGGGACCTCTCGTGTCCTCTAGGAAGCTGTAAGGCCGGCTTCCCAGAGTCATGGCTGTTGATAGCACTGCCTAGCGTCAAAAGGCCTTCTTTTAGGGCCACCTGGGTGGCTCATTTGGTTGAGTGTCTGATTCGGCTCACGTCGCGATCTCACAGTTTGTGGGTCCGAGCCCCGCGTCGGGCTCTGTGCTGACAGCTCGGAGCCTGGAGCCTGCTTCAGATTCCGTGTCTCCCTCTCTCTCTGACCCTCCCCTGCTCATACTCTGTCTCTCTCTAAAAAATAAAATAGGGACACCTGGGTGGCTCAGTTGGTTGAGCGTCTGATTCGGCTCAGGTCACGATCTCACAGTTTGTGGGTTCGAGCCCCCCATGTCGGGCTCTGTGCCGACAGCTCGAAGCCTGGAGCCTGCTTTGGATTCCGTGTCTCCCTCTCTCTCTGCCCCTCCCCTGCTCACGCTCTGTCTCTGTCTCTCTCTCTCTAAAAAATAAACAAACATTAAAAATTTTTTTTTTAAAAAAAGACTTTCTTTTGGTAGAAAACAATAGATTTCAACCCAGTTCTCTTGTCCTTAAGAGCCCGCCCGCCTACATTTACATCTCTGTGTATAACTCTGTATACAACAGTGTGTACAAAAGTATCTGTAACCGGAAGAGACAGTAAAATTCAAACCGAGCCTCGGTTTTCTTGGTAAAACATGTGTAGTATCCACCCCACAGGGCCGACGTGAGCGGAGCGGCACGTAAGACATCCATTTACCACATGACAGTGGATTTGACGGCTGACTCTGACAGCCATCCCAAATTATTAGTCTATCCCAGTTACAGCCAACCCTCTCTCCTTGTCAAAAGTTGGACTGATAACGGGCAGGTGAGCCGTCCTAGACGATGAAACACGAAGGAGAATCCGTTCTTGGGCCCCTGGCAAAGCTTCCTTTTCCTTCTAAGGAAGAGATGCAAGAAAGAGGTGGCTCCCCCTTTTCTTTTTCTAGAAGGTACATCCGGACGGGACCCTCGTTTCTACTGTCATTGCCGTTTCATGTCTGTGAGAGGAGCCAGCCTGCGGACAAAGCCCTCACTGAGGCTGGAGGGACAGAGCTTGTGGGTGGCCGATCAGCGGGCCCGGAGATCCCAGGCCCCGGTCCCTGGCACCTCTGTGTTACGGGACCTGGCAGGTGTGATTAAAGGTGTGGGCCTTTATTGGGGAGATTACGGTGGATTGTCTGGATGGGCCCAGTGTAATCAGAGGTGTTCCCCAAAGTGGAAGAGGCAGGCGGGAGAGCCTAGAGCGGTCATTGCTGGCTCCGAATGTGGGCGGGACCGCGCACCAGGGAGCGCCGGTGGCTTCTGGAAGCCGGGCACAGGCAAGGAGACACGTCGTCCCCTGCAGCCTCCAGAAAGGGACGCAGTCCTGCCGACGCACTGAATTTAGCCCTGGGAGACCTGCGTCAGACTCCTGACCCCCAGAACCGTGAGACAGATGGTGTGTGTTGTTCCAAGACCCTGATCTGTGGTCATTTGTTGCAGCCGCAGGGGCCAAGGAGCGCAAAGGTGAGAAGGCCTGACTACTAGATGGCTTCTCTGGGCTTCTGCATCGGCCGAGCCCGGAGCGCCCCCTGAAGGTCTCAGCACATGAGACAAGCCTTTCCTCTCACTCCGTCCAGTTCGACTTGGGTTTTCTCCTACGTACTTGAAACCCAAGCTGTCCTAATCGATACACACATGCTTCGCGGGATACCGCGTATAAATCGGGCAGACTCTAAATGAGCGTTTGTTGAACTGTGACAAAATGTTGGAGAAGACCGCCCTCCACCCGCCCCTAATCCACATCTGAGGAAGCAGGGCTGTTTTCTGGATCATACCAAGTGTAATAACTTAGAACTCTTTTTTTTTTTCACCCCCCATAAAAGACACAAAAGATGTTTGGAAGGATGGACACATTGTTTGAGTAGTGAGGTGGCCTGGACCTTCAGCAGGTGCGTTTTCCAGTTGCCAGATTCATTTCCTATTGTGACCTGCAGGCATCCAAGGTCTCCTTTCCGAAATAACATTTCAGCAGACCCTGAGGACATGCCAAGAAGTGATTATTTGTACAAATCCAGATGATTTCCTAATCTAGGATAGCTCAAGCCGGCGGGGGGGGGTGGGGGGTGGGGAGGGGGGTGGGGGGAGAAATGGAGGGAGACGTAGGCCCTTTTTCCATCCCTACAGAGCAGGAACAGCCCCAGCACTGGCTTTAAGCAAATGTTGCCGACAGCTATGAAAGTAGTTATCACCGGACAGCTGCTCGGTGGCCCCCGTGAACTCAGCCGGAGGCTCAGCCCAGGTTGAGATCAGAGAGGCCAAAGGTCAAATGCTGTTTCGGTTGCTTTCCAAGCCTTTTCTCCACCACTCCTGGGTTTCCACTTAGCGTTTGTAATTTCTGCTCCAAAGACCATCCTGGGCCCCGCAGTCCCTCCCTGCACTCCCCAGATACCCTGGCTCAGTCTGGCCGCCTCCGCCCCTTCGCCAGCAGACAATTTTCCCAAAGGAGACAGAGATCACGTCCGGGGGAAACAGTACTTTCCTTCACATGGCTTCCAGCCCTGCCTGTCCAGTGAGGGCCTCCTCTAAAGGTTGCATATTTAGGGGCGCCTGGGTGGCTCGGTCAGCTGAGCGTCCAACTCTTGATCTCGGCTCAGGTCATGGTCTCACAGGTTCGTGAGTTCGAGCCCTGCATCAGGCTCTGCGTTGACAGTGCAGAGCCTGCTTGGGGTTCTGTCTCCCTCTCTCTCTCTCCGCCTCTCTCCCATTCTCTCTCTCTCTCTCTCTGTCTCTCTCTCTCTCTCAAAAATAAATACATAAACTTTAAAACTTTTTAAAGCTTGCATATTTAATATACTCAACATCCCTGGTCATGATGGTCTGTCCCAGGATCTGGATCCTTGCGAACCACAGTTGTATTGTGAGGGCGGTGAGGCATGTGCTGGAGGCAGTAAACCGTACCCCTAAATCCCAGAGTACGCCACAGAGGATTCGTTGGTCCGAGTTTTTCATATGAGGAAGTGGTCGGATCCCTAATTAGACTTACTGGTTGCAGGTTTCCCCTTACTGTTGTAAGTTATAAAAATTTTATAAATGACTCTGAGGGTCTTAGATGGAAGACAGTGCGTGTGTGGCCAGCCCGCTTTGTGAATGACATAACATGCCGTCCGCAAGGCCCGTGACGACATTACTGGAGTGTCTGCATTCTTGTCCATGTTTGGGGTTCCTCTTTCTCTCCGCTTCCCTTTCCGATACCATAGTAAAAATCTCATTTCTCATTCAACTGCTACTCTAATTACTGGCTACGTTGTGCAGGTTTCGTTTGTGCTTTTTTTCCACACCAATATGCCAAATTATTTTCCTTGCCATGCATTCCCTGGTATCGCCCAGTGCCTTTGCTATCACTTACCTACTCTTGTAAAAATGCGTACCCAAAGGGTGCACCTGGCTGGCTCCGTCGGTTGAGGGTCCGACTCTTGGTTTCGGCTCAGGTCACGATCTCACGGTTCACGGGATGAAGCCCAACACTGGGCTCTGTGCTAACAGGGCACAGCCTGCTTGGGATTCTCTCTCTCCCTCTCTCTGCCCCTCCCCTGTTTGTTCTGCCTCTTTCTCTCTCTCTTTCAAAATAAATAAGTAAACTTTAAAAAAAGAATGCATACCTGGGGCGCCTGGGTGGCTCAGTCGGTTAAGCGTCCGACTTTGGCTCAAGTCTTGATCTCGCAGTTCATGAGTTCAAGCTCCGAGTCGGGCTCTGTGCTGACAGCTCAGAGCCTGGAGCCTGCTTGGGATTCTGTGTCTCCCTCTCTCTGCCCCTCCCCTGTCTCCCTCTCTCTTTCAAAAATAAAGATTAAAATAAATAAATAAATAAATAAATAAATAAATAAATAATGAATGCATACCTAAATATAAGATAATCCTGTATTTCCAAAGAGAAGCAGCCCCCACCCCCTACAAAATTTCTTGCCCAACTTGGAATGTATATACTCTGAGGGCTATAGTTGAGATAATCAATGAACTACTTATCTTTGATTTGTCATTTAATCATACATATTTAAAATGACTCTGAAAAATATTTAGAAATATAGCCTTTTCCACTTTCATTTTGTGCAATAATTTTGTCAACACCACCTCTGCATTGTGGACATCAGTGTTTTTGTCACCCAAACCGAGTTACAGCGTGTTCCCCCACAGCCTACCTTCTCTCTAATTCAGCTACAGTCCACATCTCCCTGTCACTCCCCCCAGCAGGGACGGGAGGGCCTTAACGGTAGGTCATGTCCAGAGAGCAGGAGACTCACGGCACATTTTATTTACTAATTCGACAAATATATCCAATATCCACTCGCTGCAGTGTTCCAAGTGCCAGGAATGAAGATAAGTCGGAACTTGACCTCCTGGCCTTCTCTCCCTTCCACCCCCCTACCCCCACTTCAAGGAATTTACCCTCTGGTGGTAAAGGCAGCTTTACCCAGGGGGAACAGGGAATTACAGGGAACAGGGAATTACAACATTTTAACATTAAAAAAATTTACAGTATTTTTGGGGGCACCTGGGTGGCTCAGTCAGTTGAATGTCTGACTTCGGCTCACGTCGTGATCTCATAGTTCGTGAGTTTGAGCCCCATGTGGGGCTCTGTGCTGACAGCTCAGATCCTGGAGCCTGCTTCCAAATCTGTGTCTCCCTCTCTCTCTGCCCCTTCCCCCTCTTGCTCTCTCTCTCTCTCTCTTAAAAATAAAGAAATGTTAAAAAACATTTACAATATTTTATAAGAAAAAAATGAGTAATTGGGGTTTTGGAGTGTTTTTGGAAGGTTCTACATGGTGCCTGTGCTCAGATCTGAGCATGTGGGTTTTTCACGATCTGCACAACCGTGGAGCACGTTGTTGATAACAACACTGTTTTCTCCATGGAATAAACGCATTTTCACTACAGCTGTGGCAACGAAGCTCATTCATACTTATCTTTCCCAGTTCTCCTGGAGTTTTACGATGGATTGGATGAACCTACAGTGTGAGCCAGTATCAGGGAGTTTGGGGGCCTAGGAAATTCACCTTTTGGATTCTCACACCAATCACTGGCCAGGTTCGGCCCTAGAAATGAGAAGGACCTAAAAGAAGATTGAGGTCAGCCCATCCCATTGGGACACCCAGTTATAAGCATTATAATTGGGTAAGAACCAGTGTTGAGAAATAAAAACGCTTTGTATTTGTATTTACCTTCTTTTTTTTTTAAAGTGGGTTTTCTCAGTTGATTTTTAACAAATCAAACTTTTATTTTTTAATTAGTTTCTTAAGAAAATTTATTTTTGAGAGAGAGGGAGAGAGTGAATCCCAAGCAGGCTCCACGCTGTCAGCAAAGAGCCCGATGCGGGGCTCAATCCCGTGAACCGCGAGATCACGACCTGAGCAGAAATCAAGAGTCGGACGCTTAACCGACTGTGCCACCCGGGCACCCCTATATTTATTTAACTTCTAGGTGAGCAAAAAAAAAAAAAAAATTTTTTTTTTCTGTATTTGGTGTCTAAATTACATGAAAGGTTGAAGAGCGTTGTTTTCCCCTCTTACCGGCCTTTCTCCGCCAGTTTACCTCTTACAAGCACTCAAGTGTTTGAAGGAAGGGAAAGCATGGCTAATTGTTTCAGACAGGCTCTACCGGGAAGCTTTGGGGTGTTGGAAATGTCTGGAGTGAAGATCAGTTACAGTGCGTAGAGTGAAACATCAAAGATAGTACCCGATTATGTTACGGTTACTACCAAGGAACCAGAATTTTGAGTCTCCTACCAGCCCAGTGGTAATGACGATGGAATCGCCATGGGGACATATCTTCTCTGTTACATCTTGTTATTGTCACTCATTATTGTTGGACCCCAGCGGGGCAATTCACATACTTTATATTTAAATCACCAAGGCAATTTAATTGGATTAAGAAAGAACAGTATGCATCAGCTACACCTTGAATTAAACCGAATCAGAAAAAAAAAGAAGCAAACTGTCAAACTCCGACTTCCTCAGCGGCGAGACTCTGGTTCGGTTGTCTAAGAATCCCGGGACTGCATGTAGGTATGTGTGTGTTTGTGTAAGATTTAAATTAACCCGTTCGTTTCTTCTGAAGTGTTCAAAAGTCAGCAATCATTTGGGGGAAAACCCAACACCTCTGGTGTTTTTTTTTTAAATATATTTTTTTTAATGTTTATTTGTGAGAGAGAGAGAAACAGACAGAGTGTGAGTGGGGGAGAGGCAGAAAAAGAAGGAGACACAGAATCCAGAGCAGGCTCCAGGCTCTGAGCTGTCGGCACAGAGCCCAACTCGGGGCTCGAACTCAACGAACCGTGAGATCATGACCTGAGCCGAAGTCGGACGCTTAACCGACTGAGCCACCCAGGCACCCCCCAACACCTCCGGTTATATTCCCACTCTTAAATACTCCTTTTTCATTGGAAGAAAAACTTAATAGATGGGTGTATTTATAAAATTACAAAGATAATTTGGACATACATGTTGTAGGAACTAAATTATACCTCTTGGAAGAGAGATTCTAGTTGCTTTGAGCTGACACAGAGTATATGGTATTTTAAGTCCTGTAAATCATCAGAAACCATGAACTCTAGCAGAGGCCACGTCTATGTCAGAGGCGCCATTTTATTTAGAAAAACTATGAAAACCGTCGTACCCAAAGGGAACTTGTACTTATTTTGGAAGATCACGTTAAACATTGAAATGATCCCTCATGTTAAGTTCCCAACTGGGACTGCCCATCTCCGTAGATCACACACAGTTGGTAAGAGAGCGTGAGCGGAAAAGGTGTGACAGCACTGACATGTGTGGCCCTGGTTTTCCTCCATAAGGAGACGAGTTTAAGCACCATCAGCTCCAACTACCCTCTGAGTCAAATGTTCAGACATTAATGGGATTACGGTGAGACTGGGCCTGGGGAAAGGGAATAATTCCGAAGATAAATGCTGGAAGGGAGAGAGAGTATAAACAAAGGAGAGAATTGTGGAGTGGAACTCATGCCAGAGGTTTCGAGGGGTCAAGTTCATGCCGGCACTCCTGCCTTACGACAGAGGAGGTGATAGGAGGCAGGCTGTCCGGTTCATTTTTGGGTTTGCAGTGCTGCTCGTGGGGCTTGGTTCACAGTCAGTGCTCCGCACACAATGGTTCTGATGTTGGAAGTGGGAGAGGGTTCCTCTCATGCAGCAGGGCCCCAAAGGGGTCTCTTTTCAGGACACCAGTTGTCTGTCCTCCACTGGCAGGGGCAGATATGTGCACAAACACTGAGAAGACCCCCCGCCCCCCGCCCTAGGAAACAAAAACCATTTCTGCACAAGTGCAAGAAAGATGCCAGTTGGAAGCTGACTGGTGCATCTTACCAACCACGTTATTGTGCTAGTCTTTGCCTGCTTAACTGGAATTTAAAAAAAATGTTTTTTTAATGTTTATTTTTTGAGAGAGAGAGCAATTGGGGAGGGGCAGAGAGAGAGGGAGATACAGAATCCGAAGCAGACTCCAGGCTCTAAGTTGTCAGCACAGAGCCTGACTCTGGGCTCGAACCTGTGAACCATGAGATCATGACCTGAGCCAAAGTCGGACACTTAACCGACGGAGCCATCCAGGTGCCCCTTAACTAGAATTTTGAAAACACAGATCATCCGTTTATGTGATGCTAGTTGAATGCGTGCCTGTGAGCATTGGCAAAAATCAGAGGAAAATTTGAAGGCATGGCAGTCGTTAATGCATCATTGTCCTTTGTTACCGTGTGTGTGTGTGTGTGTGTGTGTGTGTGTGTGTGTGTGTGTTTGCGTGTGTAGTGGTTTTATTGAGATACAATTTGCCTGTAGTAAATTTTGTCCTGTTTTTGGGGAATTGTTCTATGCGTTTTGATAAACAGGAGCAACCAGATATGGAACAGGTCCATCGCACCAGAAACTTCCCTCGCGCCCCGTTGTGGCCAGCTCCTTCTTCCATCGCCAGCCCCCAGGGGTCATGGATTTGTTCCCTCTCCTTACGGCTTTGCCTTTTCCAAAATGGAATATAAATGGGATCGTGCGCGGTGTAGCTTTTGTGTCTGGCTGCTTTCACTAAAGCGTGGGCGTGTCTGAGCTTCACCCCCCCCCCCCCATCATTGCCTGTATCTGTAGCTTGTTCCTTTCTATTGCTGAAGACTTCCCCCACTGCATCCCTGTCGATTCCTTCACCGGTCCAAGGACACTGGCTTGTTTCCGATTTACAGCACTCTGGAATAATGCCGCTGCAAACACTTGTGTTTGGGTTTTTGTGTGAAGCAGCATTTTTATTTCTCTTGCGTGTTTCCCAGGAGTAGGATTGCCGGTGTGTATGATGAGTGTATGTTTAGTGCTCAAAGACACTGATGGACTGTTTTCCAAATCGCATTCCCACCAGCAGGGTATCCGAGTTCCAAATGTGTCTCATTCTCTCCAGCACTTGCTAGCGTCATTTAAAAGAAGGTTTCAAAGAAACTGAGTGAAGTTAAAAGAGTCTGTAATACTTTTCTAGTTTTTCTGTAAATCTAAAATTTTTCTAAATAAAATTTTAAAGCATTTATTAAATAAATAAGTAAATAAATAGTTAAAAAAAAAAAAAAAAAGGTTCCAAGCCATTTTTAGCACCTCTTTAAAAATTTGTTCCGTTAATATTTTTTATAACGTGGAGGGCTTATCCCTTCCCCTCCAAAAGTCAAATCTCTTTTTCTCTGAATAGTGAAAGTTTTATTTATATGAAGGTCATTTAAAAAATAATTGGACCTGGTTCTCATTATTTATTGTATGTATGGTCTATAAAATCACTGTGACCTCTGAATTAGTGAGTACTGAACCATTGATCCCAGGGGAAATTCAAGATTAGGTTCCCAGGAGAGTTTGGTCACAGCCTTTTGTCAGCTGATCAATATGTAATCTTCTTTTAAGTGTGTTTCTGTTTAAAGACACACCGTTTAATCTCTTTCATTGATTCATTAACATTGAACTCATGCCCACCAGCCCTGACAAAACTTATCTAAAAATGCATGCATTTTCTCCATCAGGCACATCCCAGCCTGTGCTTGGGGGCCATGCCCAATCACCCGCAAAAGGCACAACAGTGTGAAAACCATGGCACTAAATATAGACCAGGAAACAGACACTCGGTGGTTACAGTGCGAGGGCCCAAACAAGAAGATACCACCACAGCTGGGAGGGTGCACGTCAGATGACTCAAATTCCTCTCCGCTCCGTGCGTGTCCAGGGATGACCACACAAGGGTCACGAATATCACTGTGGGGGTTACCGATACATTTTAGCTTGTGGGCAAATTCGCCTATATTTTGATGTTTTAGAAAATGCTTAAATTTTGCTTAATTTAAACCGCGATCCGTAGTGATTTGGTTTAATGCCAGGTGTAATAAAATATGTTTATTCCAATAAATTGATGAGACTACTAAGTGGCCAAACCAGGATCATTTGGCATGAAGGTTGCTTTAGAAACACCTCAAGACCTTCCCAAGATTTCACCCCCATTGCAAAGACAGGCTCTTGATTTATGTTAGAAGATCTCGTGCACCATTCAAACATATTAAGCACACACTTCATTCTTAAAAAGTAATATAAAATGTTGAACTCTGAATTTCATCCTAGTAACGGCTATCGGGTATGTGTTTAAATTCACAGAGACAGATTAATGCACTTCCCAAACCCCCATTGCCTCAAAGTAATTATAAGTTTTCTAGATTGGCTGCCAGTGTGATATAGGCCCCAAAGAAATCACCCCTCTTTACCGAGACAGAACAATAAATTGGTTTTCCTGAATACAGTGGGTAAAGAATCCAAGTTCCTGACCTTGAATATTTCACTGGTAGTGTTCTGTGCAGTAGGGAACAATCAGGATGACATTTGCTGAAATGTTTGAGATTTATAACATAATAGCTTGAGCATATGTGCCAAAAAATAAAAATCTTAAATCCTATCACATCAAGATTAATCGCCTATTAAAATACTAACAAATAGTACAGTACAGGTGGTGTAATAAGCTGTCTCCCTTCATATATTGTTACAAGACAAACTATTTTGGCGGTGACGTGACATGCCGCGTATCTTCCGTGTTGGGAAAACGGAAAAAAGAAAAAAAAAAACCCCGGCTACTCCGTCATTCTCGGTGTGGATTTTGGCATTTCATTAGGAAGTGCTATCACAAGCCCTTTCGCTGAAAAGCGTATGCGGCTTTCTGGAAACTGCTAAACTTCCTGGCTTTGTACTGCTGCCACAAAACCGTAGCGTCTCCCCGTCATTAACTGGTACATATTCATTCCTCTTCTATCTTTGTAGCGAGTAACCCATAGAGCACTCCCGTGAAAAGGAAAACAGTAGTCCGCTTCCTCCCTCTCGCTAGGCGTGCGGAAATTAATCCCACGGGCAAGCATCTTCTTCGCATCCGGCTTTCATGTAATACCTTCGACTGTGGACCGAGGCGCGAGCGCAGCAGGAACGGTAGGGTCGTTGACCGCGTCTCTTGGTCAAGACGGTTCTCGGAGCCTGTTGGAAGACGGCTCACGAGATTTCGACATTAGCCTCCTCGTAGGCTAGAATAACAAATAATGGTGTTGCCACGTCGGCTTCCAGCGAATGGCCAGGCAGTCAGCGAACATTTAGTGAGGATCCGCTCTGCGCTAGGCATTCTCGTAAGAATCGTTAGATCTTACAAGATCTTATGATTGAAAGTGCCAATAGGTACGATTGTAAGATCTTGTAAGATCTAGCAAGATCGTCCCCGACGCCCGAGTTGATTACCCCCTTTTCTTGTGCTCGGGGTCTTTGGTGAAAATGTCTTAACGGCAAGACAAGTGTAGAAGACAGCTTTTGCGATATTAATGCACCTAAAGTATCATCACAGTTTGGTTTTTTTGTTACTAGTTTTTGTTTTGGGGAGAGAGAGAACGTGTGCACACGCGCACGTGCGTGAGAGCAGGGGAGAGGGGCAGAGGGAAAGAGAGAGAGGGTCTTAAGCAGGGTCTCCATCCCACGCCTGGGAGATCATGACCTGAGCCGAAATCAAGAGTCAGATGCTTAACCGACGGAACCACCCAGGTGCCCCATTATCATCATGGTTTCAAAAAGTAAATCCTAGCTTGGAAGCATGTCACGCTTTTTTAAAAAGTGCAAAAGCTTGGAAAATTTAACAACTCAGACGCGGATGACATAAAGCCCATCAACAGGTTGACCCATTTTTCAACTTTTGTGACTCAGGTACCAGTTTCCTTAAGTGACTGTTGCCTTGCCTGCTTGCGTGGTGCCCTAAAGCTCTTCCTTTGGAGAGGTTCGCTCTCCTCCCCGGCCTCAGAGACACCCAGCAACATGCCGTTCTTTTCCCGAGATCCTGGCCTGGCTTGCCGGACTTCATCTGTTTTTACAAAACCGACTCTTTTAGCCGCGGCATGAAATATCATGTCTCTTCTCTCCCACTCGCAGTGGGAAAAGGAAAAAAAAAAAAACGCTCCGTGGTCGTTTCCCTTTGTGGATCTTGGCATGTCATTGGAAAGTGCCAATAGGTACTCATTTTTTATGCCTCTCTGGAAGGCTGGGAGCAGCCTTCCAAGTCACAAAGCAAACTCGGTCCCTGACGGTTCTCCAAACTCAGGTCAGAAAGGTGGGAAGCTTTTATTTTTCTAGGCAGGGAGTGCATGAATAATATACTTACAACCTGCTTAGCTGCCCCAAGTTCTCCCGTGCAGCCAGCGTCCCCGCGCAAAGAACTGAACATCAATCTGTCACTGATGGTCAGCCGAGCAGCAAAGAGCCAGTGTTATTGTGAACCTACAGCGAATGCCTTGCTTCCCAGCTGGTGATCGGTCTGTGTTAGACAGCAACATGTTCGCCTCGACAAATGAGCTGGACCTCCGTGCCGCACATCTCTGCCAACTTTTGAAAGAAAGAGTCTGTCTCAGTTCTTTTCGGGGGTGAAGACAAAAAGTCTGTCTGCCTTGACACGACCAGCTATTGAAACATCCACGGACATATCCACGGCCCGTACCCTAGGGAAATGGCTTTGAGGGTCAGGAAGTTGCATCAAAGAGAAAAAGAGAGAGAGAGAATGTGTGTTAAGTGTGTAATCACACACGCGCACACACACACACACACACACTATTCTCTGTTTTTCTTTTGGAAAGACGATGTGCTCATGACACTCTTGCACATGAAAAGGTCCTGGGGTTTAGCATCTTAGATCACTTCTCTAAGCTCCGGGTGTTACTGCCATGAACAGTGCTTCCCAACTTTGCACGGAGGGCTATTGTGATGAGTTATACCGTAACTCATGTTACGGTATAATGGCCGGGTCGAGGCAGGAAATAATTCCACTGAGCCATTGCCGACTGGACACGGAGTGTCTTACACTTCTGAAAGTTCACTAGGACCGGAAGGTGCCGGTGTAGTCCAGAAAGCCTGGCCCAGCCAAAGGACTCCGTTGGTAGAGCTGAAGAGCCGAGTAAGAGAAGAACGTGTGAAAGTTTTGTGAATGAGGGATGGAGGGAGCCCCTGTGGATGGGAGCGGACGTGCAAGGAAGATCTTTTTTGTGTGGAACTTGATGTGGCACGCTGCTGTGGCCTGGGGCAGGGGCAGGGGGTGGGGGAGGGAGGTGTGAATGAATGAGTGATGATAGGGACGAAGAAGTCACTCATGCAAGGGGGGAAGGCAGAGCGGACAGCCTTGAAGGAGGGTCAGAAAGAAAAGTTGTGTATCGTTTGGTGGGAGTTTAATAATTTCGTAACCACCCCAGCCCACTGGATAAGCAGATTCTGTTATCTTTAAGTACAGAGGTGTAAAGGAGCCGCGGGGATTGTGTTTGCGCCTCGTTCAGGGTAGGTGGGGCTCTCCAGACTCCAGGAAGAGCTAGTAAACATAAGGTAGATGAAACGGAAAGAAAAGAGCTCTGGAAGGAGAGGGTGGGAATCGCTTTGGTGTCAAATTGCTGCAGAGCTGGGCCATTCTTCCCTGAAGGAGGAGTGGGCGAAAGCTTTGGGAACTTGGGGCTAGTGACTTCAGTGTTGGGAAGCTACTGAGGATTGTTGAGAGTGTCTGTGACAGTAAAAAGAAAAAAAAAGAAAAAAAGTGGTTCATGTGGATTTCGTCGGGCAGTGACGTCGAGGATCACGGATGTCCGTGGCCCGATAGATTTCGATGGAAGCATTAACTAGGATGCTGACAGTAAGGGAGAGTGGGGCATGTCAGAGAGAGGGAAAGGAAGAATCTGCAAGCTTTGGGGAGGGATTGAAAGGGAGGGCTGAGGGCCTGGGATGATAAGAGATGGCTCCCAGCCCCAGTAAGTAATGGTACCAGTCGGTTAAGCATCCAGCTTTGGCTCAGGTCACGATCTCGCTGTTCGTGGGTTCGAGCCCCGCGTCGGGCTCTGTGCTGACGGCTCAGAGCCTGGAGCCTGCTTCGGATTCTGTGTCTCCCTCTCTCTCTCTGCCCCTCCCCTGCCTGTGCTCTGTCTCTCTCCCTCTCTTTCAAAAATAAATAAACATTAAAAAAAAAATTTTTTTTTAAATAAGGAAGTAAAATCATCTCATTCAGTGATCCCCCCTGTGGGATCTAATGGAGTAACTCAGATCGGAAGTCATTAGACTCTGAAAGTAATTCTCAGCTGTTTTCTCTACGGCTTCTCTTTTCCTCCCTTTCCTGGTGAGACCTTCCAGGGTTGTGGAAATGGGCTGGGTTATGCCATCATCACGCAGCTTTCCCTTATCCGTCTTGACCAAGGTTTGAAAAATCCCACGTGGGAAGGACTTACTTTGTTTCGTGTCTTTTTATCTTTCCTGTATGCCAGGGGATATTCTGGTGAGAACTTTTTCAGTGGTTAAAAAAAAACAAGAAGAAGAAGGATGGCAGGGTGTTCCGGCTCTAGACTAACCCCTTCCCCTGTCAGGAAGGAGCATCAGTGGTACCTTCTTGATGAAAACTTAACCGCATTTATATGGAGGAAAGTATAGTAGCAGTCAGTGTAGTCAGTGGCCATCAGTTATCGCAGTGCCAAGATACGGCTCCTGAAGATAAAAGTTCATTCTGCAAAATGATTAACAAAAGGAAAGAAAGAAAACAACTTTTAATTGTTCACAGATATATCATCCCACTGTGTTATATATATATATATATATATACTGCCGTGCTAAAAATAAGTGTTGTGTTAAGCACCCATCTGCATCAGAAGAAATACTGAGTTAGAGTCAAAAGGAATAATGGTCTCGCCCTTGCTGAAAAATCATCCTTTGTGTTTGATTCGGTTATGCATGGCGCGTTAAGGAAGCGGAATACATAATGTAGAGTTGAGGACCAAGCCCCAGTGTAATTGGCAGTGTTACCAGGCAGAGCAGGGCTCAGCAACCTGGGGGCCCCGCTGCCTGCCCGTCCCCTGTACGACACACAAGCTAAGATCATAGGCTTCTGTATTTTTTTTTTTTTTTCTTATTTTATTTTTGGGACAGAGAGAGACAGAGCATGAATGGGGGAGGGGCAGAGAGAGAGGGAGACACAGAATCGGAAACAGGCTCCAGGCTCCGAGCCATTAGCCCAGAGCCCGACGCGGGGCTCGAACTCACGGACCGCGAGATCGTGACCTGGCTGAAGTCGGACGCTTAACCGACTGCGCCACCCAGGCGCCCCTAGGCTTCTGTATTTTTAAATGGTTGGGAAAGCCAAAAGCGGTAATGCTGCTTCGTGACATGTGAACGTTACATGAAATTCAAACGTCAGTGTCCATAAAGTTGTTTTTTTTTTTTTTTAAATTTTTAATACAGCCATGCTTGTTCGATTACATATTATCTATGGTTGCTCTTGGTGCTAATTGCCACAGAGACCTACGGCCTGCAAAGCCTAAAATATTTACCATCTGGGGGGGCGGGTAGGGGGGAGGCAGAAAGGCGTTGCTTGTGGGGAGGAGAGGCCTCATCTCACTCAACAGGGGTGATGTCTGTTGCCTTAATGTCTCCCAGCTGGCACAACAGCTACTTGGTGCCCCTCTGTGACCAGCTCTCTAGGCCTGCCGTTCACCACACTCGTAAAAATCAGCTGTGGCTTCTATCATTTAATTTGTACTTAACGTTACTAGAGTCGCTCCTTGTGTGCATCGAGAGCCCACAGCCGTCTGACTCCGTTTTCCTTGCTCACGTACACAAAGCGGTGAGCCGTAATCCCTGCCCCTGCTCCTCTCCCACTTGGATTCATCTCTCCCTCACCCCTTCTCTGAAATCTCTTAATACCAGACTGGGGAAAGCCTCCATGCTTGTAGCGGGGTCCCCCAGCCACAGGCTGTCGTCGGCCCTCAGGAGGGAACCCTCTTGTTAATGGCTCCATCAAGAAGTCCTTTAAAAAAAAAGAAAGGAAAAACCAGCTGTTTTGAGCAAGACGATAAATGTTGGAGACTTTAGCCCATTTGGACAGATGTGCAAGCCGTAGAGCGTTTAAGCAATCTGATAGTTAGCTATTGATGAATACTTTCAGACCATAAAACTCACGAAGTTAATAGCACAACGATCTGCACAAAACAACCCAGTGAGCGGCCGCAGTCGTGGGCTCGTGGCGTTTCCTACTTTGAACGCTTTTCATTTCAGCTCGTCACGGGCCTTTAAAGACATGATTTATGCTCCCTAATACCCCAGGGAGGTTAAGTATTTTCATATTTATTGCACGGAAGAGCATTGTGTGATTGCTTGCCTGTCCTGAAATCAGTTTGGCTGGAAAAGGACACAAGAATTCTGACCTCAGCTCTGCGGCCGGAGCGGGCGTCAGCACTTGAAAAATGTGAATCAATATCTTGCCCAGAGAGTTTATTTCATTCCGCTAACCTGGGGGAAGAACAGATGGTGGGAGGCAGTGCGCACACAATGCGGCCTTTTCTTTTGTAAATCTGCCTTGTATTCCGCCCCCCCCCCTCCCTTCCCCCATCTCAGAGCTCGGATGTTGATGCAGGCCAAACATCTCTCAGCTCGCCCGGGGTTTTCGGACGGTTCATCATCCACTGTTATGTCCATCGCCATCAAATTGTTATCCGGATTATTAAAACCTGAGTAGCCTGGGGTCCAGATTCCGTCCTAAGCGTGGTGGCGATCCCGTGGAACCTCAACAGATGGCTTCTTTGGTGCGGCACGGACGGAGATCAGGGGCTCGGTTCCCACAGTTACTTCCTCGTGGGCTCCCTCGTGGAGGAGACTCCCCCGTTGTCTTCCTCCCTGCACACCACTCGTATCAGTCTTTTCAAAAATACCACTTCAGTCACAGGACTTCAATGCTCAGAAAGCTCCTGGTGTTTTCTCATTACCTAACGGATGATGCTGGAATCCCTTAGGTCAATCCTTAAGGCCCTTTTTCAGTCCACTTCTAAGTTTCTTCAACGCCGTGTAAGTTTCTTGTGCTTCGATTCCAAAGATGCCTTATTTACATACGGGATAGTGTTCTGGTGCTCTCTGCGCGGTGGGAAGAAAGCGTTACACCGTTTTCAGCTCCTAAATCCCGGGCCGTCTGGGGCCCTGTCCTCTGTGTCTGCCTCCTGGGTCCTGTCCCATCCCCGACGGATGAGCGGTACCCTGATCCGTCCCTGTGGCTCAAGCCTCATACGGGTGCTGGTCAGCTTTCACTCTGTCTCCCTGCAACGCCAGGTCCGCCTTTCCTCAGCACCCTCACCTGGAGAGGGACCTCCCCCACAAACGCGTTGGCGCTCCTTACCTTCTTTCTTGGACATTGGTGTCCCCATCCCGCTTGCTTCCAGGTCAGGCCTGCTGTAGCGTGTCACCAAATGCAGTTCCTCTCACCCCTGAGACGTCTCCCCCATCTTTCCTCCGCCTGGTCCCGAGGCCCGTCTTCTCCCTTTGAGAACCAGTGCCGAAACCGGCACCAGCGTTTCAGTGCCCCAGTCTATCTGCCCCTCTGCTGACAGATCCAGCTTCTCTAAACAAAGATGATGGTGTTATTTCCACGCTAGAAACCTCTAGTGGCTCCTTGTCCCCTTTAGGGCAAAAGAACAGCTCTCAGAGGCTGGCACAGGAAAGCCCTAGGCGGCCTCACCTACTGGTGGCCACGCCGACCACAACGACCCATCCCAGTCCTCTGCCTTCTCACATATCGTCCCCTCTCCCGGGGATGCTCTTCCTGCCTTTCCTATCTAACAGACACAGTCAAAGCTCAAACGTCATCTTCTCCATAAGCCTCTTCCCCATCGGCCCCTTTCACTGGGTTCTTGCTACACTCCGTGAAGCCAGGCTAGTGTCCCCCATGTTGGATTTCCTCCCCCTCCTCATTTCGATATCTGCGGTCCCCAGAAGTGCTGTGTGTGTGCCCCTAAAGACAAGGGACTGCCTCGATCTTGTCTTTCAGTAGAGACAGTAGACGTTTTCGACGGAGTGACTGAATGTGCCATGAGTGACCGTCGCGGGCTGACACACGGGGACGTCCTTGTGACGAAGGTTCTTCGGCTCCATCGAAAACACCAATTGAACTTCTGTTCAGTGCAAGTGATCACAATAAAGTTACAAGGAGGGAGTAATTCTTCCCCATTTCGCAGGGTTAGACACCAAGACTTGGGTTAAATTATTGGGGCAAGACTATACCGCTAATAAACGAAAGAGTCACGATTTGCAAGCAGGTTGGCCTGGGGTCCCAGCTCACGCCTTGTCTACTGCGTCCAAATGCTGGTATTAAAGACTCAATCTTAAGAGCGCGTCACGGGGCCCTCCACCGGGATAGTGATTTCGTGATTATAAAGCACTTGGGATGCGCAGAGGAAGCCCGTGTTTTTGCGGAGGACCAGAACCCTTTTCACAGCCGCCTCCGGTCCTGTGTCTGCATCTGTGCGCCCTTCGTATTGTTTGACTCACAAAGGAAACTTGTTGATCCAGAGTGAACCAATGCAACCTTCCTCCTCCCCGATCTCCAAAGTATCCCCACAGACGAAGAAAATGTTTTAAGCCGCACCTGAGCTATAAACAATTTATTCTGAAGGTAACAGTGTTAGTATTTCAGTATGTAAACCTTTAGCTAATAAAAATCAAAGTAGCCTAATTTGGAACGTGCACCCAAGGTTAGAGGGAAAGCTTGTAAACGTTTTCAAAGACTCGGTATTTAATTCTATCACCAGCTAGCAAAATAAATCGTCCAGCTGCTAGCCCTGAAACAGACACGGGTTGGAAATGAAATGTTAGTTTAAACGCGTTGGTCATTAGAAATCAAAAGGAACGTGAAGTGTACCTTCTAGTTTATGAGAAACAAGGTGAAAGTTCCCCAAACACATTTGTGGCAACAGGGTTTAAAATTGCTTCCTCAGCTTTTCTTTTAGTGGCTGATACTCAGCATGTATACGTGCGACTACGGGGGCATTTTTTCCCTTCCTTTTCTTTCCTGTTGAGAGGCAAAGGTTTGGAAATCAACGGGAAAGTGGGCATCAGGAAATGTTAAATTCCACTTCTCTACGTGTCCAAGCTGCTTGTCGTGGACTGCAAGCTGCGTGCCAGACTCTTCTGGGGGAGGAGAGGTTACTTTCAATAATGTGCTAAGACCGACCCGGAATATTTAGCCCGCACATCTGCTCACAAGCTCCGGCCTCATGTAAGGAGGTGATGCTGGAATTAATTAACTCCGGTCGGTGCTCCGAGATGTTTTCTCCACATCTTGTTCTATCCTCATAAAACTCATAGAGGCAATCGGAACTTCTTTTATTTTTCCTTGAGAACTGTTTAGGAAAAAAAAAAAGGAAAAGGAAAGTATGTGAAAGGAAGACGCTCTGGTGGAGCAGCATTCTCTTGTTTCGAAACAAATGTTCGAGAAAAGCACAAGAGTTTTATTTCTTCAGAGGTGCGTCTGTAACTTCAGGTTCTGGTCGGGTTGTAGCTCTTTCCTCCGTTATGGCGATGTCATTTGAAAGAACACGGGAGTGTATGGGGCACCTGGGTGGCTCAGTCGGTTGAGCAAGCGTCCCACTTCGGCTCGGGTCACGATCTCACAGTTCGTGGGTTCGAGCCCCGCGTTGGGCTCTGTGCTAACAGCTCAGAGCCCGGAGCCTGCTTCAGATTCTGTGTCTCCCTCTCTCTCTGCCCCTCCACTGCTCACACCCTGTCTCTCAAAAATTAATAAAAGTTAAAAAAAAGAAAAGAAAAGAAAAGAAAAGAAAAGAACATGGGATTGCATCATCAGAAAACCCGGAGACTGAGTACAGGGGAGCAGACGGGGTGCCGAGCCACTCATAGATTTATTACAAAACGTTTTGCTAAGCGAGATGATATCCCAAAACTTACCAGCTTCAGAAAGGGAGGGAAGAGAGGGTTCTGGGAAGTGTCTGTAGGCACAGCACAGCGTTCCTGGTCCCGACACCGTGATGCTAACACCAAGATCACTGCTTTTGGCCTGTTGATCTTACACAGGTGCACTTTACCCTATCAGTGGAGAGGATGCCTGCTTTCTAGACGCAGGGTTTCTGTTTGCGGTCATGACAGCATTTTGGAAATAGATAGCAGGGAGGGTTGCCCAACACCCTGAACGTAATTGAGGCCACTGAATTGTACACTTAAGTTTTACATGATAGGTATTTTACCACTGTTAAAAAAAAAATGTAATAAACCCATACCATTGTATACTTTACATGGGTGAATTTATATGAATTATATCTTGCTAAAGCTGTTTAAAAAAAAAACAGACTGAGCGTAGTTAGGGATTGGGATGTCCTGATAAACTGAATGTTCTGGGTGACTAACGGCTAATACATTCACACTGAAACTGACAAGTGAAAGGGATTCTTTCATGGGATGAGAATATGAACTTGAAAAACATTTTTTTGTGCTTCAGTGGGTTTTGTAGTCCGTTAATTATATATCTTCAGAAATATGACACTTGGCTGTCTACGGACTATCTATCTAGATCTGTTGTCCAGCCCGATGGTCACTGGCCACACTTGGCCGTTGAACACTTGAAATGTAGCCGGTCTGAATTGAGATGTGCTGTGTGTGGAAAATAACACTGAATTTTGAAGATTTGGGATGAAGAACACAAAGTACCTTGTTAATAATTTTTATGTTGTTTCCATGTTGAAATGATAATATTTGGTATATACTAGCTTATATAAAATATACTATTAAATGGATTTGATTCTTTTTACTTTTTTTTTTTTTTTTTTTTTTTAATTTTTTTTTTCAACTTTTTTTAATTTATTTTTGGGGCAGAGAGAGACAGAGCATGAACGGGGGAGGGGCAGAGAGAGAGGGAGACACAGAATCGGAAACAGGCTCCAGGCTCCGAGCCATCAGCCCAGAGCCTGACGCGGGGCTCGAACTCACGGACCGCGAGATCGTGACCTGGCTGAAGTCGGACGCTTAACCGACTGCACCACCCAGGCGCCCCATGATTCTTTTTACTTTTTTAATATAGCTTCTAATTTTTTTTTTTAATTTATTTAGAGAGAGAAGGAGGAGAGTGAGTAGGGGAGAGGCAGAGAGAGAGAGAAGGAGAGAGAGAATCTGAAGCCGACTCCGCACTGTCAGCACAGAGCCTGACGCGGGGAGCCCGGCGTGGGGCTTAAACTCAAAACCACAAGATCATGACCTGAGCCGAGATCAAGAGTCACATGCTTAACCAACCAAGCCACCCAGGCGCCCCATGGCAACTAATTTTTTAATTGCATATGTGGCTTATATTACGTTTCAATGGGACAGTCTGGTCTAGAAAATCAGACTGACTCACCCAGGATTCATGGACTTTGAGAGAAATGGAGAATCACTTCTGATGACTAAGTAGAACACAGCAGAGTTTCCTGCATTGGCCCGGATGTTAAGAGAATTAGCCGCCCCTTCATCTCTAATCCAGAGCTGTCACAAAGGGCAAGACCTAGGAAAGGTCCTTCTCTAACCGAGTCAAGGGCTCTGAGGAGCCAGCTAGCCTCTGGTCCCCGGAACACAGTTTGATGTGCTGGGGCGCGTGGTTCCGTAACACAGAGTAGCGATCAAGAAGTCCAAGGAATATGGCGTCAGGAGATCCAAGGGGTCGGACTGGTGGAGAGGCAGTTTCTCTTTGGCAAGAGGAGCAGACTCACAGCAGGACTAGAATTACAGCAAGGAGAGAGCCCTCAGAGGCAACACATGCCCTTTCGACTCTATTTTAAGAAAATTAAAAAAGAGCGCCTCTGCCCAGGGCCCCCCCTGCCTAGAGAAGGCGCCCCCAGCTGTGCATGCAGGACCCTGGGCTCCCGGCAGGGGTCCTCCCGGTGGCTCCGAACCTCACCCCGTCTGCAGGCCAGCCTTGCGGTTCTGGTTCTGTGCACGTGTAACCCCCCCCCAGCCCCCCGCCCCCCAGATAGCCACAGCCAGTAAGTCATCTCCCCCGGTGTTAATTATTCTTTGAGTTAGTGCTCTGGTTACAAAGTTACAGAGGTTTCAAGTGGTCTGGCCCTAACGGTGTTTTCACCATAGATCCTGTGACTTTTAGAGCATGATATTGCAGGATGTGAGGATTTTCAGGAACGCATAGCTCCTAGTGTGGCCAAAATACCCCCGTGAACTGTGTCCTGCGCCTTCGGGAGGCAAGTCGCAGGAGGTCAGGGTGACTCCACTGCCACACCGAGAAGGTGTTCGCCGTGGATGCAGGTTAGGACTGTTGTCTGTATTGATCGGGTAAAGCTGGGTTAGCGCGGTTCCCCTTAGCGACAATGCGGGCTGCCTGGGGACCCGTCTTCTGTACACACAGCGTCGTTCCTATGGGCAAGTGTCCCAGTCCGCTCACTAACACACTTTTGGAATTCATCCTCTTTGCACGTTGGCGAATGCCTACAAACCTTTAGGAAACAACTCTCCCGCCTCCACCACCACTTAGTAAGGAGAAAACAGGCAGTGTGAACTTGAAAATCGTAGAAATTGGAGAATCATTAGTGGTAAAATAGGAATTTCAGACCGCCTTTCCCTGCTAACTAAAAAATAGGTACATCTAGGCATAACTTACATTTTCTCGGGGCCGAACCTCTGAAAATCTTCAGAGAATACATTTTTCCACCCCTGTTCCTTATTAACAGTGAAGTCCTGGGGCGCCTGGGTGGCTCAGTCGGTTGAGCGTCTGACTTCTGCTCAGGTCACGATCTCGCGGTTCGGGGGTTCGAGCCCCGCATCGGGCTCTGGGCTGACATCTCGGAGCCTGGAGCCTGCTTCGGATTCTGTGTCTCCCTCTCTCTCTGCCTCTTCCCTATTCGCACGCGTGCTCTCTCTCTCTCTCTCTCTGAAAAATAAATAAACGTTAAAAAAGTTTAAACACAGAGAAGTCCTTCAGAATGTCGAAACTCAGGATTTGGGGGCAGCCTTGGCACTTTATCTAATTAAAAGGCAGATTGGGTTCTAATTAGCAGGGTGCTTTTTAGTGTCTGGTTGATCCTACTTGAGAAGAGAGAGAGCAATTATTACGGGATCAAGGATGTGACCTTGAAGCCATGTTTCAGGTGTGTGTGTGTGTGTGTGTGTGTGTGTGCGCGTGTGTGTGCATGAGAGAGGGGTAGGGATGGAGTGTGACTTGTCTGTAAAAGTCCCGGCCGTAAGGTGTGTGTATCCAGCCCTCTTTTGCGAGGACAGACCTGCACAGCCCCAGCGAGGGAGCAGAGAGCGACAGCATTAGCAGACCATCTCAGACTGACTCGACTGTCTCAGGGACCCTTCCACACCTACGAGTGCGCACAGTTACCCAGAAGGAAGAATCACATCCTGCCCTTCTTTAGCAAGTGTTGCAAAACTTGGGTCATAACGGATGATACGGAAATTCTTTAAAACCGTTCACTTTTCACCGTGAAAACCTTTGGGTGGTAACATTTGAAGTCCGTGTGTGCTGCTCCATAGCTGGTAGCTATTATCTGTCATTATTAATAATGACACCCGCCCGTTTTAATGACATGCTGAGGAATCATGTCATTTGTCACGCAGACATTGATAGTATACCTGATTTAAATTTTTTTTAATGTTTATTTTTGAGAGAGAAAGTGAGTGAGGGAAGGGCAAAGAGAGAGGGAGACCCAGAATCTGAAAGCAGGCTCCAGGCTCTGAGCTGTCAGCACAGAGCCCGACGCGGGGCTTGAACCTACAGACCGTGAGATCACGACCTGAGCCAAAGTCGGACACTTAACCGGCTAAGCCGCCCAGGCGCCCCGATAGTATACATGATTTTAAATGACAGTGACTATATGTAATACCACTAGTTAGGCTATTGAAAAGAAAGAACCTGGTCGGGGGGGATGTGTGATAAAAGTTTTCGAGATTCCATAGAGGGTTGAATGATGATTCCCTGAAAGATATATATTTTTTTCCTCTGCACAATTTTGGAGGCCGTAGTATCGTGTTTCAGACAAAAAAAAAACCCAGCTGATTAGAAAGAACATACAGACAGGAGGCCACATTTGTTCATTATTTATACACAGGGTTTGAAAAATAGCCTTTCTCCTCGTCAGAAACTATGGCCTGCATCCCACCCAGCAGAAATCCTGTTCATCCATCAGTATCAACCACAAAGGCTGCCTCGCTCATGGACCTCTTCCTGTCCTTCCCAGGCGGGGATGATCTCTTCATCCTCTTACTCCCAGAGCCCCTGGTACCTCTCCTGCGTCCCGCAGGGTCCTTTGTGTCAGATGATTTGTCATCGTTTCTGAATTTCTTTTCTCAAACTTCAGACTCCCTCACGGAAGAGCAGCGCCCTGTCTCTGGGAGGATGTACAGAGTGCCTGGCACACAGGCAACTTTGAGAAAGATATTAGTTCCAGTTTCCAGCCAGGATTCAGGCACAAGCTGGGTGGGGACGAAAGGCAGGGCCCCTGTGATGCAGGGGCCCAGGACCAAGCGGTCGCTGGTGCCCCAGGGAACAGGAGTGGGCAGGCCCTTGGCACAGGGGCACAGCCCGAGAGGGTCACCCCGGGGGGGTTGCCATGGTTGAGCGATGGGAAAACACAGCGAGGGAGCAATTCTTTCACAGCTTGTGGTGGGTGGCAGTTTTATGAGGTCAGCACATCTGGAACATGTGTGGGGATCATCAGCAAACATCGATAAAGCCCGCAAGCCGACCTGTCGTGGCTGACTTGTGTGCTGGGGCCCAGGTCCCTGCCCTACCGAGCTCTGTGGCCGGAGGGACTCCCAGGGTCCTGTGTCTGATGGATGCGGTATGCTTTTCAGTAATAATCAGCGGAAAACTAGGGTGGAAGCCTTGTCTGTGACTGACAGGGACCAGCATCTGAAAAATTCGTCTGGCAGTGTCTGGTCTCCTGGCAGATAAAAGTCTAACCTGCAGTAGGTTTGTTTTTTTTTTTTTTTCCCTTTCCTTTTTTCTTTAGAGGATCACTGACCTGCAGAGGTTAAAGGAAAAAAAAAAGTAAAAAAATGGAAGGTCACGAAAGTACGTAACATATCAGCTTTTAACGTAGCATTTTGTTTTGAATTTTTCCTTCTTCTTTACAAACGTGTATTAGATTGTTTTTTCTTTATTCCATGTAGCACAGAGATCTCTAAAGAAGAAAAATCAACAGACCATGATTTTGTCATTTAGTTAGCATTGGTAAAGGCATGTACGGGGTTAGAAATTTCAGACAGTACAGGGGCGCCTGAGTGGCTGAGTCGGTTAAGCATCCCACTTCAGCTCAGGTCATGATCTCACGGCTAGTGAGTTCAAGCCCCACGTGGGGCTCTGTGCTGACAGCTCGGAGCCCAGAGCCTGCTTCGGATTCTGTGTCTCCCTTTCTCTCTGCCCCACCCCCAGTTGCGCTCTGTCTCTCAAAAATGAATAACTGTTAAAAAAAATCAAGAAAAAAAGAAATTTCAGACCATACAGAAAGTCATAGTATGGTAAGGGAAGGTTTGTGATTCTCTGGGAGGTTTTATGCACAGATGTATACAGGTACTTTCTTATGGGTAATTATTATTTAAGGAAAAGGAAATACACATATCGTAAGCCTTTGCTTTTCTTTTTTTTAAATATATATTTTTTAATTTTTTTTTTTTTAATTTTTATTTTTGAGAGAGAGACAGCATGTGAGCAGGGGAGGAGCAGAGAGAGAGGGAGACACAGAATCCGAAGCAGGCTCCAGGCTCCGTGCTGACAGCACAGAACCCAATGCGGGGCTCGAACTCACAAACTGTGAGATCATGACCTGAGCCAAAGTCAAATGCTTAACTGACTCAGCCACCCAGTCACCCCTGCTTCTTTTTCGTAATGTTTATTTTTGAGAGAGAGAAAGAGAGTGTGCGCGCATGTGAGCAGGGGAGGGACAGAGAAGGGGGGGACAGAGGATCCAAAGCAGGCTCTGCATGGACAGCAGAGAGCCCAATGCAGGGGGGGGTGGGGGGGGGGCTCAAACTCACAAACCGTGAGATCATAACCTGAGCCGAAATGGAGAGTCAGACGCTCAGCTGACTGAGCCGCCCCTGAAAAACACTTGTGATAGTACCATGAAGGCTCAGGTAGGAACTAGGCAGGTGGAAGGTTTGGGTAGATGCCAGCACTCAGACTATTACAGTAGTCACCTAGTGTTCCTTTCCTTTCCGGGAGGCCACAGACCCTTCGGAGAAGCTGCCGAAACTGTGGACCCTTTGCCCCCTAAAGCTTATGTATGTGCACGTGCATACATTTTGCCCACACAGATGCCTGCCCACAGTCCCGAACCGAGAGACCCTGTTCTGGTTGGAGAAGATGAGAGCGCCAATGTCTGGAGAATGAATGGCAGTGAGGAAGTAGGGGGCCTGGGTTTCTGGGAAGTTTCCAGTTCTGTATAGAAGCCGATAGGATGAAGACTGGGATGAAGCCGTTGGAGTGCTCAGATCCTCAGTTTGCCTCAGTGGGAGCAGCGTCCCCAAGCACCGCACCACAGCCCGGGGGTGACAGGTGGACAGTGAGCGAGGGCGTATGTCACGGAGGCCAAATCGTAGGCCGACTTCTCCAGCGGGTTGGTGTTAAAGGAAAGAAGCTTTGGAAGCCTGAGCTTGACGGCTGGTTTTTATAGGAAGGGAAGGATCCAAGCGCGTTTGCAGGCTGAGGAAGGAGCCATCGTCACCTCCTTGAGGACGCGGCAGGGGCTGTGGAGGAAGAAGGCCCAAAGGAGGGGAGCATATTGGGGTCCGGCACATGGGCAGTGGATCGAGGAGGAGAGAGAGGACATACAGACTGAAGGGAAGGGCATGTGTGTCTAGGTGAGTTTAGAGGTGGAGGGGAGAAAGTTGGCGCCTGGGGGTCAAGGGCGGAAGGAAGTGGCAGGGGTTCCGGGGCAAGGTCCTGTGAGCGGGGATTGAGGGTCCTCGGCGGCTGATGCTTTACGACTGTGAGTGAGTTCGTAGGACTCATTCAAGTGAACGGATGCTTAGCGACTGTGTTCCATGGGCCAGGGATTTACCCCTCTCGGAGGACTCAAGATCACGTCTGATCTTTCAGCGGGACTGTGGGAGACACAACAGTGTTGCCACAGCCCAGAGCTCATATTGCAGAAGTGGCCCCGGCAGCTAGAGCCATCGTCGTTGAAAATCCGCACAGCCCTCCGACAGGTTAGTCAGATGGGCGACGAGGGGGGCCTTTACTCAACGACCGAGAAGGTAACCTGTGCTAATGTGACAGATAATTGTGTCTGGCAGAACCACACGGGCGGCTCCCAATTCATGCAGTTTTTGCGAATCCTATGAGATTTAGCAGCCGGACCGGACATGTGCTCCCCCCTCTCCCCTGTTTGGTTCGCTTGCTGGCTTGTTTGTTTTAGCACAAAATCAGGTTCTGTATGAGCAAGAGAGAGGTCTGTGAGCTCAGAAAAGACAATCTTTTTAGCAGAGGTACAAGTGGCCCTTTAAGTTAGGGGTGAATCCTAACACCCTTGACTATCGATGACTCCATGACCAACAGTCTGATAACAGAAGGTTTTCAGTACCAATGTGAGTAGCCATTGGCATTCTTGGATAGAGCGTTCTGGATACTGAACATCTACCCCCTATTTGCTGTCCTGGTCCATTCAACTCCCTCCTTCCATGTTTCTCCTATGAGTGATCCCAGCGGATGCCACATGTTTTCTGGAATACATGGTACACCCCCATTGTTAAAAAGGTGATTGATTGGGATGCCTGGGTGGCTCAGTCCATAGAACATGCAACCCCTGATCTCAGGGTTGTGAGTTTGAGCCTCAACGTTGGGTGTAGAGACTACTTTAAAAAAATTCAAAAGTCTTTACAACATAAAGGTGATTGATTATTAACAGTCTTTTATAAAGTAAGCTAGAGACTGTTAATAATTAAGATAATTATTAAAACATTTTCCCATTTTTCAGAACACTGGGAAGAGCTTGGCAAATGGGCCAGCTCTGAGGAGAAAACGGTCCATGGTAATTTATTTCTTGAATAAACCCTCTTGGGTTTGTCTTTACGGGACGTCTCTAGAACCGTCTCCCGATAGAGATTGATCCTATCCTTGATTTCGGTGCCTCATTGTTTTTTTGTTTTGTTTCGTTTTGTTTTGTTTTTTAGAATGATATTTGTAATACTGACTCACTTCTTAGAAATCTCTGAAAAAGTTCTTGCTACTTAGTGGAGGAAGATCAATGTAATCAGTGGTGATGTGAAAACTATTTTTCTTTTTCAAAAGAAACACTTTCAAGATGTCACATTTCTCCCTGGGAGGAAAACAAATGTCTGCATTAGGACTGCTGTTTTGGGGCACCTGGCTGGCTCAGTTGGTTAAGCGTCCGACTTCAGCTCGGGTCACGATCTCATGGTCTGTGAGTTCGAGCCCCGCATCGGGCTCTGTGCTGACCGCTCAGAGCCTGAAGCCTGTTTCAGATTCTGTGTCTCCCTCTCTCTCTGACCCTCCCCCGTTCCTGCTCTGTCTCTCTCTGTCTCAAAAATAAATAAACGTTAAAAAAAAATTAAAAAAAATAAAATCTTAAGAAAAAACCTTGCTATTCTAGATTCTGTGGCCACAAGTAAATAAATCTTTAATACAAAGAACCGCACTAGCCGTCACAGGAGATAAAAAGAAGTGTACCATTCAGTTCTTCTCCTTCAAGGATTTGGTGTTATCCTTGCAGTGATACTGCCTAAAAAGCAATTTTTAATCAGTCGTATATGCTGAATACCTGCCGTATGCCTAGCAGCGTAGTTGACAACGTGAACTAAGAGAGGTATAAGGTATTGCCAGAATCTTCACAGAGCTTGCATTATATCCGGGCAGGGAAGACGCATGAAACAATCAGCAAACAATGCAGGACTGTGCGATTGAGCACTGAGTTGCACTGGGACATTAATTTTAGAAACCTAGTTCACTGTGGCTGGGAAGTGAGGACAAGAAGGAAGATCTTGCTTGGAGTGAAAGGCAAGTTCAAATGTGTGCACATGGTCTTGGGCAGTGGTTCTCAGCTTTTGCTGCAGATTAAAATCACCCGGGGAATTTTTAGCGTCCTGATGTCCAGCCTCCACCCAATACCAGCTCGGGGGTTTTCCTACGTGTTTCCACAAATCTGTGGTGCCTTCCCAACACCAATTCTCAGATCCTCTGACACCAGCTGGGTGTCCTTCAATTCAACCCGGTCCAATCCAATCCAGTTCGGTTCTGATGCTAGTTAGCATCCGATCCCACACATTTAAGGGCTCAGTCCCGTAAGACCGTCCCTACCTCAGACACTAGTCACAGGCATCGGGTACCTGCATTTCCGTCCAACTTGACTCCAAATTCAGGGATTCCCACACTCCCCACTCCCATTGGATAGTTTGCTAGAATGACTCACAGAACTCAGGAAAATGGCAACAGCCAGATGCAGGGAGAGATCTGGAAGGGTCCCTAGTGCGGGAGCCTCTGTCCCCTCGGAGCTAGAGGGTACCAGCCTCCCAGCAAGCGGATGCTTTCACCAATATGAAGTTCTCTGAATCCCATCCCTTAGGAACTTTTATGGCGATTCCATCACACAAGCAAGGTTGATGAAGTCATTGGCCTTTGGTGACTGAACTTAATCTCCAGCCCTTCTCTCTGTCCCGAGGCCCAGGGGTGGGACTGAAAGTTCCAGTCCTCTGATCACATCGTTTTCAGGTGACCATCCGCCATCCTGAAGGTGACAAGAGTCACCTCCTTAGCGTAAACTCAGGTATGATTGAAAGGGCCTTGTTATGAATAACAAAGGACGCTTGTATCACTAGGGAAATTCCACTGGGTTTCAGGAGCTCTGTGCCAGGGACAGAGATCAAATATGTTTTTTATTCTACCACAACCAATTCAGTTAGAATGGGAGTAGGAACCAGGCATCTGTATTTTAGAGCTTCCTGAGATGATTCCAGAGTGTAGCCAGGTTTGAGAAGCATTCTTCTTGGGCAGTGGCTTTAAATGCTTAGTATTAAAGAAAAAAAAAAAAACTACTAAAGCCATAGCCCTACCTGCAGTCCCATTAAAGCCAGAATCTCAGGGCGCCTGGGTGGCGCAGTGGGTTGAGCGTCTGACTTCGGCTCAGGTCACGATCTCGTGGTTCACGGGTTCGAGCCCCACGTCGGGCTCTGCACTGACAGCTCGGAGCCTGGAGCCCGCTTCGGATGCTGTGTCTCCCTCTCTCTCTGCCCCTCCCCCATTAGCACTCTGTCTGTCTGTCTCTCAAAGATAAATAAACATTAAAAAAAAAAAAAAAAAGCCAGAATCGCTGAGTGTGAGGAAGTGATTGCCTGGACTCATCCACTTGGGGGTCACTGTCAAGGTATAAATAAATGCAGGAGAGCTCATTACAAAGAAGACGGGCCCGGGACAAAGGCTTGGGGGAACCCCAGAGGAAGGCAAGGTGCCAGCATAGAAATCAGAGGTGGAAGAAACAGGTTCGTGAGCCTTGGTGGTGGTTGTGGAAGAGGGTTTCAAGGTGAGGCCGAGGGCCTGTTTGAAAAGCCCTGGAGGGGTCGTGTAAGGTGATCTGGAAGAAAAGCCATTGCTTTGGTAATGGTTGTGTTCCCCAGGGGACTGACACGGGAGTGGCTTCACCCGAGTGTGAGTGTGCCGGGGTGGACCCTGGGCCGGGTCCTAGGACCTCACCCGCGGAGGCCACAGACGCCACAGAGGTGAACTCCCGGCACCGGGACCCTGTCAGCCGAAGGAAGGTGAAAACCAGACCAGAGGGCATCAAGGTCACTGAAGGAATTTGAGGTTTTGTTTTATTTTATTTTTTTAGTGTTTATTTATTTTGGAGAGAGAGAGAGAGACAGAGACAGAGACAGAGTGTGAGCTGGAGAGGGACAGGAGAGAGAGGGGGAGACACAGAATCCGAAGCAGGCTCCCGGCTCCGAGCTACCAGCGCCCGAAGTGGGGCTCAAACTCACAAACCGCGAGATCGTGACTTGAGCTGAAGTCGGAGGCTTGACAGACTGAGCCACCCAGGTGCCCCTGAGGTTTTGTTTTAGAAAAATGTTAAAACACAGCAGAGGAAGCAGACCGAGGTGAGTGTTCAGAGGTGGAAGGAGAGGTGCTTGGGGAAGGGAAAGGAAGATAGAAGATGCTAGAAAAAGAGACGATCATCCCCCAGCCCTGTCACACGTGTATACTGGGGCCCCTTGTCCTTCTGTGGGAATGGAGGTGGGGGGGGCTGGAAGGAAGGAAAGATAAAGGAAAGAAGGAAGGAAGGAAGGAAGGAAGGAAGGAAGGACAAAGGAAAGAAGGAAGGAAGGAGGAAGGAAGGACAATGGAAAGAAGGAAGGAAGGAAGGAAGGAAGGACGGACAAAGGAAAGAAGGAAGGAAGGAAGAAGGAAGAAAGGCATCTGGTAGCAAATCAGAACAAGTGTGAAAAGCCATGTCTTGGGGCCCTTAGGTGGCTCAGTCAGTTAAGTGTCCAGCTCTTGACTTTGGCTCATGATCTCACAGTTTGTGAGATTGAGCCCCGCATCGGGCTCTGCACTGACAGCGCGGAGCCTGCTTGGGATTCTCTCTCTCTCTCTCTCTCTCTCTCTCTCTCTGTCTCTGTCTCTGTCTCTCTCTGTCTCTCTGTCTCTCTCTCTCTCAAAATAAAAAAATAAACTTAAAAAAAAAAGGAAGGAAGATCTGAAAAAGACAGGAAGTGATATGTGCATTTCTGGCTCTCGTGGTCAGCACTGTCTGCCCCACGATGGTCATCGAGCACTTTAGAAGAGCCAGTAGTGTGCTTGTGGGTGAACTCGGGCTGCGAGCAAGCCCCGCAGCCCCCGCCGTGCCCACGGGACCAGAGCCTGGCCTCTCTAGCTGTTCGTTACCAGTGCCCAGCGAAGCCAGTACCAAAGTTTGAGAGAAAGAGTTCAGGCTTCTGTCTACCATTTTGTCATTGCTGTGACATCCAGATGCAGTCGTGGTGGGCTTGCATTTTGTGGGTTTTTGAAAGATTTGCATTTTTCTAGTAACTCATTTTTATCGTATTTTGTGAAAGCCTTGCTCTGTGACAGACTGGAAATTGAAAAGAAAAAAAAATCCTACACTGCAGGGAGCTGAAGAAGCAGGGTTCATACCCCTCTTCTCCGGGCCACCTGCTCTTCTGCCTCTATTGTGGCAGCTACATAGCCATCACTTACCTCTAGGAGGCTGTGCTGGATTTTCACCACTTCTTGGGTGTTGGCATTTGCTTCTGTAGATGGATGGATGGATGGGAGAAAGGAAAGAAGGAAGGAAGGAGGAAGGAAGAAGGAAGGAAGGAAGGAAGGAAGGACAAAGGAAAGAAGGAAGGAAGGAAGAAGGAAGGGAGGAAGGAAAAAGGAAGGAAGGAAGGACAAAGGAAGGAAGGAGGAAGGAAGAAGGAAGGATGGACAAAGGAAAGAAGGACAAAGGAAAGAAGGAAGGAGGAAGGAAGAAGGAAGGGAAGAAGAAAGAAAGGAATGAAAGAAGGAAGGACAAAGGAAAGAAGGAAGGAGGAAGGAAGAAGGAAGGAAGGACAAAGGAAAGGAAGGAAGGAGGAAGGAAGGACAAAGGAAATGAAGGAAGGAAGAGCATTCACGATTATTCTGGCAAGTTCTTTCTGTCCAGATGAGCATAAACACAGCCCTCTGTCCATGTTGGCAGTCCCCTTCCTATCACTGCCCCCAGCCCCACCTTCACTCAGGTGCTCTTGCCTTTTGACTTCTCTGTATCATCTATCCATTCAGTGAATATTTCATGGGCAGAGGTGGTGTTGGGGTAGTTTGAAACTTGGTGGTTTCTCTGGGATCGAGGCTTGGGTTTCTTTAGGCCTGGAGAGTGCCCTGGCTGAGGCAGGTAAGAACAGAAAGGAAAACATTGGGGGCGCCTGGCTGGACCAGTCAGTAGAGTATGCAGCTCTTGATCTCAGGGTTGTGAGTTCAAGCCCCACGTTGGGTGTAGAGATTACTTAAATAAATAAAATGTTAAAGAAAGAGATAGAAAGAAAAGAAAAAAAGAAGGAAGAAAGAGGGAGGAATAGAGGGAGGGAGGGAGGGAGGGAGGAAGGAAGGAAGGAAGGAAGGAAGGAAGGAAGGAAGGAAGGAAACCCTCGGCTCCTGCCTGGGGAATCACAGTTTGATGTTCAGGGAGCCCCTGTCTGGGTGCTCAGATACCAGAGCTCTAGAAGCCTGCCTCCTTAGTGACATTGACAGTCTGCCCCCCACCCCAGAGACTCGCAGCTCCATAGCCCATCGCCAGCGATCCGTGGGTCCACACCTCACCTCTGGACAGCACTGACCGATTTCTGTGCAGGGCTTTGGCCGGCCCTCTGTGTCCCAAGGGAAAAGAGCCACTTAGCGCTAGTCAGTTTGCCTGCGCACCAAGGATTTTCTTCTCTTGTGACACCCTGGCCGAGTTCAGCTCTCCGTTTCTTCCCAGTGCTACTGCTGAGCCTCCCCCCTGGGCTGTTTCCCCGTAGTCTAGACTGTAAACTTCCTGGGAGCAGGGGTTGTGTCCGCCCCAAACACTCTGGCGTCCTTAGAGCCCAGCCCAGCGCCTGATGCACAGCTCATCTCCAACGCTGACTTTGTCTTGTTGGCTCTTTCCTTCCCAAAGCAAGCGTCTAACCATATCCTGAAACTTCCCTCACCTTTTCCTTTGGCTACACCTTTTCCCTCCTTTTCCTCTCCTCTACACCTCCATCTGTGGTGTGTGGGAGTTCTCAGCCTGTGTTTGCCATCTTCTGTCAGAACTCCAGAGGCAGATCATGCGTACGTGCAAAGAGCACTCTATTTTGACGAAAGTGCTCATGCTACCGCAGGGAGGTGGGCCCGGAGGTAACCCCGAATTGCTTCTGTAAGTGCATCAGTTATAGCGATCTATGGCATAGAGGGGTGAGGCAGGGGGTGGGGGAGGAGTTAGATAATGGGAGTGTATGTGCCATTTTAGTGTTTACCTCCCCTCTGCTTTATTTAAAACAATTTGCGGGGTGCCTGGGCATGGTTAAGCATCCGACTTCAGCTCAGGTCATGATGTCATGGCTCGTGAGTTCGAGCCCCGCCTCGGGCTCTGTGCTGACAGCTCGGAGCCTGGAGCCTGCTTCGGATTCTGTGTCTCCCTCCCTCTCTCTCTGCCCCTCTCCTGCTCATGCTCTGTCTCTCTCCGTCTCTCTCAAAAATAAACAAACATTTAAAAAAATTAAAAAATAAAATAATTTGCAAACTTTGGTGCTGTGATCAGTTACAAAGTACTTTTTTTTTTTAAGTTTATTTATTTATTTTGAGAGACTGAAAGCGCACGTGCCGGCATGAGTAGGGGAGGGACAGAGGGAGAGAGAGAGAATCCCAAGCTGACTCTGCACTGTCAGCACAGAGTCCGACTCGGGACTCGAACTCACGAACCATGAGATCATGACCCGAGCCAGCCAAGAGTCAGACGCTCAACTGACTGAGCCACCCAGATGCGCCAGTTACGAATCACTTCTAAGTGTTTTATTTTGACCTAAATTTAAATTTATAAAAAAAAAAGTTGCGAAAGTAAGAGAGCTTCCCTATATCCCGCACTCTGCTTTCCTTAATACAAACATCTTAGCACTACATTGCTTGGATTGTGAGTTTGTGTGGTCTTTAACCCTCCCCCAAGTCAAGCTGACTAAGCACAACTCTTACTTGTAAGACTCATGTAATGTTTTCTTGAACAATGACAAAGATAATTCGAGATGCTTGGGCTGCATGTACTTTTATTTTTTTACAGATAATCTGTACCACTTCTAACACATGGCCTCCATTTTTAGTTCATGCATCACATTAGTAAAAACACGATCAACCCTCTAGAATTTAAAAAAAAATAATAGTTGTCTTTATAAATTTATGTGTCTTACCGTATTCTATGTTATGGGCTCCAAAAATTAGAAATGGTTGAGAGTAAAAAATAAACACAGAAAATTCATAGAAGGTTTTTTTTTTCTTGCCACATTTCAGTGAATCTCCTTGCACACCCCAGTTTATAGATTATTGGCTTAAATTATCATCTTGGTTTAAATTTCTCTCTCCTTTCCCAACAGAAACGGAACCTAGTGAGGAAATGATCCTACTTTGTATATTGTTTTAACGCCGATTATCCTGGACCGTGTAACGTAGGAATTTTCCAATGTGTGATTTGGAAACAGCTGAACTGTTTCTGAGAATCTCACAAAACAGGGTTCCCTTGAACACTTTGTGATTAATAAGGTACAACTATTTCTCTGAAAACAAAGCTACGGATTACTTTTTTCTTTTCTTAGGGTTTAAGAGAACGTTATAACCAGGGATTTTCATTGTGTCCACACTGGAACAAATGCTTTTTTCAGATCTAGACACAGTATGAAAAATAAGACTGTTTGCAAGGTGCTTGGGAAAGTTCTGAGTAGCTCCCAAGTGGGGAGGCCTTTGTTCTGGGGTTAATCAGAGGGACACTGGGCACATCATTCACTGCTGGTACAGGTCAGGGAGAAAAGTTCACATCTGGGTGTTACTGACCACCAGGCCCTTTCTCGTGGTGCTTTCAGAAATGATATATTGTTAAGCACCCCAAGAGCAGAAACCTTTAGTGTAGATTTATTGGGGGAAAATGCTCCTTATGCATATGATGAAGTTATGTATTTGTTTACTTTGAAACTCATGTAGGTAACAACGAAGGAACTTGGGGTAGTTATTTAGGCGAATATGTTAGTAGGCAAAACTTGCCAAAGCGTTTAAATTTGCACATAACACAGCGCCTGGCACCCAGTTTGCTCATTGCCTGGTCGAGTAAGTGAGTTTAGATAGATTTTTGCCGGGTTGATTGGTGTAGCAAAGCATGCAATGAGTTACACGGTTTTTGCTTTGTAAACTCTTTGTCAAACTGCGTGTACAAGTCTTGTGCTTTTCTCCTTGCATGTTACATTCCACGATAAAAGTGTTTTTAAACGTTTTAGGGAAAAGCATGAATGCCAAACATGGACTTTGTTTCCATAAGAGGTTTCTGGGTAATATGCTTAAATTCCCTTTGTCAAGTTGAAGCATAAACAGTAGAGCGTTTGCTTATCAACACACGGAGTTTGGTAATTAATTTATATTTAGACAAACCCTTTGCAATTTTGAACATCTTAGGGAACGAGGTTTCCAAGTGTATCTTGCTAACGGCCAGGAACAGCTGCATTTTTGCATCGTTTTTCAGACGGCTTCTCTGTGACATCTGTGAAAATAGACAAGTCCAGGAACGAGGCATGCTGGGATTGCACAGCACGTTACATGCAGCCTTTTTATGATGTATGAGGCCCAGAGTCTCCTCTGTAACTGAACAGGGTGCCAGTTGGCATAAAAAATACTTACTTGACTTACACCTGAATTTCTAAAAGGACATTTGTTAAGAAAACAGTGAGGATGAAAACTTCAATTTTCGGCAAACAGTGTAGACCGCCCTACTCACTTGTTGTTTACACGTGCTCGAATCAGAGAATAAAAAGGTGGTCCCGAATCTGTAGATTGAGTGTGGGATGCAGGTTAACAAACCGGCGGTAAACGGTGATGGTTTAACCTGGCAGCGTGGTGAGGACCGTCACTGGTCAGGAATAAAAGAGAACTTCAGAATCTGGGCAGTTGGTGCCAGCAAGAAACAGGATCGAAGGTATTTGGGTGGGATGGGGGCGGGGGGCGGCGGGGGGAACAGCACCTGTGCACCGACTGCTTCACCAAAGTGTTTTTTGGACTTCTTTTACTTGAGTTCATTTCTCCCCTTCCCCCTCCCCAACCCCAGCCCTCCGTATTTACGACTTATAGGAAAAGACGAGATCGATCTTTTAAAATAAATCATCTAGTTCATTACAGGTGACCGCGGGGCCGTTTCTAAGTTTATAGATGTTCAGATGATTCAATGTGGGGCAACGGAGATTTCTTTTACTCTCGGACAGACCCTCTGAGTTTTTACTAATGAAAAGCGTTCGCTAGGGAGAAATAGACTGCTCTCCACCCCTGCCCCCAGTGCTTCCAATTAGGGATGTGTTATCTCATTGCAGATAATTGGAAAAGGATATTCAAAATACTGCTTCGCATAAATATGGTTTTTGCCTGCATTATATTACTAGGAGTTCTGAACACATCTGGAGCGAGGGCGGCCCCAGGGACGTTGAAGCGGGCTGTTTGGGTTGGCACGGTGACATTATAATATATGCCAATTTGTAATGGCTTTTGGAAACAGGCAGTTTTAAACTCTCCCTGAACTATTCCCCCGAGAAATTATTCAATTAAGTACAACTAAAATTAATGTTTAGCATTTTTTGTTTAAATAAAATAGGCAGCTATAAAGGGAAATCTGTGGTTCATGCCTGAGCTCTTACTGGAGTCTAAAATCAAGCTCCTAAGAAATAATGGAGTGTCCCGGAATGAGCGCCTTTTCTAGAAGGGTCATGGCTGCCTGCCCCTCCTCCCCACTTTCACGCTGTACACATGTCTCTGTTGCTGCTTCGGCAGTTTTGGACACCCGGGTGCCCTGTCCAGTTTCCAGCCCCTTCCAGCACCAGCTGGTCAACCACTGGGGATCACAGAGCCAGAAGGACTCTGTTCTCTCTCTTCGAAGTCAGTGCTTCTCAACCCTTAATGAGCACAAATATCACCCCGAGATCTTGTTAAAATGCAGATTTTGATTCATTAGGTCTGGAGTGGGGCCTGAGATCCCCCCCCCCATCTAATAAGCTCCCTGGGGTGCTACCTCTGCAGGTGAGGACCACACTAGGAGCTGGGGGGTTCTAAGCGGGTGTGGCATGGGGGTGGGGAGGTGTTGGGGGCGGAGTCCCCGGGCTTAATTTTGACTTCCGCTTTGTGGCTTGGCCCCCAGTGCCTTCGGGTAGGTATGACTCTTACCTCCTAGTACACCCTAGTGCTTACTTCTCAGAATCCCTGATTCTCACAGGGCCCCCAGTGGACTGTTCTGTGAGCTAGGACACGATTCTGATTGATTAACCATAGGAGATAACACCTTCGGTTCTCTTGTCGCTGCGTCTTCCTAAAAGCCAGACACAGTCTGCCTCTTTTTCTTCGATGCATCTTTTCGTAGCCATGCAGTAAAGGAAAAAAGTTGACCAATGTTCCTTAGTCTCTGTTCCTAAACATGTAGGCCAGAGCCCTGGTGAGCGGAAGGATGTATGAGTAAGTGTGGCTTTGCGGTGTTTAACCAAGCATCCTTACTTTTAAGGTTTGGCCTCTCCGCTCTGGGATCCAGGTCTTTGATGGTCAGCCTATTCAAGGGTGGTCGGGTTGGGACGTGGTTAAAATCCACACGAGGTGATAGCTCTTGAATGACTGATTCATAACCCACGGTGGTGCTTTATCCATATGCGAGAGGCTGTTTTGCCAGAAAGACTGTAGTTTCTACCGGACCGGCCGTCCCCTTCCTTGTATCGAATACTCACCGACAGAGAGCTACCAGACTGATAGAGATCGAGACATCCTTGTGGCGGCCGCCATGTCTGTCCTTCCGATATCCCTACTACAGACGGGGTCCGGAGTGTGCATTGGGTGTCCTCTAGAACTTTGTAACTATTTCCCTTAACTCTCCATCTTTCAGCCCATCCTTTTGTTTCTTCCCATCTCAGTAATTGTCTTTGTCAAATGCAGTTCTGTTCATGTAGCTCACCCGCTAAAACCCTTTGGTGGGTTCTCACTGCCTACACTGGCTTTCTAAGACCTCTTCCCCTGTTCCCCTGTACTGTTACTCATTGAAAGTTCTTCTGTGGACTTAAGTTTTTTCATTTGTATTTCCATCAGAATCCTACCTCTACAGAGTTTGACAAATCAGAGTTTTAGAAAGGTTAGGAGAAGCAGGGGCTCTCCACCCCCCCCCCCCATCAGCCCTCCTTACCTCAAAATCCTCCCCCGCTGAAGCAGGGCTCCTAAATCTTTGTGGTTTACATGGCAGTCTACAGCACGGGATCTGCATTTCAACACCACGTGCTGCCGATTTCTTGATGTTTTCCATCTTAGGCTCTGTTGACCTCCTTTCCCGAGGAAGATGTTAATGGAATGGATAGCAGTCCTACCTATACATACACGCGTCTCCTCTCCCCCATGCTCACACATTTTCGTTAAGTCAGTGTTTACAGAATTACGACTATGTAAATATTGTCCCCAGCCGAGTCACAGTGCATACCAGAATCCGATATTATTTCATCACACCCTTTTTCCTAAAGTTAGTAATTGTACCTGTCTCTTCTTCTTCTCTTTTTTTCACTTGCTTAGTTGTCTTTACTGATACTTTTTCATTCTTTCCCCACCCCCATCTTAACTACCTCTGACAGCAGTGTGGAATCCCTTTCAGTACAGACAAATCCTGTTGGTAGCTATCCTGGTCTGTTCTGGCTGCTGTAACAAAAGGGCACAGGCTCAGAGGCTGATGACTGACAGACGGCTGGGAGTCCGAGACCACGGTGCCAGCGTGGTCAGGGGCGGGCCCTCCTAGGTCGCAGACTCGTGTCTCATGGGGTGGAAGGAGCGGGGAAGCTCTGTGGGGTCTGTTTAGAGGGGCCACCCTCGTGGTGTGAGCACCTCCCAAAGGCCTCAGCCCCTAATACCATCGCCTTGGGGGTTAGGATTTCAACATATGAATCTGGGGGCTGGTGGGGAGAAGGACGCACATTCAGACCAGAGCAGTAGCCCGCCGTTTTCCTCTTCTTGGAGGCCTCTCTGTCCCTGTCCAATTTGGACTGACCGCAGTCTGGCGACTGGCTCCCTGTCTGGGATGTCTGACATCACCACAGGGGGAACGCCCTGCCCTTTGTCTCTCTCTGATGGGCACGCCCTGCTTTCTGGACCTCAGGTCTTCCGCTTTCTTCCCCTCTCCCCTTTTTGGTGGAACACGTTCTCCAGGAACTTCCAAGAAAGTTTGCAGGGGTAGTAAAAACAATCTAGGACCTTCAGCATTTGAAAATCACTTTATTATGCCTTCATGTTTGATTGAAGAATGACCGCGTCGTGGGTTGGAGTTAATTCTCTCGGACTTCTGACGGCATTCCTCCATTTGCTTCCAGCATTCAGGGGTGTTCTAGACAGGGCTGCTGTGCCGATTTCCGTTACGGATGAGCTATGTGTTTCTCCCATCTTTCTGAAAGCTTTTAGAACACTTTCATCTCTAGTGTTGTTCTGAAATTTCATAATGGTCTGGGTGTGACATTTTTGTCCCCTCAACTCATTGCTCTTAGCACTTGGTACTTCCTTTTCATCTGGAAACTCGTGTCCTTAAATTCTGGGAAACTTTCTTGTATTATTTTATTGTTAATTTCCTCCACATGATGTTTCTCTTTTTCCTCTCTCTTTGTAGTTCTGTTGTCAGCGTTGGGACTCAAGAATTAAATCCTCTACTTAATTAAATTTTTTTTCCTCTCTTCGTTCTCACTGATTTGTCATATTGTTTTCTTTTTTTTTTAAGATTTTTAAATTTTTAGGTAATCTCTACACTCAACGTGGGGCTCAAACTCACAACCCTGAGATCAAGAGTCATGTGCTTTACCGACAGCCAGCCAGATGCCCCGTATTGCTTTATTTCTTAAACGATGTCCTCAACTCTATCTTACAATTCTTTCCTTTCCCCCATCTCTCTCACTATCCTATCTTTAAAAAAAAATTATCGTTTCATTTTGAACTAATTACAAATTCACAGGAAGCTGTAAAGATAGTACAGAGGTCCCACATACTGTTCACCCAGTTTGTCTCAAGGATTGTATCTCCTATAACTACAATACAATATCAAAACCAGGGATTTGACCTTGGTATAGTGTCTGTGTGTCCAGTTCTGTATTGTTTTATCACATGGGTAAGATTCATGTCACCATTACCACAAAAAAAACTCAGAACTATTATTGCTGTCCTAATTTCTAGGAACTCATTCTTGTTCCTTTCTCATCCCTTTGTTACCATTTTGTGGGTATATTGTCTTCTGTCTCTGAGGGTGTGTGTGTGTGTGTGTGTGTGTGTGTGTGTGTGTGTGTGTGTGTTATGTGTCTATAGCTGCAAAAAAAGGCTTGTTTGGAACTCTGTTACAAATGTCTGTTGATTCTAAATGCTCACATTTAAAAGGGAGATACCAAAAGTTAATTGGAAGGACTTTATGTTGGCTAAACTTGAACTGGTAGTCCTCACTGTGGAGAGGGAGACTCAACCATGTCATTGTAGGAGTTTCAGGTATCAGGATATACATATCTTCCCTCTTAGGTTAGTCTGTTCATGGAAAATAACCCACCAGTCCCCTCTCAGGGCATTATGTGCAGCTAGCATTCTCGATTCTGACTGGAAAGAGATTCAGGAGGAGGGTTACTGAGCTGGGGCTCATATACCTTACAGGCACACTTGTATTTTTACTGCACCAAACCCGCTTCCCCAGCGGTGCCCAGGGTCCCCGTCAAGGAGCTTCCCAGCTGGGATTCAGCCCTCATTGGAGAAGGTATGGATGGGAGGGCAGAGAAGTTCACTGGGTTTCCCGGGCCAGAGCTGGTCCACAGAAAACACTGTTTTGGGGGTGAAGATGCACGGAAGCCAACGGACAAAAGAGCCACAACCAGGATTGGCACAGGAAGCACCGCCCGGGCTGAAGGCAGGTGGAGGCTGGCGGGCAGGGGCACGCACACGGTGGGAGTTGGATGGTGAGTGTCCATGTGTGCAGGACAGTGGCAAGGCGGTCACCAGGCCGGGGCTCTGAGCCCACTGAGGGGTTGTCCACCCTGGGCTTGCGGCTGAGACCCGGTACTACCGGATGTGATGCGTATCCATAGTTACTGGAGCAGGCACAGCAGCAGGAAGAGGCAAACACACCAGCACACCTGGTCCTGGAACCTCCCTCTCCTCTTGCCTTGTCCCGCCAGCGCCCTCTGCCCAGAAGCCATCGCATCAGGTTCACCGCAAAGGAGAGCTGCTTAGCGCCCCCATCTGTTGGTGCCCAGTCAGTACTAGGGGGTGAACTGGGAGCTGAGAGGCAGTAAAATGACGGTTGGCACAAAAGAGCAAAATATAACGCAAAGTGTCTGTCTGTGGATGCATTTTATAAAATGGGGACGTTGTCAGGTCAGTGGTTCTTCAGTTGACGGGGCTCCCCCCGATTCTGTGGTTCATTTGGCACTTTGTGTTTGGATTTCTTTTCTGTGCTCAGAGAGTTTAAAAACACCTGTTAGAGCAAAACAAAAGGAGTATTAAAAATGTATATATAGTCAAAAAGGCAAAGACACGCATGTGATCTATGACTCTGAGACCTGCCTGGAAATTCCTGCCTCAGGATAGATGTTGGCATAGATCCCGTTCCTCTGTGCACCCTTTCTAGGATGGGAGACATGCCTAAAATACGTCTGACGTGTGGAAACTCGGAAAAAAAGGCAGGTAACTCTTCTGCAAAGGAGGAGTGTTCTCTTCTCAAGCGGAGAAGTGTTTCTTCTTCAAGTCCTTTGTTGTTTTTTTTTAAAGCCAGGGTGCACGTTTCATATCAGCCTTCTGACAGATAGATGTCCCGAATCCGAATCTCTCAGAATCCAAGTCTTAACCAGCTATCTGGGCTTCATCAGAGATCTTCAGTCCCTTCTAAAAAAAAAAGGGTATGGAGAAATCAAGGTGATGCTCCTATGGAACGGGGAAAATGCAGACTGTATTTAGTCTACAGTCAGACACACAGCCGTAATTTGAGACCTAAGAGGCACGTGCTTCCGAGGAAAACTCTTGGATGGAAACCCAGAGATGCTTCTTCCCGTGCCCTACTACTTAGTCCTGAGGGACTTGGGCAAGTTACATGATCTGCGTGGGCCCGTTGTAAACACTATGACAGTCTCCCTGTCTGCCTTTCAGGGCCGTCAGGGGGATCGGGTGAAATAAACGGTGGCAGTGCTTTAAAACGATATTATCACCATCTTGAGTGTTTTTAAAGCTCTTCATTTATAGGGCCTCAAACTGAAACAGGGAGGGTAAGGCCTGACTTAGGAAGGACCCCATTTTGTGCATTTCACAAAAAAGCTTGTCTTGTTGAGATCTAAGAGGAAGAACCCAGAAGTAATGATCAAGACTCTCTCCATTCCTAATGTTCTCTCCTTGGTTTTATTTATTTTTTTTTTTTTTAATTTTTTTTCAACGTTTTTTATTTATTTTTGGGACAGAGAGAGACAGACAGAGCATGAACGGGGGAGGGGCAGAGAGAGGGAGACACAGAATCGGAAACAGGCTCCAGGCTCTGGGCCATCAGCCCAGAGCCCGACGCGGGGCTCGAACTCACGGACCGCGAGATCGTGACCTGGCTGAAGTCGGACGCTTAACCGACTGCGCCACCCAGGCGCCCCTCTCCTTGGTTTTATACATTTTGTTCTACGTTGTAAGAATTGGAACATGCCTTGAATATTCAGTAGCAGAAGCAGAAATGGAAATAAAAGGCTGTGGTTCTTGGGGCACCTGAGGGACTCCGTCGGTTAAGCGTCCAACTTCGGCTCAGGTCATGATCTCACGGTTTGTGAGTTCGAGGCTCGTGTCGGGCTCTGTGCTGACGGCTCAGAGCCTGGAGCCCGCTTCGGATTCTGTGTCTTCCTCTCTCTCTTTCTGTCTCTGCCCCTCTCCACTCATGCTGTGTGTGTCTCTCTCTCAAAAATAAACATTAAATTTTTTTTTTTTAAAAAAGGCTATGATTCTATTAGCATTTTTTGGTCCCATAGTAAAGAAAGTTACTCAGGCAGACAGATCCAGTTGGCTCTGAGATGTAGGTGATTTTTCAAAGGAAGTACAGATCTACTGGTTTGAGTCCAGATACTTCATGAGAGATTCTAGAAATTTAAGTGATAAAATGGAGGTGAATTTCCCATAATCGGTTGTGAGAGGGGAAAATACTAGCAAATGACTTTGGCTCACCTTTGGGGATTGTATCCTTGACCAAAGTCATGACAGTAGATAATCATTATTATAACCAACAAGGTATCACATAACAAGTAACAACTGTACATTTATATAACAATCAAAAAATGTTTTTAATTGCATTTATATTTTTAACTTTATAGCAAAGAATTCCACTGCCAACGCACAAAGGCCGAAGTTTCTACAACACAGATTCAACAACATACAGAAACACTCAACTAGATCGGCTCTTAATTAATATGTTTATTGTAGTAAATGGTAATTAAACATTTACTTGACAGTCGTTTAGAAGATATTTATGGGGGAAACTTGAAGGGTCTCATCTTTCAAACCAACCAAAACAGAACAGAACAAACAAGGCAGTCTTGAGGTGTTTGATCGGATGCCTTCTTTCCTTTCTGAATGTTACGGAAAAGCCTCTGGAATCTGACGATTGCAGAGTCAGACCAGCTCTGCCTCCTGCCAGCTGTGTGCCTTTAGACAAATAACCTCTTCAGGCTTCACCTCTAGTACTATGTAATAGTTCCTTGCTCACAGGAGCCACTCGTGGGGAACTGATACATTCCCTTACTGTGTTCTCACTCTTGCATCTGAAAAGGGATCTCATGAAAATTGAGGAAATGGGCCTGCTGACATTCCGTATGGAACCTGAGGGTTGAATGGATATCCTTGGTGGAAACCCATTTCTCCGTATTTGTGAGTCTACTTTGGACTCCCTTCTGTCCCGTTGACTTTTTGTCCATACCATACTGTCTTGATTACTGTAGCTTTATATGAAGTTGTTTTTTTTTTTTTTTTAAGAGAGAGAGAGAGAGAGAGAGAGAGAGAGAGAGAGAGAGAGAGAGAGAGAATCTAATCAGGCTCCACACTCAGCATGGAACCCAGCCTGGGGTTTGATCCCACAACCCTGGGCTCATGACCTGAACTGAAATCAAAGAGTTGGACGCTGAACCAGCCGAGCCACCCAGATGCCCCAGGACGTCTTGAGATTGGATAGTATTACTTCTCCAACTCTAGGCTTATTTTTCCAAAGTATTGATTAGAAGTGGGGAGAGTAAACATTTTTGCCTTGTTCTGATCTTAGAGGAAAGTGTTTAATGTGTCATCTTTAAATACGATGTTAGCTAAACAGTTTTTTTTAAATAATAGACTTTATTCTTTAGAACAGTTTTAGATTTGCAGAAAAATTGAGCAGGTAGTTTAAGAGGGATCCCATAACACCCCACACCTAGCTTCATCTGTTATTAACATCTTACATTAGCATTTTATGTACATCGAATGAACCAGTATGCATATATTATTATTAACTGAAGTCCATAGTTCATTCAGGTTTCCTTAGTTTTTACTGACTTGACTTTTTTTTTGTTCCAGGATCCCATCCTGGACACCACATTACCTTTCATGATTATGTCTCTTTAGGCTCCTCTTAGCTATGGTGGTTTCTCAGACTTTCCTTGTTTTTGGTGATATTGGTAGTTTTGAGGGACACTGGTCAGGGGTGATGTGGGATACACCAGACTTGGTCTGATGTTTTTCTCGTGATAAGACTGGGGTTACGGGTTACTGGGAGCAAGACCGTAGAGTTGTGGTCCCCTCTTTCTTTGTATTGTATCAAGGGTACATGCTATCAACATGATTTGTGACTACGGATGTTGACCTTGGTCATCTGGCTGAGGCAGTGTTTGTCAGGCTTCTCCACTGTAAAGTCACAGCTTACCCACCACAGCCCCTCATTGAAGACGGAGTATCTCTGCAAACTATTTGGGATTCTGCGTGAGAGTTTTGCGTCTTCTCTCCCGTTTATGAGTTTGTGCAATCATGTGTTTATATCTGTATGGATGCATGGGTATTATTTTATTGGCTGTGATCTGGAACTACTTTATTTGTTTTGTTGCTCAAACTTTTCCTGTGTTGGCCCCTGGCAGTTCTGTCTGTTGGCTCCTGTATTCCTTTGACACACCTGAGCCGAAGTCAGACACTTAACCAACTGAACCACCCAGGTGCCCCTTGTTTTTTTTGTTTCTTAAAGAAATTCCTTAGTTTCTGGTGCTACCAGATACTTCAGGTTCGTGTTGTGTATTTCCAGCCCCAGTCCGAGAACTAGCCATTTCTCCATAGAGCCCCTGGCTCTTTTTGTTGGAGAATGGGATTAGAAACCAAGGTGTGGGTGCTGAGTGTGCTCATTGCTACTGTGATGCTGTTTTTTAAGTGTCTTCTCCGTTGAGGAAGCACAGAGATCTAGGTGTGTTTACTTATCTACATGTAGCCATTTGTATCTATCGTAAGCTAAGCTTGATCATTATCACATGGATTGTCCTAGCCTCATCCACCTGCTTATCCTTAAATTCCCACCCCAACAGTGAGAATTCGGCTGCAGCCATCTGTCATTCATCTCCTTTTTTAAAATAAAGTTTATTTTTTTATTTTGGGGTGGGGGGGAGGGGCAGAGGGAAAGGGAGAGAATCCCAAGCAGGCTCTGTGCTGTCAGCACAGAGCCTGACACAGGGCTGGATCCCACGAACCATGAGATTGTGTCCTGAGCCGAAACCAAGAGTCAGATGCCTAACCGACCGAGCCACCCAGGCACCCCACGTTCATCTTCTTAATTGTACATAGATAAGCAGTATCTGAATTGTGAACTCCTATCCTCACAGAAAACAACTTTTTCAACTAGAATTTTGTTCCGATATGCAGTTGCTTTTGCCTTGAGTCTTACAGATTCTGCTCATTTCTGGCATAACTTAGATCATCACCTTTTCTCTCTACCCCTTTCAGGGATGTTGTTTTGTACATTTGTTAGTACAGCTAGATTCTCTTATCACGGTCTGTATTCCTTCCTGGAATCTTCAGCCTCCTAAATGATTTTTTTTTTATAATTTATATTCATTAAGGTTCACTTTTTGTGCCATAAAGTTCTTTGGGTTTTGACAGTTGCGTAATGTTACGTATCACGCAGAATATTTTTACTGCGCTAAAAATCCCCTGTGATTGACCTATTCATCCCTCCCCTCTTCCTTCCCAACTCCTGGCAACCACTGATCATTGTATTCTCTCGACAGTTTGGCCTTTTCCAGAATGTCATATAATTGGATTCATACAGTATGTAGCCTTTTTATGCATGCAGGGTGCCAGGAAACACATGTTGATCATGTATAAATCATTCAGTCAGCGCCGAGCACATTATCACCAGGATTCTGGCTTTTCAAAAATAATGGGAAGTGTATTTTATTCAGCAAGGGTTCTGACATAGCTTACATTTTTAAAAAATAAATTCTTTATTGAGGGTCCAGAAAAACTGGTGAGGTCTTCATTTCTGTTCCTATCACGGGGTTGTTTAATGCCTAACCTAAGTGTGTTATGCTTTTAGATTCTGTCTTCAAATTAGGGCTCATGGTACCTTCTCTGAGTTCTGTGATTTTTTTTTTTAACGACTTTTTAAATTTTGTGTTTCTTGTGCTGATGAGAATGTTTAGAAATTTTTTAAAACTTTTTTCTTTTTAATGTTTATTTATTTTCGAGAGAGAAAGAGACAGAGTGCAAGCAGGGGAGGGGCAGAGAGAGAGGGAGACACAGAATCCGAAGCAGGCTCCAGGCTCCGAACTGTCCGCACAGAGCCCGACATGGAGCCCGAACCCATGAACCGCGAGATCATGACTTGAGCCGGAGTCGGACGCTTAACCCACTGAGCCACTCAGGCACCCCGAGAATGTTTAGAAATTTTTAAAATATTCTGGATCATCAGTATTACCCCAGTATTGTGTCTCAGCATGCAGTTCTAGCCCACACTTGTATTTGTGTGTCTAATGTCCCGGATCTTGGGATATATAGTATATAATATACTATGTATACTTAGTATATAATGATGTCTTGGCTTCCGTGGGGAGGCCAAAGTCTATCACTGTGCACAGTGCAAAGGGTGTCTCCACAATCAGACTAGACAATAAGAGGACAACCCAGAAGGACCTGTACCGAAGTCTGTGCATAGTCACGTTTCAGTGAATTTACTAATTTAGTATTCACTACACAAGCTTTATCTGTCAACATTAAATTATTGCTGTTAAGTAGAATCTGAGTTTTGTAGTTTTTATTTATTTCTATTTTTAACTCTTTTTATTTTTTAAAATGTTCTATTTATTCTTGAGAGAGAGAGCACGAACGGGAGAGGGGCAGAGAGAGAGGGAGACACAGACCCTGAAGCAGGCTCCACGTTCTGAGCTGTCAGCACAGAGCCCGATGCGGGGCTCGGACCCGCAAGCTGTGGGATCGTGACCTGAGCTGAAGTCGGACGCTTGACTCACTGAGCTACCCAGGGGCCCCTGTAGTTTTTATTTTTAATATGAATATTCATGTTTAGAACTACGGAATAAGGAACCATGTAAACAAAGAATGGGTATCCACATGGATGGTTACATTTAATTATACAATTTACATAAAATGATTACCGCTGAGGGGTGTCGAAGAATTTTTTTTTTTTTTTAACTTTCCAACTCTGTGCAACAGTATGGGAAAACAATGACTTAGCACATGGCAAGTTTTCAGTAAATATTAGTAGCTGTTGTTATGGTTTTACCTAATAAGCTAGTCTAGCCTGGCTGTCTTCCCTCCCACACATTTCGGCGGGCTCTCTGTCCTGCAGCTCCAGCAAATTGCCCTCTCCCTCCCCTCACACCCCTCCGCTGAAGCAGCTCTTAGCACGGTCCACACTGGCTCCCCGGCCACCACTCCACTAGCCGAGGTCTGTCCTGCACCCCCTTTCCTTCTAGCTTTTTGCTCTTACTCTTTTTTTTTGTCTTATTTACTTCTGAGAGACAGAGCATGAACGGGGGAGGAGCAGAGAGAGCGGGAGACACAGAATCCGAAGCAGCTCCAGGCTCCGAGCTGTCAGCACAGAGAGCCCCACGCGGGGCTCGAACCCACCAACCGCGAGATCGTGAGCTGAGCCGAAGTCGGTTGCTTAACCGACTGAGCCCCCCCGGGCACCCCTTATTCTTTAAACACTAGTGTTCCCGAGGTTCCCCTTTTCCTGTACTTCTTTTTGTTCACTCTGTCTTTCTTAACTCAGATTTTTAAATTAGCACACAGAGGGGCGCCTGGGTGGCTCAGTCGGTTAAGCATCCCACTTCAGCTCAGGTCATGATCTTGCATTTTGTGGATTCGAGGGTCACGTCAGGCTCTGTGCTGACAGGGCAGAGCCAGCCTGGGATTCTCTCTCTCCCTCTCTCTCTCTGCCCCTCCCCTGCTCATACCCTCTCTCAGAATAAATAAATAACCTTTAAAAAAATTAATTAATTAGTTAACACAGAGCAACATTGACTTGGTGTGTGTATGTGTAGCATGAATTTTAACCCATGTATAGCTTGATGTAACCGCTACCACGAACGGGACACAGGACAGTGCTGTGCTGTCCCTCCAAAGACTCCCTCAGGCTGTTGTTTTGTAGCCATACTCTTCCCCATCCCTAACCCACAGCAGCCACCCCCACTGACTGCTCTGTTCATCACTCTGGTTTTTTTGGAGAATGTCACACAAATAGGATCATACGTAGGAACTTCTTTAGTATTTCATTTTCATTTTTCTGTTGCGTGTGTGTTTTTTTTAAGTTTATTTATTTTTGAGAGAGACAGAGACAGCACCAGTGGGGGAGGGACAGAGAGAGAGGGAGAGAGAATCCCAAGCAGGCTCTGCCCTGTCAATGCAGAGCCTGACACGGGGCTCGATCTCACAAACCATGAGATCATGACCTAAGGGCGAAATCAGGAGCCAGAAGCTCAACCAACGAAGCCACCCAGCCACCCCTGTGTTTTTTTTACCCTATCTCCCGCTACACACTGTCTTTGTGGTTACTAGGGATGGTGATATATGTACGTAACATTCTACCGTTGACTTAGAACTGGTATTTTACCTCGTGAGATAGGGCAGAGAAACCTTCCCAGCGTGCAGCCCCTCTGCCCCGCCCCCTTTAAGGTGCCCTTGTCTGTGTACTACCCTTCTGTGCACTGAGCACCAGATATTGTGAGTTTTACTTTCAACTGCCAAACGGATACTTAAAAGCTTAACCAGACGACTATCTAATCTGTTTAGCCAGATATTTAAGATTTCTGTTGCTTTTCCTTCGTTTCTGACATTCTAGATCGCCCCCTGGTGTGATTTCCCTTCTGTCTGAAGAACTTACTTTATTGACAGCAAGGTCTCTCAGCACTTCTTCATCTGAGAATGAATGTCTCTCTTTCTCCTTCGCTCCCCAAGGGGACTTTCACCGGATATGGAATTCTGTGCTGGCAGTCCTTGTCTTTCAGCGGGTTAAAATTGTTGTTACCCTTCCTTCTGGCCTCCCTGATCTCTGGTAAGAACTACGCAGTCTTTCAAATCTTTGCTCCCCTATGGGGCTTTGCTTTTTTCTTTCCTTTCCTTTTCTTTCCTTTTCTTTTCTTTTCTTTTTTCTTTTCTTTTCTTTTCTTTCTTCAGTGTTCAGCAGCTTGGGTGTGTGTCTAGGCATGGATTTCTCTGTGTTTATCCTGCTTGAGGTTTGCTGAGCTTCCTGAACGTGCAGGTTTACGGGTTGTTGTTTTGTTTGGCAAAGTTTAAGACAGCATCAGCCCTTCCTTCTTCAAATATTTCTGCTGCCACACCCCCTTTTCCTCTTCTTCTGGGACTCTGATGATCGGAATGTTTGACCTCTTGCCATTGCCCCACCGGTCCCCGAGTCTGTGTTCATCAACCTCCACCCTGCCCCCACGGAGGCTCTTTCTTTCTTGTGCAGATTCGAAAATTTCTACTGACCTGTCTTGCAGTTCACCGCTTCTTTCCTCTGTCATCTCCATACTGTTGCTCGGCCCACCCAGTGAGTTTTTCTGATTCATTTATTCTGTTTTTCAGTTTCGGAATTTGCATTTGGTTCTTTTCCATATCTTCTATTTCTTTGCCGAAGTTTTTCTTTTTTTTTTTCCTGCCTTGTCCTTTGTTTGACGACTATTAGCTTTTACTTACTGGGGCGTGCTCGCTCTAGCGGTGTGCTTGCTCTAGCAGCTCGAAAGTCCTTGCCAAGTAATTCCAACACCTATGTCCCCTCAACGTTGGCATCTATTGGCAGCACTGGCATCGTCTTGTATCATGAGGCTGGAAACCTTCTGGCTCTTCATAGGCTGAGTGATTTGGGGTTGTATCCTGGACATTTTGATTATGATGTTATGATGTTATGTTTTTTTATTTTTTTATTCTTTTTTATTCTTTATTTTTTATTCTTTTGGGTTTTTTGTATTTAAAATTTTTCTCAAACCTGGGGCGCCTGGGTGGCTCAGTCGGTTGAGCATCCGACTTCCACTCAGGTCGTGATCTCACCATTGGTGGGTTCGAGCCCCGCGTCAGGCTCTGTGCTGACAGCTCAGAGCCTGGAACACCTGCTTCGGATTCTGTGTCTCTCTCTCTCTCTGCCCCTCCCCCCCTCACTCTCTCTCTCAAAAATAAATAAAAACATTTAAAAATTTTTTTAATTAAAAAAATATATAAGATTTTTCTCAAACCAACGGCAAAGTTGAGAATGTGTTTTTGCCACACACCTGGTCACTGTTCATCTAGAGTCACTGATTGTTACCATTTTACGTCTGTTTTCTTCCTTTTATGTATACTTTGTTTTCCAGCAAACCGTATAAAAGTCAGGTGAATACTAAATACTTCAATGGGCATTTCTCAAGAATTAGCGTGTTCTCCTACATAACCATGGTGTCATTATCGGGGCAAGAGACCTCTCACATGGTGTTATTGCTTTATATGGAGCCCTTGTTTAAATTTCTTCAGCTGCCCCAGCAATGTCTTTTAATTACTTTCTTTTGTTTTGGGGTGTTTCTCCAGCATTCATTCATGATTGTCTCTAACATGTTTTTTCTGGGGCCCCTGGGTGGCTCAACTGGTTGAGCGTCCAATTCTTGATTTAGCCTCAGGTCACGATCCCAGGGTCATGGGATCGAGCCTCATGTCGGGCTCCGCGCTGAGTGTGGAGCCTGCTTAAGATTGTCTCTCTCTCCTTCTGCTCCTCTCCCCACTCTCACACACACACACACACCCTCTCCCTCTCTCTCTCTCTCTCTTTCTCTCTCTCTCTCAAATAAATAAATAAATAAATACATAAATAAAATGTTTTTATTTTTTTATTATTTTTTTTAATGTTTATTTATTTTTGAGAGAGAGAGAGACAGAGTGCGAGCCGGGGAGGGGCAGAGAGAGAGAGGGAGACACAGAATCTGAAACCGGCTCCAGGCCCTGAGCTGTCAGCACAGGGCCTGATGCGGGGCTCGAACTCCCAAACTGTGAGATCATGACCTGAGCTGAAGTCGGACGCTTAACTGACTGAGCCACCCAGGCACCCCAAATAAAATGTTTTTCTAAGATACATGTACCATTCTGTCTTAGAAAAATGAGATGTAAAATATATCTCTTAAGATACATGTATATGGGGCGCCTGGGTGGCTCAGTCGGTTGAGCGTCCAACTTTGGCTCGGGTCACGATCTTGCAGTCCGTGGGTTCAAGCCCCGCGTCGGGCTCTGGGCTGATGGCTCGGAGCCTGGAGCCTGCTTCCGATTCTGTGTCTCCCTCTCTCTCTGCCCCTCTCCCGTTCATGCTCTGTCTCTCTCTGTCTCAAAAATGAATAAACGTTAAAAAAAAAAGATACATGTATATAGGTACATATATATACACATACATATAGATATATAGATATATGTGTACGTATAAACATACAAAAGCATCTGTATATCTGTATACATATATCCATACATATGTACATGCATACACATATGACATATAACCACCCATTTTTGCACACCATTCATTTATATTTTTCTCTAGCTCTGAATTCTTCCGCAGGCTTTTTTCCTACAAATGGAAGCTAGTGCTACAGATTATACCCCCAGGCAGTGAATATTAGCACAGCATGGGGCAGATGGTCTAGGCCATTTAGCCCTCTTAAACTGAATGTGATTTTTAGCCCTCTTAAACTGAATGCGATTTTGCATACGTGCTTTACTCCCCTTGGTCTGTCTTTCTGCCACTGATTTTGTGCTCTGACAGTTGGAGCTAGGACAGTTGACAAAAGCCTCCGAGGGATATTGCCGTGTGACGATGATCTTGCTGGATTTTGAAACAGACGTCTTTGGGCAGCTCAGGTGCTTTTGCAATGCACTGAGGTTAAAGATGGGCGGGCAGGTAAGGATTTGGAGCAGGTTCTGTGCTGCCCTGAAGGGCATTGCGCACGTCACTGCAACCTGGGAAAGGGAGCTGGAGGAGGACTGAGTGGTAGCTGGGTGAAACCCTGGCCAAAGGCTTGGGGTGGCTCCGGGTCCCCAAAGACTTGCGTGGTAACTTTGTAGACTACTCCAAGAATTACTGTCACATGCTTTATACATTAGCTAGACTTTGAATCCATAGGTCACAGCCTGTATCCCTTAACACCTTTTTACTAAGATATTCCGTGTTTTACAGGAACAGCCCGATGCCAGTTTAATTTTCTCTCATTTTCTCAATTTCGGAAGCTGGTAATCTTCCCTGCCTACCATTTGAGTGCCTCAGAATTTTTTTTTTTTTCTGAAGTTCAGAAATTTCATGAGATATTTCCAGACCCTTTTGAAGAATGTCGGTCAGAGCTCAGTGAGTTTCTTTGATACGAAGACTCCAATGTTTTCTCAGCTCAAGGAAAATTGATTATATTATATTATATTATATTATATTATATTATATTATTTATTTACTTAATGTCTATTTTTGAGAGCAAGAGAGAGACAGAGCGTGAGCAGGGGAGGGGCAGAGACAGAGGGAGACACAGAATCCGAAGCGGGCTCCAGGCTCTGAGACATTAGCACAGAGCCCGACGCAGGCCTTGAACCCACAAACCTTGAGATCATGACCTGTGCCGAAGTCAGACGCTCAACAGATTGAGCCAGTCAGGCACCTCATCATTATTTATTTGGTCATTGTTGGTCCTTCTGTTTTCCTGGATCTTTGTCCCTGTCTTTTTGGTCTTTCCCCTCCCATATTTTGTCCTCTCTGCCCTTTTCCTTTGACGTCTGGGAGGTCATTCAAACCTGTTGTCTAAATCTTTTATCTAGATTACTGTCTGTTTAATTTGTGCCTTCGCTATGGTTTTTAATTTGACAGTTGTGATTCTGCCTGGATGCAGTGTGTCCAGTAACCCTGACTTGTTCCCCTTGTCATGGCTGTGTGTTCCAGTGGCCACTCACTTACGGTCCTCTTGAATCTTGTATTTAAGAAATCTTGTGTTTGAGAAACCGCTTTCTCTTTTTTTTTTTTTTTTTTTTTTTTAAATTTTTTTTTCAACATTTTTTATTTATTTTTGGGACAGAGAGAGACAGAGCATGAACGGGGGAGGGTCAGAGAGGGAGACACAGAATCGGAAACAGGCTCCAGGCTCCGAGCCATCAGCCCAGAGCCTGACGCGGGGCTCGAACTCACGGACCGCGAGATCGTGACCTGGCTGAAGTCGGACGCTTAACCGACTGCGCCACCCAGGCGCCCCGAGAAACCGCTTTCTCAAGACCTCTCCTTTTCCGGAAGGAATTGTCTTTTCTCCAGCAGACGAGGTGAGGGAGGGAGAGGACGGGCCCTCGTTTGGGGCTCTTTGTTTACACCTGCTGCCATTTGGTTGCTCTTCGCACGAGGAGATGTGTCTACTGTTGGAAGCAGGGAAGGTTCTTGTAGCTTAGGCGGCCTTTGGCTGCGCAGTTTTAGGCCCAGTTGGGGGAAGAATGGAAGGCCCCGGTTGATGGTGGGAAGGAAGAAGGAAAGGAGCCTGGGCTTTCGTTCACCTGCCCCTGCTTAAGATGTGAGCAGGTGCAGCCAAGGGGATTTCTCCGAGGCCTCCAAAGCCTGGGTGCGTCCCAGAAGCTCAGCTTGGGGGTGCTGGAGTTCCCCACCAGCTGCCCTGTCATGGAGTGCCCTCAGTGTTACTGCTTCTCCTGGTTTCTGTCACGTATTTGACATCGTCACCTAGTGCCAGGTATTGTTAAAGGTCCCACCCCCACTCCTAATTTTAAATTTCCATTACAGGGAGTGGAGGCGGTTAAACAAATGCCCTCAAGAAGGGCTGTTTATTCACTCCTGGTTTGTCCTAGCATTTGTCTTCAAATGTTACTGGCAGTATAAGCCAGAGGCACAGAAGCATAACGACTTCACAACTGCCACCTTCCACTGTGAGCACAAAAAAAAAAAAAAGAAAGAAAGAAAAAAGAAAGAAAATGAAAAAGCACCAAACTTATTCTGGAAACATGCAGCACGCTGTCTGCCTTAATATGGAATATAATTGGCAATGTCCTTGAGAGCGGGAAGAAGTGACAAGTATAATTTGAGTCAGTGTGATGCCGTGTGTTTCTTACCGCTTTTGATTCCGTCAGTTTTGTGTCACGCTTTACCTTGACCGTTGTTCCACCCCGTGTCGGAATGGCACACGGTGTCCCGAATCCACGCACGATGGACATACAGCCTCCTTCTCAGAACCCAAATGCAAACACTTAACCAGGAAGCGAAAGATCAGTCTCTCTCGAGAGGCCGGGACTGCCCGGAATCTGCAAGAGGCAGCGGGTCGTTTTTCGACCTGTGCTCAGAAACCTGTGTTTAATTCGCTGGTAAGAGACTCTGGTTGGGGGACTTCCCAGCTTGCGGGCTGCAGGGTGGGAATCCCCCTGGACTCCCTGCCCCTGGAAATCTGGGGAGTTCAGAGCAGCTGTGACACAGTGGGGCGAACCCACAGCGGCAGTATAAACCTTTGAAAAACTGATGTGGCGATGTGTTTCCAAGTCCACGCGGCCATCAGAACCCCAGGGTGTTAACGTAAGGAAATGAGACAAAAGGAAGAAAGTGATAATGGAGGAAAGAATTCGTTGACTCATTATGTATAAATATAGAAACATTCTAAGTCCCTGACAGTGGGCTATTTTTAATGAATGTTTATTTAATGGAAGGAATATTTTGTAACCATTAGAAATTATAACTGTGAAGGGAGACTGTGTAGCAACATGAAAGATCATAAAAGAGCTCATGTTAATGGGGCAAAAGGCTTCTGTGTTGCAATTATATAAAAATATATGTTTATGTCAAATCTGAGAAGAGAACACATAGAAGTGATTACCGGGGTGTTGGGACAACTTTTGTCTTTTTTGTTTGGCCCCCCTGTCATTCGTAAACTGCTATTAAATAATTGTGTCACTCAAAAAAAAAAAATAGAGTTGGTTTTGTAAACAAACAAACAACACATCAGTAATCAGAAGAGGTTTAGCAACCCAATGAAAAACTTTGTATTTGGTCTGAGATTAAAAACAAGAACCCTCTCGGGGCTCCCGGCTGGCTCAGTCAGAAGAGCGTCTGGCCCTTGATCTCAGGGTCGTGGGTACAAGCCCCACTCTGGGTGTAGAGGTTACTAAAAAAATAAATAAACTTAAAACAAAAAATCAACACCCTCAGCGTTGACTACTGATCTTGGCTGAGCTAATCTGCTACACACAAAGTCTTGATCTACCTCTCAGTTGTAAATATTTATAAAGTTTAAAAGGAATCTATCTAGAAACCCAGTTAACCTTTAACGACTGACAAATGTTTAGTGTCAGACAAGGAGTATTTTACATTGACTTTGTTTTAGTGATGGAGGCTGATGACACCTGAGTTTCGCATTACGTACTGCAGCATTAAAACATAATCATTAGACTGTGATCGGTTGTGTGGACCAATCGCATTGTGCCAAGTAACGGTACGAAGCACATTACTGTGGAATATCCTGATAGGACACGGAGAGTGGGTGATAAAAAACATCCGCTTTGGGGTGCCTGGGTGGCTCCGTCGGTTAAGCACCCGACTTCGGCTCAGGTCACGATTTCACGGTTCATGGGGGCAAGCCCCACGTCGGGCTCTGTGCTGACAGCTCAGACCTTGGAGCCTGCTTCGGATTCTGGGTCTCCCTCTCTCTCTGTCTGCTCCGCCCCAAAATAAATAAATAGACTTAAAAAAAAAAAAAACCAAACCATATGCTTTTACATACGCTCCAGTGTATAAGCCCATCTGGGTTCCGTGCTCACCTCACCAGACCAAAACCGAGGTGGCACGTCCAGCCCACACATGGCACTGTAGGACGAACACTATGTCCAAAGTGCCAAGATGTCACAAGATTTTGAAACTGCTTCCTCTCAGGATCTGCCAAAGTTTCCAGCTCAGCGTCTTTACCCCCGAAGAGAAGACTAAGGAGGGAGAGGAGAAGTGTCTTGTGGAAGAAGGAACACTGGTGTTGTGTTCTAGAAATAAGTCTGGTGGACCGTGAAAGCGGGCAGGTGTTCGGCTCAATGGGTAGAACCTTATAATAATGAGAGTCACCCTCCAGCTCAGCCATGGAAGTGATTTTTCTCGCGAGTTTCCATGTCACCAGTGTCTGGGAGCTTTCAGCAAAATGTTCATCAGCCTGCTCCTGTGGCCAGGGATGCTGGAGAAAAGGGGAGGAACCACGGCACGGTCACATGACCTCTGCGGTCTGGCAGTTTTGTTGTTCTAAAGCATTCGCCCTGTCTTCCCAGAATGCATGCCTGCCTGCCTTCCTGGAAAATCTTAGGAGTATCCTAATATTGTAAACTTAATTTTTTTCTGGTTTACCTTTTTTTTTTAAGTGTATTTATTTATTTTGGGGGGGAGAGAGAGAGAATGAGCAGGAAAGGGGTAGAGAGAGAGAGAGGGAACAGAGAATCCCAGGCAGTCTCTGACCCAGGGCTCGATCTCACAAACTCACTGTGAGATCATGACCTGAGCCGCAATCGAGAGTCAGACAGTCAACCAACTGAACCACCCAGGAGCCCCTGGTTTAGTCTACATAGAACAAATCACACAGATCTTTAGTATTTGGTTCTGTGCATTTTAACAACTGTATACAATTGTGTCATCATTTAGAATCTTTCAGTCACCCCAGGAAACTCCCTCGTGTCCCCTTCTAGCGGGCCACCCCACCACCCCAGAGGCAGCTCCTTTCTGATTTCTATCCAGTAGATTTGGTTTTGCATACACTTCATATAGGTAGAATCATGAAATACATATGTATTGATTTCAGTTCTCTTATTGTAGGCCAACAACATGCTTTTGAGATTTATCTGGTTGTTGCACCAGCAAGTAGCTCATTGTTTTCATTGCTGAATAGTGTTCTGTGCTACACATAAGCTTATTATACAGATTTGCTTATCCATTCTCCTCTTGATGGATATTTGAGCCGTTTCTGCTTCAGGTTCTAATTAATAAGGCTGCTATGTACACTTTTTTGCAAGTCTTTTTGAGAAATATGTTTTGCCGTTGTTTGAAGTTTGTTTATTTTGAGAGAGAACAAGCACGTGGGCACGCGCACCAGCTGGGGAAGGGCAGAAAGAGAGGGAGAGAGGGAGAGAGGGAGAGAGAGAGAGAAAGAGAGAGAGAATCCCAAGCGGGCTTAGCGCTCTCAGGGCAGAGCCCAGTGAGGGGCTGGAACCCATGAACCAGGAGATCATGACCTGAGCCGAAACCAGGAGTCAGTGGCTCAACTGACTGAGCCACCCAGGCGCCCCGAGAAATATTTTTTGGTTCTGTTTGGTAAATACGTAGGAGTGAAATTTCTGGGTCGTGAGTTACATAGATGGTTAACTTGATTAGAGCTGACAAACACTTCTACGGTTACCTTTGTGCCAGATTGTCCCCAGCAATAAGCACAGTCTTTAATTTTAGATTCTAATGGGAGGAGTCAGGATTGTTTTCATTTCCTCGTAGGGGTACTCGGTTGTTTCAATATTATTTGTTGAAAAGACTTTTCTTTCCATATTTGACTGACTTTGTTGTTGATACTTTTGTTGAGAATTGAGTACACACACACACACACACACACACACACACATACACATACACACACAGGTGCATCTCTGGACTCTGTCTAGTCCCATTGATCTGTTTGTCCTTCTGCCAATACCACACTGTCCTGATTGCTATATATTTATAATAAATCTGGGATTTGGGTAGTATAGTGCCTCCCAACTTTTTTCCTTTTTTTTTTTTTTGGCAAGATTATTTTGGCTATTCTAAACCATTTGCCTTTCCATGTACATTTTAAAATTAGCTTGCCAGTGTTATTTTTTTTTCATGCTAGGATTTTTTAAATTAATGAATGAATTAATGAATTTTCTATTTCAATTCCAGCGTGGTTCACAGTGTAATATTAGCTTCAGGGGTACAGGGTAAGTCACACAACACTTGCACACATCACCCAGCGCTGGGCACAGCCAGTGCCCTCCTTGATCCCCATCACCTTTTCACCCATCCCCCACACTCACCTCCCCTCTGGGAACCATCAGTTTGTTCTCTGCAGTCAAGAGTGTTTCTTGGCTTCTCTCTCTTTTTTTTTTTTCCTTTGTTCATTTGTTTTGTTTCTTAAATTCCACATGTGAATGAAAAACCTGCCAGGATTTTGAGTGGGGCTACAGTGAGTCTATAGATCAGTTGAGAGACAGCAGGTGTCTTTAAAACATGGAGTCTTTTCAGTCCGCGAATGCAGTACAGCACTCCCGTCTCTTTAATTTCTCAACCAGCGGTGGTTTACGGTTTTCAGTGTACAAGGCTTGCACATCTTTTGTTAGATTTTTTTCTAAGTGTCGCTGGGTGGACAGGGGAGACCCAGGGCCCCGGGGGCCACAACCCAGCCCATCCCAAAGGTGTTGCTGGAGGTTCTCGGTCTTGTTACGAGAAGGAATTCAAGGACAGACACGCAACACAGGCAAGTGACTTAAGCAGGAAAGCTTATTAAAGTGAAAAACACACTCTTGAGATGTGAGAGTAGATGAGCCCTGGGGATTGGGTTTCTATTTTTTACTGACAGTTGTTTTTTTTTAATTTTTTTATGTTTATTTTTTTTTGAGACAGAGAGAGAAAGAGAAAGAGACAGAGCATGAGTGGGGGAGGGGCAGAGACAGAGAGGGAGACACAGAACCCAAAGCAGGCTCCAGGCTCTGAGCTGTCAGCACAGAGCCCAACACGGGGCTCGAACCCACGAACCGTGAGATCATGACCTGTGCTGAAGTCGGATGCTCAACTGACTGAGCCACCCTGCAGCCCCTCCCTCTGTTTTTTTTTCTTTTTTTTAACGTTTATTTATTTTTGAGACAGAGAGAGACAGAGCACGAACGGGGGAGGGTCAGAGAGAGAGGGAGACACAGAATCTGAAACAGGCTCCAGGCTCTGAGCAGTCAGCACAGAGCCCGACGCGGGGCTCGAACTCACATACCGTGAGATCGTGACCTGAGCCGAAGTCGGACGCCTAACCGACTGAGCCACCCAGGCGCCCCTGTTTTTTTTTCTTAAATCTCTATATATTGATGTGTGGCTTTCTTTCTTTTTTTTTTTATGATTGCTTTAGAGATATGTTGTTTGATATAGTAGTCACCACCCACAAGTGGCTTGAAATTTGAGTTTTAACTAGTTAAAATATGAAAACAATCAAAATGCGTCCCTGGCTATAGTATGGAGGGTGGAAAGAGAAGATGCAGAACTAAAAACAGGAAGATAAGTTTGGACATTGTTTGAGAGACACTGGCACAACTTTGTGAGACAGTAGCAGAGTTTAAGAGAAAGCATGAGACTGAGAGATCCCGGGAGGCAGGGTCAAGTCAATTGGCTTCAAGTGGCATGACCAGGGGAGGGGGAGGCCGAGTGACTAAAGGTTTCTAGCGTGGGCCAGCAGGCGAACGTTGGTGCCATGGATGGGGACAGGGAATGTCGGAGGGGAGGGTCAGGCGTAGGGGAAGATGAACAGTTTAGTTTAGAGACCCTGAGACTCAGATATTTGTAGGAATTTCGAGGTACGGATAAACAGTAGGCACTTGGCTGCCTGGGTCAAGAATTTTGGGGAGCTATATACAGCAGAGATTTTCAGGTTTTTAATTTACATACTGAGGAAACTGAAAGGTACATAAAATCACCATGGTAGTGTTACAGCATAAAAATATACAGAAGGGTGGGACTGCGGGCATTTAAGAGGAAGAAGACACTTCGCAGAGCTTGGAGACGGGAGGAAAACTGGAAGACTGTCACTGACTGCAGAGTCACAGGTGCACTGTTGGGGCGCCTGGGTGGCTCAGTTGGTTGAGTGTCCAGCTCTTGGTTTCGGCTCAGGTCGTGATCTCGCGGTTCATGAGTCGGAGCCCCACGTCAGGCTCTGCACTGTGCACACAGTGTATAAGGACAGTGCAGAGCCTGCTTGGGATTCTCTCTCTCTCCCTCTGTCTTTGCCCCTTCCCCCGTCCCAAATAAATAAATAAACTTAAAAACAAAATGAACAAAAAAAAACCCTCAAATGCATTGTTAAATGGTAGCGAAAAGTTTTCCGGGCGGCCCTCATACAGATATCATTTGACAGTTTTGGCCTAGATCTGCTGGCCTAAGAAGCAGAAAAGTACTTTGAAATTCTGTCTCTCTTTTAGACTCCTTCCATTCATTGCCTCCATCGCTTTGTGTTTATTTTATCTGGCTGTGTACTAGACATTCCCCTGGGCATCACAGGTAGAGCAAGGAAGGAAAGTGAGCCTCTCTGTCCTATTCTTCCCACCAAAGAAAGGCAGGCAAGCAAGTAATTAAAATACGAAACATACGGGTCTGCAAGGAAACCGAGGTTGTCCCAAGGGCTGCAGGAGCCCAGGAGGAGCGGCAGCCTCTTCTGTGCCTTCCACATGCTGTTTCTTCCCGCGAGCAGTGCTGTCTTCCTGTTTCTTTACGCCCAGGCCTTTAAAACTCAGCTCCAGGGGCACCTGGGTGGCTCAGTCAGTTGAGCGACCCACCCTTGATTTCGACTCAGGTCATAATCTCCCAGTTCACAAGATCAAGCCCTGTGTTGGACTCTGTGCTGACCCTGTGGAGCCCCCTTGAGTTTCTCTCTCTCCTTTCTCTGCCCCTCCCCTGCCCACGCTGGCTCTCTTCTCTCTCTCTCTCTCTCTCTCAAACTGGATAAGTAAACAAACAAAAATTAAAACACGGCTCCAGCATCATTCTGAAAACTTTCTTTGATTACCTTGTTTTATTTAATTCTTTAACAGAAGCAGTGACTCATATTGGACAATGGATCTCTAAAGCACTCACTTAAAAGAAAGAAAAAAAAAGAGGAAGGGAGGGAAGGAGGGAGGAAAGGGAACCAAAATTGAAAAAGGACTATGTCGGGGGCCTGGGTGGCTCAGTTGGTTAAGCATCTGACTTCGGCTCAGGTCATGATCTCACGGTTTGTGGGTTCAAGCCCTGCGTTGGGCTCTGTGCCGACAGCTCAGAGCCTGGAGCCTGCTTCAGACTCTGTGTCTCCCTCTCTCTCTGCCCCTCCCCTACTCATGCTCTGTCTCTCAAAAATAAATAAATGTAAAAAAAAATTAAAAAAAAGAAAAAAGTACTATGTACTCATTAGAGGAAATTCAAACAATACAGAAAACACAAGGAAGCTCACCCAGGATCCCACCACCTAGAAATAATCATCCTTCCCATCATCCAGATATATCCTTGTAGGTTTGTCCATATGAAAGGGTGGCTAGAAGTAATTTTATATCATTAGGATTATGCTATATGTCCTATTTTAAGTGTTACTAAGAGCTTAATTTCACTTTAAGGAGATTACCATAGTATCAACTCTAATAATTCAATCTTAAAAGAAGACAATTAGCATAAAAAAAACTCAACTTCACATAGAGGATTCTTTACAAGAGATGGTATTACTAAAAGATCTAAGGTTAACAAAAAAATTACCTAAAGCACTGAAGCTTTGGTGATTTTGAAAAGCCATAGGTCTATGTTTTGCTTTTCCGCAGCTTGATGGGACTCCGCTGTGCATGATGGGGAAATCAACACCTTCAAATTCTTTCCACCTTTCTCCCACCATGCAGCCTCCCAACTGCTTCCTGATTTCGGTTATAATTACATCGTCGCTCTTTACAACATTTATCTACCTTTTTGTAACGTAATCCCTGTATCTGCTGATTCCCAACTCAGTATTTAGATGGCTCCAGCTGTCTCCACCATCTCTTAGGTCATGGTCTCTGGCTTCTTCTATCCTAGAGTTCTTTATTTCTTTTCACCCCTTGGTTGGCCAGATTTCGTCATCAAGCAGTTTTCTCGAGAAGGACCCTGTCCTACTCTTCCCACCAAAGAAAGCATGCAAGAAAATAATTAGAATACAAACATAAGAAACAAGAAGTGTTCTCCTGTAGTCCATCTGCCATAAAGCTGGCATGACAGTGTGGCTGGGCATAACTTTGCTGGGTCCTGCTTTTCTTCCCCGGAACTTCTGACATTCCTCCTCTGTGTTCCAGACTTCCATTCAATCGGTTTTTCCCTTTGCTACGACTCCCACAGCCCTGCACCACCACCACCACCACCACCTCTCATAAATCAGGATTGCAGTTTCCAAAGAACACACATGAGCTCTTTACCTTTCCCCTCACTGCACGTGAGAGAATTATCAGTAGGGACTAGGCCGGCCTCCACTGTGATACTTTGATGTGAGCCTGGGTGTTTCTAGAGTCTTAACCATGCATCTCTGTCTTCCTTTCTAGAGATAATTGATGACCTCGCCAACCTGGTGGAGAACACAGACGGGAAACTCCGCACGGAGACCAGGCGTATGAACATAGTGGACAGAAAGTCAACATCTTGCGGTAAAGGATCTCGACACTTACCATTCTGCCTCCCATCATCACTTGTGCATCGACTCTGCTTTTAGTTGCCTGCGTTTCTCTAGTTACCACAGGGATTTGGTCGCTCTTCTATTGCAGACAGTCCCTTTTGATGAAGCATTGAAATCGCTAAGAGATCCCCAAATCTTGTAAAAATGAAGGATTATGAGTGTAGGAGAAGTATAATGCACTGTTAATTTTTTTTTTTTTTTAATTTAAAATAGGATCTGTCTCTGTATGCTTACAGAGAAAACCAGTTTGGGAAATCGTGTGACAATAGGCAGGTCGCTGCTGGTAGATGATCGCAGGTGTTGAAGGCGATCTTGCTTACTTTGTGCCTTTTTTCTACTTGTAAGCTTCATGGCTGAAGCTTGGACTCCAGAGCGGTTAAGAGCCCAGGTTCTGAAGTCTGGTGGAGTTCGCATCCTATATTCAGTGATGTTAGTCTTTGGCAGTCACTTTACTGCTTGATGCCTTGTGCATAAAATGGGGCTATCCGTGCCAAGACAAGAATCAGTTGGCGTGGCTCTCGAAACACTGACCCGTTGGCCCTGCCCTAGAGATTCTGATTAAGTAGGGCTGGAATGGATGCTCATTATTTGACAAGGACGGCAGGCAATTCGGACATAGATACTTGCCATTCTCCCGAAGCTCCAATGCCGATTTTTGTGAGGTTTGAATTCCGTGTTGCCTGTGCGTGGTGCTTCGCCCAAAGGTAAGTGATGATAAACGGTAGTGACAGTGGTACTGACCAAAGCGACAGTTACTGGGTGCTTCCTCCCACAAAGGTGCACCAGGTTTATAAAGCTAATACCTTTATTGGAAACAAAAGTATAATAGCAGTCAGAACACTGGTGATCAGAGCACACACTTTGCCTCTTAGCCCTTTCAATGTGAAAAATACAATGGATCCGTCTGATCCGTACCCAGTTTTAGAACGAGGATCCTCTGTGCGAAGGTCACCAGAGATGTGTAGCTTGAGAAGCATTACCTTCTTTACCTGGTGTGCTGGTTCGACAGACGTCTAGAACAACAGGGTGACTGAGGAGGTAGCTAAGGCCTCTGGAACCTCAGGAAGTAGAAGTCTGAGGGACCTCCCTGCTCCCTGTGATCACGTGCCTGCATTCCCTAGCCCCGGAATTCTCATCCACCAGATAGCAGACACCCTGTGCTTCTGCATCCTGCAAAAGCAACACATCCTTGCTTTTTACTTGACCAACCTTCTCACGTGACCTTGCTCCACGGGGTCTTCGTTCGGTGCTAGATCCTGAAACTTGGGAGACAGGGAGATGCGGGCTTACTCCCACCTCCAACTCCAACTGCCTTGATCTCTGTAGGAACTTAGTCTTGCTGAGCCTCACTTCCCTCACGTGTAAAAGAGTGGATAACCTGGTTATCAACATTAAACCGTGTAGAACAGGTGAAGCGTCTAACGCTGGCCATCTTCCCTGACTGTCCATATTTACGCGGAGAGGCCCTGCAGTGGGGTGGTTAATAGTGGGGGCCCTAGAGCCTGGCTGGACTTGCCTCCCAGCGGCACCCCTCACCGACTATGCGACCTTGGAGAAGCCCACGCTCCCCTTTGCCTCGGTTTCCCCATCTTCGAAATGGGAATGCTAATGGTAAACACCCGACAGGGTTGTTGTAAGGAATAAATGAATTAATAGAGATAAAGATACAGGTTTAGTTGCAGATGATATAGATGTAGATATATACACAGAGACAGATTTGTAGCACTTAGTGCGGTATTGGCACATGGTAAGCTGTGAGCAAGGATTAGCTCTCATCTCTGTGCATCTAAAGTAGGAACAGTCGTCCCGATTCAGGGACCGCTTTCTTGAAGTCTCTTTTACGTGCAAAGCAGTCATGTTGCTGTTAGTTTGGAATGACCGTGTATATGGATGTGTGGGTAAGCTTTTTGTATTTGCAACGCAGTGGCCCTCGGCACGTGTTACTCATGAAGTCACAGCGAGGAATGTTACTTCTGCTGCCAGTTTCTCATTTTATGGTATTGCTTGGTGTTGGTGTTTGCGCCCAGAAATGTGCATCAAATCATCTGACTTGAACTCTAAGTATCTCTTTTTAATAGAAGAAATTTAGAAACTCCCACAATTACTAAAATACATGCTTCTAAAACTTGGTATTTTTAAAATAAGTTAACTGTAAATTTGTCTCGTGCCATTTATATTTAGTTATACATAATCTGTAATAGAATTACTGTTGGCTCTTGAACAGTGCAGAGGCCAGGGGTGTTGACCCCCCTGTGCAGGCAGAAATCTACATATACGTTTTTTTTTAAGTTTGTTTATTTTTGAAGGAGTCAGAGAGCGCAAGCAGGGAAGGGGCAGAGAGAGCAGGGGACTGAGGATCCGAAGCGGGCTCTGTGCTGACGGCAGAGAGCCTGACACAGGGCTCGATCTCGCACATGGTGAGATCATGACCTGAGCCGGAGTCAGATGCTTAACTGACTGAGCCACCCAGGTGCCCCCTGTGTATCGCGTTTGACTCCCCCCAAAACTTAACTACTAATAGCCTGCTGTTGACCTGGAGCCTTCCTGATACCATAAACAGTTAACACATATTTTGTACCTTACATGTATTTTGTGCTCCTTTCTTACAATAAAGTACGCCGGAGAAGAGATGTTAAACTCATAAGGATGAGAAAGTACATTTACGGTCCTGCACTGTATTTTTGACAAAAATCCACGCATGAGTCAATTTGCACAGTTCAAACCTGTGTTGGGTCAACCGTATATGTAGGGAGTCAGAAGGGAGAAGTCCAGTAATACAGCATTGTTAAATAGACATTTCTTTATTCTTTCGGTGGAACTACTCTAAAGAGAATTCTTTCTCTTATCCCATCAATTTTTTGCCCCTCATCTTTTCTAGGCAGTGTCCTAAGTATTGTCGATCCACACCCAAATAACTAACCTTATAGTATTTCCAATGCCTGATACCTTTAAAGGAAAATTATTGCATTTACATTTTTTACAGGGAAATCTATCGTTACATCTCTGTTTGTTGGCAATCAGCACCAGTTTTGCATGTTGATCGAGGTTTATCCCGTGGCCTCCAAAGCTCTAGAGAGGCCAGACTGGTTTAATGACCCCTGCAATTAACTTCTGAGTCTCCCACTGATCAATATGAAGCCTGTGAAATTACGACACCCTGTGGAATTTACTGAGTGGGTATAGCAGCCCTCGCCCAAACTAACCTAACTTGAAATATCACAGTAAAATGTACACAACACAAAATTTGCCTTCGTAACCATTTTTAAGCGTGCAGCTCCGTGGCTTTAAGTGCATTCACGTTGTCCTGAAACTGTCTCCAATGTCTGTCTCCAGAACTTTTTCATCTTTCCCAACTGTGACCCTGCCACCATTCGACACTAGCTCCCCATTCTTCTCCAGCCGGCCCCCATCAGCCGCCATTCAACTTTCTTTTTCTATGAATTGGATGCCACCAGGTATCTCACTTGAGTAAATTCATACAGTATTTGTCCTTTTGTGTCTGGCTTATTTCACTCAGCATAATGTCTTCAGGAGTCCTCTATGCTCTAGTGTGTGTCACAGATTCCTTGCTTTTTTAGGCTGAATAATATTCCAGTGTGTGTCTGTCTGTGTAGATGTGTGTGTGTATATGTATATATGTGTATATGTATATATACATATGTATACACACCACATTTTACCTGTTAGTGTTTATCTGTTTATCTGTCCGTGGACTTTTTTGGCTAATGTGGTGAATGAGGTCACTATGAACAGGTGTACAAGCATCGATTCAAGTCCTGCTCAGAAGTCACATTGCTGAATCAAATAGTAATTCAGCGTTTAATTTTTTAAGGGACCACCATATTAACCTGTCCTTTTGTTTTGCTTCCAGTCCTTAAACTCTTAGTACTTTCTAGTAGTTTGATTATTTTCCTGTTAAAGCCCATTTGTGGGCAGGAGTCAGGGACTTCTGTAGCCTGAGAGGGGCAGGCAAGTGAGGTAGAAGTTACAGCCCTGGACCCACCCCAGTTGAAGAGTGTAGTAGGGGACCCTTCCCCCAATGAAGTGGGTCCCCAGAGAGATATACCCTTAGGGTAGAAGTGAACCAGAAGTAAGGTGCCCTTGGCACTGAAAAGACTGAGAAGGACAAGGACAAAACCATAGTTGTGACAAGTTGTGGGCATAGAAAGGAATTACGTCATGGGCATCTATACTCAGGATGGGTCAGAAACCCCATACTCTGCATTTGGTTTGGGGCAGATTCATGTGCTAGAGTGACAGGTGCCTGGTGAAAACAATGAAACACCTGTCTGGAGGAGGGTGTATTTATCAGGTCTCTAAGAATCAGCCAAACCAAATTTTCAGGGCGGTGACCAGCACGCAGTCAAAGATAACCTAGCAGACATGGAAACAACACAACATGAGCCAGAACCAGCAACAGACCACAGAAATCAATCTGCACTGACTCGCAGTATTAGAATTATCAGGCACAGATGATAAAATTAACTATGCTTATTATATTTAAAGAAAGAAATGACAGGCGTGAAAGGATCTTCAGAAAATAGGAAACTATAAAAAGTAACAGAAAATTTGAAAAGGGACCAAAATCTAGCTCCTAGGAAAAAAATAAAATAAAAACCTGAAATTCAAAACCCAGTGGACATATTTGGTAGCATAGAAGCAGAGAGAATCAACCAGGGGATAGGTACAAAAAAAGTGAACCATATTGCCTTTATGTAAGCTTTAGCTAGCATTTACAAGAGGATATCCAGATGCTACGGAGGTTACGTTAGGATCTTTGTAAGAAAGGTTTGGGGCGCCTGGGTGACTCATTTGGTTAAGCATCCAACTCTTTGATTTTAGCTCAGGTCCTGATCCAAGGGTCATGGGATCGAGCCCCACATCAGGCTCCATGCTCAGTGAGGAGATTCTCTCTCCCTCCCTCTGCCCTTCTGCTCATGCTCTCTCTCTAAGAAAGAGAGAGAGAGAAAGAAAAAAAGAAAAGAAAAAAGAAAGAGGGGAGAGAGGAAGGAAGGGAGGGAGGAAGGAAGGAGGGAGGGAGGAAAGAAGGAAGGAAGGAAGAAAGAAAGGTTTGGTGGGGGGGGGGGGGCGAGGGCTTGTTCCAGGTGCCTGGGACATATAGCAAAGAGTTGATCCCCTGCACTTCCCACATGCAAGGCTCGATTGATCCTTTCCACATAAGCAGACATGCACATGAAGCTTCAGGCGGGTGTGTTTTAACTGTTTGTGGGGTAGGGAGTTAAGTGAGTCCCTCAAGTGTCCCTGGGTTACTGTTCACATGGCACTCCATTTGTTTAACTCTGGGGACTCAAGCGAGCTGAGGGTGGCGGCCAGCACATCATCATTTTGAGTGCAGAAGGTTGTGAACCGTGAAAAGGTCTTTTGTTTCCCTACCCTTAGTGTGTCTTCCTTGCCGATCTGATACATATATAAGTCATAGATGCTTCCGCAGTGAGGAAATTTCCAGTTCTTCATCCAGACCGAATTGCCAGGGGGCCACACAGAAGGGCCTGGTGATGAATTTGTCTGTGTGCTTGTTAACAAAGGATTCAAGCACCTCTTTGTGAACCTTTCACTCAGGAGCCCGGGCTGTAAAAATTTTACTGAGATCTTTGTGTGGCTCTTCCTCCCTTTCCCTTGCCCCCCCGCCCCACCCCCCAAATCGCGTCCAGTCGAAAGCAATACTGTCTTTTTCCCGCCTCCAAACGCAAATCAGCCTGGTGTTTTCCACCGGTACCTACGCGTACTTTCCGATCTGTTACTTGTATCAGGACGTCTCCACGAAAGCAAGATCTTTGTGATCGCGGTTAAATATTCAGAGTGCCTCGTCCTCATTAGAATTCAAAATAGAGCCTCGTCTGAGTCTGACGGACAGAGCCAATTGTGAGAGGCCAGACTGAGTGTTCTGAATGACTTGGGCTGAGGGGCTCGGTTGCTTCTCAGCATATTGACTATTACGTAATGTTGTGCAAGCACATCGATTGTGATTTGAGCAGCATTTTGGCGACGCGGTGAGCAATCAGCCCGGCCGACACTGCGTTAGCACCGTCTCAGCCCGGACCCCTTGGGGGTTACCCTTCCGCATTCGGGAGCCTGCTGGTCTTAGGGAAGCCACAGCATGGGTGTGGAGCCACAGCTGGGTCACAGCGTGGGCTTGGCCGCTTAGGCCCCGGGGTGACTCAGAGGGCATGCCCTCTCTGAGGCCCCGCTTCCTTCTTTATGAAACAAGGGGAATAATGACCAGTCTGCATGGCTGTTGTGCAGACGGAGTGAGAGCCAGCTGGGCGGCGTCGGGACTGGTTGTAGTGCCTCCTCAGTAGACGCCAGCGCCGCGAAAGCGCGGGTTTCGAGCGGTGGCCGAGAGCCGCCTTCGTGAAATAAGACTCAGAGGAAGCCGGTGTGCAGAAAGGCTTTTAAGGAGAACAGTGATGGCCTGAGTAAGTTGGGCAGTGATGTTCTGAAGCTAGGTTTTTATGTCCTCACTGGATGAGAAAGAGTTGCTTTCTCTCAAAGAAACTGAAATTTGTGATCTTGTGGCGGAAGCCATTCCCGGGCATGAGTCGGTAGGTGCCACTCGTAGTGGGGCGCGGAAGGCGCCGCCGTCCCTTTGGGTGGCGTGAACGTACTTTTTCTTCCATTAGCTCTTCGGAAGCTAACACAACGTAGGTAGAAAACTGAGTTCTGAGTTGTCTGGTTTATTTAACCGACCTCGGAGACAACGTAATCTCCCAAGGAATGGTCTTTAAAACCCTACCGCAAACACAGATAATTAGAGATCTGATTACGGAGCTTTTCTTTCTCTCGCTGCTTCTCAAGAATACTCTTCTGGCCTTTCTCCTGCTTCTTTCTTTCATCGTCCTTCTTTGGGATAATCCAGTTAAATTCTTGAGCTCCCATCTTCTTGACACACACGTGTGTCCGTGTCTGTTCCCCAATGTCGTCTTTCGCTCGGTGTCCATGGAGAAATGCCAGCTCCTCCGCTAAGGGATGTCAGCCTTCAAAGACCCCTGGGGGGCAGCTGGGTGGCTCCATTGGTTTCTGCTCAGGTCACGGATCTCACAGTTTCGTGAGTTCAAGCCACGCATCGGGCTGTAGGCAGACAGCGCGGAGCCTGCTTGGGATTTCTTGGTCTCCCTCTTTCTCTGCCCCTCCCCCGTTCACGCTCTCTCAAAATAAATAAATAAACTTAGAAATGGAAAAAAAAAAAAAAAAGGCCACCTTGTCCTCAAGCTGCATTTCCTGTCTGTGTATTCTTTCCTTCTTCCCTGTTAACAATGAGCGTCATCCGTATGCCAGGTGCTGGGCTCAGTTACTGGAGCAGAAAGGTGGGTGGGCTCACGCCCTTCCTGTCCCGGGCACCATAGAGTGGAGGAGAAGGACCCAGGGACTGCAGGGAGCCCCGGCGGAGAAGGATCGCAGTCAGCTTAGGGGCTCCCGGGTTTAAGAGGACACAACGTGGGGGCAGAGGTCTGAGGAGTGAGGGGGGATAGACGTCCCCAGGGTCTGGTGTGAAAACCCAAAGTGAGCAGGATGCATCTTCTGTGATCCCATGTGACAGAGGGAAGAAAGGAAGGAGGGAGGGGCAGAGGGAAGGTGGGAAGACGTGTGTCAGATCTGTAGAGGGGTGTTTGCTAGAACATCTGTAGCCGACAGTGTTCCCTCAGAGCGGTGTGAGCGGGCCAGGCTCGGAGCCGGGTGGCCAGAGATGATCTGTGACTGTAGTACTTCTGTAATTTAAATATTATTTGACATTTCAAGGAAAATGTATTTCTGTCTTAATATCTTAGCGTCTTCATTTTTTCTACCCGTAGCATTGTTATAAGGGTGATGGCAATACTCTATTTTAACCTTTCTGTCTTTCTAACATTTTATTATGAGCCCTTTTTCCTTTTGGTACCATTGGTAACATTCTATCAAACATTCTATTCTACCGTCATTTACTTAGGACGGTCTTGTTTGGGGCTTTTAGATTGTTTCCTCATTTTTGCTGTATATGTAATGCTGTGTTACATCAAGCCTCTTTCCATACATAGGATTTTTCCCTGTCATGTAGGGTCTCCGTTAGGATGCTTCCAGGACCAGAATCACAGACTGGGTCTGGCTGTCTTATCTTGAGGAGGCTCTGACTGGGAGGTTGTTTGAGCCTAGAGAAGGGACGGGAGGCAGGAGGCCACAGACAGGGGAGGAATCTGGCCGTGTTGAACTCCGTGTAATAGGAGTGCTCTCAAAATGGAACCAGAGGTTGGATCTGGACAGCCAGGAAAAAAGAAAACAAAACAAAACATGCCCATTACTTATTATAACAACGTTACTTATTTCCCAGGCAGATTTACCGACGCCCAGGGTGGGAGCCATGTTGATAGGTAATCGTCAAATTATTTTCCAGTCCCCCACTCGGACTTCTCAGCGACGGCATGTGGCTAAGATCCAGTGCCACTCTCCCCCCGCCCTCGCTCTTCTTGAATAACTTCTGGTATTCCAGAAGGTTCTGTCCACCAGAAGTCCCTCTTCTTCCTTGATTCCCGTGACACGGCGTCATCCCAAAGTCCGCGCTGCCGCCCCAGCTGCTCAGCCCTTCCCTTCTTTTTTTCTCGTACTTGCCGGGCACCGAGAAGGAGAAGCTGGGAAGGCCTGGTGGCCCGCCTTGGGGAGCTCTCAGCCGGAAAGGGAGGCAGCAAGCTTGGGGCCCCATGATGAAGACTCCTGGGTGTTCACAGGACGCCGTGTAAGCGGCCTCATGGGGCCCCTCATTCTGGAAAGCTGAGTGGGAATCTAACAGAGGTGGGTTAGCATCCCAGGCAGTAGGTTTGCACGAGGCACAAAGACCCGAGACGACCCTCAGTTTCCCAAGCAAGAAATGGGGCCGGCCGGCTGGGCCCAAGGGTGCCTGCCGGAGAGGCGTGGCTGTGAGGCCGGGGCCAGCTCAGGGGGGGCCCAGGCTGCAAACCCAGCCTGGGTTTGCAAGTCAGGGGATGCCGTGCCACATTACCCGTCTGCTTCTCTTCTTGGGAGAAGCCTGAAACCTGGATCTTCAAGCGAAATCTCCCCATATTTCCACGTTGACAGTAAATTAGCATTTAAAAAAATTCCCACGCGGGCCAAATAAAACACGTCCCAGCGTACTCCGTGGGGCCCCCTTGTTCCCATCCATCCCGTCAGCCCCTGGGCCTGTTGGGGAATAACACCACAATCTCTCTCTCTCCCCTGTTCAGTCGCTTCGTGTTCTCACCACTGTGTTTCTGGCTCTTGTCCCGTTTATGTAGCCGCTAAAACTCCTCACGACAAAGTCTGTCGATAGGCACAGAAAAACGCGCGTGAGTCATCTGGATTGCTTTTGTGCAGCCTGTGGCCCCGCGTCTTCTGGTTCTGGTGTCCGAACGCGGCAAAACTCCGCCCAGCTGTTAGCGTTATGGACAGAAACAAGAGGAGCCCCTCTGCTGAAGGTGCCCTTATTTCTTAAACATGCTCTTCTCGGTTGATTTAAAACTTGTTCCCCTTCCTTTTCCCCATCTGCTGCCTGTTAGACGAAGTGACTTTTCTCCGTCACGGAGATGACAGATACCAAGCAGTAAAACCTGTAGAGCGCGAAACTCATAGGACACCTGCCTCTAAAACCCAAGAGAAAAACCCTAGCACTCCATGAATACATTGCGACCGCCCCCAGATTCATTTTAGGGGCTAACGTGTTTGGCTCACAGACCCCTTCTCCGCCGGGCACCCTTCAACCCTTCCTGCCCCTCCGGGGCCCTGTGGTCAGTCATGAAACGTGTCTAATGCACGCCTGAGGCGTCTGCGGTCAGATGTCTTGTATATGCGACCGCATCGCTGTTGTCTGCTTTGATTTTGAGTCCCGACTGTGGAAAAGCCCATTTTTCTGCTAACAGCATTTATTCTGGAAGCGGGAACAGGAGCAGTGAGTTGAAATGTTGATGCTTCGGCTTAATCCGGGCAAAATGAAGCCTTTGAGAGAAGCGCAAAATTGGAAAACCTTTACTTAATGGAAGGTGATTGATAGGGGCTGACAGCCTCCGAGCGATCGCCACGGCCTCAGAGGCCTCCACGCTTCTGTAATCTGCCGCGAGGCTATCATCAAGGGGTCAGAAATGATCATAGAGTAGAATCACTTTTTGATTATTGTTTTTGCTTGGTGTGGTTTGGAAAGATAAGGTGTGATTTCCAAGAGCGGCTTCTGTTGTCACGGGAGTAATAATTACACCGCGCGGGCCTCGGTGGGTGCCACTCCTGACGTGCGTGTTTGTGCGTGTTTTTCCGGTAATGTTTGTTTGCCCGGGATCTCGTGCGCTTTCAGCTGGCCCTGTGGGGCCAGCAAGTGCTGGCCGGGCTTAGAAGGACCCCCTGGGACGTGTATGTTTTGCATACTCAAGGTATACTTTACCTCTGTCATTTTGTGTACTGCCCAAGGTGGGGAAGAGTGCCCCCAACACCTGTTCCAAATGTCTTGCCAATCCAACCTAGCCCTTCAGGAGTCCGCCATTACACCCAAGTGTCCTCATTCATACACTGATTTTCTTTTATATTTGTAAATTGAGAGGAAACGAAGATTTGGATTCTGGGGACGCCTGGGTGGCTCAGTCGGTTACGTGTCCGACTTCGGCTCGGGTCATGACCTCACGGTCCCTGAGTTCAAGCCCCGTGTCGGGCTCTGGTGCTGACAGCTCGGAGCCTGGAACCTGCTTCGGATTCTGTGTCTCCTTCTCTCTCTCTGCCCCTCCCCTGTTCACACTCCGTCTCTTTCTCTCTCTGTCTCTCAAAAATAAATAACATTTTTTTTTAAAAATTAAAAATTTTTAAAATTAAACAAAGGTTTGCATTCTGGTTGTGACTGAAGTCGCCCACATGTCTTTGAACACGTAACATCGGTGGCTGAGACGAGATGCTCTTTGAGGTTCATCCAATTCTGTCATCCTATTTTCACACCCCTTTGAAGAGAATCAGGCACCCTGCCCCAACCCCGCTGTACCCTACAACACGCACACAGAGACGAGCCGGGGGTCTAGACCAGAACCCGATTCTGCAGGGTGGCCAGCACCAGTTTAGATACCCACAGAATCAGGGGCGCCTGGGTGGCTCAGTCAGTTAAGCGTCCGACCCTTACTTTCGGCTCAGGTCATGATCTCATGGCTCGTGGGTTCAAGCCCCACTTTGGGTTCTGTGCTGACTGCTGTGAAGCTTGATTGGGATTCTCTCTCTCCCTCTCTCTCTTTCTCTCTCCCTCAAAATAAATAAATTAATTTATTTTAAAAAAAAAAAGATGCAGAATTGGGGCACCTGAGTGGCTCAGTCTGTTGAGCATCCGACTTCGGCTCAGGTCATGATCTCACGGTTCGTGAGTTCAAGCCCCACGTCGGGCTCTGTGCTGACAGCTCTGAGCCTGGAGCCTGCTTCCGATTCTGTGTCTCCCTCTCTCTCTCTGCCCCTCCCCCACTTTCACACTGTCTCTCTCAAAAATAAATGAACATTACCAGAAAAAAAAAAAAAAAGATGCAGAATTATATCCTACCTGAACAGGGACTTTGGCCTGCATTGTTGCGTGTTGCCTATCTTGGCTGTAAATGTTGTTAACCAACGTCTGTAATTTTTCTCATCAGAACAAAACAAGAAAGATAGGGGAAAATTTTTAATGGAAGATACAGAGAAAAGTTTAGCAGATTTCAGTCTGTATCCAAATAGGAAAATAAAGGGATGGGATTATGGGAGTGACTCCTGGGTTTTGAGTTCAAAAAGTTGTTGCCAGAAACAGATTCCTAACATTTTTCTCTCAAGTTCGGCCATTTTCTTTCTTTCTTTTTTTTTTTTTTTAATGTTTATTTATTTTGAGATTGGAAGAGAGAGAGAAAGCAAGCTGAGGAACAGAGAAAGAGAGAGATATAGAGGGAGAGAATCCCAAGCAGGACCCATGCTGTCAACACAGAGCCTGACATGGGGCTCGAACTCACAAACTCTGAGATCATGACCCGAGCCGAAATCAAGAGTCAGAAGCTCAACTGACTGAGGCACCCAGGCTCCCCAAGTTCAGCCATTTTCAGTTATGGTTTTAGAAGTGAGTTAGTAGGCATTTTTAAAAAATTTTTTGAAAAATAAGTCTTTCTAAGATTTAAGTTTTTAGTACAGGTTTTCATGCCTCTCCTCTCTTAAATATTATACCCATAAAAAGGACTAAGTGAACATGTAGCTGGTTTTAGGGTTGTTAAGTCACAGCCATTCACAGATCATCCTTTTCATGTGTTATCAAAACAGAAATTCAAATATCAAATTACCGTGGCGCCTGGGTGGCTGAATCGGTTGAGCATCCGACTCTTGGTTTCGACTCAGGTCATGATCACAGGGTCATGGAGTCGAGCCTTGCGTAGGGCTCTGCAATGAGTGTAGACTCTGCTTGGGATTCTCTCTCTCTTTCCCTCTGCCCCTCTTACCCACTCATGCACGTGTGCACTCGCTCTTTCTCTCTCTCTCTCTCAAAAGAACTCAAATTACCTTCCTGATTTCCTGTGTCCACTCCATTTAGGGGTCCCCCTAGCCCCAGCCAATTTTTGGTGTGTGCTTAGAGAATGGGGCAGTTTTACTTGAATATTAGCTGTGAGAAGCAGTAACCATCGATAAATGCACGCTTCATAGCGGTGGCCGTGTGCAAAACAGCTCAGGACAAAGCAGAGCTTAAGGTGCAGAGAATCTGCCCTTGTGACTTCCTCTTGATCCTAAGGCAGCATGCCCACTTGGAACCACACGTGTTTGAAGGAAGTAGGAGGGTAGCTTAAGGGAATGTGTAGCATTCAAAAAGTAAAATAGGTCATTCTCCCTTCCCAAGCCCTTTGGCGAAGCAGTGCTATCAACCAGATATGAAGCTTGAAAGAACTCGGCTCTACATGTTGTTACATTAATGAAGGCTTTAGAGATCCCTTCAGCTGTTCCAGCAGAACCTCACCAGTGACTCCGTGTTTATTTTTGTGGCTCATCTTTTCTTTCTGTCTCAGAGCCAAGCAGTCGTGACGATTTCCAGCCGTTGAATGAGCGTTAAATTCCTAAGAAAAATTGATTTGGGGCTCATTTTCAATCACTGATGAGTTCTCTCTGCCCGTGAGTGTGAACAGTGAGATCAATTTCTCCGGATTAGCGGCAGAACGATCTTGGTATTGGACTTGAGTCTGTGGGCCGTGACACAGGTGTCCTCCCATGGCAGGCACCTCGGGCCTCTGCTCATCCCTGCACATCAGGCCTGTGCCTGTATCGGCCTTATATGTCTCCAGACCAGCCTCCGCATGTTCTTTCACACACTCGTTCCTGCTCCTCAGGGACTTTGGCCCTCGAAGCAATAGTCCCTTTCAAAATGACTTTTGGATTTCCAAAAAGTGTTATATATTTTTAAAGTTTCTTGTAGCTGTGGACCTAAGAGTTTCCATGGTTGCATTGGCATTTGTCTGGCATGGCTTCTTCCCTGTAAATATACAGAGAAATGAAAAGAAACCCGAGCAGGGTCACTTTTAAGAGTGAATGAATATGGTGGCCTCGCACCACGGTGAATGCAGTTAGTGCTACCGAACCACACGCTTAAAGATGGCTCGTGTGGCGAGCTTCATGGTATGTGTATTTAACCACAATAAATTTTTCTTATTTAAAAAACGAGTAAAATTTGATTTCATGAAGTTACGGCAAAGGTAAAGTCATGTAATTTCTGAAATTCCTTGGCACCTTTATAAAGTAATAAACAATACCGTTCCGTACGACCATTTTTCATGTGATGCGGTAACAGAATCTTCATTATATCTATACAGATTTGCCTAAGCAGAATAGAAAAAGGAACAAAAATGCCTTCAAAAACTAGAGAACATGTCACAAATAAAACGTAGATGAATTAAGCATTGTTGTTGCTGAATCTTAACTTCCGTCATTCCTGTTAATATTAGTAAAGCACAGTTATCTGATCACTGATCTATTCCTATGTCCAAAATATTGGCAGTTTGTTTTTTGAAACCTGGAAGGAAAGTTTTACGCCTGGAATGTTTGATTTACAGCGACTTCTCTATTCTTGTTATCAGCCCTCTGGCGTTACACTTTCCATGTAACTTCAGTAACATGATATAATGTCAGTAACACGACTTTTTTAGCATGTCTATAGGGATGCCTTTGACCCGCCTTGCTGCTCCGGTTTGTTTAGAGGCAATGGAGGCCCTAAGAGTCAGGGGACATGCTTCCTCCCTTTGGTCAGGCAGCAGGCACCCCTTAACTGTGACATTGAGTCTGTTTAATTCATACTAACCGCGCCTTAGCAAAGTTAGACTTCCAGCGTTGCCAAACAATGGTTGTCCTCGTTGTGATCCAGACTCACCTCTCTTCTGCCTGTCTTTTCAACTCTGCTTCTCGTTCCTTCGTCCTGTTTTTTAATGTGATCTGGACCTACTTCTGTGGTATTCCTCATTCTGTGAGTATTTCTTCGCCATGTCTCGTATTTTTGGTGGCATGTGCTGGCTTCAGTCAATTTAATACCCAGATGTGCTAGACTTTAAATATTCCTGCTTCATTCTCCCCCTCCCCCCAAAGCACCTTTATTGCCAGTGGCGAAAATTCTAGACCTCAGGCAAATTTTTCAGAACAAGAGCCCTTTTAGCCCTTCAGTACTAAATAAATATTTCTAAGCACTTTGCAAAGTGGACACTATAATTGCGATACATTTTCATATGTGAAGGGAGAGGGAAAGGAGAGCCATCTAGAAGGAGTTTCTCTGGCCTGTGGCAAATTAGAAGATTTAGGTATTTAAAGGCATATATTTTTTTTTGGGGGGGGGGAAAGGGGATAAAATGATTACTGATTATACCAACAGTAATCCTCAGAATGAGCACAGAAGTTTTACTATCTGAGTTTTTCTGTCCCGGCATCACACAACCTTGTTTATCTACACTGCTCATTTCAAAGAAGCCAGATCAGGGGTCTCTGGCATTGCCGAATGCCAACAACACTGTCTGGTTTTAGGCAACGAAAGGTATGGAGAAGCCTTTGGAGAATTTTTACCCACAGATTCAAGGCTCTGTATTCAAACTTTCCTCCCTGGGCGGGATGGGTTTATTCCGAGGGTAGTAACTCCCACAGGCGATAGTATCTCTTCTCCTTGCTAATGTTCCAAGTCAGGCTCAGGTTCCTGATTTCCACCAGGAGGATGCCATAAACACACTTGACCCTTGAGTAGCATGGATTTGAACTATGGAGGTCCACTCACGTGTAGATTTTTTTTTCAATAAATGTAGTACAGTATAGTAAATGTATTTTTCTCTTCCTTAGGATTTTATTTAAGTTTATTTATTTATTTTGAGAGACAGAGAGAGTGTATGAGCTGGGGAGGGGCAGAGAGAGAAGGAGAAAGAGAATTCCAAGCAGGCTCCCCACTATCAACGCAGAGCCCTACTCAGGGCTCGATCTCATGATCTGTGAGATCATGACCTGAGCCGAATTCAAGAGTTGGACCCTTAACCAATTGAGCCGCACCCCCCCCCCCACTTCCTTGTGATTTTTTAAATAACGTTTTCTTCCCTGTAGCTTTACTTCACTGTAAGAATACAGTATAGAGTGCATACGACATACAGAACATGTGTTAATGGACTATGTTGTCAATGAGGCTTCTGGTCAGCAGCAATCGATTAGTAGTTAAGTTTGGGGGAGTCAGAGGGCGCCTCCAACCCCTCATTGTTCAAGGATCCAGTGTCATTCTAAGTAGGTCTCTCTGAGCTCACAGCCCTGTAGCCCGAGAATCCCCCAAGGGGCTCACCTTGATGGGCTCTGGACTGTGACAATCAGTGGAGCCTTAGTCCGTCGGTCTTAAAAGCACATCTCTGGCTCTGGGTGCTGGGCTCTTCCTGTGCGCCCTACACTGTCCTCTCTCATCTCTTTCTTGTCCTTTCTTTTTTCTCCTTTCCTGTTTTCTTTCAGGGAAGTTTTCAGACTTCCAGTCTTTTTCTCCCCACTGCTCATCTCTATTCATCACCTCAGTCAAGAGTATACCCTCCAGAGGCGTCCCTCTCAGCTTCCTCCTACCCTGTCAGCCAGCTTCCGCAAAGCCCTGTCCTCCTCTGCTCTGTTTTGTGTGTCCCAGCCAGCCACTTTCTCCCTTTGCTGTGCCATAGACTATGGAGCCATCTGGAAGTGTGCCACCAAATAGAGCAGAAGACAGGAATAGTCCAAGAAATACATTTTTAAAATTATTTTTTAATGTTCATTTATTTCTCAGAGAGAGAGAGAGAAAGCAGGGGAGGGGCAGAGAGAGAGAGGGAGACACAGAATCCGAAGCAGATTCCAGGCTCCGAACTGTCAGCACAGAGCCTGATACGGGGCTCGAACTCAGGAGCCGTGAGATCGTGACCTGAGCCTACGTCAGACACTCAACCGACTGAGCCACCCAGGCACCCCAAGAAGTACATTTTTAAAAACATTATTGTATCATGGCTTTATGATATACTCTACAAATTACTTTGTAAAAATATCTTTTGTATACGTTTTCTTGCCATTTCCATGACCCATTTTCAAGTGCATCGAAGCTAGTGAATTAGCACCTGTGTGGCTGCGTTCTCGCAAAATTGAAGACCGGAGCCACCTTCTCCCAACCCAGTTTCATCTCCTCATAGAAGATGTTTTGGGTTTTGTTCCTTGGTCATCTTAGCAGGATGCCAGCCATTTTGGAGTCAGTCGGGCTCTGTGGAGAACGGTCTTTCACACATTCGACTACTTAGTTTGGAAACTGATGGATATCCTCTTTCACTGGAGTATGCGGAGGGTCGCTTCGCCCTCTTCTAGACATGGCTGACTTTGTCAAAACAGTTAAAGTCGGATTGTACTTTTGCGATCATAACCATGGATGAGGCGTTGTGCCCTTAGCTCGTTCTGGTGGTGAGGACTTACAGAGGCTTAAAACCCTTTTTTTAATCCCCTAGAGAGGCTCTGTCCATCAGGGGCCAATCAAGAAAAAGAGTAACCATACTAGGTGTTTCACACAGAGGAGACGTAGTACAGAGAACTTGTTGCAACACCGTGGGAAGGACTGAGAGAATAATAAAGGGGAGGGTGGAGTAATCCAGAAGGTAGCACCTGTGCGAGGCAGCTACCACATAGACATGGGAGAAGGACGGTTAGAAGTGTGTTCCAGAGCCCAAGAGCATCCTCACCGCTGCCCTCCCGGGACTGCTGCCCAACCAGAACAGCAGGACCATGAGAGGATGACACCAGACCAGAGAAGGGCCGCCTTGCTGGTTCTGGGGCCGCAAGGGAGGCTGCGTGGCTGCAACTGGGGTCACTGAGGAAACTCACAGAGACACTGCTAGAAGCAGATGAGGAAAAAGAGGAAGAAAGACAGCTTCTATCCTTCTCCTTCTTGCTTTCTGAACTCCTTCCAGTACCTAATATTGGCAGAATGCAACAGGAAGCTAGCTGGCAAGGGAACCCAGGAAAAGTGGGGTTTGCAGACTCCAAGCCCCAAAATGCCAACACAGGGTGAAGAAGGGCAGGTGTAGAGCTAAGAGACAACAGGTCATTCCTGGCCCGCAGGCTCTCTACGTGGGGACCATTGAGATGTTCTCTGTATCTATCTCACTGAAATCATCTGAAGTGCTTTCCCAGCCTTTCATGTTTCCTTCAGAATTGTGAGGTTCCTCATGGACCTGTTGAATTGGAAAAAGGTTTATATGTATTCTAGAGAACTGTTTGATCAGAGCCATTGATTCCCAGCAATATAAATTTCAGAAAACCCTAAAAATATATACATTGTCGTCAACAGAAGAAAGTGTTGTTGTCACATTGAGCACCTGGAAGAAATGATACCATTTCCAGTGCTTGGCAAGTGGACCTACTATGTTAGATAATCATAGACATGAACGAATGCACAACAGTTGCACTTCGTGTCTTATCATGCTATTGGCTTATATCTTTCAGTTATTTCCTTTCTATCTCTTTGTGAAAGGAAGAACTGTGAGAAGTTATCTGTGAAAAAAGCGACAAACAGAAAGGACCGTTGGCCACCCTCTGCACTCTTAGAAATTGGAAGGTAAAGCTGAAGAGACCTTCCAGAAGTTAGAACCAAAGACAAGGGAAGATATATTAATTAGAGGCTTAGTCAAGATCCAAATGATGGGAATGTCACAATGAGAAAATAGGAGCAAGGAAATTTTCAAAGAGAAGAATGCAAGAAATTTCCCCAAAACTGAGGAACAAGAGTGACCATATTGAAAGAATTCACTAGGTTCCCAGCTTAATAAATGGAAAAAAGACCCATGTCAAGGCACAGAGTAATGAAATTTCAAAACCCATAGATAAAGAGAAATTCCTGTAACTTCTCAGAGTAAGTGGAAGGGGGCACAGGGTGGTGGTGGGAGGATCTGAAATCAGAAAGGCATCCAGTATCTCATCAAAAACACTGGAGGGCAGTGAAGTATTGCAGGAAGCTCCTGGCAGATGTACTTTCCCTAATGAGAAAGTTAACTCTAGAAAGGAGATATCTGATGCCAGAAGTGAAGGAGAAAAGTAAGGAGAATTCCCTGGATGATAGCAGCGGGAAGACCCAGGTCTGTGCAACAGACCAAGAGACTCCCCATTCGAGAACAGATCTAGAAGTCAGGGGGAAAATAGAATGATATGTTTTCCTAGATGAAAAAAGTGCCCTCAGGGGTGCCTGGGTGGCTCAGTCAGTTAAGTGTCCAACTTTTGATCTCAGCTCGGGTCATGATGTCATGGTTCATGAGATTGAACCCAGTGTTGGGTTCTGTGCTGATAGCATGGAGCCTACTTGGGATTCTTTCTCTCCCTCTCTCTTTTCCCCTCCCTGCTCATGCACATGCTCTCTCTCTCTCAAAATAAATGAATAAACTTTAAAAAAAGAAGAAGAAGAAAAATGCACTGAGAGGCTGCTGGAGAGTATGCGATTTGGTAGCAGGGAATCGAAGCAATTGAAAAAGAAAGGCAATTATTAACTACAGGAAAATGAAAAGTAATACCAAAAAAAAGGAAACATAGTTACAATGTATTACTTAAGAGTGAATGTGTACATAGCCATAATAATTTAGGCATTTGCTGTTAAAATAACCTAAATATATAAGTATACAGAAGATGGGAAAGAGAAGAAGTGAAATGTAAGAGAGCTAAATCCTACAATGAAGGAAGAAATGACTATGTAATATCTAAAACTGATAGAATTTAGAGATTATAGTCTAAGCATATTATTTTAAATGGTGGAGACTAAAAATAAATTGTGGGAACTAATGATGGAGTAGTCAGAAGGGGGAGGCAGAAATTGTCCTTTTTTAAATAAACCTTTTTTGAATTATTTGAATTTTTAAGTTTGTGGCATAAATCATTTTGATGTAATCATTTTCTTTAATACTGAGATCTTCGTAGGTTCTGTTATATTGAGGGATAAGCTTCTAAATAGCAAACATATCTGCTAATTAAAAATATAGAGTTTAATAAGTAGAAAAAAATTCAAGTAACTTTTGAATAGATTTCTTTGTATACCTTTAGTTACACATATTCCCAAAATGATAAGCTGCAGAAATCTCAGACTCTAAGTAGATTTGTCATTGGGCACTAGTGGTATTCGTAGAGTAATTCTGAACCTCCTTTGTGTGCCTAGTAGAAGAGAATGAGTAAATAAATATATTGGTGTACTTAGTAACCAGCGTGATGCAAATACCAAATGGGGGAAGTAAGAACGAACTCTGTGGTGTTAGACTGGAATTATAAGTATCATTGTGGACTCATGATTGAAAAGTAATAAATATCCTGCTTTTAATCAGTGAAAGAGCCTCGAAGCAATGATATTCCAGTAGCAGTGAGCATAATTAGTGTCCAGATCTTGGTTTCCAAATACTGTTTACCACGAAGAGGAACCAAACTCCTTGCAGCAACAGCTAATTCTAGGCTAGGGGAGAGAAATATAAGACAACCCTACAATATCTCATGGCAGAAGTTAAGGAAATGCACAAACTATGATGAAGGCATTTCAAAAGTATATAGGAGCTGCATTAAAGGAACTCCCCGTGGTCAAATTTGGAGCAATTGAAGCAATAAAAATAATAATGATGGTAATAAACACTGGATTTTTTAAAAATGCATTCATAAGTTCACATCAATAGTAAAAAAAAAGGCAGAGGTGAGCCTGGGGAGAGGGTATTCTTGCCAGCTAATAAATGTAGGAGAGGGGCATCTGGGTGGTTCAGTTGGTTAAGCGTCCAACTTCAGCTCAGGTCATGATCTCATGGTTGGTGGGTTTGAGCCCTGCATCAGGCTCTGTGCTGATGGCTCAGAGCCTGGAGCCTGCTTCGGATTCTGTGTCTCCCTCTCTCTCTGCCCTTCCCCCACTCACGCTTTCTCTCTCTGTCTCTCAAAATAAATAAATAAACTTTAAAAAAATGTAGGAGAATGATAAAATTGTGAAATCATCATTTTGCAGGTGCCAGTGTAATTGTTTCAGAATCATCAGTGGATGCTGAACCAACCGGTGAAAGGTGATGGGAAATAGGATATTCAGTCTCAAATTATGACCCCACAGATTATTTATGAGTTGTAAAGGAGAAAAGATACTTGAACATCACCGGTATTAGAGACAAGCTAGCCTTAACACAGCTCCAAATGTGACACAGCAGGAAGTAAATGCATCGTATTTACGTCAAATTGTTAACTCAGGTCTGATCAAGAGAAATAATGAGAGTGGTGTAGACTGTCCTCGGCCCTTTGAAAGTGTCATTGCCATGGAAGAAAGAGAAAGATGGGATAACTGTTGTAGATTAAAGGAGACAGAAGAGGGGCACCTGGGTGGCTCAATTGGTTCAGTGTCTGACTTTGGCTCAGGTCATGATCTCATAGTTCATGGGTTTGAGCCCCATGTCGGGCTGTTCTGACAGCTCGGAGCCTGGAGCCTGCTTAGGATTCTGTGTCTCCCTCTTTCTCTCTGCCTCTCCCCCACTTGTGCATGCTTCTCTCTCTCTCTCTCTCTCTCTCTCTCTCTCTCTCTCTCTCTCTCTCTCAAAAATAAATAAACATTAAAAAAAATAAAGGAGACAGAAGATGCACCTTGTGATTTTGATTAGGTTCTGGATCAAAAACACACAGCTGAAAGAACATTATTGGGATCTCAAGGGGGATTTAAACGTGGACTGTGTATTAGGTAAAGTCATTGCATCGATGTTAAAAGTTTTGGTTGTAACATTGGTTTTATGCTTTGTTGGAGAATTTTCCTTGTTCTTGAAAGATGCATGCTGAAGCTTTGGGGAATGAAGGTTTATGTGTTTGGGGCTTGCTTTCCAAAGTCTCAGCAAAACACACACACACATAATACAAAAACACAGAAAACAGATCCTCTAAGTATGATTTCATTATTAGGTAATGATATATAACAGTTATTCACCAGTGTTACTTGGTCAGTCTCAGTGAGGGCTACACAGATTTTAATTCTTTCAAAATTACAACATTGGGGAGGGGAGGGAAAATATAAACAGTAAAGTTTCCCATGGATTTCTGTCTTTGTTCACATTTAAAAAATGTTTTTTAATATTTAATTTTGAGAGAGAGAGGGGGAGAGAGAATGTGAGTGGGGAGGGGCAGAGAGAGAGGGAGACACAGAATCCGAAGCAGGCTCCAGGCTCTGAGCTGCCAACACAGAGCCCGATGCGGGGCTCGAACCCACGAGCCGTGAGATCATGACTTGAGCCGGAGTCGGACGCTTGACCGACGGAACCACCCAGGCGCCCCTTAGTTCACGTTCTGATACGTTGTCTGAGGAAGGAATGAGCACCTGGTGAAGTTCTAGGTGTGCCACGTGTATGCCCTTTCAGATCGGGCTTAAACTGTAGGAGGACCTCTAGAGAAGACTCCACTTTAGTGTGAACTTTGTAGATGCTGCTCATATAGGGTCGAAAGGCTCCAGCTACTCAGGAAAGCAACACCAGTCTTACTGCAGGCTTGTCCCTGAAGACCTTGGCCATCAAGAAGGCAAGGTGCAAACCCTAAGCGTTGTCTACCCAGATAGTGAGCTTAATGGGCTCCCTCAGGGGGAATTCTTTATGAATTTGACTCAGTTTAGTTTCCCATCCTAAAAGGCATCACTCTGTGGTGAAATTGTTTGGATGTTTATCTTTTCACTCGACCGTGAGCTTCCTGAGGGGTTTCGACTAGATCGGTCATTCTGGTTCCTAGCAACTAGCAAGATGACTGGCTTGGAGTTGGGTTTATTTGAAAGGCAACTGAACTAATGTGGGTGAGGATTCTCTGGGTCTTCAAGTCAGGCTGGAAAGGTGAGATTTGAGTAGGTAAAGAACATTTGTTAGATTATGAATGGTATGAATTGGGTACACTTGGCTTTGGTCCAGTATACCAATGTCTAGGACCATCAAAAAGAAATACCACCTGTCATGTAGGTAACTTCCTCAAGTCTGGTAGCTTGCGGCCAGGTACTGCCCATCATTCACTTTGCAAAAACGTCCACACGTGCCCTATGGTGGAATATCACTCAACCAGAAAAGAGAATGAAGTCCTGATACATGCTGCAATATGGATGAACTCTGAAACGTTCTACTAAGCAAAAGAAGCCAGATTCAAAAGGTCACACCCTGTATGATTCGTCTACACAAAATGTCTAGAGTAGTTAAATCCATAGAAACCGAGGGCAGATCAGTGGTTGCTGAGAGGTAGGGTTTGGGGAGGAATGGGGAGAGATTGCTTAGTGGGCAGAGGGTTTCCTTCTAGGCTGGTAAAGACTCTCTGGGGTAAGGTCGTAGCAGTGGTCCTACAACACTGTGGATGAAATTAATGGCAATGGACTTGCATGTTAAAATGGTAAATTTTAGGGGCGCCTGGGTGACTCAGTCATTTGTGCCTGCGACTTCGGCTCAGGTCTTGATCTTACGGTTCGTAGGTTCGAGCCCCGTGTCAGGCTCCATGCTGACAGCTCAGAGCCTAGAGCCTGCTTCGGATTCTGTGTCTCCCTGTCTCTCTTTCTCCCGCTGTCTCTCCCGAAAATAAACATTCAAAGCAAAATTTTAGTGGTAAATTTTACATTATCTGTATTTAACGACAATTTTTAAAAAGCCACTAAAAATAAGGACTAATTCTTAGAAAGACTAATTTCTCTAGGGTCCTGTGGTTTCAGGCAGCACAAGCAATTTGGGAAGGCTGGGGGTTCCTGGTTTAAAAGTTCCAGTTTCATATAGAATGACAGTAGGTTATTCAAGCAAACTAGGATAAGCCGGGGGCACATCTAGCTTTTAACATGTTGCTCATGAGGAGAGGCATTTCTTTCTGATCTTTCTGAGTATGTCCCCCTTGTCACTGTCAGAAAAGTGGCAAGGATAGGACACTGGATCTGACTCAGCACGGCCGCTCTTCTCTCTGGCATCACGATTGCCAGTCAGCAAGTTAGAAGCTCCAGGGAGGCTGTTCCCTTCCTGGCCTCCCGGCTTCTGACTTTGTTTTCTTTTTCCTAAAATACTTGATTTGGATGCCTGTGAAATCAGCCCCTAGATGTGCACAGTATGGAAGGCCCCCCATTGAGTGTTTGATAAAGTTTTCGAGTTTTGTAAAGAACAGCGACCAGATGTGGCCAGCATCCGTGGTTTGTGGCCAGCGCTCTGCTGAACTTTTTCTTCCCATGGAACCCTCTCTGAAGTTCTTAACTTTCTATGACATGCCAGAGCCTTGAGGGTCGGGGTGAGGTGGCATGGCTCGGCAGACCGCAGGGAGATCTGTGTTCCTGTGGTTGTACGTGGCTGGTCGTGGGTGAGATGGGGAGGAGAGTGGGAAGGAAGGAAATGTAAGAAATGAGCCGGGAGGAGAGGGAGGAGGGGTACTGAGGTCGAGGAGGAGAGACCCCCATCCTCCGCAGCCCCCCAGTGACAAGTGCCTCTGTGTCCCTAAGGGAATCTGCTTCCTGTGCTGTGATTCCTTTTCTTGGGTCTAAAAAATGAAGTAACCAACAGTGACTTATTTCTAGAAGATTTCCTGAATTGATGAGAGGTGAAAAGTATGGACTTTTGGGTTAAGGCCTGCAGATGGCCAGATCTGTAGCCGAAAGCTAGCAATGACATACCTCGAAATATTTCTTCTCCTCGCTTCTGTGAAATTCTGTGTTGACCTGTGCCATCATTTCGAGTCACGTAGGCCAGGGCTCACGTTTTCAAATGCCCATCAGGTAAAGAAAATGAGAGCTGCAGTCCAGGTATATAGAGTTTGGGGGTGCTGGGTACGTCACACGCCCATCTGGACAGGATGCCTGCCTGTCAGGTGCTGGGACTCACTGCCTCCGGGGAATCTGGGCCCTGGGTTACCGGATCAGCTGCTACCTTTCCTTTTTTTTTTTTTTTTCTTTCTTGAGAAAAAGAGAAACCACCTGATTTTATGTGAAATTTGTGAGTCTTTGAAATTCTGTCCAAATCAGAACACAACTGCAAACTAGACCTGGCTGTTTTGGCTGTCAAGTTAAGGCCACTGATTTAAGTTAGCCAGTCAGTTCTATAGACACAAAGGCTGGATATGATGTGGGGGGTCGTGCAGAGGCCAAAGAGTTTACTTTTAAGAATAACACAATTTCGGGCACCCGGGTGGCTCAGTCGGTTAAGCATCCCAGCTCTTGGTTTCAGCTCAGGTCATGATCTCATGGTTCGTGGGTTCGAGCCCCGAATCAGGCTCCGTGCTGATGCGTGGAGCCTGCTTGGGATTCTCTCTTTCCATCTCTCTCTCTCTCTCTCTCCCTCAAGAATAAATAAATAAACTTTTTAAAAAATGTAGATAGAAATGCGTGTGTGTGTGTGTGTGTGTGTGTGTGTGTGTGTGTAAATATAAAGCCAGGAAATCCTCCATATTAAGGAAATTTGAGCTTTGATGAGAAATAATTTTATGCCCTGGTTGGGGGTGGAGTGGATAAGAGGAGACACTGTGGGTCTTGGTAGGTGGGGACAAGGGCATGAGGGTCTCTGGTGCTGGGCAGGGAGAACCAGGCGGCGGGAGCAGAACACAAAAAGAAATAAATTACCTTGGCCTCAAAGACAGGCTTCCTGACTTCCACATTTACCTGAAGCCTCCTGGTCGTGTGTGGGCCCAGCTCCCCCTTCCCTAAATGCAATGGGAAATGCCCCCCCCCCCCATTACTTAAAGGTGAAACCTACAGGTAAAAGCAAGGAAGAGCCCCATGCCAATGTAGCAGAAATCCTGGACCATGAACAAGGTAGATGAATGTTGCCTTCCGCTGTTATTTTATGTTTGTAACTTATTTCCTTGTACTGCTAATCAGTTCTTGTGCGGCCTGGGCTGTACTCACTGTTACTTGGGTGTGTTCATTTGCTCTTAAAAAAATAAGGAAGGAAGGAAGGAAGGAAGGAAGGAAGGAAGGAAGGAAGGAAGGAAGGGGAAGGGAAGGAAAAGAAAAAAGAGAAGAGAAAAGAGAAAAGAAAAGAAAAGAAAAGAAAATTTTAAAAAGTTAAGGGAACCCCGGTGAACTTTATTTTTTAATTAGGTAGGATCAATGAACATGCCATTTCTCCAAGAAGAACCTTATCCAAGATGAAACGGGAACGCAGGCATCATCCCCTGGGGCAGGAGTGGCCATAGCCAGGAGCAAGCGGAAGAGGAGAATGGCAGGTGGGGAGGGCCTAGGATGGGGAGGGAGGGCTGGTGGCCAGTGGAGTTGGAACTAGAACATTCTGTGAGAAACCTGCGAGCCGCTCTGGCCGGTGTGCCCGCCCGTCTGTCCCCAGTTGGGACGTGCCCTTGGCCTTCCCCACCCCTGGTCCGCCATCCATCACCACCGTGCCTGCCTCCCCTGCGCTGATGGCAGAATTTATAGTCAGGTTCTGGAAAAGATGGAAAGGCATGGCAAGCGGGGTGGGGCGCCTGGGAACCAGTTGCGAAATGATAAATCAAGGCCTCTTTAAAGTCTACGATTATTTTGGCATCTTCCACTTTTGGGTTCTTTATACGAGAGGCTTTGAGAAGCAGGGCCACGGCTTACAATGTATGAGTTTTGTTGTTTTTTTTTTTTTCTTTTTTAAGAGGGGGAAAAAAAAAACCAGTTACAGTGATCAATTTGCCGGCTTAAATAGCCGTTGGCTTCTTCGTGGCTGTTTTGCACCTAGGAGTAGAGATCAGAGCTGCAATTAACCCCGTTCCTCTGATTTTACTGTCTCTGGGTAAACTGAGCCCCATCCATCATGCCAAGGGCCCGGGAGAAAGTTGGAGTGGCTGGGGGTATCCGGGACGACAGTGTGGGCAGGTTTCTAAGGCTACCCAGGGAACAATTAAACCGCCACTGTTCCTCACTCCTCGCAGTGGAGCAGAGACCTTCGCCTCTCATTTGCTGGTGCAGAGACATCAGACCCCCGCTCTTCCTTCTCTGGAATCAACCCCACCCCTGGGTTCCAGCTGTCCGTGCCACTCAGTGCTCCCTGCGTGCCCCCCCCCCCCCCGTCTGCACATCTGTCTCTTAGGACTGCCCCTCGTTCCCTGTTACCTCCTGTGTCTCAAACCAAATTCATCATTTACAACAGCCCCCCTTCCCCGCCCGCCCAGACACACATACCATATATCTAACCTCCACGCCCTTGAAACCAAAACAGACAGCGAGCCTCCCTCGGGTATATGTGTGTGTGGCACGACCTTCCCAGTCCCTCCTCCTCCCCCTCCACTGATTCTGTGCCCCCCTCCCCCCAGGCCACGGTGGTTCTCACGCACCCACCCCCGGCCTCTCCCTCTGCGTTCCTGCTGCCACCACTCAGGCCGGCTGCTGCTACTGTCCCTTCCTGAGAGGCTCCCCAGCGTCCCCATCTCCGGTCTCACCTTTCTCCTGTGCATCTCGGACACGGCCACCCACTCGATCACGCTGAAACCCCACGC